>NC_052340.1:11198440-11854274 GCF_016432855.1 Salvelinus namaycush | reverse complement strand
ACAAAGCTATGAGGGCACAGCTGTGTGTTGGGGAGGGACATTAAACAGTCTTGGGAGGATTTACCCCACCCACACAGATAAGTCAAAATATTCTGATTTTGTAGCAGGTCTATGAGATGAGAAAAGATGACATGGCACATAGGTTCTACTTGCACCATATGGCTCGGTGCCCCTGGCATAGAACGTCTTACCTTCACATTGCAAACAGATACCGTACCGTATTACCGTTACCCTTTAGCTTGTTATTCCCAAGCCTTAAAGCTCCCTAACAGGTCTCACTGTGGCTGCGTCCCAAATCAGCACCCTATTCCCTATGTAGTGCACTATTTGGGCCCTGGTCAACAGTAGTGCACTACATAAGGAACAGGCTGCCATTTGAGACGCATCCACGTGTCTCTCTTTCTCTCGGTGATCTTATCCGAAAGGCAGAGACAATACTGGATCTTTGTTGGTCTCAAGTTGCTCCTGTCCTGTTTGACATTAATGTCCTTGCTGAGTCATCGCTTTGACTTGGCAGAGATGCAGGGAAGTGATTGTGAAAGCAGATTGATTTGTGGCTTGAAAATGAAATGACACTGCTTAGACTCTGCTGTTGTATCTTTACTGTATATACATTATGATAAATGCTTTTTGATAAATTGGTACTAAATACTAATGACCGTAATAGGAAGTCAGTTTTCTCTCTCCTAGTTAGCAGTATGCATGCTTGGTAGTACTGGTCTTGGTGAGTGTATGTTTGAGAACTGGAAAGTCACTATGAAAATTCCAACTCGGCCTTGGCAGTTGGCACACTCACTCGACCACTTCTTCGATGATGATGGGTAAATATAATGGAAACAGAGAGCAGAACATCCCACGCTCGCTCGCTCGCACGCTCGCAAACACACACACACACACACACACACACACACACACACACACACACACACACACACACACACACACACACACACACACACACACACACACACACACACACACACACACTGAAGCGATCCCATCCACATACACACGCAGAAGGTTATTTTGACCTGTAGCCTTGCAGAATAGCAAGACGTAGTTTACTGTGCCACACATTTCAATAGAACCAGGAAGAGCTCTGAGCTGTAAATTTGACTAATCTTCTGGAGAGAAAAATGCTGCCTTTGCACAAACAAGACAAATACTGATAAGGCATATTTAATGCCTTTCAGCGTTATGACTTATGCATTTAATATTTGTTTGTTTTTTTGCACCCTCCGTCACACTAGCTGTTTGCGCTTGAAATGTGTCTCCACGGCCATAAATAATCAATAACGTGACAACTTTAAACGTATTCCCATGACTGTGTTGTTAGGCGTGTTCAGTACTAATATGGTGTTCTATTAGTGGGTTTGTGGGACTACTTCCAGAGAGTCCCACCACCTCACCTGTTGTCGTGGTGATGCACCTTATGCATGTACTTGTGCATGGCCGTGCTTCTACACCTGCATTGCTTGCTGTTTGGGGTTTTAGGCTGGGTTTCTGTACAGCACTTTGAGATATCAGCTGATGTATGAAGGGCTTTATAAATACATTTGATTTGATTTGATGTACTTTATATGCTGAGGAATCCCAGAGACCAGCAGAGCAGAGCAGTGTGAGTGACAGGCAGTCAGAGACCAGGGCAGGGCATCACTCATTATACTAACTGACTAACTCAGCCTGTGGCTCAGTCTAATTGAGTTCGGGCCTTGGACCTTCTAAGCAGTGGTCTTCCCAGAAGCCCCTCGGCCTGTGGCTTCTTCTTCCTAATTGCATTAGATCCACAGGAAGGGCTGACTGAGTGTGTGTGTCGCAGCCTGTTTAAAGCAAATTATGTCCGTTGCCATGCCGAGGTACAGTACATCAACTACTTGACCACCCGAACTGATGCCCTGTGTGTTCTGACTCCCACACCCATCCGGGTCAAGGATGTTTGGAAGTGTGGGTGAGAGGGGGGATATGTGTGAGTATGAGTGTGTGTATTAATGTTTGTGCTGCGTGCAATGTGTGTTTGTTGTTCCCTGTGGTTGTGTTGTGTCAGAGGTTATACAGTGAATTCGGAAAGTATTCAGACCCATTGACTTTTTCCATATTTTGTTACGTTACAGCCGTATTCTAAAATTGATCAAATCGTTTTTTCCCCCCTCATCAATCTACACGTAATACCCCATAATGACAAAGTAAAAACGTGTTTTCAGACCCTTTACTCAGTACTTTGTTGAAGCACCTTTGACAGCGATTACAGCTTTGAGTCTTCTTGGGTATGACGCTACAAGCTTGGCACACCTGTGTTTGGGAGTTTCTCCCATTCTTCTCTGCAGACCCTCTATAGCTCTGTCAGGTTGGATGGGGAGCGTCGCTGCACAGCTATCTTCAGGTCTCTCTAGAGATGTTCGATCGGGTTCAAGTCCGGGCTCTGGCTAGGCCACTCAAGGACATTCAGAGACTTGTCCCGAAGCCACGCCTGCGTTGTCTTGGCTGTGTGCTTAGGTTTGTTGTTCTGTTGCAAGGTGAACCTTCGCCCCAGTCTGAGGTCCTGAGCGCCCTGGAGCAGGTTTTCATCAAGGATCTCTCTGTACTTTGTTCCGTTCATCTTTCCCTCGATCCTGACTAGTCTCCCAGTCCCTGCCGCTGAAAAACATCCCCACAGCATGATGCTGCCACCACCATGCCTCACCGCAGGGATGGTGCCAGGTTTCCCCCAGATGTGACGCTTGGCATTCAGGCCAAAGAGTTCAATTTTGGTTTCATCAGACCAGAGAATCTTGTTTCTTTAGGTGCTTTTTTGGAAAATTCCAAGTGGGCTGTCATGTGCCTTTTACTGAGAAGTGGCTTCTGTCTGGCCTCTACCATAAAGGCCTGATTGGTGGAGTGCTGCAGAGATGGTTGTCCTTCTGGAAGATTCTCCCATCTCCACAGAGGAACTCTGGAGCTCTGTCAGAGTGACCATCAGGTTCTTTGTCACCTCCCTGACCAAGGCCCTTCTACCCCCGATTGCTCAGTTTGGCCGGGCAGCCAGCTCTAGGTAGAGTCTTGGTGGTTCCAAACTTCTTCCATTTAAGAATGATGGAGGCCATTGTGTTCTTTGGGACCTTCATGCTGCAGAAATGTTTTGGTACCCCTACCCAGATCTCTGCCTCAGCACAATCCTTTCTCGGAGCACTACAGACAATTCCTTCGACCTAATGGCTCTAACATGCATTGTCAACTGTGTGCCTTTCCAAATCATGTCCAATCAATTGAATTTACCACAGGTGGACTCCAATAAAGTTGTAGAAACATCTTAAGGATGATCAATTTTAACAGTATGCACCTGAGCTCAATTCTGAGTCTCATAGCAAAGGGTCTGAATACTTATGTAAATAAGGTATTTTTAATTTGCCAAAATTTATGAAAACCTGTTATTACTTTGTCATTATGGGGTACTGCGTATAGATTTATAAAGAATAAATATAATTTAAATCCATTTTAGAATGAGCCTGTAACGTAACAACATGTGGAAAAAGGGAAGGGGTCTGAATACTTTCCGAATGCACTGTATTTCAGTATAACCTACCTCACATCAGAGTCCACAGTCCTGCTTGTCGCCCACACTGCCATCACAGCCTACGCAAGGCATGCATGGTTCATATTACCGTGTTGGAGGGTGATTGAATTACGGCATGGCCTAACTGACATGAATGTAGATGTGGAATGAGAGAGAGTGTCTGCTGGAAGAACTGTGAGAGGGGATGTAGAGAGAGACAGGGACGGAGAGGGAGGTGCTATAGAGTAAGTGTGAAGGTGGAATGATGTATGGTGGGGATTGAGGAGAATATTATTATTTATTTTTTAACCCTTATTTTACCTGGTAAATTGACTGAGAATACATTCTCATTTACAGTAACGACCTGGGGAATAGTTACAGGGGAGAGGAGGGGAATGAATGAGCCAATTGTAAACTAGGGATGATTAGGTGACTGTGATGGTATGAGAGCCAGATTGGGAATTTAGCCAGGACACCAGGGTTAACACCCCTACTCTTACGATAAGTGCCATGGGATCTTTAGTGACGACAGAGTCAGGACACCTTTTTAACTTCTTATGGCTGCATCCCGCTACCGGGATCGATATGACAACAGCCAGTGAAAGTGCAGGGCGCCAAATTCAAACAACAGAAATCTCATAATTAAAATTCCTCAAACATACATGTGTCTTATATCATTTTAAAGGTAATCTTGTTGTTAATCCCACCAAAGTGTCCGATTTCAAATATGCTTTTCAGCGAAAGCACTACAAACGATTATGTTAGGTCACCACCAAACCACGATAAGCACAGCCATTTTTCCAGCAAAAGATAGCTTTCACAAAAAGCAGAAATAGAGATAAAATGAATCACTAACCTTTGATTATCTTCATCAGATGACACTCATAGGACTTCATGTTACACAATACATGCATGTTTTGTTTGATAAAGTTCATATTTATAACAAAAAATCTGAGTTTACATTGGCGCGTTACATTCACTAGTTCCAAAAACATCAAGTGATTTTGCATAGCCACATCGTTTCAACAGAAATACTCATCATAAATGTAGATGATAATACAAGTTATACACATGGAATTATAGATATACCTCTCCTTAATGCAACCGCTGTGTCAGATTTCAAAAAAACTTTACGGAAAAAGCAAATCATGCAATAATCTGAGACGGAGCTCAGAACAATAGCCAAATTAGCCGCCATGTTGGGGTCAACAGAAACCAGAAAATACATGATAAATGTTTCCTTACCTTTGATGAACTTCATCAGAATGCAGTCCTATGAATCCCAGGTCCACAATAAATGCTTTATTTGTTCGATAATGTCCGTTATTTATGTCCAATTAGCTACTTTGGTTAGCGCTTTTGGTAAACAATTCCAAAGTCACAAAGCGCGTCCACTATAACGTGACGAAATGTCCAAAAGTTCCGTAACAGTCAGTAGAAACATGTCAAATGATGTACTGAATCAATCTTTAGAATGTTGTTAACATACATCTTGAATAACGTTCCAACCGGAGAATTAGATTGACTTCAGATGAGCGGTGGAACGGAGGTCCTCCTCATGTGAACGCGGATGTGAAAGCATGGTCAGCTCGTGGCAGTGATTACTCATTCCTGTCTCCTTCGGCCCCCCTTCACATTAGAGTCATCAGACAAAGTTCTATTGACTGTTGACATCTAGTGGAAGCCGTAGGAAGTGAAAACTCATCAATATCTCGCTGTAATTTCAATGAGAGCTTGGTTGAAAATCTGCCACCTCAGAAAAAATTCAAACAGGAAGTGGAACTTCTTAGGTTTTTGCCTGCCATATGAGTTCTGTTATACTCACAGACATAATTCAAACAGTTTTAGAAACTTCAGAGTGTTTTCTATCCAATACGAATATAATAATAATGAATAATACGAATAATAAAATAATATGCATATATTAGCAACTGGGACTGAGGAGCAGGCAGTTTACTATGGGCACCTCTGTGCACCTTTCATCCAAGCTACTCAATACTGCCCCTGCAGCCATAAGAAGTTAAAGTCCCACCCGAAAGACGGCACCCTACACAGGGCAATGTCCCCAATCACCGCGCTGGGTCATTGGGATATTTTCTTTAGACCAGAGGAAAGTGTGCCTCCTACTGGCCCTCGACTTGCAATGTTTAGTTACACAATGATGGGTGAGAGAGTGGTGCTATGTGATGGATGGGGATGCTACAGGCTGTCGCTAGCATAGTGACAGTGGTGGAGAGCGCTGTGTTATATTCATAAGGACACGTAACCATTTTTTTTACAGAAAATGAAATTAGCATTTCTTATTGTAGGTATTCAGGTATTCCCTCCCTGTTTCATCCTGTGTTCTTCTCTTTGGTGTAAAATGAATAGGACCCAGGGCTGGTGAACTGTGGATGAACAGGGGTGATGGAGGGTAGAGAGGAGACCGTCCCAGGCAGACAGGCAGACAGGGAGTCTGTGCTGGTTAGAGAGAGTGTCAGTACGTCAGGCTGAAGACTGCCTCTACACATGACAGCCTCTGTTCCAGCTGTCTCTCCACATTAGCTTTCACACGCGCACGCACACGGATGCACACACACACGCACCAGCACACAGCCCACGCTCATTGTAATATGCATAACCATCCCATTCCAGTACACAGGCCTTCCTACTGTACTGTAACCACCAGAGCATTACTGTTGTATTTGTGAGTGTTGCCAGGACAGACTACAGATGATGATCTATTAGCAGTGTTCCTCAACAGTTCTGGCCTGTCCTCTCCTCAGGGGTTTCTCTGTATCAAATGAACTATGGCTAATGTGACATCAGCAGAAAGGGCTGCTGACCCCAGAGTTGCGTATCACAGGAATGAAGTGGGGCCGACCTCTTCTCCCAGGGTCAGACAGCAGTCAAAACACTGCTGCCCCCGTTTATGTGGGCTTGGTTCCGCTCCCTCATTCCACAACCAGACACACACAGAGAAGGGATGGAGAGAGGGGGAGTGGAAACAGCCGGGTTGCCGTGGGGACGAGCTGACTTTTCTTGCTCTGAGTCTCTCAGTATTACATGTTTTTGTCTGCATTGTCTGCAGCAATTACAGCCATGCAGACCTTTGGCATTCTAGTTGTCAATTTGTTGAGGTAATCTGAAGAGATTTCACCCATTGCTTCCTGAAACACCTCCCACAAATTGGATTGGCTTGATGGGCACTTCTTATGGTTAAGCTGGACAAAAAATGCCATTGTCTTTAAAAAACAAGGACATTTCTAAGTGACCCTAAACTTTTGAATGGTAGTGTGTGTGTATATACACTGCTCAAAAAAATAAAGGGAACACTAAAATAACACATCCTAGATCTGAATGAATGAAATATTCTTATTAAATACTTTTTTCTTTACATAGTTGAATGTGCTGACAACAAAATCACACAAAAATTATCAATGGAAATCAAATTTATCAACCCATGGAGGTCTGGATCTGGAGTCACACTCAAAATTAAAGTGGAAAACCACACTACAGGCTGATCCAACTTTGATGTAATGTCCTTAAAACAAGTCAAAATGAGGCTCAGTAGTGTGTGTGGCCTCCACGTGCCTGTATGACCTCCCTACAACGCCTGGGCATGCTCCTGATGAGGTGGCGGATGGTCTCCTGAGGGATCTCCTCCCAGACCTGGACTAAAGCATCCGCAAACTCCTGGACAGTCTGTGGTGCAACGTGTGGATGGAGCGAGACATGATGTCCCAGATGTGCTCAATTGGATTCAGGTCTGGGGAACGGGCGGGCCAGTCCATAGCATCAATGCCTTCCTCTTGCAGGAACTGCTGACACACTCCAGCCACATGAGGTCTAGCATTGTCTTGCATTAGGAGGAACCCAGGGCCAACCGCACCAGCATATGGTCTCACAAGGGGTCTGAGGATCTCATCTCGGTACCTAATGGCAGTCAGGCTACCTCTGGCGAGGTAGAAATGCCACCCCACACCATGACTGACCCACCGCCAAACCGGTCATGCTGGAGGATGTTGCAGGCAGCAGAACATTCTCCACGGCGTCTCCAGACTCTGTCACGTCTGTCACATGTGCTCAGTGTGAACCTGCTTTCATCTGTGAAGAGCACAGGGTGCCAGTGGCGAATTTGCCAATCTTGGTGTTCTCTGGCAAATGCCAAACGTCCTGCACGGTGTTGGGCTGTAAGCACAACCCCCACCTGTGGACGTCAGGCCCTCATACCACCCTCATGGAGTCTGTTTCTGACCGTTTGAGCAGACACATGCACATTTGTGGCCTGCTGGAGGTCATTTTGCAGGGCTCTGGCAGTTCTCCTCCTGCTCCTCCTTGCACAAAGGCGGAGGTAGCGGTCCTGCTGCTGGGTTGTTGCCCTCCTACGGCCTCCTCCACGTCTCCTGATGTACTGGCCTGTCTCCTGGTAGCGCCTCCATGCTCTGGACACTACGCTGACAGACACAGCAAACCTTCTTGCCACAGCTCGCATTGATGTGCCATCCTGGATGAGCTGCACTACCTGAGCCACTTGTGTGGGTTGTAGACTCCGTCTCATGCTACCACTAGAGTGAAAGCACCGCCAGCATTCAAAAGTGACCAAAACATCAGCCAGGAAGCATAGGAACTGAGAAGTGGTCTGTGGTCACCACCTGCAGAACCACTCCTTTATTGGGGGTGTCTTGCTAATTGCCTATAATTTCCACCTGTTGTCTATTCCATTTGCACAACAGCATGTGAAATTTATTGTCAATCAGTGTTGCTTCCTAAGTGGACAGTTTGATTTCACAGAAGTTTGATTGACTTGGAGTTACATTGTGTTGTTTAAGTGTTCCCTTTATTTTTTTGAGCAGTGTATATACTGTATATATATATATATTTTTTTTTTGTTGTTGTAAATATACAGTACCAGTCAAAAGTTTGGGCACACCTACTCATTCAAGGGTTTGTCTTTTATAATTTACTATTTTCTACATTGTAGAATAATAGTGAAGACATCAAAACTATAAAATAACACATGTGGAATCATGCAGTAACCACATTGTTTTTAAACAAATCAAATATATTTTAGATTCTTCAAAGTAGCCAACCTTTGCCTTGATGACAGCTTTGCACACTCTTGGCATTTTCTCAACCAGCTTCACCTGGAATGCTTTTCCAACAGTCTTGAAGGAGTTCCCACATATGCTGAGCACTTGTCCGATGCTTTTCCTTCACTCTGCGGTCGAACTCATCCAAAACCATCTCAATTGGGTTGGCGTTGGGTGATTGTAGAGGCCAGGTCATCTGATGCAGCACTCCATCACTCTCCTTCTTGGTCAAATAGCCCTTACACAGCCTGGAGGTGTGTTGTGTCATTGTCCTGTTGAAAAACAAATGATTGTCCCACTAAGTGCAAACCAGATGGGATGGCGTATCGCTGCAGAATGATGTGGTAGCCAGGCTGGTAAAGTGTGCATTGAATTCTAAATAAATCACTGACAGTGTCACCAGCAAATCACCCCCACACCAGCACACCTCCTCCATGCTTCACGGGGGGAACCACACATGCGGATATCATCTGTTCACCTACTTTGTAACCAAAAATCTCAAATTTGGACCAAAGGACAGATTTCCACCGGTCTAATGTCCATTGCTCGTGTTTCTTGACCCAAGCAAGTCTCTTCTTATTGGTGTCCTTCAGTAGTGGTTTCTTTGCAACAATTCGACCACGAAGGCCTGATTCACAGCAGTCTCCTCTGAACAGTTGATGTTGAGATGTGTCCTTTACTTGAACTCTGTGAAGCATTTATTTGGGCTGCAATTTCTGAGGCTGGTAACTCTAACGAACTTATCCTCTGCAGCAGAGGTAACTCTGGGTCTTCCTTTCCTGTGGTGGGTGTCATGAGAGCCAGTTTCATCATAGCGCTTGATGGTTTTTGCGACTGAACTTGAAGAAACTTTAAAAGTTCATGAAATGTTCCATTGTGACTGACCTTCATGTTGTAAAGTAATGATGGACTGGCGTTTCTTTTTGCTTATTTGAGCTGTTTTGGCCATAATATTGACTTGGTCTTTTACCAAATAGGGCTATCTTCTGTATTCCACCCCTACCCTTCTTTATCATTTTCCCCTTACCCTACCACCCCTCCCCTAATTGGAGTAAACTAATGGACAACAATACCTCAATGCTTCCACTTCCAGCTTATACATACTACATACATTTCACGGACAGTATGATTTACATTATTTATCTTTTGTTTGTTTTTAGTCCCAGCTTTCAGCTACTCTCAACCAATGTTCCCTCTAAACTGCGTGGGACTACCACGCACCTCCCCCGGGACTGCCTCGCAGAAGAAATCTTAGCCCACAGAGAGAACCACGAGATTGAACTTCACTCAACTTTCTAGAGCAGTCGATAGCGATCTACTGGTCGATCTCCAAGGCATTCCTAGTCGATCGCCAAACATTTCTGTAAAAAATTATACGATAAAGCCTGATGTTCCTATTTGTTTTTATTCATCTCAGGCTGTTGGCATTATTCAAATCAAATCTTATTTGTCACATGCACCGAATTACAACAGGTGTAGACTTTACAGTGAAATGCTGAATACAACAGGTGTAGTAGACCTTACTGTGAAATGCATACTTACAAGCCCTTAAACCAACAATGCAGTTTTAAGAAAAATAAGTGTAAAGAAAATATTGACTAAATAAACTAAAGTTAAAAAAATATCAAAAAAGAACACAATAAAATAACAATAAGGAGGCTATACTGTATATAGGGGGAAGGAAAGTGTATCTATAGGCTTGCATTGTTGTTATTATTAGCGGCTTGTGTCTTTTTTAATATCGAGGATTATTTCACTTTCTCTGTTCATAGGAGTAACAACATGAATTTGTGCATGAGGCTGGAAGACGGTGTCCATTTGATGAAAGGGAGAGTGGAGGGATGTTGAGAGGCAGACCTTCAGTCTACTGCTCTCTCCCTCCGCTGAGACTGACCCTCAGTCTGCTGCTCTCTCCCTCCGCTGAGACAGACCCTCAGTCTGCTGCTCTCTCCCTCCGCTGAGACAGACCCTCAGTCTACTGCTCTCTCCCTCCGCTGAGACAGACCTTCAGTCTACTGCTCTCTCCCTCCGCTGAGACAGACCTTCAGTCTACTGCTCTCTCCCTCCGCTGAGACAGACCTTCAGTCTACTGCTCTCTCCCTCCGCTGAGACAGACCTTCAGTCTACTGCTCTCTCCCTCCGCTGAGACAGACCTTCAGTCTGCTGCTCTCTCCCTCCGCTGAGACAGACCCTCAGTCTACTGCTCTCTCCCTCCGCTGAGACTGACCCTCAGTCTGCTGCTCTCTCCCTCCGCTGAGACAGACCTTCAGTCTACTGCTCTCTCCCTCCGCTGAGACTGACCCTCAGTCTGCTGCTCTCTCCCTCCGCTGAGACAGACCCTCAGTCTACTGCTCTCTCCCTCCGCTGAGACAGACCTTCAGTCTGCTGCTCTCTCCCTCCGCTGAGACAGACCCTCAGTCTACTGCTCTCTCCCTCCGCTGAGACAGACCCTCAGTCTACTGCTCTCTCCCTCCGCTGAGACAGACCCTCAGTCTACTGCTCTCTCCCTCCGCTGAGACAGACCCTCAGTCTGCTGCTCTCTCCCTCCGCTGAGACAGACCCTCAGTCTGCTGCTCTCTCCCTCCGCTGAGACAGACCCTCAGTCTGCTGCGCTCTCCCTCCGCTGAGACAGACCCTCAGTCTGCTGCTCTCTCCCTCCGCTGAGAATGACCTTCAGTCTACTGCTCTCTCCCTCCGCTGAGACAGACCCTCAGTCTGCTGCTCTCTCCCTCCGCTGAGAATGACCTTCAGTCTACTGCTCTCTCCCTCCGCTGAGACTGACCCTCAGTCTGCTGCTCTCTCCCTCCGCTGAGACTGACCAACAGATGCAGGCACCGTCTGCTCAGTAAAATAAAAACAAAAACAAATGATTTAAATGTATTCTCACACAGCTGTGCCTCACAAGTAATACAACAACGCATCTATTACCGGTGTGATCATAACCCTACCTCAAATTTTTTCTTTTAAATTTACAAAAATGGCCCGATCATCAATGCATTGGCAGGGCAATTCAAGCAAAGCCAATATGCGGTGATAATGTATAGCTTACTGCAAAAACATTACTGTTTTTAATTGGTTAATGTTGCATAGGCTTATGTTTTTTTAAGTGATGTTAAAAAGAATCTGAGCGCGAGATCTCGGCTTGCATTTTGACTCAGAAAGAGATCTTGACTCAGAAAAGTTTGGTGACCACTGTTCTAGAGTTTTCCCTGTTAACACTATCAACGTTTCCCTTTACTGTGGCAATTGTGATTGAATCAACGCAATGTTAGCCACTTTCAATGCAACATACCAAAACAAAACAAACTATGCAAGCGATATTGTTGTAGGCAGAACGCATCGGAATACGATTCTATCGCATTGACACGCACGACTCAGCCCATACTCTACACAGACCGGTGCGGCATAATCAATCAGAGCTGCAGGAGGCCTATATGCAAATAGACCATTGTCATATATGGATCTGTGCCATTCCCTTTGAACTGGACTGTGTTTACAGCATGAGCGGGTGAGTAGATGCGCTTGTTTTGAGATCAAGGTGAGAGCTGCATGTAGCCACGTGTGCACATTTTGTTCATATCCTTTGCTAGTTAGTGAGTTATTAGCCCAGTTATAGATCATTTGTAGGCAGCAATAGGGGAGTGATTGCATCCTACAAGAGCACAAAACGTGTACATTTCTAGACATCTTTGAAAAGTGAGTCAGGTAAAGAGCTTTTGTTGTCTTAAAGAGGCAGTGTTGTATTTTGAGACAGGCTTGAATAATTTTGATTTGATCTGATTTATTAGGATCCCCATTAGCCGACGCCAATAAGCTAAATAGCCAATAGGCAAAGGGTAGCATAATTTGTCTGATTCTCTGTAATAATGGTATGAGAATAATAATCAATTTTATTTTGTAAAGTGGTATCTTGCATCAAACAACAACAACATGTCCAGTCACCTCCTTGTCTGAAGGACAAGTGGATAAAAAGGTTAATGTCAAGCCCTGCATGTTTCTTTTCAAACGTCTCATGGAATCTAGGCCTACTTAGAACACCACACATTGGCTGCTACTATAGGCTGAACGATAGAACAGCTATTTCCATGTTAAAATGTTATGGGATGAATTTTCTCCATTGTTTTTGATGGTAGGCCACTCTGGTAGGCCTACATTATGATCAAATAGCCACAGTAGCCTACTTGGCCACTGTTAAAACTGTCACTTAAAGCAGGTACAGACTCAGTATTCACAGTAAACAAATGTTCACAACGTTCAAGTTTGTACTCAGCAGACCTGACATTTTCTCAGTGACAAAAAAAATGAGAGGGAACATTGCGAAACATTGCCCTCAACCCCTCCCACCGATCTCTGAAGGCCATCCAGTTTTGATTTCTATCTGCCACATATTTTTCTGCTGTGCTGTGATGTTTTACAAAAGTTCTGAACCTTTCTATTCTCATAGTTTCTAGAGATTGTAAATTAAAGATAAACATCTTTGCTAAGAGTATTATTATATTATTGATCAATTGACTATGACTTTTCAGATCACCCAGCAGTGCTATTTGCAGAGTTAGCTCTAAATACATGTTGCAATTTTTCAGCCATTCCTACATATGGGCAGTACCAAAGCAAGTGATCTAATGATTCTGTCTCTTCGCTGCAAAATCTGCAGAGCTGGGATGGTTGTATCCCCCACATATAGAACATTCTATTGGTTGCAAAATGTAAAAAATAACTCTAAGTTTTGAATCCGGCGTCGTTTTGTATATCAGTTCATAAACCATGTGTCATGGAATCGGTACATCGGAAATCTACTCCAAACTAATTCGCAACCTGTATGACGCAGCTGTCAATTAGGTCCTTAAATGAAACTGGTATACTTTTTTATTTATCACAATTTTCTTAAGCCAATTTTGGTCTTTAATGCAGGTCCGACAGACAAGTTCCTTACCTTCTCCCCTTTCCTCTTGCCTCCTACATATTTGCAGTAATGCTGCAGTCAGTTGGTTGTAATTTTGGATAGAGCAGACATTTCCATATATTTTTGTTAACTGCATGTGTGACATAACTCCACCAGTCCTATTTATGATATTATAAAACAAAAAAAATCTAAGATAATGTTTTTTTATCAGTTAATATATTTGAGTTTAACCATAATATTTGTTGTAATATTTGTTCTGTCTTTTCTGGTGGATGAAACTGTAACTGCAGCCAGCTCTGTATTGTTTGTTTTAAAAATAGAGATATTTTGGAGATGATTTCATTTGCAAATAACCGAAAGTGAGAGGCTGTAATCTGAATAAAGGGAAAAAGGCCATTCTTGAACACGGAGTGAGCCATTCTTACTAATCTGCTGGAGAACCAGTTCAGATTTAACTATAGTTTTTGTATGATTGAAGCCTTTCGTGAGAGGTTCAATGATTTAATGTTTAATCATTTTTGCCCTCCAACTTCATATTCATTATATAAATATCACTCAGTATTTACATTTGGTGTCTGAGAGGTCCCGAAAATTGGGTCATCCTGAGGCTGCATCCTGTGTGTGTGTGTGTGTGTGTGTGTGTGTGTGTGTGTGTGTGTGTGTGTGTGTGTGTGTGTGTGTGTGTGTGTGTGTGTGTGTGTGTGTGTGTGTGTGTGTGTGTGTGTGACAACGAAAGTGTGCGTAAGTGTGTGTGTGTAGTCAGGTTTGTTCTGTGTGTGTGTGTGTGTGTGTGTGTGTGTGTGTGTGTGTGTGACAACGAAAGTGTGCGTAAGTGTGTGTGTGTAGTCAGGTTTGTTCTGTGTGTGTGTGTGTGTGTGTGTGTGTGTGTGTGTGTGTGTGTGTGTGTGTGTGTATGTGTGTGTGTGTGTGTGTGTGTGTGTGTGTGTGTGTGTGTGTGTGTGTGTGTGTGTGTGTGTGTGTGTGTGTGTGTGTGTGTGTGTGTGTATGTGAAGGTGCATTTGTGTGCGTGTCTTTTAATAAAATGTCTTTCTCCACATCAAATACACAGAGAAAGGCAGATGAGCCGAGAAAATAGAATGGAGGTATCATCATAAAGATGCTTCCTGTTTTTCTACATTAGAAGTTTCTTTCCTCACTACTCACCATTCCTCACCACTCTCTTTTTGACATGGCCGGGGAACGTTCCCGCAACGCTCCCCGACCTCCGGTAGAATCTAATCATTAGCTGTCTGTCACAGTGCGGCAGCGGCTTACCCCTGACGACGGCTAGTTGGTCTATTTCCCATTAGCTTTGCTAAACGTTTTCCCTGCTCCCTGCCCCGTGGTCAGGCTTTTCTAACTGTGGGAGACCATACTACTTATATTAAGAGAGAACTATATTTCTCTCTCTGAAGGCTGTGTGAATGTGAAACTCTGTTGTGCATCTATAGTACTACCATTACTGAACGAACTAGTCCAATGTTCTGCAAACCTAGTAAGCATGTGGAGTGGTTTTGTCTCAAATTGTTTCCACAGGCTAGAACAGACATACATTTTTTCCATAGTCAAATTGAAAGTAGGGGCCCTCTCAATTTAATTTAGAATAGTTTATCCTAAATTCACTGTCTGTGTGTGTGTGTACTCTGATGTTCCACTATTGAGTGGCCTCAATGCTGTGTGTGTATGTGTGGTGGCCCAACTCCGTTTTACTGATGTTTTACTCTGCTATAGTCCATCCTAGTTTTATTTGGCTGTGTTTCACCACTATCTGTCTCTCTTTGTTTCTGTTCCCTATCCTCCCACTCCTCCTCTCTCTCTCACAATTCTCTTTCTCTCTTTCTCCATATGTTTCCCATCGTTTACCTCCACCCACTAATACACACACACACACACACACACACACACACACACACACACACACACACACACACACACACACACACACACACACACACACACACACACACACACACACACACACACACACACACACACACACACACACACACACACACACTCCTGCCTGCTCTACTTCTCTGATTCCTGTTGTTAATATCTCAGGGGTTTATGTGCACTGTGACTGAGAGAGAAAAGAAAGCCCATGTAGCTGTAATCTAGTGCTCTGATTCCAGGCTTGTATATCTGTGGCTAGAGCAAGGTGAAGCGACGAGGAGGGGATGGAGAGATGCAGTGGAGGAATATAGGTCACTGACAGAGATAGAGGGAGGAAGAAGGTTGGTTAAATCACAAAGGAGAGAAAACCTTAGAAAAGGGTATAAAAACAGAGGTATTCAACACGCCATGGTTTGTATGACAGATGCACAGAGAGAAAGGGAGACATTCAGAGAGAGGGAGAGAGAGAGAGAGAAACAGGTTGTTTATGCACACCGTCACACACTAATACCCACCCCCTAAGCCAGCCCAGTCCCATGTTGCATGTGGAGACTGTCATATGAGGTGGTATGTTGCCCTACTAGCTGTGTGTCTGGACAGCTCAAGATAATGCTGGTAAGGTAAACACAGTGGGAGAGGACTGTCAGTTTCACAGCTGCAGCTTGATTCTCTCTCTCTCTCTCTCTCTCTCTCTGTCTCTCTCTCTCTCTCCCCTCTCTCTCTCTCTCTGTCTCTCTCTCTCTCTCTCCCCTCTCTCCCCTCTCTCTCCTCTCTCTCTCTCTCTCTCTCTCTCTCTCTCTCTCTCCCTCCCTCCCTCCCATGGAGCAGGATCAGCTCTCAGGGAGACACTCTTAAAGGGACAGGCCACTGCTGCATCTCCCTCCTGCAGCCTCAGACACAGACACAGGAGAAAGGAGGAGGAGAGCGAGGACATGGATAATCGAGAGAGGAGAGAGAGAAAGAGGGAGAGATAGAGGAGATGGAGAGAGAGGGGGAGAGAGGATAGTCCCTGCGTCCCTGCGGCTGGTAAATGGACATTTATAGCTGCTGTTTTGTGTTGATAAGGATGACAATGAATAACAGTAATACTATTTATTGGCTTTGAATGTATATCGGAAGCCCATAGTGCCTCACACTGTACAAGACAATACACATTAAGATGCGGGTGTGTGTGTGTGTCAAGTGTGTGTTAGGTGTGTGTGTGTGTCTCCATTAACTCTTGTGTGCCGAGCTGGGCTGGCTCTGTGTTTATTGGCCAGCTGTGTGGCGGCTCCTCCTGGTTATTTTGATTGGCTGTGATTGGTGCAATGATAGTCTGTCCTCAGGCTCCAGCTGTACACTGTTCTAATGGTGCTGCTCTGGCTGAAGGGTGCACTCATCTCACACACACACACACACACACACACACACACACACACACACACACACACACACACACACACACACACACACACACACACACACACACACACACACACACACACACTCCTCCCGCCAATGTAATAACTCTTATATTGTTGCTGTTTCATTCAAAGGTCTCCGTTGCCAAACATGGAGTGCTGTGCGGAATGTTTACATTGGTCTCTTAAACAGTGCTGTGCAATATTTTAGTAGTGTTTAAAAAACATGTTTCCTGCCTGATTAGTGTTGTGAATGTGAATCTCAGAGAGACCGAGAGAGAGAGAGAGAGGCTGAGAGAGAGAGGCATAGAGAGAGTGGGAGAGATAGACAGAGAGAGAAAGGCAAAGAGAGAGACATGAAGTGAGAACCGGGACGAGGGAGGGGGAAAAACGGGAGGATGACTTCAGTCTACGGTAAACAAAAGAAAGACAAAAAGCCATAAGTCATTCCCCGACCAATCGCACTTTCCCGTTACAATGTACTCCAGATGTGTCCAGATGTAGGGCGGCAGATAGCCTAGTGGTTAGAGCGTTGGACTAGTAACCGAAAGGTTGCAAGATCGAATCCCAGAGCTGACAAGGTAAACATCTGTCGTTCTGCCCCTGAACAATGCAGTTAACCCACTGTTCCTAGGCTGTCATAGAAAATAAGAATTTGTTCTTAACTGGCTTGCCTAGTTAGAGTTAGGTTAAGGGTTAGGGGTTAGGAATGGGAATCAATTGTTTGGTCCCCACAAGGATAGTTAAACAAACGTGTGTCTGTGTGTCGGTCTGTCTGTGTGTCGGTCTGTCTGTACTCAGCCTTGGAGATGCATGTTTTGTAAAGCTACAGGGGTCTAGGCCTATAAGAAGTTAGACGTGAGAGGTTGGGGTGTAAAGGGGGATGGGGGATGTTGTCAAGGTTTCCTTCACTGCCCTCTGGCTGCAGTTTGGTCTGGCAGTGCCAGTGTGCCATCCTCTGAATGCTGGGTCTGTGCTGACTGGGGTGAGTGGCAGGGCGCTGGGTACAGGGGGTTGACACCCTGGCAGAGAGAGGCACGCAGCAACACTGGGACCTCAATCAGATGAGATTGAGATTTCAAAGTCCCCTCCCTCCCCCCTCCCCCCTCCCCCCACCCCTCTCACCCCCATCTTCCCCTCTCCTTTTCCGACACTTTACCTCCCGCTCTCTCGTTCTCATTCCTTCTCTGTTACCCTCTCTTACACTCCTCTCCCGCTCTCACTCTCTCCGTCTATACTTCTCGTTCTCCTCCCCTCTGTCCCTCTGCAGCCTCCTTGGCAGGAGCTCAGCCGTTAGATCACATGACCTCATAGCAAGTCGATTAGATCAGCCCTGAAACTGGAGCAGAAGACCCAGAGCCCTGGCCCCTGCCTGGGCTGGTCCCCCTATGTCTCTAAGCCCACTCCCCTGCTCCTTCCCTGGGGAGACATCTGACGCCAGCTGCCCCTCGCCCCCCCCCTCCCTGCACCTGCTCCAGTGGGGGCCGCCGGCCAGGTGCCGCGCTGCCAGCATGCTGCCCATAAACACCCCTCCCGCCTGGCCTCTGAGGGACCTGCCGCTATTGGCAGAGGCCACATGCCAGCAATGCCAGCGACACCAGGCTCATTTCAACGCACCACGTAAACAGATCCCAATGTGCGTGTACACACACCCAACCTTACCCACACTTTCACTTCCGCCGTGCCATGCCTCACACCTGCTACCCATCCCGTAAGATGACAGAGCTTATGGGAAGCGGTGAGTGTGTGAATGTGTGTGTCATAGGCTTATCTAATAGCAGTGTGTTTGAGTCAGTATATAAAGCTTGGCCCGTGTGTTTACGGGAGGAGAACAGTTCTACAGGTCTGACAGATTGCTTTGGAAGAGCTTTGTCTAGATCAGCTGATTATACTTTCTGATCATACTGTTGGAAAGACTTCAATACACCCACCAGACAAATACTTAGTGAAAGCCAGGAGAAAAGAATGCCGAAGCTTGGGGCAAGACCGCCGAGATGCCCAAGATGGTAAGATCATTTGAGAGGATGTCTGTTCCGCTTTAAACTGGGCCATGCGATATTCTGAGATGTTTCTCTTTCTCTGGTTCAGTGTTTATACTTGTACAGCGAGAAACTGACTCCCACAAAAAAAGACTCATTAGCATTTTTAAACAGGACTTGTTTTGATAGTGTCATCATGTTTCATTATGAAGACGTTGAAATTACCAATGCAAATGAGGTATTCAGGCTGAATGGCCTAATTAAGTGTGTGTGTGTGTGTGTGTGTGTGTGTGTGTTTACATCCGGCAATAATTCCGATGTTCAAAGCCCACAGGATGAAAGGACTGTCTGGGCTTTGTGGGTTAGCTCTACCTGTAACCCTAAACATTGATGGAAATGTGATTAAACAAATTTAACAGATATAGCTCTGTATAGATATTTAATGATGATAATATGGATTAAATTACTAGGTTGTAAAGGATAGTAGCGTTTTCACACACCTATCATTCATTTATCTCAGTTACAGCGTTGTCTACGGTGGCCCATAGGGGCAAACGCTTTCTTTCTTTAAAAAAGGGTTTGCCCCTCTGGGCTACCATAGTTGTCTCTCCCGCTTTCAGAGCAGAGGTGTCATTTCTTGTCACTGTCGTTTCGCCCCCATGGCTGTCACGAGCACACACTTAACACATACTTACCTCGCCCCCCTGTCTGTCTTGGTCTCCATAGCAACAGGGAGCCCCAGACCCCGGAGATGAATAAGCTACGTCAGAGCCTGCGCAGGAAGAAGCCCACCTACGTGCCGGAGGCCAGCAGACCCCACCAGTGGCAGGCCGACGAGGAGGCCGTACGCAAGGGCAAATGCAACTTCCCCGTAAGGGTAAGACTGAGACCCCTGTCCTGGGACCTGGTCTTAAACTGACTCTTAACTCAACCTAACTATTATTAATCTTTTGGTTCAAAATGTTGAGGTATAAGATTCAATTGGTTTACTATCTGGGACAGCAGGGAAGGAAGTTGTATTTCGTCTTACAAAATCACACCTGACTCTAGCCTTAGATCTAACTTAGTTCTGACTTTTACTTTTACACTTATCCTAAGTCCCGTGGCAGTGTGATCAGTGGAACAGAACAGAACCTGACAGTAATGATGATCCTAGTTCTAGTGATGAGACTTAGCTGTCTCTAAGTCTTTCTGGAGGCCCAGTGAATGGGGAGAGATCAATAGTGAATAGTGCCTAAGGGTGGATGGGGAGAGATCAATAGTGAATAGTGCCTAAGGGTGGATTGGGAGAGATAAATTCTACGTCCTCCCTGGTGAAACTGCTGCGTGATTCTCTTCCACTCCTTTGTCTGAGGTGATTTGCCTTATACGACAGCCCAACTGCATTGTGGTATATAAGCACGCTCTTAGTAATTCCACTCTGGTTCCCCAAAATCAGCTGTAGTCTATGCGTAGGATGGATGGATCCTTATATGCAACTGTAAAGAACAGAATAGTAGAGGAGTAGATTCCTACTATCAGAGTGCTGCTCTAGGGTGGTAGAGAGGGGAACAGTAAGACATAAGAGACAGAGAAAGAGGGACACAGGGGAAGTGAAGGACGAGGGCAGCGATAGAGAGGGTGAGTGAGATTGAAAGGTGGGGGGGGGGGGGGGGGGGGGGGGATAGAGAGGAGGGAACATTTCTAATGGAAAAAACCCTTGATGGCATGCTTCAGATCCCCAGCAGGAAAAGCTAGCAGCAGTCATTACCCCACTATCAACGCCTCTCTCCCCCTCACCAATCTGTCTCTCCTAGCTCTTCAGCTGCTTCCTTCAAAACAAGACTATAGTTTACCCAATTGTATGGCCCACTAGGTTTCAATTAATTAACATAGTGTAGTTTTAACGAACCGCTAGCTTGTGCAAGGCACATATTATCGCCCTCATGTTGTGAGATCTAGCTAGTGGTTTGTAGTAAAGCTAGCTGCTAGACTATAATACAAACGCTACTGGTGACACTTTGTGGGGATCATTTTGAACTGCATTTAATTACACCAGGATGACACATAACATGAAGCAAACAAATTGCAACTTTATTTCAAGCAACATGTATTTTGAAGTGACATCAAATGAACGTTAATATATTCCTTTCTGCACTACCTGATGATAGTGATATTTGCTAGTAATGTCTCTGACCTGTGCATGTCATCCTTAAGGCCTACCTTCATTACAGGCCTGACATTCTGAGTATCATTTGTGTTAGACGCTATTCATTTAACTATTCAATCAGCTCTTGTTTTGGAGTAAGATTGACGTCTAAACCCACTAACCATCTACTGTACATAGGCGTTCTTTGTATGATATGAAATAAAGTGCTGATTCTTTGAATTATGTACAGTGTATTTTTTTGGTCATTGAACTTTTCCTGTTTGTCTGTTTTATTTGGTTGTCACATGGTTTTGGTAGGATAATGGACCCTGCTTTGTGGGTATGAAGTGCTGTTGTGGACAGGGTTTGCATCCTAGGTCAGCCATAAAGGGATTGTTACACCCACACCAATGATCAAGGACATCAGCTTCAGTGCAATATCATCAGACAAAATGAGTGACAACCAAATGAAACAGACAAACAGGGAATGTTCAATGACAAAAAAAAACACACTATACTTAATTCAAAGAATCAACACTTTATTTCATATCATACAAAGAAGAAAGTTAAATGAATAGTGTCTAATACAAATAATCAGCAGAATGTCAGGGCTGAGCTGGAACCGAAACCTGCACACCCAGTAGCTAGATCTCTAGCAGCAAGGTTGGCCATGCATGTTCTAGGTTTATGCATTGTTATTTTTAACAGTATTTTTGTAGTCTTACAACCAATTCTAACAGTAAACCAATAGTATACAGTACCAGTCAAAAGTTTGGACACACCTACTCATTCCAGGGTTTTTCTTTATTTTTACTATTTTCTACATTGTAGAATAATAGTGAAGACATCAAAACTATGAAATAACACATATGGAATCAGATAGTAACCAAAAAAAGGGTTAAACAAATCAAAATGTATTTTATATTTGGGATTCTTCAGTGTAGCCACCCTTTGCCTTGATGACAGCTTTGAACACTCTTGGCATTATCTCAACTAGCTTCATGAGGTAGTCACCTGGAATGCATTTCAATTAACAGAAATGCCTTGTTAAAAGTTAATTTGTGGAATTTCTTTCTTTCTTATTGCATTTCAGCCAATCAGTTGTGTTGTGACAAGGTAGGGGTGGTATACAGAAGATAGCCCTATTTGGTAAAAGACCAAGTACATATTATGGCAAGAAAAGCTCAAATAAGCAAAGAGAAACAACAGTCAATCATTACTTTAAGACATGAAGGTCAGTCAATACAGAAGATTTCAAGAACTTTTAAAGTTTCTTCAAGTGCAGTCGCAAAAACCATCAAGCGACATGTTGAAACTGGCTCTCATGAGGGCCGCCACAGGAAAGGAAGACCCAGAGTTACCTCTGCTGCAGAGGATAAGTTCATTAGAGTTACCAGCCTCAGAAATTGCAGCCCAAATAAAGGCTTCACAGAGTTCAAGTAACAGACACATCTCAACATCAACTGTTCAGAGGAGACTGTGTGTATCAGGCCTTCATGGTCAAATTGCTGCAAAGAAACCACAACTGAAGGAACCCAATCAGAAGAAGGGACTTGCTTGGGCCAAGAAACACGAGCAATGGACATTAGACTGGTGGAAATCTGTCCAAATGTGAGATTATTGGTTCCAACTGCCTTGTCTTTGTGAGACGCAGAGTAGGTGAATGGATGATCTCCGCATGTGTGGTTCTCTCCATGAGGCATGGAGGAGGAGGTGCGAGGGTGTGCGGGTTCTTTGCTGGTGATACTGTCGGTGATTTATTTAGAATTCAAGGCACCCTTAACCAGCATGGCTACCACTGCATTCTGCAGCGATATGCCATCCCATCTGGTTTGCGCTTAGTGGGACTGTAATGGAATTTTAATGTTTGTGCTTTTCTTATAACTAATTTCTGTGTTCTATTCATATGCTGTTCTATAAACCAATTTCTGTGTTCATGCAAGTGGCTGACTGTACAAATCCTCACTATCAGTAGCTGCAATTTGGCAGTACGCCCAGACCTTGTTTTGTGAATGAATGAAAGATATCTCAGTTTTAAGGTCTCAGCTTAGAGAGAACAAGCCTTGTGAGGTATTGGTCTGTCACATGTTATGAACCAGTATTGGTCTGTCACCTGGATGAATGATTAATTATGCTAAATCATACAAATATAACTTGTCTGTGAATAGCCGTATATAAGACAACTGCTGGGACTGCCCCGGCAGAGCTCCTGATTGACATGTGTACTATGGTGCATTGAATTTGTTGGAACCTCTCCAGCGTGCTGACAATAAACAATAATTCATTTAAGGTTGACTTTGAGTGTGCCTCCGTAAGAATTTCCACGACATTTGACGTCACGACATTTGACGTCACAAACCGGATGATTACTTCTGCCTGCAGAGCTTTCCAGTGGGGGTCTGTCTGCGAGGAAAACCGGTGGTGTTTTATGAATCGTGAGGGAAATTCCTGTCTGACCAACAGAGGACGGGGACCCGCCCAGACCAGACCCTTACTGTGAGCTGCCCAGGAGGAGACGCATCATAAGAATTTCCACGAAAGGACTATCATTTGTTTTTCAACAGGACAATGACCCAACACACCTCCAGACTGTGTAAGGGCTATTTGACCAAGAAGGAGAGTGATGTAGTGCTGCATCAGATGACCTGGCCTCCACAATCACCCAACCTCAACCCAATTGAAATGGTTTGGGATGAGTTGGACCGCAGAGTGAAGGAAAAGCAGCCAACAAGTGCTCAGCATATGTGGGAACTCCTTCAAGACTGTTGGAAAAGCATTCCTCATGAAGCTAGCCAGCTGACGTTACCAAAATAGATAGTTAACTTGATAAACACCTTGCCAGTGTGCTACACATCATCCCGGCGCCACATCCTCCTGTTGCTAGCTTTACTATCCATGCATGCAATGCAGCCCGCTGCGATGCTTCTTTGGGAAATCTATAAACATTCATTTAAAAAAATAGATTAAACCCTGGTCGTCAGGACCTTCCCACTTGCAAATACTATGGTAATTCTAACTTTAACCTTGGGAAAACAACTAGACCAGGGGACTCCAACCTTTTTCCAGCATGAGAGATACTTTTAAAAAATGAAGCTAGCTACTCATTTTTCATAGCTTTTAAATAGGCACATTCTTCTCTTCTACTTTACCCTGCAACTTATCCCCGGGTCCTTGGTGTACAAAATATGTCGTTATAACTGGTAAAATAATGGTTAATAAACAGTATCTGGCATGACAGGCCCCATGAAATTAGCTTTTGTATATTCCCAAATTCTGTTTTCGCTGTATTATTTTACCTGGTTTAGAATTGTTTTTATTTTTGTTCCTCTCAACAGTTTAATTATCCATAGAGAAATTAAACGAAAATGGATCTTTTGAGTCCACGTCAATGCGTAAATCACAATCAGGAGATTGGATTTTTGAGTGTAATTCCCCTTTAATTGTGCATCTAGCAAGAGAGGAATGTGTTGGCATAGGGTTTCTAAACACAGAGGCGCAACATCGCAAGACTTGCGGGAACACTTGTGAAATAGACCAAACAGACCAGGCCAGGGTTTGTGGTTTGAGAAGGAAATGAGAGAAGTGAAAAACTCTTCCTTAGAGTTGTTAATTGTCTTGAAATCTAAAGGCACATCCTAGATTCGACCCAATGTCTTAAGTAGTTGAACATGTTATTACTCCAACCTCGTGAGTGACAAACTGACACGTTTTCATTTTGGTCCAAAAACTACTTTACATCGAAATAGTGCCTTTAATTTGATGGCCTGCACATGTGCAGTTCGGTGTGCGATGACCGTTAGAACCGATTACGTATTTCTACGCATGATCTTAGCTACCCAATGTCGCCATGACATCACCTACAAGTGTGTTCGGGGAGTCTTATCGGAGAAGCAGATTTAGCTTATCTTCATATTGGACTGTCTTTGGTGTCGGTCTAGCAATGTTTATGTTGCTAGGCCTACTGCTGCAGCACATGTCATGGCAGAGTTAAAAAAACAATGCCCACTCAATTGATATAACGAATCATGATATAGTTCTGTGAGGCAAGCCTACTTTGCAGTTATTGGGGAAAGTCTTTCTGTCTACCCACAAAACGGTTATCATTAGCATCGCTGTCTGGCTTCATGGAGTGATAATCAAACGCTCACACAATACAGACAGTCGGGCAATATTGCTGGATATTAATTGGCAGATATTATTTTATGTTTGGATTTTTAAGCCAATAGTGGCAAACCTGGGGTGGGATAATGTAAATGTGGGTATGATTGGATAATAGCTGGGAGTTTTTGTTATGCTGGTGAATGAGGACCCAAAAGCGACTTAACAGAAACAGAGTCTTTATTCCAGTCTTAAACAAAAACGATACTCCTGGATATTATCTTAGGTAAATACAAAACAGGAAAACTGAAATCCTCTCGTCAGTAGAGAGGAACGACTGGAGACGCGACCACAGACTGCAGGTCGCTTCGGGAAGGCACAGGCCGTAGCTGACATAGACACCTGCTCACACGCAGCATCTGAAGAAGGCAAAAACACGACAGGGCGGAACAAGGACACAGAACAGCAAACATCAAACAAGGATCCGACAAGGACAGAAGCGGAAAACAGAGGGAGAAATAGGGACTCTAATCAGAGGGCAAAATAGGGGACAGGTGTGAAAGAGTAAATGAGGTAGTTAGGAGAATGAGGAACAGCTGGGAGCAGGAACGGAACGATAGAGAGAGAGAGCGAGAGAGGGAGAGAGGGAGGGGGAGAGAGAGGGATAGAAAGAGGGAAAGAACCTAATAAGACCAGCAGAGGGAAACGAATAGAAGGGAAGCACAGGGACAAGACATGATAATCAATGACAAAACATGACAGTTTTATGTTTATGACTGTTAGTAATGGAACAAATGCATGTACTTTCATAATTGCTTGGCGAGCTACTCATAGCTGGGCTGGTAGCTACTGGTAGCTCGCGATCTACCCCTGAACTAGACTAAGTTAGCTGGCATAGCTCACTTACAGCCGCAACCGAACAGCTGTTGTTTACAAACGCACCGCAAGTTCTTTGGGGTCCTCGTCAGAAAGCTGTTAAAAAGGTCTATAAAATTCTTAAGTTTATTGGTCGCTTACACAGATTTCCAGGTGTTATAGCAGGTGCAGCGAAATGCTTATAGAGCTAGAAACAAGGCGAGCGTGTCTTTCGGTGCCGTCTTGCTACAAGAGCATAGTAGCAGTTGTTTGGAGCACCTAGTAGTAGTGTTTGGAGGATGGCCAAAGGCTACACAAGGTGTCTCTCTCTCAATTAAATTCAAGGGGCTTTATTGGCATGGGAAACATATGTTAACATTGCCAAAGCAAGTGAAGTAGATAATATACAAAAGTGAAATAAACAATACAAATGAACAGTAAACATTATAGTCTTGCTTAGGGGACTCTTCTCCAGGTTCATCTCTCTGTAGGTGATGGCTTTGTTATGGAAGGTTTGGGAATCGCTTCCTTTTAGGTGGTTGTAGAATTTAATGTCTCTTTTCTGGATTTTGATCATTAGCGTGTATCGGCCTCTCTCTCTCACTTTCTCTGTCTCTCTCTCTTTCTCCCTCTCTTTCTTTCTCTCTTTATCTCCCTCTCTCCAATGTTCCCTCTAAACTGCACGTAGGCACAGAGTTCCCCAGGTTGCACAGAATAAATATCAGCACGCGTGGAGTAGCATGCCCATTTACTGTGGGAATTGTGATGAAATCAACCCAATATTAGCCACTTTCAATGCCACATACCGAAACAAAATTAAAAGACTGTATGCAAAACTAACTATACAAGAGATTTTGTTGTAGGCAGATCGCATTGGAGTAGGATTCTACTGCATTGACAAGCACATACTCTACACAGACCGGTGCAGCATAACCAATCAGAGCTGCAGTAGGCCTATATACAAATAGACCATTGCCATATATGGATCTGTGCCATTCACTTTGAACTGGACTGTTTTTACAGCATGAGCAGCCATGAGTAGATGCACTTGTTTTGAGATCAAGGTGAGAGCTACATGTAGCCACGTGTGCACATTTTGTTAATGTCCTTTGCTAGTTAGTGAGTTAATAGCCCAGATATAGATCATTTGTAGTCAGCAATGCTTCCTACAAGAGCACGAAAGGTGTGCATTTCTAGACATCTTTGAAAAGCAAGTCAGGTAAAGAGCTTTTTTTGTCTTAAAGGGGCAGTGTTGTATTTTGAGACAGGCTTGAATAAACTAGCCAATAAAAGTAGCCAATAGGCAGTAGCCAATAGGCAGAGGGTAGCATCTTTTGTCTAATTCTCTGTAATAATGGTATGGGAATAATGATGCATTTTATATTTTGTAAAGTGGTTTCTTGCATCAAACAGTTTCAGTCTGAATGACATTTTCTCCATTGTTTTGATGTTTAGCCACTCTGTTAGGCCTACGTTATGATCAAATAGCCACAATAGCCACTTGATCACTGTTAAAACTAACTTAAAGCGAGTACAGCCTTTGTGTTCCCAGTAATCGTGCACCGAAAGTTGCACAGAATTTTCACAACTGTTAAAGTTTGTGCTCAGAAGACCTGAAATTTGCTCAGTGATGAAATCTTTTTGATGGAACATTGCCCCTCTCTCTCTTTTTCCCCCTCTCTCTCTCTCTCCTCCCCCTCTCTCTCCCCCATCCTCTCTCTCTCTATCTCTCATTTTCTCTGTCACACACTCACTAAGCCACACATAACTCTAAATGGGGTAAATAAAGTGACTCATGCTTTCAAAAGGCCTACCGGTATACGGAAAGATAGTATACAATCTATTTGAGGCATCTTTTCGGTATGTTTTCCACTCTGCTGGCTTGGCTCAGAGGAATGGGTTTGTATTTGACAAAAAACATTCTGGCAACCTAATTGTCTCTCCAAGGGCCTCCGACGCACCACAGGGAACTCTGGGGGACTGGAAATCTAATCCTGTAAAAGGACTCTATCCTCCCTCATTCATCCTCATTATTAGCAGCTGACACAGTCTGGTGGCTCACTTTGGAATGGATTGACTTATACTGTTTTGTGATCATGTGAATGCAGAGGCGATTAACTACATTGCATTGGGTATTTGGGCATATTTGTGTGTTCATGCAGTTTGTAGAAATCTTCATAACAGCCTTTGCATCTCTGAGTTTTAATGTATCTCTCATTCTCTCTCTTTCTGTCTCCATCTCTCTCTCGTTGTTTCTCTCTCTCTCGCTCTCTCTCCATCTCTATCTGTAGTACCTGGGTCTGGTGGAGGTGGAGGAATCCAGAGGGATGCATGTGTGCGAGGAGGCTGTGAAAAAGCTCAAAATTGTAAGTATCGCTCCACTCTAACCCCCTGCTGATACCTCTCTTTTATGTATGTTTATGTAAGCTGCCATGTTTTGTTGTATAGGCTGGTATTCTTATCCTGGTGGAGTTATAAGATATCCTGCACCTTATACAGTAGTCCAACACACACATGCACACAAGCACTCACACATGCACACGCACACGCACACACACACACACACCGATACCACTGCAGTCTCTTGCTCCCTGTCTTAGATTTTGTCTGCTTTTTTCATTTCACCTTTTTCATTTTTTCCCCCTTCCAATTCCCACCGTTCCCTTATTCACCTCTTACCTCTTATCTCCAGATCCATATCTCCTCTCCTCTTCAGACCTCTACCTCTATTTTGTCTTGAAGCTCAGCCCAATCCCACCCCAATCATCTGCAGTAAATTCCTAATCTAAGCCCCTTGCTTCTCCTGTCGGGGCTGAGCCCTCCTTAGAATCAGTAATGAGCTCAGCTACTCAGACCTGACCATCCCCGTACCACAGCTTTAGAACAGACGCCTTCCGCTTGGCCCCCTGGGAAGGCAGGCTCGCCCAGGCCGTGCGAACAGTGTGACACAGAACAGGCCGGGTCACACAAGCACAAGCTACAAAGAGTGAAAAAGCGACCATAGCATGTGCTGCTGCCCGGGCCAGTGCTGCTGAGAAGCCTGGTATACTAGACAGGGTCTTGGGGATAGGGTGGCATGCAGTCAGAGTGGGGTCAGGAAGGAGGTGACACCCCCCTGTCAGCTCCCAGGCTCTCCCGCCCTCTGGGCTCTGTCTTTAGGGAAGGAGTCGGGACAGCAGGCCTAGACCCATGGAGAAGCCCAGAGACGGCTCCAGTGTTTCACTGTCTTGTTTGTTTTCCCAGCCTGACTCCTTTTTCCCATCGTCTTCCATGGGCTTTGTCCACTGCTCAGCAGGGTAGTTATGTGTGTGTGTGTGTGTGTGTGTGTGTGCGTGTCTAGCGTGTGTGTGTTTCTTCTGTCCTTTAGCCTTTTTCCCTTCATCAGGAAGTCTGCTGCACCCTTGTCGTTTCCTTGGTCACTTTTTTTTAACCTGTCCATACACTTATTCCCCTCCCTCTCTCTCTCCCTCTCTTTCTCTTCATTCTGCAGTATAGCGATTGTCTGTAATGTCTGTCCTTTGGCTGGTAGTCAGGGAGGAACGCTTAGCTTCTCACAGAGGCTCTCCTCTTCCTCTCCCCCTACCTTCTCTCCATCGCGTTACCTTGTTTTTCACACGCTTCTCTATCTTTTACATCCTCCTACTCCTCCTCTCTTCTGGTTCATCTCTCTCACTGCCTCAACTCTCTTCCTTCCCCTCTCCTTTACTCTCCCCTCGCTCTGTCTCTTCAGGATTATGCAAAATACTTACGCTTTATCGGTTTGCCACGCTTTTTTTTTCCAAAGTCATTTCCTGCAGCACTCAGTCTCCCTCGTCTCTCACTCTTCCTCTCTCTCTCACACACACACACACACACACACACACACACACACACACACACACACACACACACACACACACACACACACACACACACACACACACACACACACACACACACACACACACACACACACACACACACACACACACACACACACACACACCCCTCAGTTGGAGTGCAGGAGCACTGCTCTCCCAGCTACCCTCTCATGTTGATGGTATTTTTAACCTGGCCTTGTTCTGGTGCCCCCTGCTGAATAGATAAAGAGGCTTGTGAAGTGAGACAGCCAGCTGGCTCCCCTCAGTAGGATACCCTCCTCTATTTCTCTTTATCTACTGCTTCCTACAGAGAAACAGAACAACTGGGACATGCATTCCACTATTGCCACTTGAGGACAATGAAAACCCTTAGATCTACTATACAGCCATATGTTTTAGGCCTCTGGTGATCTGACTGCACCAGCCCTGCAGCATCAGTCACATAAGTTCACAACTGCGGATGCCGGGCCAGAGTGACAGAATGGCTCTGTGGTGTGACTGGAAGCCCCTTGGTGCTGCCAGTGCCCCTAGTGTTGCAGCAGGGCTAAATCCCAGCCCCAAGACCAGGGACCACTAATAATAGACCTAGTGTGAGGATTACACTGCCTTACACCTGTCCTTTCTCTCTCCTTCTCTCTCGCTCTCTCTCTGTCTCTCCCTCTCAATTCAATTCAGTTCAAATTGCTTTATTGGTATGACGTAACAATGTACATATTGTCAAATCGTACTTTGGAAATTAAGTGATTCATTTACAATATTAACATAATTAAAATAATAATAATCAAGATTGTCAATGTGACAATCAGTAACAACAATAACGATAGCAATGGCATAGTGGACATGTGCAGGTTGGTTGGTCTGTCAGACACTGTCCCTCATCTTATGGCAGGCAGCAGTGTAGTGCACTGCCAACCCACAGCTCTCTGCGTCCTCCCCCAACTTGACAGGTAGCCTATTTTCATCAGGGAGGTCTTTGAAACCTTTAATAAGAGTTTCAAATTTGTGGAAATGACTCATTGTTTTATATTTTTCATGTTTTGTCAGGAAATGCAGCTCTGTCTCGGGTTCTGCTGTGGTGCAGTGGTTGCACAGCCTTTCCTCTACAGGGAGCCAGGTTTTCCTGTCTACCCTTCTCAATGGCAAGGCAGTGATCACTGAGCCTGTACTTTGTCAAGGTTTTGATCAGTAACCATGGCCAAATAGTTAGCCACGGTGTACTGTCGATTTAGGGCCAGATAGCACTGTATTTTGCTTTGTGCTGTGTTTCCCAATAGGTCATGTAGATTTGTTTAGACTGTATTGTAATTTGGTTTATTCTGATTGATTGGATGTTCTGGTCCTGAGTCTCCAGTGTGTTAGTAGAACAGGTCTGTGAACTCAGCCCCAGGACCGGCTGGATGAGGGTCCTGAGGCTCCAGTGTGTTAGTAGAACAGGTCTGTGAACTCAGCCCCAGGACCGGCTGGATGAGGGGACTTTTTATCTTCTCAGCTCTTGGCATTGCTTGGTAATTATATGAGAGGGGGTAGCTGTATTTTCTAAAACTTAATTGCTCTTTTTTTATTTTTTTTTATTGTATTATTAGTGGATATTAGCCTAATTCTGCCCTGCATGCATTGTTTGTAGTTTTCCTCTGGACATGTAGGAGAATCAGAACTCAGCATGCAGGGTTTCAATGGGGTGTTTGTCCCATTGGGTGAAATCTTGTGGACCCCACACCTCGCTGCCATAAAGTGCAATTGGTTCAATGACACAGTCAAATAGTTTTAGCCAAATTTGAATAGGTATTTCAATTTGAATTCGTTTTTTAATGGCATATAATGCCCTGCCTTTCTCTCTTAGTTCATTCACTGCCTCATTTAGGTGTCCAGCTGAGCTTATTTAAACCTAAGTAATTGTAGTGTGTGCAGTACTCTGTATTTTGTACCAATTGGGAACTTTGGTCTAATTCCCTGAGATCTGGATCTTCTCTGGAAAATCAATATTTTAGTATTTTGGGGGTTTACTGCCAGGGCCCAGGTCTGGCAGTACTGCTCTAACAAGTCCAGGCTCAGCTGTAGGCCATGTGCTGTGGGTGACAGCAGGCACAGGTCATCTGCGAAGAGCAGGCATTTAACCTCTGAATTGTGGAGAATTAGACCAGGAGCTGAGGATTTGTCTAGAATAGTGGCCAATTCTTTGATGTAAATATTGAAGAATGCAGGGCTGAGATTGCAACCCTGGCAAAGGCCTCGCCCATGGTTAAAGAATTCTCTTATTTTCTTGCTAATTTTGATGCTGCACGTATTGCCAGTCAGATTTAGTTGTGTCATATATTTTACCCCCTACACCACTTTCATTAACTTTGTAGAACAGTCTTGTATGGGTGGAAATATGATCAGTCATGCAATGTTTTGGTATAAATCCAATTTGGTTTTTACTCAAGACAGTGTGCTTATTAAGGAAGCTTGTATTTATAATACTACAGAAAACTCTCTCTCTCCCACCCTCTCTCTCTCCCGCTCTCTCTCTCTCTCCCTCTCTCTCTCTCCCCCTCCCTCTCTCTCTCTCTCTCTCTCTCTCTCTGTCTCTCTACAGAGTGGGAAGAAGACAGTGAAAGCAGTTCTGTGGGTGTCCGCAGACGGTCTTAGAGTGGTGGATGACAAAACCAAGGTAAGAGTGTGCCTGCAGGGCTGGTAGCATAAACGTGTGTGCTAATCATACATACAAACAAACAGTCTGCTTCCAGATGTAAACAGTGGCTAAACATGAAACAGTAGCCTGGAACCATAGATACCCCTGCTCGTGGTCTCTAGCTCTGTAAATCCAGATTTCGTATGACAGAGCAAGTGTACAGAACTTTGTAGTATATTTGAGGTTTAAAAAGGCTTCTGAAGTTTTCAATTTCCACCTTAAAATGTCAGACTTGATGTTCCCTTACGAAAAATGTATCAACCCCTACAAACATTTCCATTAATTATAATCCACATAATAATTACCATTTCCTGTTGCTGCAGGATAATTATTCTGCTGTAGCAAACTGCCTCAAATTAAGATCCTACGTCAGTAGTGGGAAAAGTATGTTGGAAAGACAAAGAGAGAAAACTACTCAGCAGGCGAGAAGCTGGCAGTCACTCCCCAGTCACTCCCCCTCTACCCTCCACCTTCTCCCCCCTTCGGCTGCTGCTCTCCCGCCTCTCCTTACCCACCCCGCAGGTCTCTCTCTACCCCAGCCCTTTCCCAGGTCACCTGCCATTCTCAGTCTGGCCTGAGATTGATGATGTCACCCTTCAGGCTCAGTGCAAAAGGGCCGCAACGCGTGCATGTCCCGATGACTGTGTTTATCCTCGCAGGCCAGATTAGACTTACTTTAGACCGGACTGCTGAATTTTCACACTTGACATGTGTTACTGATGGATGTCAAAGGGGGCTTTGGGTAGGGGAGGGAGACAGTACACACACACATAGTGTTTTATTTTTATTTGACAAACAGAAACACACGCACACACCTCAGGACAGGACTGTCTGGCCGCTAGGGGCCCCTATTGCGAGTGCAATTACCCACCTTTCTTTTCAGGCCAGAGAAAAGAAGGGGGGGGGGAGAAACAGTCCCACTAAGCAGTCTTTTTTGTTTCCTGTGGCAGTAGACAAATGGACCCCCCCATCCTCCCTCAGCATCCCTCCACCTCCCCCCTTTCTTGTAATCCCATCTCCTGGTCCTGTCAAAGTCAATGTCAAAGAACACCACCGCCACAGAGAAGAAAGCCCCATTTCCCTCCACCTCCGTATCTGACCCATGTGACATGACTCAGCACTGTGCCCCCTTTCAGTTTTTCAGTGACATGCCTCTGAGTGATCCTCCACCCCCCACAAACCCACACCCCTCACCTCTATCCACCCCTAGGCAACCCAGCACGCACGCACGCACGTATACACACACACACACACACACACACACACACACACACACACACACACACACACACACACACACACACACACACACACACACACACACACACACACATAACCAGACGTTCACTTCCCCCACCAGCCTCTCTTCATCTACTAATTGGCTCTGAATGAAAATACTGTTATTTATTCCTTGCCCACTTCATTCATTCCCCTCTTCCTATTCCCCGATAGAAGAGTGGAAGGAAGTCCTTGGATGAGTGTGTGAGCCCCATTTCATCTTTTTGTTTTCCACTCTCACTCAAAGGGCGTCGGGCATGGGGGGGGGGGGGGGGGGGTAAGAGAAGGGGCCCCTTCCTCACCCTATAGTCACTAGCCAAGACTCCTGAATGAGCTTGATACAGATTCTGGAACAAGAGAAAAAGTGGTTCTCCATGTTTTACAATATGTTTTGTAGAGCTGTAAACCAGATTTAGTACTTGAGAGTAACAAAGGTTGATTCTCGGGAGATTATCTTTCCTCGCCAAGTAATTACATTTGACATGACATTTTAGTAGGAGTGTTTTAATCACATGCATTCTCTATAGGCTACCATGTTATGTGTGATATGTTTCATTTATGACGTGGTCAAATCAGCCTTCTCTAACACGTCATCTCTTTGATTTTAGGACCTCATCGTAGACCAGACCATTGAGAAGGTGTCCTTCTGCGCGCCCGACCGCAATTATGACAAGGCTTTCTCCTACATCTGCCGTGACGGCACCACACGCCGCTGGATCTGTCACTGCTTCATGGCCCTGAAGGACTCGGTGAGGGTGTGTGTGTGAGTGGGCCCAGGCCCAGCGACTAGATTAATCCAATCCCCGCATCGCTCGCCCAGAGATTAAGATTAGGATTACTCTAGGGTTATCTCTATCTCAATTGCTTCTTGGAGCGCTATCGACTGTGACCTCCTGGCATTCTGAGCCACATTTCCTCCAGGGTGATAACCACTTTTATAGCATAATGGAATGAAAACGGAGTGCCAAGTCATCCCTCACAGACATGGTTCTGGTTTGATAAAGCATTTTCCAGTAGGGAAATTGACTGGCTTTAGGCTGTTCAGACTTGTCAATTGTGTATTTTTTTGTATTAGTGCCCATTCACACATAACAGAGTTTTACAGACACCCAAACACGCCCACGTACACAGACACACCAAAAGGGAATTGAGGAGGGGTGTTGACCGGGTGTGTTGTGGTCACCAGGGCGAGCGTATGAGCCACGCCGTGGGCTGTGCCTTCGCCGCCTGTCTGGAGAGGAAGCAGCGGCGCGAGAAGGAGTGCGGCGTCACAGCCTCGTTCGACGCCAGCCGCACCTCCTTTGTGCGCGAGGGCTCGTTCCGCGTGACGTCGTCCAGCCAGCAGGGTGGCGAGCGCGATGACATCATGAAGCAGCTGCAGGACAAGAAGAAAGGTATGTCTCATCAGGAGATGAAGAGCAGCACAGACACACAGACAGAAACATCTGTCACTCACATTCTAATGTATCACTGGAAAGTTACTGGAAAGTCAAATGTGTCCTGTGTTATGGAGCTAACAGGAACAGGAGGATTCACTCACTGTTGATCGTTGTTGTTGTTCACCTCAATCACTCTGAAGTGTAACAACACATATACTGTATGTTGGCAGGTAGTAACCTTTATCAGTGTTATTGGCTGTAGTGGTTACTAGTTGTAGTCCAACATTAACCCAGGTCATTATAGTCCAACATTAACCCAGGTCATGGTAGTCCAACATTAACCCAGGTCATTATAGTCCAACATTAACCCAGGTCATTATAGTCCAACATTAACCCTGGTCATTATAGTCCAACATTAACCCAGGTCATTATAGTCCAACATTAACCCAGGTCATTATAGTCCAACATTAACCCTGGTCATTATAGTCCAACATTAACCCTGGTCATTATAGTCCAACATTAACCCAGGTCATTATAGTCCAACATTAACCCTGGTCATTATAGTCCAACATTAACCCAGGTCATTATAGTCCAACATTAACCCAGGTCATTATAGTCCAACATTAACCCTGGTCATTATAGTCCAACATTAACCCAGGTCATGGTAGTCCAACATTAACCCAGGTCATTATAGTCCAACATTAACCCTGGTCATTATAGTCCAACATTAACCCAGGTCATGGTAGTCCAACATTAACCATAGCAAATTGTACTCTCCAGAGCCCCCGTGTACCATCCCAGCCATCCCCCCTGGCACCTCCTCACCCCCTGAGGGAGCGGCCTCGCCTGTGGGGCAGGGGGTGGAGCACGCAATCCCGCGGCGCCACGCGCCCATTGAGCAGCTGGTGCGGCAGGGCTCCTTCCGGGGCTTCCCGGCCCTCAGCGGGAAGAACTCGCCGTTCAAGAGGCAGCTCTCGCTGCGCCTCAACGACCTGCCTTCCAATCTGCAGCGCAAGACCGCCGACTTCCAGAGCAAGAACCCAGGTTAGCTTCACCTCTTTATGTTAGCTTAGCTAAGTCTCTGCATTCTACGATCTAGGACAAAGAGTGGTTAGCCTCACCAGTCTAGGACAACATAGTCCTGCAATGCCACCCTTCCATGTCGTGTTCATCACTCGGAGGAAGCCTGGAAATCAAGGCTAATGTCAATCAGAGTCTGGAGTTTTCCTGTCTTCATGACCTGACCAAGGATAATTCAGGACTTTTTCCTGGTCAGATCATGGGCCAGGAACAACTCTGAACCCTTATGACAAAGTATGGTGGTGTTTATAATTATTAGTATTTGATCAGGAACAAGTGAAGCCAGAGATTCATTGATTGGGGTCATAATAGCACTGAAGTTGATCATCAGTGTGTTATTAAAGCTGTGGCTGATTGCTGAGTCCGATTGCTGAGTCCGATTGCTGAGTCCATGTAATGGTTCTTTTTAACAAGTATAATCATTAGGATTCCCAGCACAGCTTTGTTCCTGCTGTAGTGAGGTAGATTAAACCTCTCAGTTACGTTGATTATAGTTATTATGAGCAGACCTCAGCTTTTAATCATTAATAAACACACATTTCACCTCTGATGGTTGCAGCACAATTGTACCTGACATCTATTTACATTCATGTATGCAGCAGTATCAGTATTAGCGTTGTGTCCAGAGATTCTCTCTTTCGTATAGGATCTGTACCTATTTGAATCCCACGCATGCATAGAAGACACGCACCCACGCACACACTTAGCTAGCAATAGAAGCCACACAAGCATGAACACACAACAAGCACAGGACACATGTACACACACCCACACACACAGTGGCAGCTAATTTCACTACCTCCCCCCTCCCCAGTAGTCCGCCAGCTCTCTCAGTGAACAATGTGTCTATAAATAGTCTCCACTAGACCAGTCCCTCTACAGCCATAGATCCAGGGATTGTAGTACACACAAACACACACACACATCCACACACAATGATGTACACACACAAACACACACACACAAGGATGCACACAGGCATACACACACACACTACACTACTACACAGAGAAACCCCACAGCTTCTCCCGTCCTCTTTGAATCCTATGGGCCAATCAAATGTTCAGAAAGAGAGACCTTACAAGGCAGGCCTGTCATGAACAAAGCAGTTCACACTGCTGTCTCCAGACAGAAAAACACTACATCTGCACTCGGAGTAGTTCTTCTAAGCAGGGTCATTCATTAGGCACCAAACAGAAGAAAACGGACTGAAACAGGGAGTGACTACTTAAACCTGTCCAATAATATATTGACATTTTCATTTTCCGTTGCAAAAGGTTTTGCTATGGTGTGCCCTAATGAATAGGACCCAACAGAGAGACAGTCCAGCGGGCGCTTCATAGGAATTACATCCACCACTGACCCCTCTGGTTCTGATTGGCCCCACAACTCTCTCTGCTCTCCACAGGCTTAGCTCACTCTCTCTGTCAGGGACAGAGAGAGTTGTTAGGAGAATTACACAAATGATGTGCTATTTTTTTAATCTACTGGCTATAGGTCAAGAGGTTTTCCCTCTGTTTTCTACACTAAGGATTTAGGCTATAGAGAATCTCATGCATGAATAACAGACTGGTCAGGTGGGTTACAGAATAACTTTTATTTTCTTACTTTGAAGTACAAAAGATGATGTAGACCTCATAGGACCAAGGGAACAGATTACATTTCAATAAAGGGCTTATAAATGTTTACATCCGGTGTCATGTACTTTAATCCTATATCATTATATAAGTGTATGTTTGGCCCAAGACTTTAATCTTGCCATCAAATCATCCAAAAGATAGCCAATCCTCAAAATCCTTCTCCCCCTCTGTAGTCCCAGAGATGGATCTGTCTGTGTGTGGCGAGGCAGACAGCAGCATCAACGCTCTGTGCAGCCAGATCAACCATTCCTTCACCAGGCCCTCTGAGGAACTCTTCTCAAACCCCACCCCCAACGGCCTGCCAGCCTGCACTGTGCCCCCAGCCATCCCCCCTCCACCCGCCCCCCTGCAAGGTAACTCATTGACTACCTTATCAGTCTCTCTCTATGAGCTCTAGTCTGGCTTAACATGTATTGTACAGCTCAACTCCAACTTTGCATTCGGAATGTGTTTTTATCTGTAATGTTTCTAATGCTTGTAAGGCTGATTTGCCTGAAAAGTGTCAGTTATTTATGTGTATCTTTGTGGTATGCTATAGCGTAGGTCACTATACAGCCGGCAATGCAGCTTTTCAAAGTCCCTCTCCCTGATGTTTGTAGAGATCCCGTTCATGGTAAATGCTGCGCATGTCGGCTCAATCCTTGCATTGAATCCCGGCCCTAATCAGAAAAGTCTGCCGAATAGGATGTGTGTGTGTGTGTGTGTCCTCTGTGCTTGTCATGGTAAAGCGGTAGAGAGATCCAGCAGCAGGGTTGATGTAACATGTGATTGACGTGTTGCTCTCTGCTTCTCTCCCACAGCCACATCCTCCTGGATGCAGGCGGAGCCCCCGGTTCAGTCCCCTGTCCACAGTGGACACAGGAGGACGCCCTCCGAGGCTGAGCGCTGGCTGGAGGAGGTGGCCCAGGCCGTCAAGGCCCAGCAACAGACCCCCAACCTGCCCCCACCACCCATCCAGCCCACCCCTGCCATTCCAGGGCCACCCATGTCAAACGCAGCTATGTCTGGGCCACCTATGTCTAACCCACTTATGTCTGGCCCACCTATGTCAGGTGTGCCCATAATGGGGGCATCCATACCGGGGGCAACCATGCCAGGGGTACCTGGCTCCCTGCCCACTTCCATGCAGCCCTTTCCCTTGGCGTTTGATGCCACTCCTGCGGCCGTGAGCCTGTATAACCAACCACCCCCGCAGCCAGCCTTTGTACCCATGCAGGCCTACATGCCCGCCCTAGCCAACAGCATGGTGTACTCCAACGCCAGTGTGCCTGTGGTGGGCATCACGCCTTCCCAGATGGTGGCTAATGTGTTCTGCACGGCAGGCGGCTCTACCGGCAGGCCTTCCATGGGCATGGGCACAGGGCCCAAAATGGGCACGCTCACCGGCGGGCACCGCCACTCTTTCTCCGGCCAGCCGGGCGGGTTCCCTATGCCACCCTTCGGAGCTCATCCCACCGTCAACGGCCTCCCCCACAACATTCCCACCTCCCCCGCCACCATCATACAGAACGGCACCAGCAGCAGCTGGCCACCGGAGGGCGCACAGCAGGCCAACCCGCCCCCAGCCAATGCCCAGGAGGTTGATCGCTTCGAGGCAAAGTGGGCCGCGCTGGAGACCAAATTGCAACCCAAGGCGGCGCCCAACCCTTTCTCCAATGACTTGCAAAAGACCTTTGAGATCGAGCTTTAACTCTGTATTAACCCAGGTCGGGCCACTGCATAGACTATGATGATGCAGACACCCAACAACAATGAACCACTCCACTCCCCCCCTGCAGCCCCCTGCCCCTAAATGCTGTCGCTCCCCCTCTTCTTGATTTTCTCCTCCTCTGTTGAGACCCCAGGATGTAAATTGGGTCTGAATGCAGGGGGGACATGATGACTGTGTATGGGGTTCCTCACGATGCATTCCCTGGGATTTCTAGCAATCATGTTCTGCGTGGGGATCTGTGGAGGAGCCAGAGAATATGGATACATCACATGACACTGAGATGAGACACTGAGAGAGATTATGTTGATGTTACCCAAGCACAGCAAAGGCCCTGGTTGACTAGCCAATGACACGACTCGATGGTGGAGACCCCAAAGGAGGCGTCGACCAATAAGAGTGACAGACAGTTTGATTGCCAAAATGGTTATATTTATGATTTTTACTTAGCTTTTAACCGTTATAGTTTTACATTGTTCTTTCTCCCTGTATTTATTTTTGTGGAACCTGAAAGAGAAGGAAAATAACTAGCAGCTGTAACTGTGTCAGCGGAGAGAGCAAAGAGAGGGAGTGAGTCATGAAACGAGAGGTTGGAAACGAGTGTAAATAGCATGCTTTTTTCACCCTCTATTTATTACCAATCCATGTATAACCGTCAATTTGCTATTCAACCCAAATGAGTCACTGTTAGCTAAATCACCATGGTGATCTCACCCCTCTGTCCCAGTGCCACTCCACCTGCAGGGCAGACACACTAGAACCCTAGAACATTCTGGAAAGGGTCCAAATAGTGCGGCACATTCCAAGTTGGTTGGTTGATTTGCATTATATTCTAAAACATGGTCACCCCCGTACGAGTGTAGTCAGTCAACACTATAAGAGTCTATTTGGAAGTGTTGAGCCTAAGATTTAAGAGCTATGGGATGGGAGAGCTTCAGCACTTCGTAAGATAAAGAGGGTAAGTTTGGGCTGAGTTATGATGTTGTTTTGTCACTGGGGCTGTGTTTGAAATGGCACCTTATTCCTGTATAGGGCCTTGGGCAAAAGTAGTGCCTCCCAATAGGCACAGACGTCAATTCCACGATGGTTCAACGCAATTTCATAGAAATGACATATATACAACGTTGATTCAATCGGTGTGTGCCCAGTGGGCTGGGTCAAGCTGCACTTCTGACAAATGGACTACAGTCAGTTTGTAGAGGCTTCTGGATCCAGGCTCTTGTCCTGAGGCCATTGTGACGGGCAGAAGTTATGGCACCTGCTGTGTGTGGTCTACCAGGCTGAGTAAAGATGCCTAGAGGAAGTGATGAGTCATTTACCACTTTAAACAGACAGAGGAAGGCATCCATCTTTGTAGAGGGCAAACAAAGACATGAAAGTGACACGGATAGTCGGGGGGGGGAGAGAGAAAGAAAAGGAGAAGGTGAAAGATAGACGGAGAGAACGAGGGCATGTGAGAATGAGTTTGAGGATGTGGACTATTGAAAGGCTGTGATGAACTGAGAAAAGATGAAAGAAGAAAGGGGTGGATTAATCAAATACCATACAGGCAAACGGTACGTTAAACAGACTGGTTGTTTCATTCCTTTAAACTCCTTTCACTGCTCCCAAACAAAGGCACTTCTGTTAGAATTATAGTCACCATGCATTTAGAGCTCCATAGAAACAATACTTTACTGTTTGATCGTAATCTCAAAAGAGGCAAGCATTTCCTTCCGTGACTTTAGTTTAAAACACACAAAGACAATAAATATACAGTATACTATAGCTACAACCCCATATTGGAATTTTAGCCCACTTGGCAGGACTTCCATTGGCAGGTCAAGACGGGGCAAACGCATGTGCTTAGATGAGATGGTTTATGCTATTTGCCATTATACTGCTTTATGTACGATCCTGCCCCAGACAACAGGAGTGTCTAGGAGTGAGACGGAGTGGGACCCATGGGACCAGTGTTATTGAATGGACATCACAACTAGACAAACAGGCTCCATCCATCCCGCTCTCCTGGTCATTAACTCCTTAGGACTCGGCCAATCAGGCTTTGTCATTTTTACATGCGGCACAATACTGGCTGACATCCATTCGCTTTCGCAAAGATATAAATCACCAGTGAGGGGCCCATGTTTTTGCTCATTTAGACAAATCGATTTTCTAAATTAATTCTCTCCCCGTCTTTTAAGAGAAAAAACGTAGTCATTCATGAAATTGCTGTTTTTATTTCGTTAAATTCCCGTTATTTACACGCCCTCTAAATTAAAATGTAGGTTAATGACGTTCAGAATAAGAAACTAAATTACCTCATAAACTTGATTGTAAACCATAGTGTAGTGATAACAAACCAGTGGAGTTTATTTTTATTCTTTATTTACAGAATTTTGTATTTAAACCTACATATTTGTATTGTAATTACATTGTACAAAGATAAATAAATAATATAATATTAAACTTGTGTTGGTGTCTGTGTTTTTGCATTCTGTATCATGCTCGCCCTCCCTTTCTCCCAATGCAGGTCAGGTACCTGTCTTATCCACACCAATTCATAAGAACTTTGTCTTCACCAGTACTAATAGATCAAATGTATCTGCACCCTGTGCCAACGGTAATGCATGTACCACTGGCATAAAAAACACTCATGTAAACTGTCTACTTCTAAAGATGGTCAACAGTTGAACAGCATCAGTCATTAAATGCAGTAAATTATCTCCATAGCTGTATTTTCTATCTCAAACCTACTGTATGCCCTGAAAGTCATGGAGTTAAGCGTTGAAGAATTCTCTCTTATTGAACGCATTGACTACGCTTGCCAACTCTACCACTGTTCACAGGACTCGTAGAGCAGCCTTCTCCAGTGTCTTGACAAAAGCTCAGGCCACTAATGCGACCAGACAAGGCCCCTTTTCTTCCCCAAGGGCCATGAAAAAGAGGACAGCCACGGAACACTTGAGTCATTTTAGTACTAACTCTCTCGTCATTGTCTTTCCCCAACTGCTCACTGCAGTGCTGAGGAAGAATCTGGACAACAAGAAACACAACAAAGACACAGTCAGAGAGAGACAGAACGAGGACAGGCCCCACTACTACAGAACAGTGCAAGGGAAATGGGTTGCCATGGACACAGCAGTGAAAGGGTAATTTATAAACACCCCAAAACTGCCAGAGTAGGCAGAAAAAGCGTGCTACATATATAAATTAAACTGCCATAAGGAAAGAATGTTGCTAGAAATAATAAAGCAGACTAATGTGTTCACATGTAGGCCAAATCCTAGTGGTGTCTGTCTGGCCTGGGGAGAAGCTGTCATCTAAGACTCCTCACTGTTTCTATTATGGACATGCTGTACTGCAGGGCCCATATTCATAAAGCGTCTCAGAGTAGGAGCGCTGATCTAGCATCAGTTTTGCCTTTTAGATCATTATGAATCAGATTACATTGACAGGGGGGACCCGATCCTAGATCAGCACTCCGACCCGGAGATGCTTTATGACTACGGGCCCAGGTGTTTGAAAATGAATTCCTGCATTTAATGAGATGGGTGCATAATCCCCTAAAGTCATTCATTAAAACAAACCCCTAAACAATAAAAACCAGTGCAATTTTATGCAATCGGTTTTATCTGCTTTCCATCTGGTGCGTCACACAGTGCAGTGAGTGTGTGATGGCAGTATGTGATAGAAGAATCAGAATCAGTAATCGTGTTTGTGTAATAGCTCTTACCCAGATAGTGGAATGAGCAGATAATACGTTCACTGCTATTGTTTCTAGTGTTTTTAGGATTGGTGCATGGATACTGTGGCACGTCTGTTTCCAGATCACATCTGTTAAAAGTTGCTTTACCACCGTTAGAATAATGTTGGTAATTGCTATGGATGTGAAATGTAAGCGCTCGCACGTGACCTTTAAAGTCCTTGAGGTAGAGAGGGGTGATTAAGTAGATTCATTACATACGTTGAGACATTGATCAGTTCAGAGTCCATTGTTCTCGCACGTACAGTCATTCAACAAGGTCATTTGAACATATGAATAATGTATTTTAACATTTATTATGTTGCTTAAAGAATCCTTTATCTTCAGTGTAAAAGTGGTGGTTTGAAGTCAGTTGGCCCCAAGCAACCTCAAAACACACACACAGACACACAGAGACACACACAGACACACAGAGACACACAGAGACACACAGAGACAGAGACACACACTCCACCATCCTAGAAGGTTGGTTGATATTGTTGCCTATGAGGCCTGACTGGTTGGATACTCAGTGCTTTTTCCTCACCCCCTCCCACTCTTTTCCCCACCATTGTGCCCAAACCTGGAGTTCTGACTGGAGCCTTGGCACTGCCCAACCGCACTGGCGCCATTTCATCCCTTGCCAGCTCCTACCGACCCCTGCCAGCAGCTGTCATTCATAAATACCAAGCCTGATAGCTGTTAGGGTGTCCCAGGGAGGACATGATGTCCACGTAGACTACCCATAGACCAATATGGGTAGTCTACAGTATGTGGAACTGACAATATGCATACAACTAACCTATGTGTACTTGTTCCAACAGGGGATTATCGTTTATGACCATCATTGGGAATAAAATAGACTTCCATAGTTGGAACAGATGCCGACTACATTTGAACGTAATGCTTAGATTTTTCCGCCACCTTCATTGCTGTCTGAATCTGAGTACACAACAGATGCAAGACGTTATGCAATTGTTCAAAGCTCCTGTACATTATGTGATGCAGTAAGGGTCATCACTAGTGTGTTTAATCTGCAGTCTGCCATCCTGATCTCATGCTGCCTGCTTCTACTTGGGATTCATGTATTACAGTAAGCCAACATGGATAAACAGTTGGCATGTACATCATCATTCAGTCATCATTCAAAACAGACAAGATTAAATTGAGTTAACCATTGCTTTCAAAACGTACCATGGTTCAATGATATCAGTAGATATCTAGGCCATAGTGGCTCGGCTGCCTACTTCAAGAAATCACTGTCCAATCACTGTCACTTTGTCAGCCACTGCGTTATGACGCTACAGGCAGAGAATGACATTGCTGTTGATGTACCTCCACCTAGTGGCGAGAAAGGATTATTGCGCATTACACAACTGATCCATTTTGCATTAGTCATTGTAAGAGCATCATCTAACATAGGAATCTCTTTTGTCCCATATCCTTCAGCAGGTTAACTCTGTCTTATGTCCACACTTATAGTCACATTGATAAAATTAAGTAGTTGGAGTAGGAATCGTTGCGGTGTGTGTTTGGTTGTGTGCATGACCACACTACGTATTTCATTTCTCCCGTCATAATATAATATAGGCCCCATCACCTCTCCATTATGCTCCAGAACTCACACATCACACTGGGCCGCACCTGCAATGTGCTACGTCATACATTAAGGGTCGGTTGGTGCTCTGGGTGCATGTGAAAAGATCTGATGTGATTAGTGAAAAAAATATCAGAATTCAGCTGCCTGTGTAAACGCAGCCTTAGATCCCTGCTATCCTGCTCACTGAACCCTCCTACTAATCACAATGCCACTAATGGATTAGTAGAACAGAACCATACATCAAGATCAATGTAACCTTCATGCTGGCTCAGGTTAATTTAATCCAGTATTTTATCTTAATCCAGACTCTTTTAGACCATAATGGATATACAGTAGGTGATCAGGTGCTGTACTTCTGACCTTCCTCTGCCTACATTATGCTACAGTCAGTCAATTCAGGAAGTGATTTCAATTTACATTTCTAAAATGTAAACAACTTTTGATATACAGTAGGTTCTCCATTTTAGTTTATTGAGAAGTCATTGGAAATATTAGCCCTTTATTCAATTATTGAATTGGAATTGTAATTTACTTTCTGAATTGGCTGACTTCGATTCCAATTGACCCCAACCCTGCTACAATGCTAAACCAATGAGACAGTTGTTGTAATAATATACCTAGTTGTAAGCTACTTCATATTCCTAATCAATCTATAGCACATTTCCTGTTTATGTCTCGTCTTTACATGGGAATAGAGGGTAAGAATGTGTTCCTTCCGTAAAGGAGGCATGTTTTCCACGAGGGGCATGAAACGCATCATGGCCAAATCCATGTATATACTGCAATTGGTCTGATCCAAGGAAATGGTTGTCATTTCATGGCTCTTAGTCTGATTACCACCCTCTGTTATCCCTGAGAGAAACCTACACAGAAAAACAGACCAATCACCTTCACATGGCCTTGGTCTTTCAGGAACTAGCCAATCAGAGGAAGAAATAGAGCGATGGCCCAGGGCGCTCCGTCAACAGAACCTCCACCTATGTTCCCGTGTCAGATTTTATACCTTCACTCCACTGTGGCTGGTTTTCTACAGCTGGACCGGACATCACATCAGTTCTTATGCAATTAAATTCTTTCTAGCTTGACCTGACATTTATGAAGAAGAAGGTTGAGGGTGGAATGATCTAGAGAAATTGCAGAGCTAATGGCCTATATGTACATAATGGAGACAACCTCACTGTAACACTGCTTTCTAGAGCCAGTACTGTTGGTCTGTCTGCTTGCCTATCCTCCTACTGATTGGCTGTGCTACTTGTGGTGTCATCTGAAAGTACATTAGCAGTGCCCTTAGTCAGAGAAAGGAGTATATATATATATATATATATATATATATACACACACACACACACACACACACACACACACACAGTACCAGTCAAAAGTTTGGACACAACTACTCATTCAAGGTTTTTTTAATATATTTTTTTACAATTTTCTACATTGTAGAATAATAGTGAAGACATCAAAACTATCAAATAACACATATGGAAACATGTAGTAAACAAAAAAGTGTTGAACAAATCAAAATAGATTTTATATTTGAAATTCTTCAAAGTGCCACCCATTACCTTGATGACAGCTTTGCACACTCTTGGCATTCTCTCAACCAGCTTCATGAGGTAGTTACCTGGAATGCATTTCATTTAACAGGTGTGCCTTGTTAAAAGTTAATTTGTGGAATTTCTTTCCTTCTTAATGCATTTGAGTCAATTAGTTGTGTTATGAAAAGGTAGGGGTGGTATACAGAAGAGTTCCTATTATGACAAGAACAGCTCAAATAAGCAAAGAGAAACAACAGTCCATTATTACTTTAAGACACGAAGGTCAGTTAAGACGGAAAGTTTCTTCAAGTGCAGTCGCAAAAACCATCAAGTGCTATGATGAAACTGGATCTCATGAGGACCGCCACCGGAAAGGAAGACCAAGAGGTACCTCTGCTGCAGAGGATAAGTTCATTAGAGTTAACTGCACCTCAGATTGCAGCCCAAATAAATTCTTCACGGAGTTGAAGTAACAGACACATCTCAACATCAACTGTTAAGAGGAGACTTCATGGTCAAATTGCTGCAAATAAACCACTACTAAAGGACACCAATAATAGGAGACTTGCTTGGACCAAGAAACACAAGCAATGGACATTAGACCGGTGGAAATCTGTCCTTTGGTCTGATGAGTCCAAATTTGAGATTTTTGGTTCCAACCACCGTGTCTTTGAGAAACGCAGAGTAAGTGAACGGATGATATCCGCATGTGTGGTTCCCCCCGTGAAGCATGGAGGAGGTGTGATGGTGTGGGGTGCTTTGATGGTGACACTGTCAGTGATTTATTTAGAATTCAAGGCACACTTAACCAGCACGGCTACCACAGCATTCTGCAGCGATACACCATCCCATCTGGTTTGCGCTTAGTGGGACTATCATGTGTTTTTCAACAGGACACCTCCAGGCTGTGTAAGGGCTACTTGACCAAGAGGGAGAGTGATGGAGTGCTGCATCAGATGACCTGGTCTCCACAATCGCCCGACCTCAACTCAATTGAGATGGTTTTGGAATGAGTCGGGCCAAAGAGTGAAGGAAAAGCAGCCAACAAGTGCTCAGCATGTGGGAACTCCTTCAAGACTGTTGGAAAAGCATTCCAGGTGAAGCTGTCCCGTCGATGTGGATGGGGGGATGCTCTTTCGCATTTCGCTCCGCAGGTAGGCATTTCGCTCCGCAGGTAGTATTACAATTCATTACAGTACAACGGTTTGACTTGTCTGATCTTAGCTAGCTACATAGCCGTCTTTGTATCAAAGATAATTGTGTAGTTTGGAGTATTATCGTAATTACCGAGGTTAGCTAGTCAGCTATTTTCGTCCTAGTCAACACTGCTAGCTAGCCAGCAGCTAGCAGCTAGCCAACGTCTACCGTCTACCGAATAGCAGCACTGGTGGAGCGAGTGGTTGCATTTCGCTCCGCAGGTAGTATTACATTTCATTACAGTACAACGGTTTGACTTGTCTGATCTTAGCTAGCTACATAGCCGTCTTTGTATCAAAGATAATTGTGTAGTTTAGAGTATTATCGTAATTACCGAGGTTAGCTAGTCAGCTATTTTCGTCCTAGTCAACACTGCTAGCTAGCCAGCAGCTAGCAGCTAGCCAACGTCTACCGTCTACCGAATTGCAGCACTGTAGAAACTATTACATTACAACGGAACGACTTGATTAGTGTAGTGTTAGCTGGCTACATAGTTGTCTTTGCTGTCTTTGTATCCAAGATAATTGTGTAGTTAGAGTAATTGTCAAGGTTACCTAGCCAGTTACCGAGGCTACCTAGCCAGCTACACTTTCAAACTAAGTCAACAACGCAGCCACTGCTAGCTAGCCTACTCCACCAGCCAGCAGCACTATCATTTTAGTCAATAAGATTTTTTGCAACGTAAGCTTAACTTTCTGAACATTTGAGACGTGTAGTCCACTTGTCATTCCAATCTCCTTTGCATTAGCGTAGCCTCTTCTGTAGCCTGTCAACTATGTGTCTGTCTATCCCTCTTCTCTCCTCTCTGCACAGACCATACAAACGCTTCACACCGCGTGGCCGCCGCCACTCTAACCTGGTGGTCCCAGCGCGCACGACCCACGTGGAGTTCCAGATCTCCGGCAGCCTCTGGAACTGCCGATCTGCGGCCAACAAGGCAGAGTTCATCTCAGCCTATGCTTCCCTCCAGTCCATCGACTTCTTGGCACTGACGGAAACATGGATTACCACAGATAACACTGCTACTCCTACTGCTCTCTCCTCGTCTGCCCACGTGTTCTCGCACACCCCGAGAGCCTCTGGTCAGCGGGGTGGTGGCACTGGGATCCTCATCTCTCCCAAGTGGACATTCTCTCTTTCTCCCCTGACCCATCTGTCTATCGCCTCCTTTGAATTCCATGCTGTCACAGTTACCAGCCCTTTCAAGCTTAACATCCTTATCATTTATCGCCCCCCAGGTTCCCTTGGAGAGTTCATCAATGAGCTTGACGCCTTGATAAGTTCCTTTCCTGAGGATGGCTCACCTCTCACAGTACTGGGTGACTTTAACCTCCCCACGTCTACCTTTGACTCATTCCTCTCTGCCTCCTTCTTTCCACTCCTCTCCTCTTTTGACCTCACCCTCTCACCTTCCCCCCCTACTCACAAGGCAGGCAATACGCTTGACCTCATCTTTACTAGATGCTGTTCTTCCACTAATCTCATTGCAACTCCCCTCCAAGTCTCCGACCACTACCTTGTATCCTTTTCCCTCTCGCTCTCATCCAACACTTCCCACACTGCCCCTACTCGGATGGTATCGCGCCGTCCCAACCTTCGCTCTCTCTCCCCCGCTACTCTCTCCTCTTCCATCCTATCATCTCTTCCCTCTGCTCAAACCTTCTCCAACCTATCTCCTGATTCTGCCTCCTCAACCCTCCTCTCCTCCCTTTCTGCATCCTTTAACTCTCTATGTCCCCTATCCTCCAGGCCGGCTCGGTCCTCCCCTCCTGCTCCGTGGCTCGACGACTCATTGCGAGCTCACAGAACAGGGCTCCGGGCAGCCGAGCGGAAATGGAGGAAAACTCGCCTCCCTGCGGACCTGGCATCCTTTCACTCCCTCCTCTCTACATTCTCCTCTTCTGTCTCTGCTGCTAAAGCCACTTTCTACCACTCTAAATTCCAAGCATCTGCCTCTAACCCTAGGAAGCTCTTTGCCACCTTCTCCTCCCTCCTGAATCCTCCTCCCCCTCCCCCCCTCCTCCTCCCTCTCTGCGGATGACTTCGTCAACCATTTTGAAAAGAAGGTCGACGACATCCGATCCTCGTTTGCTAAGTCAAACGACACCGCTGGTTCTGCTCACACTGCCCTACCCTGTGCTTTGACCTCTTTCTCCCCTCTCTCTCCAGATGAAATCTCGCGTCTTGTGACGGCCGGCCGCCCAACAACCTGCCCGCTTGACCCTATCCCCTCCTCTCTTCTCCAGGCCATTTCCGGAGACCTTCTCCCTTACCTCACCTCGCTCATCAACTCATCCTTGACCGCTGGCTACGTCCCTTCCGCCTTCAAGAGAGCGAGAGTTGCACCCCTGCTGAAAAAACCTACACTCGATCCCTCCGATGTCAACAACTACAGACCAGTATCCCTTCTTTCTTTTCTCTCCAAAACTCTTGAACGTGCCGTCCTTGGCCAGCTCTCCTGCTATCTCTCTCAGAATGACCTTCTTGATCCAAATCAGTCAGGTTTCAAGACTAGTCATTCAACTGAGACTGCTCTTCTCTGTGTCACGGAGGCGCTCCGCACTGCTAAAGCTAACTCTCTCTCCTCTGCTCTCATCCTTCTAGACCTATCGGCTGCCTTTGATACAGTGAACCATCAGATCCTCCTCTCCACCCTCTCCGAGTTGGGCATCTCCGGCGCGGCCCACGCTTGGATTGCGTCCTACCTGACAGGTCGCTCCTACCAGGTGGCGTGGCGAGAATCTGTCTCCGCACCACGTGCTCTCACCACTGGTGTCCCCCAGGGCTCTGTTCTAGGCCCTCTCCTATTCTCGCTATACACCAAGTCACTTGGCTCTGTCATATCCTCACATGGTCTCTCCTATCATTGCTATGCAGACGACACACAATTAATCTTCTCCTTTCCCCCTTCTGATAACCAGGTGGCGAATCGCATCTCTGCATGTCTGGCAGACATATCAGTGTGGATGACGGATCACCACCTCAAGCTGAACCTCGGCAAGACGGAGCTGCTCTTCCTCCCGGGGAAGGACTGCCCGTTCCATGATCTCGCCATCACGGTTGACAACTCCATTGTGTCCTCCTCCCAGAGTGCTAAGAACCTTGGCGTGATCCTGGACAACACGCTGTCGTTCTCAACTAACATCAAGGCGGTGACCCGTTCCTGTAGGTTCATGCTCTACAACATTCGCAGAGTACGACCCTGCCTCACACAGGAAGCGGCGCAGGTCCTAATCCAGGCACTTGTCATCTCCCGTCTGGACTACTGCAACTCGCTGTTGGCTGGGCTCCCTGCCTGTGCCATTAAACCCCTACAACTCATCCAGAACGCCGCAGCCCGTCTGGTGTTCAACCTTCCCAAGTTCTCTCACGTCACCCCGCTCCTCCGCTCTCTCCACTGGCTTCCAGTTGAAGCTCGCATCCGCTACAAGACCATGGTGCTTGCCTACGGAGCTGTGAGGGGAACGGCACCTCCGTACCTTCAGGCTCTGATCAGGCCCTACACCCAAACAAGGGCACTGCGTTCATCCACCTCTGGCCTGCTCGCCTCCCTACCTCTGAGGAAGTACAGCTCCCGCTCAGCCCAGTCAAAACTGTTCGCTGCTCTGGCACCCCAATGGTGGAACAAACTCCCCCACGACGCCAGGTCAGCGGAGTCAATCACCACCTTCCGGAAACAACTGAAACACCACCTCTTTAAGGAATACCTAGGATAGGATAAAGTAATCCTTCTAACCCCCCCCCCCCCCCCCCCCCCCTTAAAAGAGTTAGATGCACTATTGTAAAGTGGTTGTTCCACTGGATATCATAAGGTGAATGCACCAACTTGTAAGTCGCTCTGGATAAGAGCGTCTGCTAAATGACTTAAATGTAAATGTAAATGTAAGCTGGTTGAGAGAATGCCAACAGTGTGCAAAGCTGTCATCAAGGCAAAGTGGCTCCTTTGAATAATCTAAAATATAAACTCAGAAGAAAAAGAAACGTCCCTTTTTCAGGACCCTATCTTTCAAAGATAATTAGTAAAAATCCAATTTCACAGATCTTCAATGTAATGGGTTTAAACAGTGCCTTTCCGTTCACCTTCACACTCCTGGGCCAGACTACACTCAATCATAGGACCTACTGAAGAGATGAGTCTTCAATAAAGACTTAAAGGTTGAGAACCGAGTCTGCGTCTCTCACATGGGTAGGCAGACAATTCCATTAAAAAAAAGAGCTCTATAGGAGAAAGCCCTGCCTCCAGCTGTTTGCTTAGAAATTCTAGGGACAGTAAGGAGGCCTGCGTCTTGTGATTGTAGCGTACGTGTAGGTATGTACGGCAGGACCAAATCGGAAAGATGGGTAGGAGCAAGCCCATGTAATGCTTTGTAGGTTAGCAGTAAAACCTTGAAATCAGCCCTTGCCTTAACAGGAAGCCAGTGTAGAGAGACTAGTACTGGAGTAATATGATCACATTTCTAGTCAAGTTCTAGTCAAGATTCTAGCAGCCGTGTTTAGCACTAACTGAAGTTTATTTCGTGCTTTATCCGGGTAGCCGGAAAGTAGAGCATTGCAGTAGTCCAACCTAGAAGTGACAAAAGCATGGATACATTTTTTTGCATAATTTTTGGACAGAAAGTTTCAGATTTTTGCAATGTTATGTAGATGGTAAAAATCTGTCCTTGAAACAGTCTTCATATGTTCGTCAAAAGAGAGATCAGGGTCCAGAGTAACGCCGAGGTCCTTCATAGTTTTATTTTAGACGACTCTACAACCATCAAGATTAATTGTCAGATTCAACAGAAGATCTCTGTTTCTTGGAACCTAGAACAAGCAACTCCGAGTTTAAAAGCAGAACATTTGCAGCCATCCACTTCCTTCTGTCTGAAACACAGGCTTCCAGCGAGGGAAAATTTGGGGCTTCACCATGTTTCATCAAAATGTACAGCTGTGTGTCATCCGCATAGCAGTGAAAGTTAACATTATGTTTCCGAATGACATCACCAAGAGGTAAAATATATAGTGAAAACAATAGTGGTCCTAAAACGGAACCTTGAGGAACACTGAAATTTACAGTTGATTTGTCAGAGGACAAACCATCCACAGACACAAACTGATATCTTTCCGACAGATAAGATCTAAACCAGGCCAGAACTTGTCAGTGTAGACCAATTTGGGTTTCCAATCTCTCCAAAAGGATGTGGTGATCGATGGTATCAAAGCAGCACGAGGACAGATGCAGAGCCTCGATCTGATGCTATTAAAAGGTAATTTACCACCTTCACAAGTGCAGTCTCAGTGCTATGATGGGGTCTAAAACCAGACTGAAGCATTTCGTATACATTGTTTGTCTTCAGGAAGGCAGTGAGTTGCTGCGCAACAGCTTTTTCTAACATTTTTGAGGAATGGGAGATTTGATATAGGTCGATAGTTTTTAAAATATTTTCTGGGTCAAGGTTTGGCTTTTTCAAGCGAGGCTTTATTACTGCCACTTTTAGTGAGTTTGGTACACATCCGGTGGATAGAGAGCCGTTTATTATGTTCAACATAGGAGGGCCAAGCACAGGAAGCAGCTCTTTCAGTAGTTTAGTTGGAATAGGGTCCAGTATGCAGCTTGAAGGTTTAGAGGCCATGATTATTTTCATCGTTGTGTCAAGAGATATAGTACTAAAACACTTGTGTCTCTCTTGATCCTAAGTCCTGGCAGAGTTGTACAGACTCAGGACAACTGAGCTTTGGAGGTATACGCAGACTTAAAGAGGAGTCCGTAATTTGCTTTCTAATGATCATGATCTTTTCCTCAAAGAAGTTCATCAATTTATCACTGCTGAAGTGAAAGCCATCCTCTCTTGGGGAATGCTGCTTTTTAGTTAGCTTTGCGACAGTATAAAAAATACATTTTGGATTGTTCTTATTTTCCTCAATTAAGTTGGAAAAATAGGATGATCGAGCAGCAGTGAGGGATCTTCGATACTGCACGGTACTGTCTTCCAAGCTAGTCAGAAAACTTCCAGTTTGGTGTGGAGCCATTTCCGTTCCAATTTTCTGGAAGCTTGCTTCAGAGCTCGGGTATTTTCTGTATACCAGGGAGCTAGTTTCTTATGACAAATGTTTTTTGTTTTTAGTGGTGCGACTGCATCTAGGGTATTGCGCAAGGTTAAATTGAGTTCCTCTGTTAGGGTGGTTAACTGATTTTTGTACTCTGACGTCCTTGGGTAGGCAGAGGGAGTCTGGAAGGGCATCTAGGAATCTTTGGGTTGTCCGAGAATTTATAGCACGACTTTTGATGATTCTTGTTTGGGGTCTGAGCAGATTATTTGTTGCGAATGCAAACGTAATAAAATGGTGGTCCGATTTTCCAGGATTATGAGAAAAAACATTAAGATGCACAACATTTATTCCACGGGACAAAACTAGGTCCAGAGTATGACTGTGGCAGTGAGTAGGTCCGGAGACATGTTGGACAAAACCCACTGAGTCGATGATGGCTCCAAAAGCCTTTTGGAGTGGGTCTGTGGACTTTTCCATGTGAATATTAAAGTCACCAAAAATTTGAATATTATCTGCCATGGCTACAAGGTCCGATAGGAATTCAGGGAACTCTGTGAGGAATGCTGTATATGGCCCAGGACGCCTGTAAACAGTAGCTATAAAAAGTGATTGAGTAGGCTGCATAGATTTCATGACTAGAAGCTCAAGATGAAAATTGTTGTTTTTTTTGTAAATTGAAATTTGCTATCATAAATGTTAGCAACACCTCCGAATTTGCAGGATGCGCGGGGATATGGTCACTAGTGTAACCAGGAGGTGAGGCCTCATTAACACAGTAAATTCATCAGGCTTAAGCCATGTTTCAGTCAGGCCAATCACATAAAGATTATGATCAGTGATTAGTTCATTGACTATAACTGCCTTGGAAGTGAGGGATCTAACATTAAGTAGCCCTATTTTGAGCTGTGAGGTATCACAATCTCTTTCAATAATGGCAGGAATGGAGGTCGTCTTTATTCCAGTGAGATTGCTAAGGCGAACACCGCCATATTTAGTTTTGCCCAACCTAGGTCGAGGCACAGACACGGTCTCAATGGGGATAGCTGAGCTGACTACACTGACTGTTCTAGTGGCAGACTCCACTAAGCTGGCAGGCTACCTCATTGTGGAGCTAGGGGAGTTAAAGCCCTGTCAATGTTCGTAGATAAGATGAGAGCACCTCTCCAGCTAGGATGGAGTCCGTCACTCCTCAACAGGCCCGGCTTGTGGGTGAGTCCCAGAAAGAGGGCCAATTATCTACAAATTCTATCTTTTGGGAGGGGCAGAAAACAGTTTTCAACCAGCGATTGAGTTGTGAGATTGCTGTAGAGCTCATCACTCCCCCTAACTGGGAGGGGGCCAGAGACAATTACTCGATGCGACATCTTTCTAGCTGATTTACACGCTGTTGCACTATGTTGCGCTTGGTGACCTCTGAATGTTTCATCCTAACATCGTTGGTGCCGACGTGGATAACAATATCCCTATACTCTCTACACTCGCCAGTTTTAGCTTTAGCCAGCACCATCTTCAGATTAGCCTTAACGTCGGTAGCCCTGCCCTCTGGAAAACAGTGTATGATCGCTAGATGATTCGTTCTAAGTCTAATACTGCGGGTATTTGAGTCACCAATGACTAGGGTTTTCAATTTGTCAGAGCTAATGGTGGGAGGCTTCAGCGTCTTAGACCCCGTAACGGGAGGAGTAGAGACCAGAGAAGGCTCGGCCTCTGACTCGCTGCTTAATGGGGAGAACCGGTTGAAAGTTTGTCGGCTGAATGAGCGACACCGGTTGAGCATCCCTACAGCAATTCCCTCCAGAAACCATGAGAAAGTTGTCCGGCTGCGGGGACTGTGCGATGGGATTTATACTACTATCTGTACTTACTGGTGGCACAGACGCTGTTTTATCCTTTCCTACACTGAAATTACCTTTGCCTAACGATTGCGTCTGAAGCTAGGCTTGCAGCAGCTTCAGACGCAATCGTTAGGCAAGGGTAAGCTATCCTCGCCGTAAGGCGAGCGTTTTCCTGTATATTATGAGTACAGCGACTGCAATTAGAAGGCATCATGTTAATGTTACTACTTAGCTTCGGCTAGTGGAGGTCCTGACGAACCACGTCCAGATAAAGCGTCCGGAGTGAAAAAGTTGAATGAAAAAAAGTTGAGCGAGGGAAAAACAAATTATAAACGGTAATTAAAAAGTTAAAACCTTAAAGTTGTCAGGTAGCAAAGTAAGGTTAGCAAATGGATTTAATGGTGCTCCGTGGGATGTTCAAAGTTTCTGATATTTCTTTATAACCCAACCCTGACCTGTTTGGAGAGCTCCTTGGTCTTCATAGTGCCGCTTGCTTGGTGGTGCCCCTTGCTTAGTGGTGTTGCAGACTCTTGGGCATTTCAGAACAGGTTTATATATACTGAGATCATGTGACAGATCATGTGGACTTCAACTAATTACGCGACTTCTGAAGGTAATTGGTTGCACCAGATCTTATTTAGGGGCTTCTTAGCAAAGGGGTGAATACATATGCATGCATCACTTTTCCGTTTTTTTTTTTTTTGAAACAAGTTATTTTTTTCATTTCACTTCAACAATTTGGACTATTTTGTGTCTGTCCATTACATCAAATCCAAATAAAAATCTATTTAAATTACGGGTTGGAATGCAACAAAATAGGAAAAACGCCAAGGGGTGTGAATACTTTAGCAAGGCACTGTACGTTATTGTGAGAAGAAACCTGGTCACACACTGGTTGAACTGTATTTCAACATACCTCTTTATTTAGGTTAATGGGATGACATTGACTAAATGACGTTCAACTTAATTTCAACCACACCAATATACTGTATATGGAATATAGGATGTGGAATTTTCAACGCACTTTCAACATAAACATAGTTCTGATGATTATGTTGAAATTCGATTGATGTAACAACCTGTTAGTCAGGTTAAGTCATTGTATTTAAGTTTTATCCTAATTTCAATGTTTACTATGCTGGTTGAAATGAGATGAACAGTACTGGTTGATGACTTTCTGGAAATCCAAATGTGTTTGCCACATACATTCCACGTCAGAATAGGTTGACAAATGACGTTGATTCAACCAGTGTGTGCCCAGTGGGATGGCTTCAGTTAATTAATATTCAGACAAGACTGATTTAAAAAAAAATCAAGATTGTCATATACCCAGAATCTCATAGTATATACACATTGAATAAAACAACAATTGGTTATGACGATACAGAAGGCCAGTATTATAGGATCCAGTACTTTGTAAAGAGAATAAAATCTGATGGAGAAATGAAATTGCCTTTTTCATTCGGCTAACATGTCATGTCAGTCACATCAATGGATACTGGATAGATGATATTACTGCAAATGCAAATAATATGTGCTTTACATAAGCACGCGATTCAATTTGAGATTTCTTCCAATAATAACACTAGCTAATAATTCTAATAATAAAACTGGTTGTTTGGATCCTGGATGCCTGATAACAGTTCCATCATGACATGTTCATGTTGCTGTCCGAATCATCTCAACTCGCACATTATTTCCCCTTGCTTCCAGACTAGCATATATTTTGGTATAGCGGGGTTAATATAAACCTCGCTGTCTGCCTGTCCAACCTCGGAAACAATGTTTAACTCTTCAATTTCTCTGTGACCAGACGAGACAACCTTTTCTGAGCTAGGCGAAATCACGCATCAAAGCCATTATCATGAACAAATCCAAGTAAATGCCAATAGAAAACAGCTCAAACGAAAATGTAGCTAATGTACGGTCATTCCAGGTTCAATGTTTGACTTGACTGAGCTGAAGTTGGCTAGCTAGTGACACGAAAGTTATCCTGCTTGCATAGCAACCATTTTGTTTAGTAGAACTGACGACCATCCTGTTGCATAGCAACTATGAAAATCTTTAACGACTAGGTCGCATCTGTAGCAACATGACCAAAAGAACAACCAGATTTTTGTCCGCACTATATCTCCTGGTAGAATAATGACATTTTATGAATTTACTTATTAAAATAATGTTAATGAAAATATGTAATTCATTGTTATTTTAATATGTTGGTAACAGATTTCTAAAAACAATAAGGCACGCAAAGGCAGTGCTGTATCATGAATACAGTCACAGGCAAATGGGTCGACTCCGCTCTAGCGTCGGGCCGAACAACGCCATTTACCTTTGACTGTATTCATGATACAGCACTGCCTCTTGTGCCTTTTCACTAACTAAACCCTCAGTATTCATAAAAAATAATGTGCTTGTTTCAAAACATCAATGGATCCCAAAAGTGCCTACCTGTTCAGATACTATACCCCTTTCACACGAGTGAGCCGAGCCCAGCAGTACAGCACTGGTTAATAATCCACCCTAGTTGCTGGAACCATGCTGGAAAGGACAATGTTAAAGGAAAATACATGAGCCAGCACAGTATGGATGGGGTCAGCAAGACAGTGTGAAAAAGGGTACTAATGTCAACTGGAATGTCTGCATGTGACATCTTTATTCATTTTCCTGTCTTGTGCATCAACTCAAAACCATGGCACACTGCCCGAGATCACATTCAGGGAGGAAGAGCATGTTGTGATGTCACTTCATGTGTCTCCTCTGTCAGGTTACAGGGCTGTTACTTCTTGGTGTGGTCTGAGGCAAAGGCTTGGCTGGCCACTACAGCCCACAGCTGAATTAAAATCTGATCTAACTCATCAATGTTCAGCCATTCCCAACAGGTAAGAATAATATTAAGATTCTTCCCGGTCGCAAGTAGAGAGATCTGTGTGCAAACAGAAAAGTTGTCGGGCTAATGTCTTTCAGTGCAAACAGTGGGCTGTTTGGAGGAGGTTCTCTCAGTCTGGTAGGATTGCACATTTTCTACACTCAGTCATTTACAACTGTTGCAGCTGTCCAGTTGTCAGAAGTCCAGTTCTTGTCCCGCTAGTTTAGTTCTTGGTTTTTAGGCAGTCGATATCAGATGAGGCAGTCCCATGTTTAGAGTGCTACTTCAGCACATTACACTCGAGTGCCTTCCCCATAGGGCAGGGGTCACCTGGATTGGGTATTTTTCTCTTAAAAAGGTCAGTGGCTCATAGTGCATAGAGAGACAGAGATAAGCAAAATGTGGTGTGCCGTGGCATCTCACTAGATTTCAGATACCTAGTAGCACAGTATCCCTGGTCTCTGCCCCGACCTCACAGGCTGCCCTTGAGGCGGGCGCAGTCGTCACAGACGCGGACAGGGTGGTCCCAGCCACGGGAGGGCACTGGGCGGCTCTTTGAGGAGCAACCGCTGCAGACACCCTGGCCACATGCCCGGCAGTGGTGCTTGGACATACTGGGGGTGAAGGCTTTGCTGCACTTGTGGCACTGCACGATCTGCTGGTCGGGGATCCAGTAGTCAGGCCGGGCCACTCCCTTCACAAAGCCTGGAACATGGAGGAGAGCGAGATAAATAAATAGCTGTTTATTGACAGTCAGAGCAGAAGATAAAGACTGTGTAATCTTTGTGAATATAATATTAAATGTTGTATCTTGTGGATTTCTGTCTGCATATGCGGTAAAATGTCTATGGTTCCTGGTGTGAAGTTTTTTCCAAGTGTTTTTGTGAATACACAGAGACATTTATACTAGCTAGCTTTATTTGTGATGCGTTTCTCAAATACGACGCTAGCAGTACTCACACAGAGGGTAGTCCACTGCAGTGGTGACCATGTCTAGAGTAGACTGGGCCACCTCTGTCACCCTGCGGGCCATCAGCCCCCGCGGCTCCACCACAGACACTACAGGACACAGAGAGGGACCAACAAAGCCATCAGGATCACTGGAAAACATGTTCTTTTAACCTCTATATAACTAGGAAGTCCCTTGAGAGGAGTCGTCTTTCGAGGGAGACATGAATGAACACTCACTATTCACATCAAACACCTTGGTTGTCTCCCAAACTGAACCCTATTCTCTTTGTTAGTGTACTACTTTTGGCCAGAGCCCAATGGTTCCAAGTAAGTAAAGTAAAGTAAGATGGTAAGTCTTCGGCAAGTAAGCGTTGTTCGAGCCAGAATGGCCCACCTCGGTCAATAGTTCAGTGTAAAAGGAACTGGGTACCATTTAGGACATGTCCCTCATTCATTACAAAATAATAATAATACATTTGACTAAACTGATCCTGAATCAGACTAAGTAGGAGGTAACATCAGGTTTTACATTAACATCCACGGCCCAACACTGATCCTAAAACATTAGCTGGCATCCTGACCCTGGTTGGTGGTGTCGGTCCCTCCCTGGCGGTGGCAGGTGTCACAGACCCGGACGGGGGTGCTTCCCCAGCCCCTCTCGGGTACGGGCATCCTGTGGGTGGAGCAGGCCTGGCAGAAGCCCTCGCCACACCAACGACAGTGGTGCTTCCTCTCTGCCTCCTCAAAGGGCTTCTTACAGCAGTGACACATCTGGGGGACAGGGACAGAGCACAATAATGATTAGAATGTCAAGAGCCAGTAGTAAAACTATACACTCACAACCATACCAAACTGTTCAGTGCCACATTTGAGAATTAAAACAGCCAATTGTTGGTTTTACTCACTATAATGATAATATATTGGGTTTAGAATTAATGCTGTTTCTTTTGGTATTTGGGCACTGGGTCTATCACCTTAATAAAAAGAGCTATTCTTAGGGCTCGCTATCTGTTCAAAAAGCCTGTGAGTGTGTTGCTGGTCTAGATGCCGTGTTGCTGGTTCGATGATGCTGTGAGAGCGATGACTCACGGTGATGTCCGTGTTGGGTCTCCAATAGAGCGGGGCCACCTGGTCAGTGAGCCAGGACGTGACAGCCTTGGTGGGGCCCGTGCTGTACTCCGACACAGACTGGATCACAAAGTTCATCCCATCCAGCACCCTCTGCGCCGCATTCTGGTGGTCTGTCAGGAAGGCCTCAGACTGGACATAGAGACAGAGAGAGAGCAACGGTCAGAAGGAGAGGGAGGTCATCTTTGAATGCATTTGATATATGTTGGCAGTGTGTATTCATCCATTCATAATTGATGATGACCATGACACATTAAAGTACAGTGTGCAGTGTTGATGTTGCCAGTGAGAGTAACATTACATTTGATAACGGACATACTTTGAAAGTTAAATATATGCCAGACAGTTTGCATATAAATTCCAACCTGTTCAGTCGCAAATGCATCTAAATATTCTCACTGGCACTTCAATTGAGCTTGAGTGACTGTTTGTCTGTAGTTCCTGCCAGTACAATGAGGGGTGTGTAGGACTAGGCGGCTCAGCTCACCCCCTCCCAGACGTGTTTGACCTCGGGCCGCACCACGCCGCTCTCTGGGTCCTGGTTGCCTAGCCAGTACTGCCGGCTGCGGTAGATGATACCACAGCTGCCACACTCCAGGACATACCTGGCAGGACAGGTGCACCGTGGAGAGAGTGGAAGGAAATATATAGTGCATTGGCTTAGATGGCAGAGTGGATTCTATGTATCTGTGAATGAGTGGTATTTCATTGACTGGATGGTTGAAAGGGACATCTTTAATACCATCAAAAAGTGAGTGAGTGAGTGAGTGAGTGAGTGAGTGAGTGAGTGAGTGAGTGAGTGAGTGAGTGAGTGTGTGTGTGTGTGTGTGTGTGTGTGTGTGTGTGTCAGTGTCAGTGTCATTGTCAGTGTCAGTGTCTGCAAAGACTTCAGATTACATCAACAACTCACCCAGACCAGGCGAACTTTGCCAACCCAAACCAGGGGTTGTCTGTGGAGGCTGAGGTTTTAGGAATGACAATAACCTCCCTGCCACCCTCATAGCACCTCTGCGTGGGTAGGATCAGATCAGGGAGAGAGCACACAACGTATGATTAATGCTAGCTTCATACCCTTGGTTCATGCATTTGCTAGTACTACAAATTGTTCAACACCATCTCCACAGGATTCAAGCCTATATCATACATAGAAGAATACTTTCTTGTCCATTTTCTTTTCAGATCACATTAATAAGTCTATATTGCTTTCAACCTAACTTAATGTATCTTTCTCTCTTAAGTCCCATCACAAACCGTATGTGAAATGTCTTACCTTGCAGATGAGGACCTTGTTGTTGTACTGGTGAGCGTACTGACACAGTCCGTCTGCCAGGTGAGGGACCCTGTCTCTTAGATGGTTCATCCCGTTCTTACAGCGGATACTGAGGGGAAAGAAAACAAGGACAATTAATCCATCCATCACATACTTAACATCTCTGATCATCTGCCATGTTGGTGGATGGCCAAAAGGCGTCGCTCCTTTTCTCCTAGCGGCATAAGATGTTAGACGTGCATCATAACACATTTATAACGGTGACAAACAAGGCTTCATACTCAAGCAGTGAGAGCCTGTTAAACCAATGTCTAATTCTGGATATGAACACCAATCAGTACGTTTAGGGAAAATTCGGTTTCTGATCTAGCTCAAATTTCCCAAGTTAAAGAAGACGCTGTACATAATGAAAACCCATAGAGATGTATGAGTTACATAGGACAAACAGACTTTTATGCTTCCTTTGTGGCAACCCATCTGGGAGGGACACATATCCTAGCACTACCTGCTCACGTGCAGCAGGTGAATACACCATTCATCAGCGCACACTGTAGCAAAGCATGGAAAATGGTTTGCAATGAAAACGAGAGCTTCAATTGGACAAATGCAGGTTAGTCCTTCCCCATTTAGTTTTGATTCATGTTATAGAGTTACTCAGATACATGCAGCAGACGCAGGGAAGTCACTTACTTGCAGCTGAGGCAGACTGAAGAGCAGGTGAAGTATTCGTCAGGGAAGAAGGAGTAGAGGGGGATTTTGTCGTCTAAGATCTCCCCACAGAACCTGTCACTCAGGGCCTGGAGCGGAGGGGAGAAGGAGAGGTGACGCCCAGGGGATGGAAGGGGAGGAGCCAAGCAGGGTCATGAGGTCAAAAAATAAAAAATTCATTCATTGGTTGGTTTTTGGAAAGGCCTATTTACCCAGACAAGCACATAATTCCCATGAACATTAGCTAGTACCGGCATTACCTGTCTATCAAACAAATGAATTGTGCAACAATGCAAAGAGATAAACACACACAAACCTGCAGAGCGCTGAAGACGATGGCAGGTTGACGGGGCGATCGGGTGGCAGTGTTCCTGACTTGCTGGCGTACAGCCTCCAGGAGCAGAGAGTAGTTGGTCGGTGGAGTGATGGTCTGTGTGCCCACGTACTGCACTGAGCTGAAGGCCTCTGTACCCAGGCCCAGGTCATGGAAGCGCCTCTGGAGCTGAGTGTCTGCATAGCCAGGGACATCTATTCGCTCTTTGGGGACAAAGTAGAACAACGTCATGGATAGAGTTCACACACCCAACTGACTGTTGAGTAAATAGTGTAGTATGTGTGACTTTAGTAGTTGTATCTGTGGGTGTGTCTCACCCAGTGTAATGGCTGGGTGCGATTCTGAATTTAAATAATATGTTAGCGTGTTGTTGTTCAATTCAATAAAAAAAGTTATGTTATTTATCCCCAAGGTGCAATTACTTTGGGCAAATGAGTCTGAAACAACAACATGACAGCATAATCTAACCATTCCACAATGTGTTGTCTAACACAACTCATGAGCAAATTGTTGTGTAACGCATGTATAGAAACATATGATTGCATATGGTGCATGTTAGTGACTGGGCCTCTCCTGTACATACCATGGCCCAGTAGCTGGGTGTGGGTGGTCTCCTGGAACACGATGACCGCCGGCCCCAGGGAGGAGAGGGGAACGTCCATGCCACAGCGGCTGGAGAGGGCGCGCAGCTCGGGGGTGAAGTGCTTCAGGTAGGCCCCTGATGCGCTGCTTAGGAACTGGAACATGTCGTTGTGCAGCCTCTCGGCCCGCGTGCGGTACACCACCACGTCCGATACGGCCAGCACCTTCAGCAGCAGACGCATGCGCTGGTTCTGGTTGGCCGCCGCCCCCAGCAGGCCCTCTGTGTCCAGAGCCACCAGGCCCAGCCCGGGGTCAAAGGCGGCCCACACGCCCACTGTGCAGGAGCTGGGGGACTTGGAGGTGTAGAATATGGTATCCCCGCCAAACAGGATATGGTTGAGGGTGTGGGACTTGCCGTCGCCCGTGTTGCCAAAGATGGAGAGGACCTTGATGCCCTGCATGTCCCCGCAGCCCAGCCTCTCCAGGAACTGAGCCTCATCATGGACCTGGGTTAATGTTGGAGAGGATGGGAGATCAAGTTATGTTATAGTTAGCTGTAGGATGTTGTGTTGTCAAATACATGTCAAATTACTTTTCCTGTAGGAGCAATTTAGGCTTACTTATGTAGTTGTTGTGTTGTGGATATAGTTTATCTATCTTTATTCCACATAATGTGTACACTAGAGGGCACTATATCGATTTGGGTCATGGGTTACATGTATCAGCAAACAGGCGACCAGGAAGTATGGAAGCAGATAGCTATGTAGAGAATACATGTAGATGTAATTACCGTAGGCGCATATTTTAGTTCCAATGTGTTAATGGCGAGCAGGGTAAGAACAACCACATAAACAGGACAAAATGGCTCCTACATTAGCATTTGGCCTAACAATTATGTTATCAAAGGTAACTTTACACTGACAAGTAGTCACAAGGCTCAACCTTACCCTTATTCATGACTCAAATTGCATTTCATTACAATGAGCCATTGGACATCCCCTTTAGCCTTGTGAGGAAAAATGTCCCGATGCTCCGATGATACTCAAATCCTCTGTCTAAATGCAAATACGCCTTACACGCGTTGCAGTTTTTGTAACATTTGTAATTGGAACTTAACATTCATATAAGCGAGCAATAATTTTCCTTATCCAAAAGATACTTACTGTATGCAGTTTACAGGGCTCTACAGGTGTAACAAAAACAATATTTTTGCTGTGCGACCTGGAATTTGAATTTAGGAGCATCAGTGCACCTAGAAAAAACATCACCCAGATGATAATTGTTGCAATGATTACTTCACTGTACAGCAGCCCAGGTGCCATGCCCGTCATACCTGCACCATTACTACGAAGAAAGCGGCTTGTTACTTAAGATATTTGTCTTTGCGTCTTTGCCTAATTTCTTTGTGTGCTCCTGCATTTTTCAACTTAGGCACACACGTGCTCCCTGTAAATAAAAGGTCAGCGTAGAGCCCTGGTTGAGGAAAGGTTATAAAAAAAATTGACCCCCTTTTATTTAGTTGTCTTTTTTTTTTAAAGGGTTACAGGTACAAAAAACAATCAAAGAAATGCATATAATGATCACCCCAACCTGTTCCATCCCTCAGTCCCCCAGCCCTCCTTCCGTATCTTCCCTCCCCAACCAGAAACCATGCCTTCCACACCAGCAGTGCTGCCTGCTAGCGGTAATCTTCTATGATTCAAGGGGCTATTATCATTAAGTAACATAACTGATTCAAAGCATTGAATATTTAAATTCATGCACTTCTAAAAAATTAAAAAATTAAAATCATTTTTTTATTTTTTAACTTTGCCCCAGAAGCATATAACTGCGGGGCACTCCGATATCATATGAAGGAATGTGCTTACCTGATGTAGGGGACACAGTGAACAGTTGGGGACAATTTCAACGTTAAACATTTCCTTGGTGTTAAATACAGTCTGTGAACAAACTGAAAATGTATAAGTTGATGGTTCGGTTTACGGGATGCCAAGGTCATATTTATCCATATTCTATTCCAGTTAAACGGTTGTCCAGATTCAATTAGATCTGTGGACCATACTTTAATGGCTATCCCAGAATGACCTTTCCAAAAGTTGTTTCTATATATTTTAGAGATCAGTCCTTTCAGGAGCCCAGATCATTTATTTATAAATCCAATCATTGGATGGTTTGGTAGTTGGATTTCCTAAGGGATTCCATATGAAAAAAAGAAATAGTAAATATAGAAAAAAGAAGTTGCCTGGTAATGTGTAAGTATCTTTCAAATTTTGGAATGTTCTCAAACCCTTGCTGTCCATGATATCAGTATGGGGATTACACATTTGGACCATTGGGGGGGTGCAAAAGGCCACCTTCCAGATAACAAGACATTATTGTGAAATATTGGAGTATGGGCATGCCATTTTGATTCCCAGTTACATTGCTTTTCAATTTTGCGCCAAATAATAATAAGCCTTGAGGGTAGTTTTAATTATTTAAGGGATACTGTATATCAGTGAAGACCACTTCTTCCAGGGTAATAGGAGACACCATATTTCTCTCTATACTCAGCCAGGGGGGCAGAAGAATTATGCCTAAACCAATTTAGGATGGGGCGGAAATACAATTTAAAGTTTGGCTCGGATAGTCTTCCTACGTCTTTTCCTTTTTGTAAAATGTTTTATTTTATCCTGAGTCGTTTACATTGCCATATACACTAATGTTCAAAAGTTTGGGGTCACTTAGAAATTTCCTTGTTTTTGAAAGAAAAGCACATTTTTTGTCCATTAAAATAACATAAAATTGATCAGAAATACAGTGTAGACATTGTTAATGTTTTAAATGACCATTGTAGCTGGAAATGGCAGATTTTTTAATGAAATATCTACATAGGCGTACAGAGGCCCATTATCAGCAACCATCAGTCCTGTGTTCCACGTTGTGTTAGCTAATCCAAGTTTATCATTTAAAAAGGCTAATTGATCATTAGAAATCCCTTTTGCAATTATGTTAGCACAGCTGAAAACCATTGTTCTGATTAAAGAAGCAATAAAACTGGCCTTCTTTAGACTAGTTGAGTATCTGGAGCATCAGCATTTGTGGGTTCGATTACAAGCTCAAAATGGCCAAAAACAAAGAACTTTCTTATGAAACTGCCAAGAAACTGAAGATCTCATACAACGCTGTGTACTACTCCCTTCACAGAACTGCCTAGAAAGCCAGCATCTCAGAGTCGCCTCTTCACTGTTGACGTTAAGACTGGTGTTTTGCTGGTACTATTTAATGAAGCTGCCAGTTGAGAACTTGTGAGGCGTCTGTTTCTCAAACTAGACACTAATGTACTTGTCCTCTTGCCCAGTTGTGCACCGGGGCCTCCCACTCCTCTTTCTATTCTGGTTAGGGCCAGTTTGCACTGTACGAGATCTTCAGTTTCTTGGCAATTTCTTGCATGAAATAGCCTTCAATTTGGCGTCACAAACTGGATGATTGATTTTGCCTGTGGAGCTTTCCAGTGGGGGTCTGCGAGGAAAACCAGTGGCACATTTTATGAAGCGTGAGGGAAATTCCTGTCTGACCAAAAGAGGACAAGGACCCAGCCAGACCAGACCCTTACTGTGAACTGCACAGGGGGAGACATCATCTGTGAACAATTGAGGGACATGTCTACTGAATTTCAGTAAGTCAATTTAAAAATGTTTTTTAATAAAAATTCAAATAAATGATAAACTAAATTAAGGCGAGTAACACATAAAAAGGTACCCATAGTCTTATAGGAGAAGGCTATTCACTAGTCATGAGAAGACTAGAGCGAGGACGTAACGGTACCATGGAAATCCCCACTGACAGCTGTCTGTAGGCATTTATTAGAGAAGTGTCTACGTGGTCTGCAGCCACTACTAATAGCATGTGGTGTTATTATATATGTATGTGAAAGATACATGTGGTGCATAAGAAGTAACGACAGAGAATCATTGAAGATGCAGATGGGGTAATAAGGGAGATTACCGAGTGTGTTTGGGAATAGTGCTAAGTGAATGTTAAAGTTGTGTGAGTGTGTAAAGGACGTGTTAAACTGATTGATTGAAATTTGGATAAAGCTGATGAAACATGGATAATAAGAGGATTAAAATGTAGCTACTAAGTACTGAGTGAATGAGAGCTGTCGGGGGACTAGCTCCGGTGTGAAAGAGGTCTGAATGAATACCCCAACCAGTTCTGTGTGAGCTGAGTTTTTCGATCTATAACATTATCTACAGTTCTGTTATCTAGGGGTTTCGTCCACCACCACCCATCGTAGTCTGGGACTACTAGCACGAGGTGTTATTGAGCAAGGGGTGTTTTATATATATATAGGAAGTAGCGGCAAGATAACTGTGGTGCATAGGGTGCAACGATATACTTTTCTATGTGGTCTGAACCACTGATAATAGCACGAGGTGTTATTGTAGGCATTTAGGAATCGTTGAAGATGCACATGGGGTGGTGTGGATGTAAATACCTAAGTCCACCACCGCCCTTCGGATCTACAGGTAGAGGATAACATCTCAGGATCTCAATCGAGGATAACAAGTCTCATTAGTAACGAGGATAACATGTCTCAGTGGAGTTTGATGGCATAACGTTATTATGTATGTGGATATGAAAGGAGAAAGTACTATTCCCGAATATGCTTTTACTAGGGATAACATATAAAGAGTATAATGGGTTACTAGAGATAAAGTAACATATGAAGAGTATAATGGGTTACTAGTGATTTGATGAAGTAACAATAGATTACTTCCCGGAGATGTACGTATGTGGTCTAAAAAGTATTAAGAGAACTTAATAGTATAATGGGTTACTAGATTTGATAAAGTAACAATGTATCAATGCATCATGGGTTACTAGAGTTTAACTTGCTAGGTAGAGACTTAGTATGGACAGAGCATACCATCTATAGGGGACTGATAGACAGTGCCAGCCCAGTTACTGTGAAAGTTGATCCCAGAAAGAGACTCTAGTCTCGAAATCTACCTTAAAAAAGAAAGCTCCCTCCAAAATGTATCTCTTCCCTTCTGAATTGGCAGATGTATTTTATAAATTCAGCGCATTACATGTTAATCTTAAAATAATAGATATTTAATAAGTGTGAAGCAAAAATTTAATATCCAACAGAAATTGGTAATAAATATTAAGAGGTAACATTGTTAGGGTAGACTAAAATTAAAACAATGCCTTCCAATACAGAGATAGTTATCATGTCTGTTTTGTTTTAAATCTTGCAATATGGGGAAAAGTAGAACATTGAGAGTGATCCGAGTGTATTAGCAGTAGAGATTGAGAAGGTCTTCCTATTGGGAAGAAGGGAGTCCTAGTCGAGGGAAACAGATATGGAGACTAGCGAAAGTAACAAAGTGAATGATAATTGGCTTTCAGATATCACTCTAATAATGCAATGTCTTAGTAATTTGAAGAAATAATGTTTCAATACAAGGTCACATGACGAACAGAGGGATTGAGCATTGGGACTGATATTAAATTAGAGGCCACCATCTGGTGTTTGGGTTAGCGATACGTTTCCTGTGAAACAGATAGCCGTCAGTACTCACTGAATTCAAACAGGCTGTAAGGGACTCAGTGGGACATTTGGGACAGAGGTATGAATAATTGAATAAGAGACATTTTTGACAATTTCAAAGTATTATAACTCAATTCTACAGTTTGGGTAACACAAATGATTTAAGCAAGAAGGTAATGTCATCTAAAAAAATATTCTGTTTCCATTATGTGGATCTGTGTCCAGAATTGAAGTAGATCCAAGCAAATGTTTTTAGTACTGAATATTGAGCACCAACTTTTTGAAGGTCCTAGCAGATTTGTTAAACAGGTTTCATATTTTGACTAGTTGAGTTTACAGGGACATATGTCAATGCAACAGGCCAAAAAGATAAGATTACATCCACATTGAACTCCAGATACAGACTGATCCAGTTTAATTTCCTCCATCAGCTCTATATCACCCCATCTAGACTGCACAAGTTCAACCCTGATATATCCTCCCTATGTTTTAGATGTGGCTCAGATGAAGGAACATTCCTCCATTCCACTTGGCAGTGTTCAAAACTACACGGTTTCTGGCAGGGGGTATGCGATACCATATCCTCAATTCACGGGGTTGCATTCCCTTTAGACCCGGAGGTTTGTCTACTGGGTAACTTTACTAACTCCAATCTTAGGCAAAGCCATACTATAAAGCTAACAGAAATATTGCTAGCGATTGCCAAGAAATGTAATGCCTTGAAATGGAAATCGGATTCCTCCCTGCCAGTTGCAATGTGGCTATCGGAAGTTAAAACTTGTATCCCACTGGAGAAAATAACTTACTGCTTGAGGAATAAGTTAAAGACATTTTACAGAATTTGGCAACCTTTTATTGACTATATGGAGAATCTCCCCCCACATCACATTGACTGAATCTCTATATAATCCTTATATAATGTTTCACACGTAATGTATAATATGTAGCTTACGGCAGGTGACCATATAATCCAATGTCTCATTATTATTATTTTTTATTTGACTCTTTATTATGACTTATTTATGTTTGTATATATAATAATTTTTTAAGTTACGCTCGTCTGTTACTGTCACTTTGTCCTATTGTTGTCTAATATCTTTTCACTTTTGTTTTGAATGTTGGAAAATTGGAAAATGCAAAAATATAACATTTTTAAAAAGATAAGATTCCTAAGCCTATTCCGCTTAACAGGACACTGTCATCTGACGTGTCTGAAGTATACATTCTGTATATACATGGTTTTATCAAGACTTCATGACAAAGACGCAGTAAACTCAAATAAGATTAACCTGTTTTGGCTGCAGGGGCAGTATTGAGTAGCTCTGATAAAAGGTGCCCATTTCAAACGGCCTCGTACTCAATTCTTGCTCGTACAATATGCATATTATTATTACTATTGGATAGAAAACACTCTCTAGTTTCTAAAACCGTTTGAATTATGTCTGTGAGTAAAACAGAACTCATTTGGCACAAACTTCCTGACCAGGAAGTGGAAAGTCTGAAATCGAGGCTCTCTTCTAAGTCCTGCCTATAAATGGGCAGGATACCTATTAGTATACATGCACGTCATACACCTTCCCCTGGTTGTCAAGAGGCAGTGAGAGAAGAAATGGGGTGTTTATCTTGGTCTGAGATGGAATACGTCCTCTTGGAATGACGTGTCACCGATTTCCTGTTTTCAGGAAGGCGCGAGGAGGACAGTGGAATTGCCTTTTGAAAAGCTGTCGTTATAGGCGACTACTATCTCCGGCTTTGATTTTATTTGATACATGTGACCATATCATCGTAAAGTATGTTTTTTCAATATAGTTTAATCAGATTATTGAAATTTTTCCGGGAGTTTTGCCGTGTTCCGTTCTCTTCCGTTTGTTGACATGGAGAGATTCGTGCCACTTGGCTAGTGTGCTTGCTAAATCGAGAGGGAAAGTGGCCGTTTAAATCCAAACAACGATTGTTCTGGACAAAGGACCCCTTGTCCAACATTCTGATGAAAGATCAGCAAAAGTAGGAAACATTTTATGATGCTATTTCATATATCTGTCGTACATGTGAACTAGTCGTCGGCGCCCAGCTTTTGGGTACTCTAGCTATACCGAAGCTGTATGTCGAAATTAAGTTATTTTTTAGAATTCTAACACGGCGATTGCATTAAGAACTAGTGGATCTATCATTTCCTATACAACATGTATTTTTTAGTTATGTTTATGAATAGCTATTTGGTCAGAATATGTGTGTCAGAAAAAAATCCGGACGTTGTGGGAAAAAGTAGCTAAGTTAGCACAATGTATAACCATTGATTTCAGCTCTAAATATGCACATTTTCGAACAAAACATAAGTGTATGTATAACCTGATGTTATAGGACTGTCATCTGATGAAGAATATCAAGGTTAGTCAAAAATTATATATCTTTTACTGGTTTGTTACGATCGCTAACTTTTACTGCTGGGAAATGGCTTGTGTTTTTGGCTATTGTGGTAAGCTAATATAACGCTATATTGTGTTTTCGCTGTAAAACACTTAATAAATCGGAAATATTGGCTGGAATCACAAGATGCCTGTCTTTCATTTGCTGTACACTATGTATTTTTCAGAAATGTTTTATGATGAGTATTTAGGTATTTGGCGTTGGTGTCTGTAATTATTATGTCTGCTTTCGGTGCAATTTCTGATTGTAGCTGCAATGTAAACTCTGATTTATACCTGAAATATGCACATTTTTCGAACAAAACATAGATTTATTGAATAACATCTTATAAGACTGTCATCTGATGAAGTTGTTTGTTGGTTAGTTTGGTTGGTTCTTGGTTAGTTAGGTTGGCTTTGTGCATGCTACCTGTGCTGTGAAAAATGTCTGTCCTTTTTTGTATTTGGTGGTGAGCTAACATAAATATACGTGCTGTTTTCGCTGTAAAACATTTTAAAAATCGGACATGTTGGCTGGATTCACAAGATGTGTACCTTTCATTTGCTGTATTGGACTTGTTAATGTGTGAAAGTTAAATATTAAAAAAAATATATATTTTGAATTTCGCGCCCTGCACTTGAGCTGGCTGTTGTCATATTGTGGGCGGCCTCGGGCTGCAGCCATAAGAAGTTAAGAATTTTTAGGACTGATTAAGATGTGCAAACTAAGTACATGTTTATTTTCTTCCAGGATTTATGGAATGTCCACTACCAAGTTCTGATGAGTTGACCAATTATTCTGTATCTCTCCCTTTGAAATGCTTTCTGAGGCAGGTGCCTTAGGAGAACAGTTAGTATAAAAGGTACCCGAATCTGGCTGTTAAGGGAGCTTCCAAAATAAGTAAGGCCTGGCAATTTTGTTTGTTTTTAGCACCCACACACAACCTACCTGTTAATTAATATTTATTAGTGGTGTTAATACTGATTTGTTGTGTGGGGTCTTTTTATTTTTAGTGGATTTTTCACAGGTTAGAAAGGATGCACCTTAAACAAAGGCCATTTTCTGAAGTATCTATTGTCAGTTTTGGCTGCACACATGTAAATTATCTTGATAAGAAATGTACTGAAAAACCCAATGTAAACAAAATGTTTGGAACGTTAAATAACATCTGAAGTACAGGGAAAGAAAAGGGAAAGAAACACTCACTTAGTGGGGTTGAATGACCTCTGTTCTGACTTTCTGATGAGGCCTGAGCACCCTCACTAGAAAGACTAGAGACATTTAAATGGGATATGTAAACACTAATAACTAGGAAGAAGTTTATAATTTAGCAATGGTCCTGTGTGTGATTCAGACCACGAGAAGGACAGAGAGAGAGCGCTGCCCCTGAATGAGGGACACTTGTCTCTAGTCTATTTTACCATTACCTTATGGGACACAATTATTTCCTTGTTTTTTTGGGACACATGAATCACGATGTGAGTCATGTGTTTAAATGGGGAATAACTAGTCCCCCTGGGGCCCTTTTGTAAATATGCAAATAGATTTTCTTCACATGCCTGCCACTAAAATAAAAAAGATATGTTGTTAATGGTTGACAGTTACTCCAAATGGACTTAAGTTTTCCCCCCTCGAGTGATATATGAAGAAGTGTATCGAGTGATATATGAAGAAGTGTATCGAGTGATATATGAAGAAGTGTATCGAGTGATATATGAAGAAGTGTATCGCTGTTGTTGTTTTGTTTTCTTTGCTTTTGTCTTGTGTCAATAACAAATGTCACCAGATTGGGTCTGCTGGATGGTGGGGATTTCTCCCTAAGCATTAGCCCTCTAACTCCCTGACCCTGTAACTCCGCCAAGATGATAGGGAAGTGTAAGCCAATTTGGGAGGGGGAAAAATGGTTTCCCCTGTGTGTTGTTATTCTCTTTGATATTTGTCTTAGACATTTGTATTAAGAATATTGGAAGCAGTAATAATTTGTCATACAGTGAATAGTTTGTCTGGATTTCATGAATCAGAAATGCCCTAAACTAAAACTGTTGTTCTGGTCTGTCCTCTCTCGAGGTTATGGCGAAGGTGACCACAGATGGTATCTAGATGCATGGAAGGGATACTGGAGCCGACCCCCACGACATTGGGGGACCTAACAGCATAGGTGGAAGTCCCCTCGATGTCCAGGGGATCACAAATTGATCACAGAATGTAGGATTTTGTAGTAATGAAACATTGAAAAAGCCATCAGCTCTTTTATGAGAAACTGACATTTGAAGTTGGCAGTAGAAAGTGTAGTGGTCAGACAAGCTCTTATGTCAAATTTCTATTTTCTTAAAGAAACTAGGGTTGTAGATAGTAGTATGAAATAGATTTGTGAGAATGATTTATGCCTGTTTGACTAAAAAGTGTACTCTTTTGCCTTAGGAATATGTGCTCATCAGGAATCAATGAAGTTGTAATCAGAGACTATATGCTGGAGAGCCTTGGTTGCGTCTGGATTGTAGTTATTCATATTAGATTTGTCCCACATGTCAATCATGTCTGTCCCAATAACCAGATGGAATTCAGCTAATTCTAACAATATGCTGATCAGAAAATGAGAATAAAAAAACGTAGGATCATATGAATTTGGAGCGTACACATTAATAAAAGGGCATTTTCTTTCCATTATGGATACATTTAAGGAAAGTGATTCTGCCTTCTTGGTCTTCCCCTTTACACAAGATGGTAATTTTGAGTTTCTTATGTATCATTATGATTACACCTTTAGTTTTGTTTGGGGTTGATGAAAAAGCAGCCAGTTTGTACAAATGGTTCTTTATTCTATGAGTCCTTTTGGAGCAGGTGTGTTTCTTGGAGCATTGCTATATCTACATGGTTTTTTGATAGGATATCAAGACACCCAGAATGTTTAATAGAACCGTTTAGGAATTTCAAATTCACCCCTTCCTGGACTCTACAAGGTGTGTCAAGTTGGCTGGATGTCCTTCGGGTGGTGGACCATTCTTGATACACATGGGAAACCGTTGAGCGTGAAAAACCCAGGAGCGTTGCATTCCTTGACACACTCAAACCGGTGCGCCTGGCACCTACGTCCATACCCCGTTCAAAGGCACTTCAATATTGTGTCTTGCCAATTCACACTCTGAACGGCACACCATGTCTCAATTGTCTCAAGGCTTAAAAATCCTTCTTTAATTAGTGGATTTAATAAGTGACATCAATAAGGGATCATAGCTTTCAACTGGATTAATCTGGTCTCAGTCGATGTCATGGAAAGAGTAAGTGTTCCTAATATTTTGAACACTCAGTGTATGTGCTTTTTAACTTTTACCGCCTCAGAAACCCGGATCCGGGAGCACCCCCCACCCCCCCCACTGACTAGCATAGCTAGCATAGCGTCACAAGTAAATTGTAGCTTCTAAATATCATTAAATCACAAGTCCAAGACACCAGATGAAAGATACACTTCTTGTGAATCTAGCCACCATTTCTGATTTTTAAAATGTTTTACAGGGAAGACACAATATGTAAATCTATTAGCTAACCACGTTAGCAAAAGACACCATTTTTTTTACTCCACTATTTTTCCACTCCATCACCAGCTATCACCAATTCGACCAAATAAAGAAATAAATAGCCACTAACCAAGAAAAAACCTCATCAGATGACAGTCTTTTGTTAGAAAAATGTGCATATTTCAGGTATAAATCATAGTTTGCAATTGCAGCCACCATCACAAATCTCCCCAAAGCGACTAGAATTACTACATAGAGCAACGTGTATTACCAATTTACTCATCATAAAACATTTCTTAAAAATACACAGCTCACAGCAATGGAAAGACACAGATCTTGTGAATTCAGACAATATTTCAGATTTTCGAAGTGTCTTACAGCGAAAACACAATAAATCGTTATATTAGCATACCACATTTGCAAACGTTACCCGAGCATTGATTCAAGGCAAAATGAGCTATAGCGTTATCATCACCAAAATACATTAATTTTTTCACTAACCTTCTCAGAATTCTTCCGATGACACTCCTGTAACATCATATTACACAATCCATATAGAGTTTGATCGAAAATGTGCATATTTAGCGGCACAAATCGTGCTTACACAATGGAAATAGTGTCCAACTACTCAAGCAATCTGCCCGGCGCCATCTTGAAAATACAACTATTTTTATCGAAAACTATTCATAAACTTGACTAAAAAAATACAGGTTGGACATGAAATGAAAGATGCATTAGTTATTAATGCAACCGCTGAGTTAGATTTTTAAAATTAACGTTACTAGACATACAGTGTGCGTTACAGCCAGACTAGTGCCGCAATAATGGCGTCACTAGTCGCCATTATTGAGTTTACATTTTTCCACATAAAAACGGAATAACATCATAAATAGCTCTTACTTTTCGACGAGCTTCCATCAGAATCTTGGCCAAGTGGTCCTTTGTCCAAAAGAATCGTTGCTTGGTTGTAAAACGTTGCATTCAACTTCTGATATAGCAGCTAACAATAGCTAACAATAGCTATTTTGCCCCAACGTGTCCAAATCCTCAAGACGCAATACTGAGGAAATTCCGAAAAATCGCAATATACTCGCATAATCTGATATAACTCGGTTTAAAATAGCTTCGTTATGATGTTTCTAACACCTATATCGAATTAAATTACAGACGGATACATCTAAGGTTGATAACTGAGCGTTTGAAAATGGCATCCTGAGGTCCTTCTCTGCGTAATGGTCAGCGTCGAAAAGAAGGCGCACCTCACTCCTTGGCCTTTTATAAACTCTGAGAGCTACGTAGAAAGCCCATTCCACTTCTCATTGGTTACTGACATCCAGGGGAAGGCGGGTGCAGTTCATGTCGTTCCATAGGATACACACAGACCTTTAAAACTGATCTGAGACCAGAGCTTCGCTCTCAGACCTTCGCAGTACCTGTCATGGATTTCGCTGTAGAAAGAGTTCTGGGTCACCCACAGACATAATTCCAACGGTTTATGAAACTAGAGAGTGTTTTCTATCCAATAGAATTAATAATATGCATATTGTACGAGCAAGAATTGAGTACGAGGCAGTTTAATTTGGCAACACCCAGAAGAAAAAAAATGCTAACTGCTCCCCCTATTGACAAAAGGTTAATCATGCTCATCTAGTGTGTAGGTTGACGGGAGAACAATAACAAAACCAGCTGATATTACCAATCATTTTGCAGATTTTCTTTTACAAAGAAAATGAATTTACTGAGTGATAACGTAAACACTCATTCTTCCAAACAAGCTATTGTCCAATGGATTGATGATCATATTATGACCAAAAACTGCTCTTTTAGCCTACAAATGGTGTCAGTAGAGGAGGTGTTAAACCTATTGAAGTCATTAACCGATGGAAAATCTACAGGTTATGATTTTATGGAGAAAAGAAAACTGCTATGCTGCTCCCCAGATTGCAGCTCCACTGAAATAGATATTTAATTGGTCACTGGAAAATGCATGGAAGCATGCTAAACTGTGTACAATCCCGAAAGAAAGCAAAGAACCCATTACTCCTGCTAATAGTCGACCAATTAGTCTACTCCTTCACTCAGTAAGATATTGGAGGGTATTGTGAGTAGACATATGGGAGTACATGAAAAATAATGATCTGATTACAGCCAATCAGCATGCTTATCGCAAAAACCATTCCACTACCACTGCATTGGTTGACATGACTGACAAGTGGCTCCTTGCTATGGATAATGGCAGGTTTGTGGGTGTACTATTTTTAGATTTCAGTGCAGCATTTGATTTAGTGGATCATTAAATAATTTTGGCAAAATTATTGCATTATGGGTTTAAGGAGGCAGCATTGAATTGAGTACAGTCAAATCTCACTAACAGGAAACAGTCCACCTATATCAATGGGTCGTTTTCTTCCCCTCATGCTTTAAACTGTGGAATACCGCAGGGCAGCTGCCTTGGGCCACTTTTTTACTTAATATATACCAAAGACCTTCCTTATGCCTTATCTGAAACTCAAGTTACTATATTTGCAGATACAACAATTTATACTGCAAGACAAATCAGTACAGCAAGCTCTATCAGTAGTTCAGGGAAATATCAGGGAGTGGATTTGCCGGAACAAACTTGTTTTGAACACCAAGAAAACCAAGGTTATATTGGTCTGTTCCACCAGGAAAAGGCCAACACAGTATGGGATACAATTAAGTATGGGGGAGTACAAATTGAGGAAGTGGCAAAAACCAAACTACTAGGGGTGCAGCTAAACAACTGCTTATTATCATGGTCGTTTCAAATAACTCATCTATGTAATAAAACAAATTAAAACTGCATGCAAGATCGGAACCATAGCTAAATAATTACCGGGAAAGATTCTTAACTTATGGATAGGGGGCAGCATTTTCACATTTGGATGAAAAGCGTGCCCAGAGTAAACTGCCTGCTACTCAGTCCCAGTTGCTAATATATGCATATTATTAGTAGATTTGGATAGAAAACACTCTGAAGTTTCTAAAACTGTTTGAATGATGTCTGTGAGTATAACATAACTCATATGGCAGACAAAAACCTGAGACAAAATCCAACCAGGAAGTGGGAAATCTGAGGTTGGTCGTTTTTCAACTCATTCCCTATTGAAGATACAGTGGGATATGGGTCATGCTGCATTTCCTAAGGCTTCCACTAGATGTCAACAGTCTTTAGAACCTAGTTTGATGCTTCTACTGTGAAGTGGGGCAGAATGAGAGGGGAATGAGTCAGAGGTCTGCCAGAATGCCTTGAGCTCGTGACGCTCGTTCACGTGAGAGCGAGCTCTGTTCCATTGCTTTTCTGAAGACAAAGGAATTCTCCGGTTGGAACATTATTGAAGATTTATGTCAAAAACATCCTAAAGATTGATTCTATACTTCGTTTGACATGTTTCTACGGACTGTAATATGACTTTTCGTCTGAACTTTTGCCTGGACCTGCCCGCGCGTCGTGAGTTTAGATTGTGTACTCAACGCGCGAACAACAAGGAGGAATTTGGACATAAATTATGGACTTTATGGAACAAATCAAACATTTATTGTGGAACGGGGATTCCTGGGAGTGCATTCTGACGAAGATCATCAAAGGTAAGTGAATGTTTATAATGCTATTTCTGACTTATGTTGACTCCAACATGGCGGATATCTTCTTGGGTTGTGTTGGTCTCTGAGCGCCGTACTCAGATTATTGCATGGTTCGCTTTTTACGTAAAGTTTTTTTGAAATATGACACAGCGGTTGCATTAAGGAGAAGTATATCTTTCAATCTGTGAATAACACTTGTATCTTTTATCAATGTTTCTTATGAGTATTTCTGTGATTTGATGTGGCTCTGTGCAAATTCACGGGATGTTTTGGAAACAAAGCCAAATGTAAACTGAGGTTTTTGGATATAAATATGAACTTGATCGAACAAAACATACATGTATTGTGTAACATGTTGTCCCGGGAGTGTCATCTGTTCAAGAATATCAAAGGTTAGTGATTCATTTGATCAATATGTGACTCCTCTCTTTGGTTGGAAAATCGCTGTATGCTTTCTGTGACTAGTTGCTGACCTAACATAATATGTTCTGCTTTCGCCGAAAAGATTTTTTGAAATCGGACACTGTGGTTGGATTAACGAGAAATGTATCTTTAAAATGGTGTCTAATACTTGTATGCTTGAGAAAATTGAATTATGAGTTTCTGTTGATTGAATTTGGCGCCCTGCAATTTCATTTGCTGTTGGCGAGGGGTTCTGCTAGCGGAACCCCAGTCCTAGACAGGTTAAGCAAACAACCCAAGCAATAATTGGGAGTCAGGTGAACTACTGTCCTGTGGTCAAACAACCCAAGCATTAATTGGGAGTCAGGTGAACTACTGTCCTGTGGTCAAACAACCCAAGCATTAATTGAGAGTCAGGTGAACTACTGTCCTGTGGTCTAGGGAAATGCATCAGCAAGTTAAATTAGGAGGCTGCAGATTGCTCAGAACAAAGCAGCAAGGCTTGATTTAAGGTGGAGATATGGTTATTCTGTTGTAGTCATGCTCAATGCTCTTGGTTGGTCATAAATCAACAAGATAATTGAAAAAAACATGCTTATTTTATTTCACAATGTACACCACTTAAAACGGCCAAACTATTCACACCAGTATTCAGTTGGTAAGAGGCAGACATTCAGTAAATACTAGGAATAGATTATCCCCCATCTGTGTTATCCAGACAGAAAAGAGAAATCGGCAAAATAACATTTTGATTTAGAGCAATAAAGAAATGGAATCATTTATCTGAGCAAACCAGAAACCTTTCAAAATATAAATTCAAACAATACTTTAGAACCATTTAAATATAATATAATACATTGGAAGGTATGGTAGATGAAGAAATCAATCTATCTTTTCAGACTGTTAAGGTATTTATCTGGTCAATATGTCAGTGTATTATGTCTGTTTGTAACTGTGTGTTACGTGAAAATGTGATCGTATTATAAATTGTATTTTAATGTTTAAGGACTCTTGGAAAATTAGTCCAAATGAAGACTAAAAGAGATCCTAATAAAATCAATCTATACTATGTACAAAAAACATGAAGATGTATTTGTAAAAACACTGCCTCCAAACGAGACTACACTTCCTCCCCTCCAATTTCCACTTCAAACAACCAAGACTACACTTCCTCCCCTCCAATTTCCGCTTCAAACGACCCCAATGGAGCATAACTGGGAAGGAAGTTTAGGACCTCGGATGGGGGCTGATGGCTGTGCGTTTCATAATGCAACTTTGCTAAACTGCATACAGTAGGTGCATCTTTTGTAATCGAAAGACTCTTTCTCCTACATGTGAAAGTTAAGTTCCATAGGTTTCCAAAACGGTATTGCACACTGGAAATGTAATGTTTCTAAATGTTAAAACAAAGCGTTGGGATTGTAGTTCATTGATCCAGCTGTGGTCCTGATGTTCAATTGAGAACTCAAGGGCTGGGTAGCTAGCCATAGCCCCTTGGGCTCTCGAGAGCTAGACTCAACCCTACAAGGGAGTTAATTAGCTTCAGTCAAGACTTGTGTGGCTAGCTGCTTTCTGGAGCTCCCAATTGTATTGGGTGTTGCTCCCAATTGTATTGGGTTGCACAAAAACAGTACACGGGAAGCCAGAAGTTAAAAACAATTCCCTTTCAACTTACAGTGCCGGTGGGCAGGATGGTTGGTCATTATAATGGGGGAATTTGAGACAGAATATCTGAATAATCGTATTATTAAACAGACTTTCCAAACGTGGGTCTACGTAGACCCACTTTATTTTGACACGAGGTAAGCAGAGAAAAAGTGAGTCTGCAACAGACCCACGTTTGGAAAGTCTTTAATAATATGATCATTGAAATATTTTGTCTCAAATACCCCCCAGTCATCATGACCAACCATCATGCCCACCGGTACAGTAAATTAATGTGTAATTGTACTTAACTTCTGGCTTCCCGTGGACTGTTTTTGTGCAACCCAAAAAGACTGGGAGCAACGTGTATGTAAATACACCCGGGTTGCTAAAAGCAGCTAGAGTGTGGTGTTTGCACAGCCTGATTCATTAGGGACTTTCCTGAAAGGAAACTGAAACAAGGCCAGTCATGACAGACCATAGAGATAGATAGAGGACTAATATTTATACCTGTGCCATTATAGCGTCTGTGACAGCATGGGCAGCGCCATTGAGGCTACAACCCATAGGAATCCCCACCCAGTTGACTACTTTGACTACTTTAAAATGGCAGAAGCCCTCAATGGCGCTGCCCATGCCAAAACTGCTTTTTGGTCACTAGAGGCCTCTATAATTCTCTATGTGACAGACATCAAGGGATAATACTCCTGCCCTTTTGAAAACATATCTTTAACGTTAAGTATGACTAGCTAGTCAAAGTTACATGGCTAAGTTAGAGCATTCTTATCAAGTTAGCTGCGTGTCGACCATTTCGACAAAATGTCTACAAAATAATAGCCAGGGCTCCCAAGTGGCGCAGCATCTCAGTGCTAGAGGCGTCACTATAGACCCTGGTTCGATCCCGAGCTATATCACAACATAGTGCGGCGCACAATTGGCCCAGCGTCGTCTGTGTTAAAAGGTTTGGCCGGCATTGTAAAATAAGAATTTGTTCTTAACTGACTTGCCGAGTTAAATAAAGGTTAATAAATATTATTTTAACAATAAATAAATGTTCATTGGCTACCGTACCAAGGTTAGGTTCGACGAGGCCCATGTCAACATAACGAGTAACGTTAACGATAGCTAACTAACACCGTAGTTGGCTGTTACTTGTGCAAGACGGGATGGCAACGTGACATATTTCATTTTGTTAACACAAACATGAAAGCTGGCTAATGTTACCCTTTGGCCAACCAGTGTGGACTTTGTTTTCATTTTTCCTAGCTAGTTAACGTTAGTTGCGTGCTAGCAAACCGACGTCGTTACCTGCAGACTTTCTTGTTCACCAACCAAAAGAAAACTCCGACCATTTTCCGGGTGATCTTCTGTTTTTATGTGACAAAGCGATACCTCTTCCATTTCTTTCATCAGTACTTCGGACATTGTTATTAAACCATCCCTGGTAATAAAAACTTGCCCTACTGCCGAAAACAACAATACAACACATGGATTGGTGACGTAGGAGCCATCAGCAATGGAGCACGCAAAAGACAACGTAGTTACGTGAGGAGTGTTCTGTCGTATGCTCAGCAGCAGCACCATCTTGTGGTGAATATGCAAATTGACACGAACTCAATGAACACTGCATAATTTGTGAAAACCACTGAACGAAAGGGTAGAGAGCAGAAAATTAGATGTTGGACCGCCTAGAGTCGGATTAGCATAATAAAAAATAAAACATCCAGAGATATGTTTTTTTGCATGGCCTGTGGCTCAATTTACTGCATCCGCCGATGTCAGCCTCCCGCATCTGCAGTGAAAGGTGACTGAGCTTTGTCAGACCATGAGACTTCCCGAAAATCGGTCTTCTCACGAAAACATCTGTAGCGTCGGAACTGTTATAACCACTAACTATTATGACCCCTCTATGCAAAGGTGAGAATCTCACAAACATGTAACCTACATGTCGGATTTGCTCTAGGATGCCCACAAGCCACAAAAGACTCATCTGAAGGTAGCCTGGTACCAGTTTTAAAAAATGAATGGAAGTACTGTATATATGTAAGGGAACACCCCCCTGAAATGGACACAAATGAATGGGATGTTATTGGCACCGTACGAAACATATACACGATGTACAATACCACTCAGTTGGACGTCGTTTCATTCAAAACTGATTGCAAATGCCATATGGCAAATGCCAAGTGTAACACTGCAAAAATCCAATAGATGGGGAGTGCGCTCCACCGTAATTTTTCATATTGCAAATGTAAAACAAGTCAAGACCCAACAGTAAAATTTTGAAAATTTGAAAAAAAAATTGAAAACTTATCACCCCCTTAAAAAAGTGCTTTCTGGACCGTTTTTCGAAATTCTTTAGATTTTCAACCCCCACCCGTGGACGTCGGGCCCTCATACCACCCTCATGGAGTCTGTTTCTGACCGTTTGAGCAGACACATGCACATTTGTGGCCTGCTGGAGGTCATTTTGCAGGGCTCTGGCAGTGCTCCTCCTGCTCCTCCTTGCACAAAGGCGGAGGTAGCGGTCCTGCTGCTGGGTTGTTGCCCTCCTACGGCCTCCTCCATGTCTCCTGATGTACTGGCCTGTCTCCTGGTAGCGCCTCCATGCTCTGGACACTACGCTGACAGACACAGCAAACCTTCTTGCCACAGCTCGCATTGATGTGCCATCCTGGATGAGCTGCACTACCTGAGCCACTTGTGTGGGTTGTAGACTCCGTCTCATGCTACCACTAGAGTGAAAGCACCGCCAGCATTCAAAAGTGATCAAAACATCAGCCAGGAAGCATAGGAACTGAGAAGTGGTCTGTGGTCACCACCTGCAGAACCACTCCTTTATTGGGGGTGTCTTGCTAATTGCCTATAATTTCCACCTTTTGTCTATTCCATTTGCACAACAGCATGTGAAATTTATTGTCAATCAGTGTTGCTTCCTAAGTGGACAGTTTGATTTCACAGAAGTGTGATTGACTTGGAGTTACATTGCGTTGTTTAAGTGTTCCCTTTATTTTTTTGAGCAGTGTATATATTTTTTTACTTGTCCATAAGGCATATGTTTTGTTCATTTGCAATATGATTTCATAGGAAGTCAAAAGTCGAAAATAAAGATTATTTGAAAAACGTCCAAAATGACAAGGGGCCTATTGGATGGGCACGGGTGGAGGGTGCTCTCTACCCAACCGTAGACCCCTTGCTCCCCCCTAAAGGCATTAAAAACCATTTTAAAAATGTGCTTCTGGTAACACATTCCAATCACCAGGTGCACGGCTGTCCATTTGCAATATGTTTCAATGGGCATTTACCATCATGAATTTGACATGCTCAAAAATACTGCAGAAATGCAAAATTGACTGGCCCGATGAACTCAGGATGACCGGGCAGTGATAGTGGTTCCTCTCCATCGCTCGTTGTGTTGATTTCATCATGTCCATTTGGTGATGTTTTTTCACTGTTGAATCATATTGCAAATGTACTGTGCATTTGCAATATTTTTCAATGGGCATTTACCATCACGAATTTGACATGCTCAAAAATACTGCAGAAATGCAAAAGTGACTGACCCGATGAACTCGGGATGGCCGGCCAGTGATAGTGGTTCCTCTCCATCGCTCGTTGTGTTGATTTCATCATGTCCATTTGGTGAGGTTTTTTCACTGTTGAATCATATTGAGTACAGACATCCATTTTTTTTTAAACCTCCATAAATCACTCAAGCCGGCCCCCATTGATTTGGGGCCGTAGTATAGTGCTCCCATAGCAGGCATGGAAGTCTTGAATGCCCCCTAAAAGCATTTAAAACCGTATTGAAAATCGTGCTTGGTAACCCAAAAATAAAACCAGGTGCATGAAAAACATAGCCTAATTTCTGAGAAGTTTGGACTTAGAATATTTTTTGACTTTTTTTTAAAACCTCCATAAATCACTCAGGCCAGCCCCCATTGATTTGGGGCCGTAGTATAGTGCTCCCATAGCGGGCATGGAAGTCTGGATGCCCCCTAAAAGCATTTAAAACTGTCATACCTCCATGGCTTCAGGCTCTGCCTCAGGACAGCCAAAGGAGGGAGGTGAGTGGCGAGGTGCACGCTGACGCTCTGAAGAAGGTTATCCAGACGGATGGTCATCGCGATGAGAGCGTCCAAGGATATGTTGCCATCCCGACATGCCAACTCCGTTTGGACCTCTTCGCGCAGTCCACTGCGGAATAGAGTGAGGAGTGCCGGCTCATTCCATCTGCTGGAGGCTGCCACAGTCCGAAAGGTGAGGGCGTACTCCGCAGCGGTCAGGTACCCTGCCGGGGCTGTGAAAGTTGTTTGCCTCCCTCTCTGCCCTCTGGAGGATGGTCGAAGACCGCCCTGAACAGAGCCATGAATGAACCTCTCGTAGGAACCCAGCTCCTCCTCTCCCAGACGGCCGTAGCCCACTCCAATGCCCATCCAGTCAACAAGAAATTACCGTGGCAACCTTGGACTTCTCGTGTAGGGGGTTCCCGTCTGATAGGCAAAATAGAGGGAGCACTGGAGTAGGAAGCCATGGCATTTTGATGGAGTGCCGTCATACGGTACAGTCGGGCATCGCTGACCTGGGAGGACGGCTGGGTATGCTGGGGGACTGGCTCACTGTGACCACCCGTGGTAGGAGGCCCTCCGTCAGAGGTATGGAGAAGCTCGCTGGTGGTGTCGAGGCGGTGGAGAACGCGGAGAACCTCCTTCATGGTCGTACCCAGTAGAGCCAGCTGGTCGTGGTGTTGGTGGAGTAGATGACCCTGTTCCTCGACGTTCTGGAAGATGGTTTTATCATCGGCTACTTCCATAATTACTTGGGCAGTATTCTGTAACGAAGACGCATGGAGTCAGGAAGCAGGTGCAGATGGTGGGTTTAATAATAATGAACATAGAGAGTTAGAAAACAAGAGAAGCGTCTGGACATGAAATCAGAACCAATGGTTGCCAGGTGTACAAATGTGGGTTGCCAGGACTGGTGGTTAGTAGACCGGCGACGTCGAGTGCCGGAGGGAGGGAGCAGGAGTAGACGTGACACAATTTTAGAATAAGGCAAAATGTGGAAAAAGTCAAGGTGTCTGAATACTTTCCAAATGCACTGTATGCATGCATCTCGTGCATATATTTGTATCTTGTGCGCATGTTTTAGGTGATAGAAATCTGAACAAACTACCAGTGATTTGAAAAGTTGACGTAACTATACTTTCCTGTGGATATATCGTTTCACAATCATACCTCCAAAAGGACCAACCGCACAAACAACCGGTAAAGAACCTTAAAATATAATTTTATTCAACATTCTGGCTTGTTGAGGTCGTGAGAGGAAACTTTCCTGATTCAAACCTTCATTTTTGCCTGGCCTAGAATTCAATGTAATTCAACATCGGGTTTCCAGACAATGCCCTACCAAGCAAAATAATAGTAACTGCTAATTGAGTAGAACTGAGGGATCATTTTTATTGTCCAGCCAAATAAGTTGTAGGCATCTGTTATCTTCTGTAATTCTTTATTCATATTGACCCTGACCTTTGAGCCAAAATGGTAGTTACTGCCTTCTTGCTTGGTACTCCCACAGGAATATGTTTCCATGACAATTTTTTTTTAACACCACAAACTTGTGTTCATAGATTTATTTGTACGTGGCTGTCAGTTTCATATACACTATATATACAAAAGTATGTGGACACCCCTTCAAATGAGTAGATTCGGCTAATTCAGCCACACCTGTTGCTGACAAGTTTCTGCCCTGCTAAAGCTGCCCCGGTCAACTGTAAATGCTGTTATCGTGAAGTGGAAACGTCTAGGAGCAACAACGGCTCAGCTGCGAAGTGGTAGGCCACACAAGCTCACAGAACGTGACCACCGTGTGCTGAAGCGCATACAAATTGTCTCTCCTCAGTTGCAATACTCACTACCGAGTACCAAACTGCCTCTGGAAGCAACATCCAGCACAAGAACTGTTCATCAGGAGCTTCATAAAATAAAAAGCAGCCGCACACAAGCCTAAGATCACCAATGCGCAAAGCCAAACGTTACCTGGAGTGGTGTACAGCTCACTGCCATTGGACTCTGGAGCTGATAGTCCGCTTCACCATCTGGCAGTCCGACGGATGAATCTGGGTTTGGCGGAGGCCAGGAGAACGCTACCTGCCCCAATGCATAGTGCCAACTATAAAATTTGGTGGAGGATGAATAATGGTCTGGGGTTGTCTTTCATAGTTCGGGCTAGGCCCATTAGTTCCAGTGAAGGGAAATCTTAATGCTACAGCATACATTCATACATTCTGGACGATTCTGTGCTTCCAACTTTGTGGCAACAGTTTGGGGGAGGCCCTTTCCTGTTTTAGCATGACAATGCCCCAATGCACAAAGCGAGGTCCATACAGAAATGGTTTGTCTAAATCGGTGTGGAAAAACTTGACTAGCATGCACAGAGCCCTGACCTCAACCCCATCGAACACATTTGGGATGAATTGGAATGCCGACTGTGAGCAAGGCGTAATCGCTCAACATCAGTGCCCGACCTCACTAATGCTCTTGTGGCTGAATGGAAGCGAGTCATCGCAGCAATGTTCCAACATCTAGTGGAAAGCCTTCCCAGAAGAGTGGAGGATGTTATAGCAACAAAGGGGGGACCAACTCCATATTAATGGTCATGATTTTGGATTGAGATGTTCGACGAGCAGGTGTCCACATACTTTTGGTAATGTAGTGTAGTTTGATACTTGTATCAGCAAAGAACAATCAATAATACCAAGTTAAAGCATAGACACTGCAGCCCAAAGATCGGGGAAACCAAGGTGAAAGGCAGTAACTGGCTGTTGATGCTTTTTTCCTTGGTTTCACTGTAACTATTTTTAGTGCAAACATGACCCCACATTTTCTCCATAACACAACACAATGGAGGCAGGATATTTGTCCACATGATAAAGCATGTATTAAATGTGTGAAAAATGTCAGTAACATATTTTTGACCAAATGTGCAGTTACTGCACTTTTGCTTGTTATGACATGCACTCCACAGTAAATTCTGAACATTTTCTGCCTGGGTATATTCTATTGGAATAATCCTTCCATAGAATGAGCTTGCTAATGTTCATTAAATATTTGTGAGCAGAGATTTATAGAGAGTGGCTTCAGTGGCACCACTGCTGCAAAAATGACATGGAGAGAAATTCCATCACTGCTGTGCCCACTGTCTTGGTTCAACAGATGAAGAGGCAACTCCTAAAATAATCAATTATCCTCCCTACTCCACTGTCCCCCAAAATGATAAATTATTCAACCTCTTCAGCATCGGCTCACCTAGAATAGATTATATCATTATCAATTGGCCTATCAACACATCTTTGTTATCCCTCTTCCAGAAGCCCCCCCCCCCCCCCCTCCCCTCTCTGTCTATATTAAATCTAACAAGATGAAGTAAAGGACCCTTTAGTGTATTCGAAAGTCATCCAAAAAGTACATCTGATCTTGGATTCAAATTCTTGGAACATTTGGGGAGTGAAGATTATCACTGATGTTATTGTGGGAATGAGCCCAGCTAGTATAACCTTGCACAATCGATTTAAGAGAAGAAAAAAAAGTGAATACACAAATAGGTCATTCACTTACATTCCAACCTGGGCACTGTCCAAGACAGGATGCAATTCTGATTTTGGTGAAACATAAATCTACAATTTAACATCCTATATTTGAAACAGTGTATCAAAAAAGTTGCTATTGTTACATTGAAACACAGAACAGAACTCTGCGTAGCATCCTCACTGAGAGATAGTGCGCGTACAGCCTCGCCCTTAAAATGTATTTCTATATCTGCAAGACAAGCAAACAATGCATCAGTTGGAATGGCACCTACAGACTGACAGTCCAGTAGCACACCAACCTTGACATTACAGTAGACGGTTTGGTTTACCCATAGAAGTCCAAGGCGGGACCGTTATACAGTTGACCGCGATACATCCTGGTAGTTGTAGTGCATTGACTCTCAGCATGTTACATATTGACATGTGCAAAAACTACATTTCCCCAGACCTGTCACAGAACGTTCCCGCTCCTATTGGCTGGCAGCCCCAGCCGCAGCCCCAGAGAATGAATGAAATTGAAATTGCTGGTATATTACATGTGCAATACGGGGATCTGCAGTGTTACATTGTATCTATCATACTATATCAAAATGGCCACAGTGGTACAGAACCCCCTGAAATCGTAAGTGCATACATTTTATCTTTTACATTTTTAGGGATACATTTGTGGATGCTGTCAGTCCATGTAGCCTAGCTAATCGTTGACAATGTTATGCATCGTAAATAAGTATCCTGCCTATAGGCTACATCGCAAGCATATATATAGCAAGCTACATATATTTCAATGGTAGTGTAGTAGCGATGGAAAGGTGTATTTGAAACAGCTTCATTTTTTGCCGGGTTATGTTCCAAAATGCAGAGCTGCCTATGCATGCCTAGAAACAATTTCACTGAGCCATCAATTGCATGAGGACGCTATGGTGGAATGTTGAGGTACAATCTATTACCCGGTATCCTTAGTCAATAGACAAGATCGCAGCCAACTTGCATGGCAGATCGGGTAGCGGTTTTCTATCGAACAGACTCCCCAATAATAGCAAATAATAGCGAGTGGCAGCGGTTTTTTGAAAAGTTTGTGCTTGATACCTGTTCACATTATTGTGGTTGGCAAAACCAAGCCGGTGGTAGCCTGCAACGGCTGAAACCTAATACCTTTTGGATATCCTTTTCTTGTAGACAGACCTCTTGGCAAAATAGCCTACGTGCTTTCGATTATAATGGCAGCAGTGTTTACAGGCAGCGCATTTTCGCTCCGACACCTGATAAAATATTGTGCAGCCTAGCATCATATAAAATGGTTAACTTATGTGCCGGGACTGGTTGCTTTTATTAGACTAGTGTTATTTCTGCCAGTCGCGTTGAACATTCCATCAAGTTTCCATTCGATTCCTTTGTGCAGAATTTACACAAGAACATTTCAACGTGCAGAATGCAGCCTGTGCTCGTGTCCAAAAGGTGGCTGTGCGTCTGTCAGCTTGGTAAAATGCACCCGAGAGACCTTTTCGATTAGAAATAATGGAAAACATAATAACTCGACTCTCGAAAATGTATTTTTGGAGTGTTCTTAGGTTAAATTTAGGCATTTGCAGCCTGTCTAACAAAGAACGTGGTAGCTTACTGTAGCGCAGAACACATCGGATGTTACCTGAGCGGGAATGTAGTTACAATGCTGTGCTGTCAGCGCTATCTGAAATCCAGACAGGCGACATTTCATGTAATTCATAACGAACTACCCTAAGTATACGAATAGCCTATTATAAGAAACAGTGAACTGCTTTAATTAATGTATTTGTCTATAACACAATTTATTTGACTCAGTCGATGCGCGGCAGTGATGGCATTCTACTTATTGGGGAAACTAACACAAGTTAGGCTATTTGTTGCCATAGGATATGGCCAACTAGCCTAAAGTATGCATAAATAAAATGGCAAATCGTGTGTGAGTTTTAGTAAGGCAAAACTGCACCTCTTAAAATGTCATTAAATCAGCCTATTGCCTACCGATAGTGATCGTGTACAGCACAGAGACCTGTGAGGTGAACCGTGGCGCTGGAGGCATCACCTATGCCGCTCATTTTCTCATTATAATATTCTCTGTTTAGGCTACCCCGTTGTTATAGGAGAGTAGCTAGAACGTTTTTATATGAATTTGTTGCTTTTGTGTTGCTGTTTTTAAATACATTTTAAGATGTCCAATTTCATCTTGTTCTAGAAAGCAGATAGAATACACAGTCACAAACTGTTTAGGCCAACCAGCAGTAGCCTACCACCCATTTTTGTCATTTATCAGTTGTTAATTGGGATTTAGCAACCCTCTACATATTCTGTGCTCCCAGTGATGGGAGCGGCCGAGTGCCTTTCTGCTGTCTGCCTTGTCTCTGGTTCCTCAATTACTGGGAACAAGTGGGGACATAGATGCTCCCAGAGGCCTTTGCAAGGCCATGTCAAGGAGATTCGTTTGACTTATTTGCATGAAAATTACGAATGCAGGGAACAAAGGGAATTGCATAGGATAGGAGCCATCACTGGATTGTGAACTGATTAATACTGACTTGAATGTTTCTCAGTAAGGGTCTAGTCTACTTAATATCCTCTACCACTGCTCCCGCTGCTTATATAATGTCATCTAGCCTACTGATTTGGAGTATTCGGAGCTCACCACTCAACTGTTGTCCCATGTATCTCAGAGGTTCAAAGAGTTCAGTGTGTGGAGGCAAATCCTCCGAGAACCAACACTACTGGACATTCCCCTAACCTCTCCGCTAGTCCTCCTTTAATCTCTCTGCTACTCCTTTTCTCTCTCTCTCTCTCTCTAGCTCACCCACCCCCTGCTGCCCTCATATTGCCACTGCTGACTCACAACTCAATTCTCAGATCTTTAGGGGTCTCTCTCTCTGTTAATTATCCTTCCATTCATCCTCAAACCTACCCCTACCCCTTGCCCTTATCATGTCTCTTGGTTTTTTAACTCTTTCTCTCTTCCTCCACTGACTACCTTTTTCCTTCTTTCCCCCCATCCTTTCCTTCTGTCACTCTACTTGGAGGAAGAGGCCATAGGCTGACTGACTGTTGTGATAGTTATTTTGCCATGCCTGACTGATCTGATGGATATTAATTCCACATAATCCTGTGTTCAGGCACTGTTTAAACGAACAGCCAGGCCTACCGAGTTCACTGAAGCCTGAGCATCCTCTCTCTAGCTCGCGCTCCCTTCTCTCTCTCTCGCTGTCTTTTTGTGAGGGCATTTCTTTTCTGGTTTATTGCCATCATTCCCCCCTTTTTCCACATAGACCTTCTTCTCTTTGTCTTCATGCGAAGACGAGAGAGAGAGACACATACGTATTTTTAGCTCTATGACCTATTTCTCCATTGCTACCTAACCAACTGTCAGTCACTTCCCTGTGCTTTGGGATCCTATATGGTCGCCAGCTGTAGTCTCGAGTTGTAGTTCAGGACATGGAGAATAGGAACTACAACAACCCAATAGCCAAGTAGGCTATTCGAATAATTCACTTAGGAAACCTCCATCAAATGTGCAAGAAAGACACAGGAAGTAGTCCTAGTATGCATGCACAGCAATGAGGGGGCTATGATTCATCAGCCATGTGTTCCAACATAGTTTGACTGGTGCTGGAGTAGTAGGGCCATTTGGATAGGGCATAGGGCATATGACCGTGGGGGACGGTTGGGACATGGATCTAGCTGTGTGACTGGGAACATTCAGAAGAGCCCCTTAAAGAATCTGATTCAGGCTGACTGAAAGGAAGACAGACGTGTAATAATAAGGGTAATGAAAGGATTGAATGAAGAAGAGAGGAGAGTGAGGACGTAATTCCAAACATGCACGTAGTTGGATGGATGCCTATGGGCAGCTTTTGTTTTGTATGCATAAAATGCTTTGGGGTTATGAACGTGGTACCTTTGCTTTTAATGTTATTGCCTGTGACTGTGACAATGGCAGGTAGGGATAGAACGAACAGGGTGATGCAAGGTCCGCTGACAGAAGATGGGCTTGGTGCAGTGCATGCAATGCAACTGACTGCACAGAATAGGCTGCAGCAATAAACATGCTTGAATTGCATTGCACAGTTGCATGGCACAGACAGAAGGTCCCAGCTCACATTCATTATACATCACAGGGAAAGAAAATCCATTGGAAGAAACAATGTCACATACAGTTTGTAGACATTTGAGTCAGTGGTAAAGCGAGTGTTGTGTACATCCACATGACATAACAATCTACTTCTACCGGCATCTTTAACAGTCCTACTCTGTAATAATCTATAATAATCTCCAAATATTCCTGCTCGTCCTCTCCAGAAACATTCCTCTAATCCCACTCTCTGGACATTACTACAATCCTATTCTCTGGCAGACACACGTGCCATGTGCACACACACACGCACACATAGACACGCGCCCACACCGACACGCGCGCATACACAGACACAAACACACACACACAAACATACACACACAATTCTATACATTCTGCAGTAATCCCATTCTACAGTACACTATTCCCTCTGAGGTAATTCCTTTAGTTCCATTGTCTCGGGCCAATGGTATGGATTTCTGCTAGAAATTGGTGGGTGGAGTCATGTAAAGCAAATGAGTATTTCCTCGTGCAGCAAGTTAATAACGTTAGAGAGAAAGATGGGGAGAGAGAGAGAGAGAGAGAAGGGAGGAAGGATTCATCCACGTAATAACAGCAAAAGTGCAGAGTCAATAATCTTACCTGAAGGACCAGTGTTCAGCCACGCCAGTTGGATTGCCATGCACTGATGTACTGCCCGAAATGCGCACTCAGACTCGTGGAACACATACACAGAATATACAAACACATACACTACCGTTCAAAAGTTTGGGGTGATTTAGAAACTTCCTTATTTTTGAAAGAAAAGCAAAAAAAATTGTCCATTAAAAGAACTTAAAATTGATCAGAAATACAGTGTAGACATTGTTAATGTTGTAAATGACTATTGTAGCTGGAAACGGCTGATTTGTAATGGAATAACTACATAGGCGTACAGAGGCTCATTATCAGCAACCATCACTCCTGTATTCCAATGGCATGTTGTTAGCTAATCCAAGTTTATAAATTTTAAAGACTAATAGATCATTAGAAAACCATTTTGCAATTATGTTAGCACAGCTGAAAACTGTTGTTCTGATTTAAAGAAGCAATAAAACTGGCCTTCTTTAGACTAGTTGAGTATCTGGAGCATCAGCATTTGTGGGTTCGATTACAGGCTCAAAATGGCCAGAAACAAAGAACTTTCTTTTGAAACATGTCAGTCTATTCTTGTTCTGAGAAATGCAGGCTATTCCATGCGAGAAATTGCCAAGAAACTGAAGATCTCGTACAACGCTGTGTACTACTCCCTTCACAGAACAGCGCAAACTGGCTCTAACCAGAATAGAAAGAGGAGTGGGAGGCCCGGTGTACGTCCCTTTTTCAGGACCCTCTCTTTCAAAGAATATTCATAAAAATCCAAATAACTTCACAGATCTTCATTGTAAAGGGTTTAAACACTGTTTCCCATGCTTGTTCAATGAACCATAAACAATTAATGAACATGCACCTGTGGAACGGTCGTTAAGACACTAACAGCTTAGGCAATTAAGGTCACAATTATGAAAACTTAGGACACTAAAGAGGCCTTTGTACTGACTCTGAAAAACACCAAAAGAAAGATGCCCAGGGTCCCTGCTCATCTGCGTGAACGTGCCTTAGGCATGCTGCAAGGAGGCATGAGGACTGCAGATGTGGCCAGGGCAATAAATTGCAATGTCCGTACTGTGAGACGCCTAAGACAGCACTACAGGGAGACAGGACGGACAGCTGATCGTCCTCGCAGTGGCAGACCACGTGTAACAACAGGATCGGTACATCCGAACATCACACCTGCGGGACAGGTACAGGATGGCAACAACAACTGTCCGAGTTACACCAGGAACGCACAATCCCTTCATCAGTGCTCAGACTGTCCGCAATAGGCTGAGAGAGGCTGGACTGAGGGTTTGAAGGCCTGTTGTAAGGCAGGTCCTCACCAGACATCACCGGCAACAACATCGCCTATGGGCACAAACCCACCGTCGCTGGACCAGACAGGACTGGCAAAAAGTGCTTTTCACTGACGAGTCGCGGTTTTGTCTCACCAGGGGTGATGGTCGGATTCGCGTTTATCGTCAAAGGAATGAGCGTTACACCGAGGCCTGTACTCTGGAGTGGGATGGATTTGGAGGTGGAGGGTCCGTCATGGTCTGGGGCGGTGTGTCACAGCATCATCGGACTGAGCTTGTTGTCATTGCAGGCAATCTCAACACTGTGCATTACACAGAAAACATCCTCCTCCCTCATGTGGTACCCTTCCTGCAGGCTCATTCTGACATGACCATACAGCATGACAAATGCCACCAGCCATACTGCTCGTTCTGTGCCTGATTTCCTGCAAGACAGGAATGTCAGTGTTCTGCCATGGCCAGCCAAAAGCCCGGATCTCAATCCCATTGAGCACGTCTGGGACCTGTTGGATTGGAGGGTGAGGGCTAGGGCCATTCCCCCCCAGAAATGTCCGGGAACTTGCAGGTGCCTTGGTGGAAGAGTGGGGTAACATCTCACAGCAAGAACTGGCAAATCTGGTGCAGTCCATGAGGAGGAGATGCACTGCAGTACTTAATGCAGCTGGTGGCCACACCAGATACTGACTGTTACTTTTGACCCCTCCTTTGTTCAGGGACACATTATTCAATTTCTGTTAGTCACATGTCTGTGGAACCTGTTCAGTTTATGTCTCAGTTGTTGAATCTTGTTATGTTCATACAAATATTTACACATGTTAAGTTTGCTGAAAATAATCGCAGTTGACAGTGAGAGGACATTTCTTTTTTTGCTGAGTTTAGATGAATGCAAACATACGTAACACAGACCTATAGATACCTTGAGACACCTACTGTACAGATGCATTCTCTCTCTCCACTTCATTCACATACACCCACACACGCACGCACGCATGCACGCACGCACATACACACACACACACGCACACATAGTGAAGGGGGAAAAAATCGATACAGTTACATTTCATAATCATTTTTTGGTGTGTTAGTTAGCTGTACCTGCACCAAAACTCCAGTATGTTTCCTTCATAGCATGTTCTCCATCTTCTTTATAAATATGGAGCCAATTTCAGCACTTTTATTTCCATGACTGATCAAAACTCATTTTCTCATAGCTCGCTCTTGTCCCTCTGCAGCAGACATGTGAGCAATATGTTTGGAACATCAAATCGCAATAACATCACAGTATCGAATCGCAATATATTTAGAATGGTGAGAATCGCAATGCATATGTTATCGGCACCTAAGTATGGTGATAATATTGTATTGTGAGGTCCCTGGGGATTCCCAGCTCTACACACACACACACACACACACACACACACACACACACACACACACACACACACACACACACACACTATGCCAAGCTGTATTTGTCTCAGGGACATGGTACTTTAACAGATGAGCTGGTCGATAGTCCTACAGTGGTGCAGCTGTCTGTGTTGCTGTCTGTTGATGTGTCAGCATCAGCTCAACATCAGCACTGTGTGTGTGTGTGTGTGTGTGTGTGTGTGTGTGTGTGTGTGTGTGTGTGTGTGTGTGTGTGTGTGTGTGTGTGTGTGTGTGTGTGTGTGTGTGTGTGTGTGTGTGTGTGTGTGTGTGTGTGTGTGTGTGTGTGTGTGTGTATGACCACTCCTGGTGAACAACGCCACAGCCCCCTCAACAGCCCAATGTGTTCCAGCTGTTAGACTGGCAGATGCTAGCTGCCACACTTTTTACTGTACACACACACACACACATGCCTACATACACACACACACACAAGCCTACATGCACTACCACACGAACACCCACACAAACACACATACACACCCCTGTCATCACAGCCTAGTCACTCACGGGCATCCTAGCCATGAATACACTTATGTTCCATGCTACATGGCTATGTCAAAGCCGTCTCCCAAAGTGACAAGAACTTGGTGTACTTGTCTGTGTACGGTTCTTTATTATGCACAATGTATGTTCACTGTCAACAGTTGGAGAGTGTAAAATTAAAAATTAAAAAATGTTTGGGAATTTGGGTGGATGCAGTACATACAGGCTATAATAGATTATGTTTGGATGAAATTATTATCTTTCCTGTACCACGCATTACATTTCTTTGCCCTCACCTGGTTTGATAATACTGCTAAGTATGTATTTTCTAGAGTGTGTACATGTCTGCCCTCATTTTCAGGGTCTGGTTGGGCGTGTGAGGCAGTGGCTGGGTTTGGTCTCTGTGCTGTTCAGTTCTGAGCTGTTCTGCTCACTATGCCAGGCCTTATAGCTTTACATCTCCTAGTCTTCAGCTGCACGGCAATCTACTGAGAGTACTGAGAGACCAAGAAAAGGCAGTCACATCTGTAGAGGGGGGAAAAAAACGAAAAAGATAAATCATTTCTCTGGGTACTGAGAAAGAGAGGGGGGGTGGAAGAGAGATGGAGGGGGGGGGGGGGGGGGAGTGATGGAGGGGGAGAGGAGGAGGGGGTTGAATGGTTAAGGGTATTATTGCATAGTGTGTGGGGGGATGGGTACACAGATTGCCTTTCCTCCACCAAGCGAGGCAGAGCCTGCCTCATACTGCTATGCTGTGTGGACCAGAGCAGTAAAGCATCAGTACTGAAGGCCTATGGCCATGGTCAGATGGCTAGTCTACAGAGGCTCTTCCCCACACTGCTGACTTCACACACACACAGGTCTACACACAGGTCTACACACCTGCCTGGCACACCTGGCCAACTCAGCGTAGGCCATCTACACACACACACACACACACACACCAGAGTAATACAATATGTCTCAGTCATAGAATATGCATAAAGAGCAGACCGACCCTGCACACAACCCACTTCCCCATATGTGTGTGTGTAGGATATATTGGGACTACTATACTGAATGATACCAGGTTCAAACCTCATGATAGATATAGTGCTTTTATGAAAATATGATTTAGTGTACGTAGCGGTCTCCTGAAGGCCTACTCCTTGATAATCCATTAGTTAAATGCCATATAATTTCTCTTGCAGGGTCATTATGTATACATCCCCTTATTAACCAAGTTAGAAATCACCATTAGAAAGTAATCCCTTTTCCTAATTGCATTTTGTAGCATTGTAGCTTAGTTTTTTATGGTGAGGATTCATTTTCCAATGACCCGACTTTCCCTCTAGGTGGAGCCCTCTGTTTCTCTTTCATTCAAGCCACTGCTAATTGAGGCTAATTAGAGAGTGGTCAGGGGCTGGAGTTTTTGGTACTGTAGTTAGGAAATTGCGGTCGTAGCATGTACCGTGTGTAGATGTGTCATTCTGTGGACTGCAGTTTATTGCGCTTGCTTCCAATGCCTTAGATAGTGGGTTATAGAGGGGGTTATGGTGGGGGTTGTGCTATCTTGGAGGGTTGTATGTTTGCCTGTGTGTGTGTGTGTGTGTGTGTGTGTGTGTGTGTGTGTGTGTGTGTGTGTGTGTGTGTGTGTGTGTGTGTGTGTGTGTGTGTGTGTGTGTGTGTGTGTGTTTTAGTGGGTGCGCTCCCAGCCATATGCTTCTCTCTTTGCTCTGCTTTTGTTTGGACCAATCACTCCCCTCTGTTTGCCTGGTGTCGAGACGCTCTGTGGATTTAAGACTGTTAAAAAGGCACTTGATGCTCCAGGCTTTTTCCTATTTTCTACTCCTTTGTGTGTTTTTGTGTCTGTTTTTTATTTCTGGCTTTATCTGGGGCTCTGATTGTGACGGGCTGCTGCTGTATGGTCATCTCACACTGTCCACCTTATCTAGTGGTGCTGCACTCCACCTGTTTAGAATCACATTGTCCACCTTATCTAGCGGTGCTGTACTCCACCTGTTTAGAATCACACTGTCCACCTTATCTAGCGGTGCTGTACTCCAGCTGTTTATAATCACACTGGCCGCAGAGTTATGCTGCTGAAATAGGTTCCCTCTCCCCCACAATCTGAAACATAGCCTGGCCTTCCCTGTCCACCTCTGACTGCCTCATAGAGTCCCTGCTAAGACCCTGGAGCTGAAAGCAGGCCAGACCACTAGTAGAGGCCCTCAGCTCCTCCATGTTGTAGTAGGCCACTAGTAGAGGCCCTCAGCTCATCCAGGTGGTAGTAGGCCACTAGTAGAGGCCCTCAGCTCCTCCAGGTTGTAGTAGGCCACTCGTAGAGGCCCTCAGCTTCTCCAGGTTGTAGTAGGCCACTAGTAGAGGCCCTCAGCTCCTCCAGGTTGTAATAGGGCACCAGTAGAGGCCCTCAGCTCCTCCAGGTTGTAGTAGGCCACTAGTAGAGGCCCTCAGCTCCTCCAGGTTGTAGTAGGCCACTAGTAGAGGCCCTCAGCTCCTCCAGGTTGTAGTAGGGCACCAGTAGAGGCCCTCAGCTCCTCCAGGTTGTAGTAGGCCACTAGTAGAGGCCCTCAGCTCCTCCAGATTTAGTAGGTCACTAGTAGAGGCCCTCAGCTCCTCCAGGTTGTAGTAGGCCACTAGTCGAGGCCCTCAGCTCCTCCATGTTGTAATAGGCCACTAGTAGAGGGATTCTCTGGATGCTGACGGTGGTCAGGATAGAGAAGCTTGGTCATGTCTGTCTCTGTCTGGTTTCCCTGGTGATGTGGTATATACTCAGCTCTCCCAGCCTAGCATCCACTAACCCAAAATTGTTCTTTTTTAAGCCTTCAAGGGCAAACAGCCGCGGCGTAATGTAATGAGATTTCAGGCAGAAGCGACCAAACTGAAAGCAGCCATTTTCTACAGCTGTCAACTTCTTATTGAAAGGGGGCGACTTATTCCGATAGCTCGAATGGCAGCGCCAGGGTGACTGGTGGGGGAGGGGCTGAATTTGGGAGTGGGGGGGGGGGTCGAGACGGATGGGCATGAGTGCAGTGGAGGGAGGGACGTAAGGGGGAGGGGAGAGGGTGGAACCTCCGGGGTTATAGCTGCTTTGCATTTTGAATGTGTTTTTCTCCTCTTACCCCATTGCATCACCCTCCCTCTGCAACTAGTACTAGTGCAGCCTTTCAGCCCAAGCCTATTTCCAAATCACACACTTAATATTTTAAAAGCTGCGTGTATAGGTTTGCGTGCGTGTGCCGGTCCTTCTGCCTCTCTGCATTTAGGAGTATTTATTATTCTCCCCAGCCAGCTTATCCACGAGGTTTGTCTAAAGGTGAAGATTGATGGGAAACATTGTCTGTGTTGTTATCTTCAAGATTGACACGTATCTAGTGATGACACCGAAACTTCCACCCCACTTTCCACCGTCATCACAGCTATGCTGTAGAATGCCAACAGTACAGTAGAACTCCCAGTATGTCAAGAGTATAATACTTCCATACACAGCCACAGCCACGACCCCACCCGTCCAACACCACTCCGCCTCAGTGGAACTGATTTCCCTGCTACCACCACCATAGCTAACCTTCGTCCTAAATGTCACACTATTCCCTATACTGTATAGTGTACTACTTGGCTCTGGTCGAAGGCAGTGCACTATTATGCAATAGGGGATTGGGATATAGTCTAAGTCCCTCAGCCTTGTTCCAGTTCCCCCCTGCTGTGTGTCACATTCGGTTCTCTGGTATCCAGGCCTCCTCTCATCCCATAGAAAGCACTGGTGGGTGACTATAGGTTGGACTGCCAGGGAGGGAAGAGGGTCACAACATATCCCTTTTAATGCCCAGCCAGAAAATCTCTAATCCCCAGTGCAGAGGTCGGGTCTGATGGTATAGTATGGAGTGTGAGGTGTAGCCAGTCCCAATATTCTGTCTTGTCTGTTACACTGACATTTTTGCTATATTTACTACTGTATGGATGGCAAATGTATGTATATTATAGCAGTATACTGTATGGTTAGAATTGGATGTACTGTATATAGTATACTGTATGGTTGCGAATCTATAGTTGAAGTCGGAAGTTTACATACACCTTAGCCAAATACATTTAAACTCAGTTTTTCACAATTCCTGACATTTAATCCCAGTAAAAATTCCCTGTCTTAGGTCAGTTAGGATCACCACTTTATTTTAAGAATGTGAAATGTCAGAATAATAGTAGAGCGAATGATTTATTTCAGCTTTTATTTCTTTCATCACATTCCCAGTGGGTCAGAAGTTTACATACACTCAATTAGTATTTGGTAGCATTGCCTTTAAATTGTTTAACTTGGGTCAAACGTTTCGGGTAGCCTTCCACAAGCTTCCCACTATAAGTTGGGTGAATTTTGGCCCATTCCTCCTGACAGAGCTGGTGTAACTGAGTCAGGTTTGTAGGCCTCCTTGCTCTCACACCCTTTTTCAGTTCTGCCCACAAATTTTCTATGGGATTGAGGTCAGGGTTTTGTGATGGCCACTCCAATACCTTGACTTTGTTGTCCTTAAGTCATTTTGCCACAACTTTGGAAGTATGCTTGGAGTCATTGTCCATTTGGAAGACCCATTTGCGACCAAGCTTTAACTTCCTGACTGATGTCTTGAGATGTTGCTTCAATATATCCACATAATTATCCTCCCTCATGATACCATCTATTTTATGAAGTGAACCAGTCCCTCCTGCAGCAAAGGACCCCCACAACATGATGCTGCCACCCCTGTGCTTCATGGTTGGGATGGTGTTCTTCGGCTTGCAAGCCTCCCCCTTTTTCCTCCAAACATAACGATGGTCATTATGGCCAAACAGTTCTATTTTTGTTTCGTCAGACCAGAGGACATTTCTCCAAAAAGTACGATATTTGTCCCCATGTGCAGTTGCAAACCGTAGTCTGGCTTTTTTATGGCAGTTTTGGAGCAGTGGCTTCTTCCTTGCTGAGCGGCCTTTTAGTTATGACGATATAAGACTCGTTTTAATGTGAATATAGATACTTTTGTACCTGTTTCCTCCAGCATCTTCACAAGGTCCTTTGCTGTTGTTCTGGGATTGATTTGCACTTTTCGCACCAAAGTACGTTCACCTCTAGGACACAGAACGCGTCTCCTTCCTGAGCGGTATGACGGCTGTGTGGTCCCATGGTGTTCATTCTTGCGTACTATTGTTTGTACAGATGAATGTGGTACCTTCAGGCATTTGGAAATTGCTCCCAAGGATGAACCAGACTTGTGGAGGTCTACAATTTTTTTTCTGAAGTCTTGGCTGATTTCTTTAGATTTTCCCATGATGTCAAGCAAAGAGGCACTGAGTTTGAAGGTAGTCCTTGAAATACATCCACAGGTAAACCTCCAATTTACTCAAAGGATGTAAATTATCCTATCAGAAGCTTCTAAAGCCATGACATGATTTTCTGGAATTTTCCAAGCTGTTTAAAGGCACAGTCAACTTAGTGTATGTAAACTTCTGACCCACCGGAATTGTGATACAGTGAATTATAAGTGAAATAATCTGTCTGTAAACAATTGTTGGAAAAATGACTTGTGTTATGCACAAAGTCGATGTCCTAACCGACTTGCCAAAACTATAGTGTGTTAACAAGAAATGTGTGGAGTGGTTGAAAAACAAGTTTTAATGACTCCAACCTAAGTGTATGTAAACTTCCGACTTCAACTGTATGTGTTAACACTCTATAGTTGCAATTTTATATATTGTACAGGTGTAGCATCTTAATTTGATCACTCTTTTGTTGCTGAGAATTATAGATGAGCTTCGTGATTTACATACATTCACTGAAAACCCGCACGTACACACGGTTATATTAACAGTATTGCACTTTTCATGTAGCCTCATTTTGACCGGTTAATAGCCTAACCACCAATCAAGCAACATTCTGGATTACACGTTCAAATCCTGTTGTTGAAGGATTATTTTGCTGCGACAATATAGGTCAAATTAAGATCCTACATCTGTATAGTATACTGTATGGATAATGATCCTATGTACTACAGTACATATACTGTGATCTTATATGCTTTCTACTGTAAAATGTATGGTTGTGATCCTATATACTGTGTACTGTAGGAACAATATGCTTTATGTCTGCCATGGCTGGCAACTTGGTGTTGTGACTGTGTTAGAGAAGCACCAGGAATAAAATAGGATGATGAGGAGTGGAGAGGAAGAGGAGGAAGGCAGTGACTCACAGTGTCCCTCTATCTCTCTGTTCACAGGCAATCTGGAGGAACAGTCATTAAGAACAGGTAGGGAGGGAGGGGAGGAGGGAGGGAGGGGAGGAGGGAGTAGGGTGGGAGGAGGGAGGAGGGAGTAGAGTGGGAGGTGGGTGCACAAGATAACAGACTAAAGAAACTTTACAGGATACACTCGTTCACATCTACTACATAGACTTGCATTCATGTACAGTACAGATATACACACATTACTCTAGCATTAAGTACCCACACGTATAACTATACACACACACAGACATTATGTGATGTCTGGGAGGGAACAGTCTATTCTACCTCATCTGGCGATGCTGATAGCCTCTCTGTTCACACATTCAGAGCACTGTGTCTCACATTTCATCTGTCGCTACATCCACTGTGTGTGCGTGTGTGTGCGTGCCTGCGTGCGTGTGTGCGTCACTACTGATGAGTCTCTACATGCCCTGGCACAACACATCCCAGGCCCTCTGAGAAAACCACGGCCAGACACACAGAGAGAGACAGAGGAATGATGCTGTACTTTGGCAAAACATGTCTTTTCTCACTGTAGAGTGGGCATTATGCAATGTTGATCTGTGGGTCCTCAAATGACCTAGGTTAACAGGGCTCTGTGTCTCTCTCTGGCCTCCTTGTGCCCGCTGTGTGCCAGTCTGGGCGAGGAGTTCTACAGAGAGGCCATCGAGCACTGCCGCAGCTACAATGCCCGCCTGTGTGCTGAGCGCTCCATGCGCCTGCCCTTCCTGGACTCCCAGACCGGCGTGGCACAGAGCAACTGCTACATCTGGATGGAGAAGAACCACCGCGGCCCAGGTGTGTGTGTGTCTGTGTCTGTGTGTCTGTGTGCTTGTGCTTGTGTGTCAGTTCTAGGCTGCGTGTGTGTGTTCATGGAAAACATGTTAGTGTGTGTTCCAATGCATGCAGGCCTGTAATAAAACACAGGGTAAGAGGCAACATGAAGAGGTATGAGGCCTGGGGTAGGGAGGTCTGGAACACATCTTTGGTTTGCCTCTGCTCTCAGTAGCCCTTTGGTCTCTTTGTTGTTCTCTCCTCCCTCTCTCTTTCTTTCTCCCTCCCCCTCTCTCACACCCCTGTATAGTGTCAGTGTGTCAGTGTGTTTCACAGGAGGTTGGTGGCACCTTATTTGGGGAGGACGGGTTCGTGGTAATGGACGGAGCCCTAATCAGTGGAATGGTATCAAAATACATTAAAGACGTGGTTTGTTTGATACCATTCCATTTGCTCCGTTCCAGCCATTATTATGAGCCGTCCTCCCCTCAGCAGCCTCCACTTGTGTGTGTGTGTGTGTGTGTGTGTGTGTGTGTGTGTGTGTGTGTGTGTGTGTGTGTGTGTGTGTGTGTGTGTGTGTGTGTGTGTGTGTGTGTGTGTGTGTGTGTGTGTACAGTATGCCTCAGAGTTTTGAGTGTGGATGAGTGAGACTGTGTTCTTTTTACTGACATAAAAGACCAATAGAGGCATTGCTTTGTCAAGCAAATTAACCTCAACCAAAGAATTATGTTTCCACAAAAACATTTTTTTTGAAGTGGATATAAAATTATATTCACCCACAGAATCATTGCAATTAGACAACATCATATCCTTAACTCCTTCATCATAGCTGAGTCTGCATTAGCAGCTTTTCACATGACTTCATTCCTTTGGCGTTGTTTGGCCCCCAGGTTTGGCCCCAGGACAGTTGTATACTTACCCTGCCCGCTGCTGGCGCAAGAAGAGACGGCTAAACATTCTGGAGGACCCGCGCCTAGGACCCATCGAGTTTAAGATCGGTACGAGACAGACAGGAAAACTGGGAAAGGAGGATGAGGGGGGGGGGGTCGTAGAAGGACAGAGAAAAGCCTTTGTACAGCACAGGAGGCTGGTGGCACCTTAATTGGGGAGGACTGCCTCATGGTAATGGCTGGAGTGGAATATGTGGAACGGTATGAAATACGTCAGACACGTGGTTTCCAGGTGTTTGATGCCATTCCATCCGCTCCGTTCCAGACACTGTTATGAGCTGTTGTGTTAGTCTGTCAGGTCAAAGTGATAACTGGGGATGAATTCTAACATGTATTAGCAGGGGGAGTGTTACTGTTATGTGTGTATTGGTGGGGGGATACTAACGTACGGTATGGTGTGTGTGTGTGTGTTCAGACTACGAAGCGTCTCTGAAGAAAGAGGGGGGCTTGCCAGAGGGGCCGGTGTTGGAATCACTGCTCAGTGGAGAGACTCTGGACAAGAAGGTGGAGACCAAGGAAGAGGAACCTATGAGCGAGTGCCAGGTAAGAGGAGCTTAGAATCACTCATGGTGGCCCGCACACACACACACACACACACGCAAGTTCTAGTTTCCATCTCTCATGCTCTCTCCGAGCCCGCTGACGTGTTCCTCTACATCTTCACCTTGGAGTTGCTGTGTAGTTTCTTTCTTCTCCTCCCTCTCTCACTCTTTCTGCCTCTCTTGCTCCCTTTCTCCCTCTCCCTCTCCTCTCTCTCTCCTCTCTCTCCTTTCTCCTCTCTCCTCTCTTTTCTCTCCTCTCTCTCTCTCTCTCTTTCCTCTCTCTCTCTTTCCTCTCTCCTTTCTCCTCTCTCCTCTCTCTCTCCTCTCTCTTTTCTCTCTCCTTTCTCCTCTCTCCTATCTCCTCTCTCTCTCTCTCTCTTTCCTCTCTCTCTCTTTCCTCTCCTTTCTCCTCTCTCCTCTCTCCTCTCTCTCTCCTCTCTCTCTTTCCTCTCTCCTATCTCCCCCCTCTCTCTCTCTCTCTCTCTCTCTCTCTCTCTCTCTCTCTCTCTCTCTCTCTCTCTCTCTCTCCCTCTCATGGCTCCGTCTGTAGTATCAGTGACTCTGGTTGGCAGTGACACATCCCCTGCATCCATGACACCCCCCCACTGGCACAGTTCCTCTCCTCCTCCCCAGATAAAGTGTGTGTTTTGTACAGAGACTGTGTGAGTGTGTGTTTAGGAGGGAGAGAGAGAGAGCGCTGATGTGTGTGTTTCTGAATCTGTGTGTGTGTGTGCCTGTTTCCTCTTCCGGATGAGCTGTCATCTCCTCTGTGAGCTCTGTGTCTCCAGTCCCTACCCCACCTGCTCCAGACGAGACAGTCTTCCTTCCCTAAGGTCGACAATTAGCCAATTAGCGCTTCAATAAATGGCCCACACAGCAAGCCCGGGGCTCCGTTGGGGGTAGGCCTCTGACCCTGGGCCTCGCCTAGCTCCTGTACCCAGCAGGAAGCTAACAGAGGAGGGCTTTGGTTTCCTCCTCCATTACAGCTTCTTTCCATATGCTCCTTTTAGAGTTTGTTCTTTTGTCACTCGTGACACTTGTTTTTTTGTCACCTCTCTTTGTTATTTGTCAAGGATACTTTCACAGGCCCATGTGTTGTACTTTCTATTTGCAGAATATGTTGATACCTTTTGCCGATGAGAGGAAGTGTTTCTTTCACTCCTACATTTTAGGAGTGAATGAATAACAGCATAGTGTTCTCCTGGTCACTAGTAGTTGAAATGGAGGGGGGGGGGGGGGGTGGGGGGGGGGTTATGTTTAAAGGAGGGGAGGCCACCCTTACCTAATTTATTGATTGTCCTGTGCACTTACTTTCTCTGTGTCTCGGTGTCTCTCTCTGTCTATGGGTCTCTCTCTGTCTATGGGTCTCTCTGTCTATGTGTCTCTCTCTGTCTATGGGTCTCTCTCTGTCTATGGGTCTCTCTCTGTCTATGGGTCTCTCTCTGTCTATGTGTCTCTCTCTGTCTATGTGTCTCTGTCTATGTGTCTCTCTCTGTCTATGTGTCTCTCTCTGTCTATGGGTCTCTCTGTCTATGTGTCTCTCTCTGTCTATGTGTCTCTCTCTGTCTATGTGTCTCTCTCTGTCTATGTGTCTCTCTCTGTCTATGGGTCTCTCTCTGTCTATGGGTCTCTCTCTGTCTATGGGTCTCTCTCTGTCTATGGGTCTCTCTCTGTCTATGTCTCTCTCTGTCTATGTGTCTCTCTCTGTCTATGTGTCTCTCTCTGTCTATGGGTCTCTCTCTGTCTATGGGTCTCTCTGTCTATGGGTCTCTCTCTGTCTATGTCTCTCTCTGTCTATGGGTCTCTCTCTGTCTATGTGTCTCTCTCTGTCTATGTGTCTCTCTCTGTCTATGTGTCTCTCTCTGTCTATGTGTCTCTCTCTGTATATGGGTCTCTCTCTGTCTATGTGTCTCTCTCTGTCTATGTGTCTCTCTCTGTCTATGTGTCTCTCTCTGTCTATGTGTCTCTCTCTGTCTATGTGTCTCTCTCTGTCTATGGGTCTCTCTCTGTCTATGGGTCTCTCTCTGTCTATGGGTCTCTCTCTGTCTATATGTCTCTCTCTGTCTATGTGTCTCTCTCTGTATATGGGTCTCTCTCTGTCTATGTGTCTCTCTCTGTCTATGTGTCTCTCTCTGTCTATGGGTCTCTCTCTGTCTATGTGTCTCTCTCTGTATATGGGTCTCTCTCTGTCTATGTGTCTCTCTCTGTCTATGTGTCTCTCTCTGTCTATGGGTCTCTCTCTGTATATGGGTCTCTCTCTGTCTATGGGTCTCTCTCTGTCTATGTGTCTCTCTCTGTCTATGTGTCTCTCTCTGTCTATGGGTCTCTCTCTGTCTATGGGTCTCTCTCTGTCTATGGGTCTCTCTCTGTCTATATGTCTCTCTCTGTCTATGTGTCTCTTTCTGACTCTGTGTCTCTTTCTAACTCTGTGTCTCTTTCTGACTCTGTGTCTCTTTCTGTCTCGGTGTCTCTTTCTGACTCTGTGTCTCTCTCTGTCTCAGTGTCTTTCTCTCAGTCTATCTCTCTGTATCTCTATCTCTCTCTCTCTGTATTGCTCTCTCTCGCTCTCTCTGTATCTCTCTCTCTCTCTGTATCTCTCTCTCTCTCTGTATCTCTCTCTCTCTCTGTATCTCTCTCTCTCTCTGTATCTCTCTCTCTTTCTGTATCTCTCTCTCGCTCTGTGTATCTCTCTCGCTCTGTGTATCTCTCTCTTTCTCTCTCTCTCTGTGTATCTCTCTCTCTCTCTCTCTCTCTCTCTCTCTCTCTCTCTCTCTCTCTCTCTCTCTCTCTCTCTCCCCTCTCAATTCAATTCAATTCAAGGGGCTTTATTGGCATGTGAAACATGTGTTAACATTGCCAAAGCAAGTGAGGTAGATAATATACAAAAGTGAAATGAACAATAAAAATGAACAGTAAACATTACACATACAGAAGTCCTCCTCTCTCTCTCTCTCTCTCTCTCTCTCTCTATGTATCTCTCTCTCTCTCTCTCTCTCTCTCTCTCTCTGTGTATCGCTCTCTCTCTGTGTATCTCTCTATTTGTTTTTGTCCCATGTATGACGTGGTCCCTGTTTTATTGTACTGTTATCCAGTTGCAGCACCAGGAATTCACTTCGGTAGCTGCACGTTCTTTACTGGGGGGCTGGTGGAGGTGCTAGACTTATTTTGAGGGTGCTTCAGCACCGGCAAGCCCCTCCCCGGAGCTCCCCCCTGCTGATATCTCATCTGAGCTGCTCCTCTGATGTTCTGGTGTGTCTTCTGCTTCAGAAGCTGCTGGTCGGTGATTTCCCCCATGAACTGGAAGCGGAGGAGATGGAAGAGGATGTCCCCAAACGCAAGAACCGCAAGAACCGCGAAGGACGGGTAAGACAAGTGAAACACACAGGAAGATACAGCCATCTACTGTACCTGTATGCTGTCACTGCATAGGGCAACATGTTCCTCTCGCAAATACACAAGTGCTATGAGTTAATGCACCGTAACATTTGACATAAATGGGAGATCTGAAACTTCCGCTTCCAATTGCATTGCATGTAGTGTGTATCCATGTGTATACCAAACCTGATTCAACTAAACTTCCTTCTCACATTTTGCTCATATTGTAATTTCACTCCTCCTGTCTATTTGAAATGTTACTGTATTTGAAATGTTACTGTATTTGAACTGTTACTTGAATTTCACTCATCCTCTCTTTTCTCTTTCAACTTCCCGTTAACACTTTGCTATTTATCAAGAGAAGTAACTTTTAGAAAAAACATTTAATGGAGGTTAAACAGCCGGTCAGCTGATCCATCGCCCTGAATGAGACAGTTACAGGCTTCCTCCCTCCATCCAGTTCCCTTCACATTTCAGAGAGCTAGCTGACTCTCTTGTCTAGTACGTAGGACCCACTGCGAGTTATGCAAACTCCAGCCTCTCAAGTGGTGCTATCAATTCCTCATGGAAGCCCTCTCTCTCCTCCTGCTGTACTGAGATGGTGAGGGGAAGCATCGGCAGCTCCTTAGTCCATTCTAGCTCCTCTCCTCTGCTCTGGCTGGCTCTCTTCTCTCCTCTTCTGTTCTCTTCTCCTTCCGGCTCCTCTCTCCTGCCCGCTCCTCTTCTCTCAGGCTGTCAGCGGTACAGTAGCAGCCGTGCACTAACTACCAAGAAGCCATCATTCCCCCCCCCCCCCCCCCCCCCCCCCCCCCCCCCCCTCTCAGCTGTAAAGATAATACACATATGCATTCATATCGCAGTTCCCTATACTCAATTCGTACATTTTGGGAGGGAGGGTGGGAAAAAGTCATTATTGCAAGTGTATTAGTAGTGTATGAATTGTCGTGTGGGCATTAGATACAGGACATTGTATGCACAGTATTTCGACATGCAGTGAGTTATCAGATCACGTACGTGGACGCATTCTAAATAACTCTTATTAGACGAGAAAGGCGTCTCTCTCTCTCCGTCCTGTGTGAAGCCTCGCTGCAGGCTGTAAGACTGTATCTGTCATCCAAACAGCTATGTTGTTAATTGGAGCTTGAAGTTCCCTGGTAGGTGTCATCAACCCCGCCTGTCTGAGGAAAGAGTGATTAGAGTGAGGGGGGGGGGGGCACCTGTTAAAGTAGCAGATGATTATGGTGTGTAGGAGTATTGTGTGAGTGTATGTGTGTGTGTGTGAACTCCGTTCACCCGTCTGTGTTCTCGCTGCAGGCCTGTGGTGTAGGGGGTATGAAGAAGAGACAAGAACTCAGCTCCATTGAGGACAGGGACAAGCCGTACGTCTGTGACAGTGAGTATCACGCACGCACACACACACACACACCATGTCTAAGAGCCATAGACAACATTCTTACTGTAGCCTAAACTACGCTGGCAAGCATATGGCTGCTGTCTCGACTCTACACAAAGCAAGCAATTCTCTCACTGCCAATGTTATGAGGACAACTGCTCTAGTGGGAATGAGAGCGCTGTTAAGGCTGCTAGAACAACAAGCATTTAACGGGAACACTATAGAGCAATATATAGAGCAATATTCAAACTGAAACGGCGACATGGCATTAGCTCGTGATGGATACAGCATGCATTCATTGTGAGTGTATCTATTTTCAGTGGCGCACGATGGAATTCACTAATCTTTTACTGATAGATGTGGTATAAGTATGTTATGCTGATTGTATTGGGCTACATTTAGTTATGTCTCTTGATTTTGTGCGCGTGTGTGTGTGTGTGTGTTCCAGTCTGTGGGAAGCGCTATAAAAACCGTCCGGGCCTGAGCTACCACTACACTCACACACACCTAGCGGACGAGGAGGGAGAGGAGGACTCTGAGCGACACACCCTGCCCTTCCAGCGCAAGAACAACCACAAGCGTGAGTTCATGTGTTACAGTGTGGTCTACGCTCTACCCTGAGGCTGACTGCTGCACTATGTCATGTGTTACAGCGTGGTCCACGCTCTACCCTGAGGCTGACTGCTGCACTATGTCATGTGTTACAGCGTGGTCCACGCTCTACCCTGAGGCTGACTGCTGCACTATGCCATGTGTTACAGTGTGCTCTACGCTCTACCCTGAGGCTGACTGCTGCACTATGCCATGTGTTACAGCGTCCTCCACGCTCTACCCTGAGGCTGACTGCTGCACTATGCCATGTGTTACAGCGTGGTCCACGCTCTACCCTGAGGCTGACTGCTGCACTATGCCATGTGTTACAGTGTGGTCCACGCTCTACCCTGAGGCTGACTGCTGCACTATGCCATGAATTACAGCGTGCTCTACGCTCTACCCTGAGGCTGACTGCTGCACTATGCCATGTGTTACAGTGTGCTCTATGCTCTACCCTGAGGCTGACTGCTGCACTATGCCATGTGTTACAGCGTGGTCCACGCTCTACCCTGAGGCTGACTGCTGCACTATGCCATGTGTTACAGCGTGGTCCACGCTCTACCCTGAGGCTGGCTGCTGCACTATGCCATGTGTTACAGTGTGGTCCACGCTCTACCCTGAGGCTGACTGCTGCACTATGCCATGTGTTACAGCGTCCTCCACGCTCTACCCTGAGGCTGACTGCTGCACTATGCCATGTGTTACAGCGTGGTTCACGCTCTACCCTGAGGCTGACTGCTGCACTATGCCATGTGTTACAGCGTGGTCCACGCTCTACCCTGAGGCTGACTGCTGCACTATGCCATGTGTTAGTGTGCTCTATGCTCTACCCTGAGGCTGACTGCTGCACTATGCCATGTGTTACAGTGTGGTCCACGCTCTACCCTGAGGCTGACTGCTGCACTATGCCATGTGTTACAGTGTGGTCCACGCTCTACCCTGAGGCTGACTGCTGCACTATGCCATGTGTTACAGCGTGGTCCACGCTCTACCCTGAGGCTGGCTGCTGCACTATGCCATGTGTTACAGTGTGGTCCACGCTCTACCCTGAGGCTGACTGCTGTACTATGCCATGTGTTACAGCGTAGTCTACGCTCTACCCTGAAGCTGACTGCTGCACTATGTCATGTGTTACAGCGTGGTCCACGCTCTACCCTGAGGCTGACTGCTGCACTATGCCATGTGTTACAGCGTGGTCTATGCTCTACCCTGAGGCTGACTGCTGCACTATGCCATGTGTTACAGCGTGGTCCACGCTCTACCCTGAGGCTGACTGCTGCACTATGCCATGTGTTACAGTGTGGTCCACGCTCTACCCTGAGGCTGACTGCTGCACTATGCCATGTGTTACAGCGTGGTTCACGCTCTACCCTGAGGCTGACTGCTGCACTATGCCATGTGTTACAGCGTGCTCTACGCTCTACCCTGAGGCTGACTGCTGCACTATGCCATGTGTTACAGCGTGCTCTACGCTCTACCCTGAGGCTGACTGCTGCACTATGCCATGTGTTACAGCGTGGTCCACGCTCTACCCTGAGGCTGACTGCTGCACTATGCCATGTGTTACAGCGTGCTCTACGCTCTACCCTGAGGCTGGCTGCTGCACTATGCCATGTGTTACAGCGTGGTCCACGCTCTACCCTGAGGCTGACTGCTGCACTATGCCATGTGTTACAGCGTGGTCCACGCTCTACCCTGAGGCTGACTGCTGCACTATGTCATGTGTTACAGCGTGGTCTACGCTCTACCCTGAGGCTGACTGCTGCACTATGCCATGTGTTACAGCGTGGTCTACGCTCTACCCTGAGGCTGACTGCTGCACTATGCCATGTGTTACAGCGTGGTCTACGCTCTACCCTGAGGCTGACTGCTGCACTATGCCATGTGTTACAGCGTGCTCTACGCTCTACCCTGAGGCTGACTGCTGCACTATGCCATGTGTTACAGCGTGCTCTACCCTGAGGCTGACTGCTGCACTATGCCATGTGTTACAGCGTGGTCCACGCTCTACCCTGAGGCTGACTGCTGCACTATGCCATGTGTTACAGTGTGGTCTACGCTCTACCCTGAGGCTGACTGCTGCACTATGCCATGTGTTACAGCGTCCTCTACGCTCTGCCCTGAGGCTGACTGCTGCACTATGCCATGTGTTACAGCGCCCTCTACGCTCTACCCTGAGGCTGACTGCTGCACTATGCCATGTGTTACAGCGTGGTCCACGCTCTACCCTGAGGCTGGCTGCTGCACTATGCCATGTGTTACAGCGTGGTCCACGCTCTACCCTGAGGCTGACTGCTGCACTATGCCATGTGTTACAGCGTGGTCCACGCTCTACCCTGAGGCTGGCTGCTGCACTATGCCATGTGTTACAGCGTGGTCCACGCTCTACCCTGAGGCTGGCTGCTGCACTATGCCATGTGTTACAGCGTGGTCCACGCTCTACCCTGAGGCTGACTGCTGCACTATGCCATGTGTTACAGTGTGGTCCACGCTCTACCCTGAGGCTGACTGCTGCACTATGCCATGTGTTACAGCGTGCTCTACGCTCTACCCTGAGGCTGACTGCTGCACTATGCCATGTGTTACAGCGTGGTCCACGCTCTACCCTGAGGCTGACTGCTGCACTATGCCATGTGTTACAGCGTCCTCCACGCTCTACCCTGAGGCTGACTGCTGCACTATGCCATGTGTTACAGCGTGGTCCACGCTCTACCCTGAGGCTGACTGCTGCACTATGCCATGTGTTACAGCGTGGTCCACGCTCTACCCTGAGGCTGACTGCTGCACTATGCCATGTGTTACAGTGTGGTCCACGCTCTACCCTGAGGCTGACTGCTGCACTATGCCATGTGTTACAGTGTGCTCTACGCTCTACCCTGAGGCTGGCTGCTGCACTATGCCATGTGTTATAGCGTGGTCCACGCTCTACCCTGAGGCTGACTGCTGCACTATGCCATGTGTTACAGCGTGCTCTACGCTCTACCTTGAGGCTGACTGCTGCACTATGCCATGTGTTACAGCGTGGTCTACGCTCTACCCTGAGGCTGACTGCTGCACTATGCCATGTGTTACAGCGTGGTCTACGCTCTACCCTGAGGCTGACTGCTGCACTATGCCATGTGTTACAGCGTGCTCTACGCTCTACCCTGAGGCTGACTGCTGCACTATGCCATGTGTTACAGCGTGCTCCACGCTCTACCCTGAGGCTGGCTGCTGCACTATGCCATGTGTTACAGCGTGCTCTACGCTCTACCCTGAGGCTGGCTGCTGCACTATGCCATGTGTTACAGCGTGGTCCACGCTCTACCCTGAGGCTGACTGCTGCACTATGCCATGTGTTACAGCGTGCTCTACGCTCTACCCTGAGGCTGACTGCTGCACTATGCCATGTGTTACAGCGTGGTCCACGCTCTACCCTGAGGCTGACTGCTGCACTATGCCATGTGTTACAGCGTCCTCCACGCTCTACCCTGAGGCTGACTGCTGCACTATGCCATGTGTTACAGCGTGGTCCACGCTCTACCCTGAGGCTGACTGCTGCACTATGTCATGTGTTACAGTGTGGTCTACGCTCTACCCTGAGGCTGACTGCTGCACTATGCCATGTGTTACAGCGTGCTCTACGCTCTACCCTGAGGCTGACTGCTGCACTATGTCATGTGTTACAGTGTGGTCTACGTTCTACCCTGAGGCTGACTGCTGCACTATGCCATGTGTTACAGCGTGCTCTACGCTCTACCCTGAGGCTGACTGCTGCACTATGCCATGTGTTACAGCGTGCTCTACGCTCTACCCTGAGGCTGACTGCTGCACTATGCCATGTGTTACAGCGTGCTCTACGCTCTACCCTGAGGCTGACTGCTGCACTATGCCATGTGTTACAGCGTAGTCTACGCTCTACCCTGAGGCTGACTGCTGCACTAAGCCATGTGTTACAGCGTGGTCCACGCTCTACCTTGAGGCTGACTGCTGCACTATGCCATGTGTTATAGCGTCCTCCACGCTCTACCCTGAGGCTGACTGCTGCACTATGCCATGTGTTATAGCGTGGTCCACGCTCTACCCTGAGGCTGACTGCTGCACTATGCCATGTGTTACAGCGTGCTCCACGCTCTACCCTGAGGCTGGCTGCTGCACTATGCCATGTGTTACAGTGTGCTCCACGCTCTACCCTGAGGCTGACTGCTGCACTATGCCATGTGTTACAGCGTGGTCCACGCTCTACCCTGAGGCTGGCTGCTGCACTATGCCATGTGTTACAGCGTGGTCCACGCTCTACCCTGAGGCTGACTGCTGCACTATGCCATGTGTTATAGCGTGCTCTACGCTCTACCCTGAGGCTGACTGCTGCACTATGCCATGTGTTACAGCGTGGTCCACGCTCTACCCTGAGGCTGACTGCTGCACTATGCCATGTGTTACAGCGTCCTCCACGCTCTACCCTGAGGCTGACTGCTGCACTATGCCATGTGTTACAGCGTGGTCCACGCTCTACCCTGAGGCTGACTGCTGCACTATGTCATGTGTTACAGTGTGGTCTACGCTCTACCCTGAGGCTGACTGCTGCACTATGCCATGTGTTACAGCGTGCTCTACGCTCTACCCTGAGGCTGACTGCTGCACTATGCCATGTGTTACAGCGTGGTCCACGCTCTACCCTGAGGCTGACTGCTGCACTATGTCATGTGTTACAGTGTGGTCTACGCTCTACCCTGAGGCTGACTGCTGCACTATGCCATGTGTTACAGCGTGCTCTACGCTCTACCCTGAGGCTGACTGCTGCACTATGCCATGTGTTACAGCGTGCTCTACGCTCTACCCTGAGGCTGACTGCTGCACTAAGCCATGTGTTACAGCGTGGTCCACGCTCTACCCTGAGGCTGACTGCTGTACTATGCCATGTGTTATAGCGTGCTCTACGCTCTACCCTGAGGCTGACTGCTGCACTATGCCATGTGTTACAGCGTCCTCCACGCTCTACCCTGAGGCTGACTGCTGCACTATGCCATGTGTTACAGCGTGCTCTACGCTCTACCTTGAGGCTGACTGCTGCACTATGCCATGTGTTATAGCGTGGTCCACGCTCTACCCTGAGGCTGACTGCTGCACTATGCCATGTGTTATAGCGTGGTCTACGCTCTACCCTGAGGCTGACTGCTGCACTAAGCCATGTGTTACAGCGTGGTCCACGCTCTACCTTGAGGCTGACTGCTGCACTATGCCATGTGTTATAGCGTCCTCCACGCTCTACCCTGAGGCTGACTGCTGCACTATGCCATGTGTTATAGCGTGCTCCACGCTCTACCCTGAGGCTGGCTGCTGCACTATGCCATGTGTTACAGTGTGCTCCACGCTCTACCCTGAGGCTGACTGCTGCACTATGCCATGTGTTACAGCGTGGTCCACGCTCTACCCTGAGGCTGACTGCTGCACTATGCCATGTGTTACAGCGTGGTCCACGCTCTACCCTGAGGCTGACTGCTGCACTATGCCATGTGTTACAGCGTGGTCCACGCTCTACCCTGAGGCTGACTGCTGCACTAAGCCATGTGTTACAGCGTGGTCTACGCTCTACCCTGAGGCTGACTGCTGCACTATGCCATGTGTTACAGCGTGCTCCACGCTCTACCCTGAGGCTGACTGCTGCACTAAGCCATGTGTTACAGCGTGGTCTACGCTCTACCCTGAGGCTGGCTGATGCACTATGCCATGTGTTACAGCGTGCTCTACCCTGAGGCTGACTGCTGCACTATGCCATGTGTTACAGCGTGGTCCACGCTCTACCCTGAGGCTGACTGCTGCACTATGCCATGTGTTACAGTGTGGTCTACGCTCTACCCTGAGGCTGACTGCTGCACTATGCCATGTGTTACAGCGTCCTCTACGCTCTGCCCTGAGGCTGACTGCTGCACTATGCCATGTGTTACAGCGTCCTCTACGCTCTACCCTGAGGCTGACTGCTGCACTATGCCATGTGTTACAGCGTGGTCCACGCTCTACCCTGAGGCTGGCTGCTGCACTATGCCATGTGTTACAGCGTGGTCCACGCTCTACCCTGAGGCTGACTGCTGCACTATGCCATGTGTTACAGCGTGCTCTACGCTTTACCCTGAGGCTGACTGCTGCACTAAGCCATGTGTTACAGCGTGGTCCACGCTCTACCCTGAGGCTGACTGCTGCACTATGTCATGTGTTACAGTGTGGTCTACGCTCTACCCTGAGGCTGACTGCTGCACTATGCCATGTGTTACAGTGTGGTCCACGCTCTACCCTGAGGCTGACTGCTGCACTATGCCATGTGTTACAGTGTGGTCCACGCTCTACCCTGAGGCTGACTGCTGCACTATGCCATGTGTTACAGCGTCCTCCACGCTCTACCCTGAGGCTGACTGCTGCACTATGCCATGTGTTACAGCGTGGTCCACGCTCTACCCTGAGGCTGACTGCTGCACTATGCCATGTGTTACAGCGTGCTCTACGCTCTACCCTGAGGCTGACTGCTGCACTATGTCATGTGTTACAGTGTGGTCTACGCTCTACCCTGAGGCTGACTGCTGCACTATGCCATGTGTTACAGCGTGCTCTACGCTCTACCCTGAGGCTGACTGCTGCACTATGCCATGTGTTACAGCGTGCTCTACGCTCTACCCTGAGGCTGACTGCTGCACTAAGCCATGTGTTACAGCGTGGTCCACGCTCTACCCTGAGGCTGACTGCTGCACTAAGCCATGTGTTACAGCGTGGTCCACGCTCTACCCTGAGGCTGACTGCTGCACTATGCCATGTGTTACAGCGTGCTCTACGCTCTACCCTGAGGCTGACTGCTGCACTATGCCATGTGTTACAGCGCGCTCTACGCTCTACCCTGAGGCTGACTGCTGCACTAAGCCATGTGTTACAGCGTGGTCCACGCTCTACCCTGAGGCTGACTGCTGCACTATGCCATGTGTTACAGCGTGCTCTATGCTCTACCCTGAGGCTGACTGCTGCACTAAGCCATGTGTTACAGCGTGGTCCACGCTCTACCCTGAGGCTGACTGCTGCACTAAGCCATGTGTTACAGCGTGGTCCACGCTCTACCCTGAGGCTGACTGCTGCACTATGTCATGTGTTACAGCGTCCTCCACGCTCTACCCTGAGGCTGGCTGCTGCACTATGTCATGTGTTACAGCGTGGTCCACGCTCTACCCTGAGGCTGACTGCTGCACTATGCCATGTGTTACAGCGTGGTTCACGCTCTACCCTGAGGCTGACTGCTGCACTATGCCATGTGTTACAGTGTGCTCTATGCTCTACCCTGAGGTTGGCTGCTGCACTATGTCATGTGTTACAGCGTGCTCTACCCTGAGGCTGACTGCTGCACTATGTCATGTGTTACAGCGTGGTCCACGCTCTACCCTGAGGCTGGCTGCTGCACTATGCCATGTGTTATAGCGTGCTCTACGCTCTACCCTGAGGCTGGCTGCTGCACTATGCCATGTGTTATAGCGTGCTCTACGCTCTACCCTGAGGCTGACTGCTGCACTATGTCATGTGTTACAGCGTGGTCCACGCTCTACCCTGAGGCTGGCTGCTGCACTATGTCATGTGTTACAGCGTGGTCTACGCTCTACCCTGAGGCTGACTGCTGCACTATGCCATGTGTTACAGCGTGGTCCACGCTCTACCCTGAGCCTGACTGCTGCACTATGCCATGTGTTATAGCGTGCTCTACGCTCTACCCTGAGGCTGACTGCTGCACTATGCCATGTGTTACAGTGTGGTCTACGCTCTACCCTGAGGCTGGCTGCTGCACTATGCCATGTGTTATAGCGTGCTCCACGCTCTACCCTGAGGCTGGCTGCTGCACTATGCCATGTGTTATAGCGTGCTCCACGCTCTACCCTGAGGCTGACTGCTGCACTATGCCATGTGTTACAGCGTGCTCTACGCTCTAACCTGAGGCTGACTGCTGCACTATGTCATGTGTTACAGTGTGGTCTACGCTCTACCCTGAGGCTGACTGCTGCACTATGCCATGTGTTACAGCGTCCTCCACGCTCTACCCTGAGGCTGACTGCTGCACTATGCCATGTGTTACAGCGTGGTCCACGCTCTACCCTGAGGCTGACTGCTGCACTATGCCATGTGTTACAGCGTGGTCCACGCTCTACCCTGAGGCTGGCTGCTGCACTATGCCATGTGTTACAGCGTCCTCCACGCTCTACCCTGAGGCTGACTGCTGCACTATGCCATGTGTTACAGCGTGGTTCACGCTCTACCCTGAGGCTGACTGCTGCACTATGCCATGTGTTACAGCGTGGTTCACGCTCTACCCTGAGGCTGACTGCTGCACTATGCCATGTGTTACAGCGTCCTCCACGCTCTACCCTGAGGCTGACTGCTGCACTATGCCATGTGTTACAGCGTGGTTCACGCTCTACCCTGAGGCTGACTGCTGCACTATGCCATGTGTTACAGCGTGGTCTACGCTCTACCCTGAGGCTGACTGCTGCACTATGCCATGTGTTACAGCGTGGTCCACGCTCTACCCTGAGGCTGACTGCTGCACTATGCCATGTGTTACAGTGTGCTCTCTCTCTGTCTATGCCATGTGTTACAGTTCCCCTCTCTACCCCGGCCCGTTCCATGTCCGAGGCTGGTCATTTACACTGAGCAAGGTTGCATCCCAAATGGCACTTTGTAGGGAATAGGGTGTCATTTGGGACGCAGACAGAAACACAGCTGTAGTCGTCCCCACATCAATGTCCTTGTAGAAAAATAGCCATTTACCTCCTGGAGTTAATTGGCTGAGTGCTGGTTTAGATTGGCCTGTCTTAGTGGATTGTCCGTCACTGGGTCCGGGTACTGATGCTTGTGTGTTCTGTGTTGTGTCGTGTGTGTGCTGCAGTTTTAGGACTCTGCAGGGTGAAAGAGAAGACATTGGTTGCATTTGAGAGGTTTATTATCCTCTCTTCTCCTCCTGCTACACACACACACACACACACACACACACACACACACCAATACATGCACAAAACTCAATCCTCTTGTGAAATGAAAATAGAAGCCTATTGTTTGTGTGGGTGTTTCTATCTTATGGTTTTCCCAATATGCTAAGTGTCAAGTTGCAGATGCACCCCCTCCTTTATATTACACCATATATAATCATATTAATATGAATGGTTATAATGGAACAGGTCCATACATTATTCATGTAATATTCTCCCTAAAAGATGGCTAGACTAGAGTCTGTAAGCCTGGTCCAGGCAAAGTTAAAGGAAAACTCCACCCAAAAAACTATCTTTTAGTATTTGTTTCATTAGTCCATTGTTGATATAGTCCCAGAATGTTTTGCATGTCCGCCATCAAGTTTTCAAGACATATTTTGAAATGCAGAACTTTCAAAATGCAGAAACCCGAATGGAGTAGAAGATTTGCTGAAATTCAAAGTCTCTTTCTTCTTTTAAATTTAGTTATTTTACCTCCCATCATTCTTTCCCTCTCTCCGTTTCCCATCAGTTTGATGAATGACAGATTATTCCACAAGGAGATGAGATTCTCTCTTTCCCTCTCCTCTCTCTCATAGTTTACCATGCTTTCTTTCCTTTCCTTTCCCTCTTCTCTCTGACTCTCGCTCTCTCTCCATTTCTTTCTCTCTGCTTTTGTCTTATGATTTATCCATTGCTTGTTTTTTTCCTTCATTTTTTCCTATATTTATTTCCATTGCAGGATTTGAAGCCGATTGTTCAAATGAACTGCAGCATAAAAATTCATGGCTGCCTCTCGATTTTTTTTTTTTCTTCATAAAGTGACAGAGGCAGGGGGGGTGGGGGCTGGGGGCTGGTTTTGGGCATTGATGTGACGGGGGATTGAGGAGGGGGAGAGGAAGGGGAGGAGGGTGGGGTGTTTACTTTAGAGGTCGGCCCTCTGGTGTGCACCTGAAAATTGGTTTTGTGAGCAGAAAGAGTCAAGCCAGTTCTCGTTAAGTCCTCTCGCCAAAACAGAATTGAGATTCCGAGTCTGGTTTATCTGGACGGACAGACGGTCGGAGGAGTGAGAGCAGGAGGGGGGATGGAGGGATGGAGGGGTGTAACATGTAATTGAGCCCTTTGAAGGTCAGCGTCCTTTTGTTCCTGTTTTTCTTTTTATATATTTATTTATTTAAAATTCTTTCCCAGTTTCACCTCGCTCACAAAATGGCTTCACTCGCCTTGCGCCGCCACTGTGAGAAGGAATCCTTGTGATCAGCTATAAGGACAAAATTAATTATGTATCAAACCTAAAATGGCGTCTCTTTTCTCTTTCTCTTTTTCTCGCTCTCTCTGTCTGTCTGTCTGTGGGGTAGACTACTATATGTGGAATGAGATCTATGGAGTCTGGTGGTTGGTTCTGTTCCAGCGTATTCACATCTGATGAAAGTCCTGCAGTAAGAGAGAGCGCGAGTGGTCTTTTTAATGAGAGTCTGGTGACAGTGACAGTGGAGGGCCTGTGTCACTGTGTCATTGTAGGGACGGCGAACGTTCAGGCAGCTGCACAGACACTATAGAAGCTCCAGTCTAGAGTGCCCAGTTCAATTGTATGTAATTGTTGCAATATTTTGTGAGTGGGCAACATATACTATCATCCAAAATGGACAAGTTGAATTATTTTGCCATATGAAATGACTTTATAATGCGCTAATGTGGACAGTTTGTGTTACTACCTTACACAAACTCGCATTTACAATTGAGTGATTTTTACCTCAAATTGTTGATGTTAATATAACAGTTTATAGTCATCAAGATAAAACTAAATCAATTTCTTTAAACAGATTAATACACTGAACGAAAATATAAACACAACATGTAAAGTGTTGGTCCCATGTTTCATGAGCTGAAATAATAAGATCCCGTACGCACAAAAAGCTTATTTCTCTCAAATTTTGTGCACAAATCTGTTAACATCCCTGTTAGTAAACATTTCTCCTTTACCAAGATAATCCATCCACCTGACAGGTGTGGCATATCAAGAAGCTGATTCAACAGCATGATCATTACCCAGGTGCATCTTGTGCTGGGGACAATAGAAGGCCACTAAAATGTGCAGTTTTGTCACACAACACAATGCCACAGATGTCGCATGCTGACTGCAGGAATGTCCACCAGAGCTGTTGCCAGATAATTGAACGTTCATTTCTCTACCATAAGCCGCATTCAATGTCGTTTTAGAACATTTGGCAGTACATCCAACCGGCCTGACAACCGCAGACCATGTGTAACCACGCCAGCCCAGGACCTCCATATCTGGCTTCTTCACCTGCGGGATCATCTGAGACCAGCCACCTGAACAGCTGATAAAACTGAAGAGTATTTCTGTCTGTAATAAAGCCCTTTTGTAGGGAAAAACTAATTTTGATTGGCTGGGCCTGGCTCCCAAGTGGGTGAGCCTATGCCCTCCCAGGCCCACCCATGGCTGCACTCCTGCCCAGTCATGTGAAATCCATAGATTAGGGCCTAATTTATTTATTCCAATTGACTGATTTCCTCATATGAACTATAACTCAGTAAAATCATTGAAATTGTTGCATGTTGCGTTTTATGTTTTTGATCAGTGTATATTTGGTACCATTGATTTACTCACACGCACCTGTCCGTCACATTATTTAAAACGCAGTTGTGAAATTCAAACTCAAATGGCAAGGGAAAATGGGGGCGCTCTCTTTATAAAATCCGCCGGCCACAAACAAATACGTGGATTTGACATTCAAGCTATCACTCAAAGAGCCCTGTATCTATTTAGAGCCAAATACATTTGAACTGAGTTTTTCATGGAGAGGTGATTCAGTGAAATTATCCAGTCAAAAAAGTGTTGTATTTCCTTCTGCTTATTGTCCAGCTACTGTAAACATTGTCCCACAAGGAAGTGAGTTGATAAAACCAGGTTCTCATCCATCGACAGGTATATCTAGTATACACAGAGCACAAATGGCACATGTAGTGGCAGTGAATTGTCCCAGTACCATTGATTTCCATACAATATTGACATGAGTGATTCATCTGCGCACGCTATTGATTACAGTAGAACAAGCTAATCAATTTTAGTCTGGAATGGCCGCTTGGTAAATTTGATGAAGTTAAGGTACTAATTTAGCAATATACAAGTTATCTGAACACGTGTGTGTGTGTGTGTGTGTGTGTGTATGGGGGGGGGGGGAGTAATTGTATGTATTAGTCTTCAACATATCACAACTTTTTTCAGCATATTGATTATGAATTTATTTTGACTTTTAAAACCGGTGTTTTGACACTCGGCTATATACAGTTGAAGTCGGAAGTTTACATAAACCTGAGCCAAATACATTTGAACTGAGTTTTTCACAATTCCTGACATTTAATCCTAGTAAAAATTCCCTGTCTTAGGTCAGTTAAGATCACCACTTTATTTTAAGAATGTGAAATGTCAGAATAATAGTAGAGAGAATGATTTATTTCATCTTTTATTTCTTTCATCACATTCCCAGTGGGTCAGAAGTTTACATACACTTAATTAGTATTTGGTAGCATTGCCTTTAAATTGTTTAACTTGGGTCAAATGTTTCGGGTAGCCTTTCACCAGCTTCCCAGTTGGGTGAATTTTGGCCCATTCCTCCTGACAGAGATGGTGTAACTGAGTCAGGTTTGCAGGCTTCCTTGCTCACACACGCATTTCAGTTCTGCCCACAAATTTTCTATAGGATTGAGGTCAGGCTTTGTGATGGCCACTCCAATACTGTGACTTTGTTGTCCTTAAGCCATTTTGCCACAACTTTGGAAGTATGGTGGGGTCATTGTCCATTTGGAAGACCCATTTGCGACCAAGCTTTAACTTCCTGACTGATGTCTTGAGATGTTGCTTCAATATATCCACATGATATTCCTTCCACATATGATGCCATCTATTTTGTGAAGTTCACCAGTCCCTCCTGCAGCAAAGCACCCCCACAACATGATGCTGCCACCCCTGTGCTTCACGGTTGGGATGGTGTTCTTCGGCTTGCAAGCCTCCCCCTTTTCCTCCAAACATAACGATGGTCATTATGGCCAAACTGTTCTATTTTTGTTTCGTCAGACCAGAGGACATTTTTCCAAAAAGTACGATCTTTGTCCCCTTGTGCAGATGCAAACCGTAGTCTGGCTTTTTTAAGGCGGTTTTGGAGCAGTGGCTTCTTCCTTGCTGAGCGGCCTTTCAGGTTATGTCGATATAGGACTCGTTTTACTGTGGATATAGATACTTTTGTACCTGTTTTCTCCAGCATCTTCACAATGTGGGTGGCAGGCAGCCGGCAGGTAGCCTAGTGGTTAGAGCGTTGGGCTAGAAACCGAAAGGTTGCTAGATCGAATCCCCGAGCTGACAAGGTAAAGATCTGTCTTTCTGCCCCTTAACAAGGCAGTTAACCCACTGTTCCTAGGCCATAATTGAAAATAGGAATTTTTTCTTAACTGACTTGCCTAGTTAAATAAAGGTAAAATATTTTTTTTTAATTACATTTGCTGTTGTTCTGGGATTGATTTGCACTTTTTGCACGAAAGTACTTTCATCTCTAGGAGACAGAACGCGTCTCCTTCCTGAGCGGTATGACGGCTGGTCCCATGGTGTTTATACTTGCGTACTATTGTTTGTACAGATGAACGTGGTACCTCCAGGCATTTGGAAATTGCTCCCAAGGATGAACCAGACTTGTGGAGGCCTACAATTTTTTTCTGAGGTCTTGGCTGATTTCTTTTGATTTTCCCATGATGTCAAGCAAAGAGGCACTGAGTTTGAAGGTAGGCCTTGAAATACATCCACAGGTACACCTCCAATTGACTCAAATGATGTCAATTAGCGTTTCAGAAGCTTCTAAAGCCATGACATATTTTTCTGGCATTTTCCAAGCTGTTTAAAGGCACAGTCAACTTAGTGTATGTAAACTTCTGACCCACCGGAATTGTGATACAGTGAATTATAAGTGAAATAATCTGTCTGTAAACAATTGTTGGAAAAATGACTTGTGTTATGCACAAAGTCGATGTCCTAACCGACTTGCCAAAACTATAGTTTGTCAACAAGAAATGTGTGGAGTGGTTGAAAAACAAGTTTTAATGACTCCTACCTAAGTGTATGTAAACTTCCGACTTCAACTGTATAAAAAACAGGAAGCAGCAACAGTATAATTTTCAACATATGTTTGAGGAATCTATAATTGTACTTTTAACATTATTTTTTGACATGAATCAACTGAATCAGGTAAAAACTACTGAATGACCCCAAAAACTTGCTATGATTTATTGATTTTGATGCTATTAGTGAAATACTGAAAAATGAGTTTGTCCTGGCTAGTCATTGTGTCCGTACTGTAGCAGACAGGTACAGAACAGAGTAGCCTATAGAGGAGACTGAGTAGTGATACAGGCTGGGTTCAGAGCGAGAGAGGACATGGGTGGTGGGGGCGTGGCAGTACTGTCAAGACAACACAGACCCGGAACATACAAAACACACCACCTGAACACACTACATGATCAGCATAGTCAGTCCCAGTTGCTCAGTCCTTTGCTTGCTGTAAACGGGGCTGGGACTTTGCCTACCAGATTGCCCCACCTTGGTAAGGAATGTCTCTTATTAGAGTGAAAACCATTCTGGGCTTTACCAAGTTAATTCTTCAACCTCGACCATCACCTTTAGCTGTAATTCTGGTCTGGTTTCTTCCTGAACTTTCCACATGCTGGTGCCAGTGCCGGTACAGTAGCTTCCTACATAGCCAGACCAGCTCACGCTGCCTGCCGCCCCGCCACTGCACTGCCTCCTCTACTGCAACAAAGCAGGAAGGGAAAACGGCTGTTGCCTAGCAATCTGGTTGCTATAGTGACAGGCTGGGTTCCCTCCTAAAGAGTATGTTGTTATGTACATTGAGTAGGGAGGGGAAGAGGGGAGGGAGTGAAATTTGGCTTTGGAGGGGTTGAAACGGAGGGGGCAGAGGAGTTCATTAAATGCAACAGAAAGAAGAAAGCGAGAGAGAGAGTGAAAGAAGGAGAGTGAGAGTAAAGAATTCTCTTTATGATTTATCATATATATTACCCCAGACAGGGAGAAGGCAGGCTGATATTGCACTGCTTCATTTGGTATTCTGTATTAACAGAGGAGAGACTTGCTGGGTTAGGATTGGATCCTCAGTCATTTGGCCATCTTAGTATAACCCCCCCCATCCTGCTCATGAAAACATGTCTGTCTGTCGGAGCCTAGACACACACACACACACACATACACACACACAAACACCCTATATCTTACTAGGATATCTTATATGTACTGTACTGTATATCTATGTTGCTGTCTAAATTCCAGCGTTTCCTCAGTATTGATTGGGCGGGTCAGACAATGGGACCTAACTGCGGCTAAGAGTCTGAGTTTAGGGGCTTTTTAAACAGGATTTTACATTGTTGAACAATAGTGAAGACATCAAAACTATGACCAAAAAAAGTGTTTAACAAATCAAAATATATTTTATATTTGAGATTCTTCAAAGTAGCCACCCTTTGCCGTGATGATAGCTTTGCACACTCTTGGCATTCTCTCAACCAGCTTCACCTGGCATGCTTTTCCAACAGTCTTGAAGGAGTTCCCACATATGCTGAGCACTTGTTGGCTGCTTTTCTTTCACTCTGTGGTCCAACTCATCCCAAACCATCTCAATTGGGTTGAGGTCGGGGGTTTGTGGAGGCCAGGTCATCTGATGCAGCACTCTATCACTCTCTTTCTTGGTCAAACAGCCCTTACACAGCCTGGAGGTGTGTTGAAAAACAAATGATAATCCCACTAAGCGCAAACCAGATGGGATGGTGTATCACTGTAGAATGCTGTGGTAGCCATGCTGGTTAAGTGTGCCTTCAATTCTAAATAAATCACTGATAGTGTCACCAGCAAAGCACCCCCATAAAATCACACCACCTCCTCCATGCTTCACGGTGGGAACCACACATGCAGAAAATAGGTCAAATAAAGAAAAACCCTTGAATGAGAAGGTGTGTCCAAACCTTTGACTGGTACTGTATATATATATATATATATGTATATATATATATAAATAAATACAGTTGTATGTACTGTTTGTGTATTTGCTACAGACAGAGGGAGCCTCTTATGCTGCCATTGATTTATTTTTAAAATTGTTAACCTTTATTTAACTTGGCAAGTCAGTTTTAAGAACAAGTTCTTATTTACAATGATGGCAGGGGCAGAACGACAGATTTTTACCTTGTCATCTCAGGGATTCGATCTTGCAACCTTTCAGTTACTAGTCCAACGCTCTAACCACTAGGCTACATGTCACCCCAGAGCATGTGCAGGTCAGTGTGATTACAGTGCAGCCAAAGATCAAGTTTTATTATGCACCAAAATCTCCACCGTCCTCTCGCTTTACAATGTCATTCTGTTTCAGACCCACAATGCACTGGGACTTACGCAACCTACTGACTGGACAGGGAAGAGAAACGAGCATGTTATTGCATCGCGTCTTGCTGGTGTGTTTGTGTGCGCGTGCATGTGTGTTTAATAGCGAGGAAGAGATAGAGAATGGAAGAAGGAGGTGGAGACAGATGGTGTAGGTATTTGTGTGACAATAGATGATTGCAGCAACAAAAAAAAGTCTAATTTCCTCTGTGAAAGAGAGAAGCACAGACAGGATGAGAAAGAGGAAACGTTCCTCATGAGATATCTCATCTGTGACTGACACTTTTCGTCTGACTGACTCGGTCTCTCTCCCTGCATAATACTGGATCCATTGTCTCTCTGTGTGTTCGTGCTGTGTGTGTGTGTGTGTGTGTGTGTGTGTGTGTGTGTGTGTGTGTGTGTGTGTGTGTGTGTGTGTGTGTGTGTGTGTGTGTGTGTGTGTGTGTGTTAGCGCCACAGTTATGGATGAAGATCATCATGAAAATAAAGGAACCATCATAATCATCACTTCTTTTTTTTTAACTGCTTACTGAAGACTGGACGGCCGGGCATTTCTGCTGTAACATGGACTACAACATTTCTGCTGTAACATGGACTACAACATTTCTGCTGTAACATGGACTACAACATTTCTGCTGTAACATGGACTACAACATTTCTGCTGTAACATGGACTACAACATTTCTGCTGTAACATGGACTACAACATTTCTGCTGTAACATGGACTACAACGTGATGAAACTTTGTTGCTCCTTGCTGAAATAAGCGAGGTGTTGTATCAAACAAGTCTTCGGGTTGCCTAGGCAACGCCCTCCCAGCTCAAGCTTATATCATCAAATTTATGAAAACGTAGCCATTTAAGGTACACTACCGTTCAAAAGTTTGGGGTCACTTAGAAATGTCCTTGTTTTTGAAAGAAAAGCACATATTTTGTCCATTAAAATAACATCAAATTGATCAGAAATACAGTGTAGACATTGTTAATGTTGTAAAAGACTATTGTAGCTGGAAACGGCAGATTTTTTATGGAATATCTACATAGGCGTTACAGAGGTCCATTATCAGCAACCATCACTCCTGTGTTTCAACGACACGTTGTGTTAGCTAATCCAAGTTGATCATTTTAAAAGGCTAATTGATCATTAGAAAACCCTTTTGCAATTATGTTAGCACAGCTGAACACTGTTGTCCTGATTTAAAGAAGCAATAAAACTGGCCTTCTTTAGACTAGTTGAGTATCTGGAGCATCAGCATTTGTGGGTTCGATTACAGGCTCAAAATGGCCCGAAACAAATAACTTTCTTCTAGAACTCGTCAGTCTATTCTTGTTCTGAAAAATGAAGGCTATTCCATGCGAGAAATTGCCAAGAAACTGAAGATCTTGTACAACGCTGTTTATTACTCCCTTCACAGAATAGCGCAAATTAAATAGTACCCGCAAAACACCAGTCTCAACGTCTACAGTGAAGAGGCGACGCCGGGATGCTGGCCTTCTAGGCAGAGTTCCTCTGTCCAATGTCTGTGTTCTTTTGCCCATCTTAATCTTTTCTTTTTATTGGCCAGTCTAAGATATGGCTTTTTCTTTGCAATTCTGCCTAGAAGGCCAGCATCCCAGAGTCGCCTCTTCACTGTGGACGTTGAGACTGGTGTTTTGAGGGTACTATTTAATGCAGCTACCAGTTGAGGACTTGTGAGGCGTCTGTTTCTCAAACTAGACACTCTAATGTACTTGTCCTCTTGCTCAGTTGTGCACCGGGGCCTCCCACTCCTCTTTCTGTTCTGGTTAGAGCCAGTTTGCACTGTTCTGTGAAGGGAGTAGTACACAGCGTTGTACGAGATCTTCAGTTTCTTGGCAATTCCCCGCATGGAATAGCCTTCATTTCTCAGAACAAGAATAGACTGACGAGTTTCAGAAGAAAGTTATTTGTTTCTGGCCATTTTGAGCCTGTAATCGAACCCACAAATGCTGATGCTCCAGATACTCAACTGGTCCCCCAACATGACCACAAACTTTTGAACGGTAGTGTATATGTACAATTATATTCATACTCGTGTATTAATTAACCTGATGTCTTTCATGAAGGTTTTTGATTACATTATTATTTATTTTTTTCATATTCGAAAACCTTAATCGATGAATGCAAATATAATTGTACATATCTTAAATGACCCCGTTTTCATGAATTTGATGATATAAGCTTGACGCCCATTCAAAAACAGTATGGAAAATGAAAATGTATGGAAAACAAAAACACTATAACTGTCATCCAAAATTCCATGACCGTCACAGCCCTAGTGTGTGTATGCATTGGATGAGAGCTGATACTGAAGGATGGATTGGGGGCAGAGGGACTCTCATTCGTCACGTTAAAGAGAGAGGGTGGGGGTTGGGAGTGGAACAAGCCTTTAAAAGTTATTATGCAAAGACATGCTGGCTATAAATCTTGTGTGTTTGTGCGTGCGTTTGTCTCGGTGTGTGCTTGTGCGTGTATTGTGTATGAATGTGAGTGTATGTATACATTATATTAGTGTGTATCTGTATGTATGTGTGTCCTGGTGTGGTGCTCCCCTCATTAAGCAGCCTGGCGACAGGAGTGCAGTGTGTGTTTTCAACCTGATGCTTTGACACAGCAGCAGCCCACGTCTTCACTTCCCTCTCCTCTTCGTGTTCTGCCCTTCCTCTCTCCTCTTCCTCCTCATCTTCCTCTCATCTTCCTCATCATCTTCCTCTTCCTCCTCCTCTTCATCTTCCTCTCTCCTCTTCCTCTCTCCTCTTCCTCGTCATCTTTCTCTCTCCTCTTCCTCCTCATCTTCCTCTCTCATCTTCCTCTCTCTTCCCCCTCATCTTCCTCTCTCCCCTCTTCCTCCTCCTTTTCCTCCATCCTCCTCATCTTCCTCTCCCCTCTTCCTATTCCTGTCCCCTCTTCCTCTCCTCCTCCTCCTCTCTCCTCTTCTGTTCTATTTGCTCCCCTGCCATGCTGGAATGTGTTTTGTGTTGTGGGGAAGGCAGTGTGTAGGTGAGACTAGGAGCTGATCTGTGTCCCAGCATCATCACTGGTTAACCCTAGACTAGTAGGATTGCTTAAGTAAAACCCTGTTTTATTGTCAGGTGCAAAACCACACTAACTAAGCTAAGCTATCTAATAGTTGGCCCTGTGTATGAGTTTCAGCTCATTGTGCTGTATGTTTGGACCTGTGTGAATAGGGTTATGTTCATTGTGCTGTGTGTTTGGACCTGTGTGAATAGGGTTATGTTCATTGTGCTGTGTGTTTGGACCTGTGTGAATAGGGTTATGTTCATTGTGCTGTGTGTTTGGACCTGTGTGAATAGGGTTATGTTCATTGTGCTGTGTGTTTGGACCTGTGTGAATAGGGTTATGTTCATTGTATGTTCAGAAAACAGAGTGAATAGACATGGGTGAGAGAGCAAAAGAAGGAATGAAAGTGGGGAGGAGAGTGAGAAACAGAGAAAGTGAGAGCAGGCAACAGGTGCTTGTGGGTATTCCTGCGGAAGTGCTAATTCGATAAGGCTGTGGCCACTTTATCGACCAGCCAGTGCGGTATGGCTCTTAGGCTAGAGATTGTGCTAGAATGAGATTGTGAAAACTATAGGAGCAGCCTGTATTGAGAATGAGGGAGTGAGAAAGGGAGAGTGAGTTGGAGAGAAAAAGGAGAGCGCGGAGAGAGAGAGAGGGTTGGAGAGAGATCGGGAGAGTGAGAGATTGGAAAAGAGGAAGAGAGAGGGGATAGAGAGAGAGGCAGGGGGGATAGAGAGAGGTAGAGAAACTTATACTTAGAGAGAGAGATAGGTAGGCGAAGAGAGGGGAGAGAGATAGGGGGAGAGAAAGTGAGAGAAGGGAACGGAAGGGAGGGGAGAGATATGAGGGGGGTGTTTGAGGATTCATCTCTCTCCCCTAATTCCCAGTGGGTTCCGAGACACACTTAAAAGCTGTGAAGTGTGCTGTTCTGCCTGTATTCTCCCAGTAATTGGAGGGGTGTTACAGGAAAGGTGGAGCTGGAGTTGAGATGAAGGGAGGGAGGTGTGTATCACCCTTGACAACCTCAGGAACGTGCTACCGCTCTCGCACATGTTCTTTGTCTGTCTGCCTGTCTGTCTCTCTGTCTGGTTTGGTCTGTATGTCTCTGTCTCTCTGTCTGGTTTGGTCTGTATGTCTCTGTCTCTCTGTCTGGTTTGGTCTGTATGTCTCTGTCTCGCTCTTCCTCTCGCTTCGCTGTCTTGCCTCTCCCTCCCACCCTCGCTTTCTCCGTCTCCCTCCCCTCTCTCGCTCTCTTTTTCAATCCCTCGCTCTCTTTCTCTGTCCGTCTCAAGGATGTACTACCTCAGGTTAGCGTCTCAGACTTTAAGCATGGCCACAGGCATTTAATCATCGATGGGCTTTCCTTTCTGAGCAGGCAGGCCAGCGGGCAGCCTGCTCACTCACAGATGTGTCAGGGCTTGCTGATTCACTCTCAAGGGTCCTAACAGCCTCACGGTCTGCAGAGCCCGAGTGCAGCACTGTTTGTAGTATGTGCAGTTTGGCATATATTTTTATGTAACTGTGTGTGTATATACAGTTTTGCCCATCAGTGACTGTGGTAAAGCAGAGTCAGCGGTAGTCTGTTGAAATAAAAGACATAGAGAGCCAAAGGCTTTTTTTTTTTTTTTTTACTCAAAGTTACATATTTAATTAATTAACCTACATGCATAAAATATGTACATATTGTATGTAGTCCATACATACCTCTATGCCCAAGTGGCAAGTGTTGTAGATGAACGTGGGGATAGTGGTATGTTTGCCACAGTCCCCTGATAGTACGTAATGTACCACTCCACTGTACATTACTGCTCATCATTATACAATCCAGTACAGAGCTGCCTGGCTGGCTGCTGCGCTGGTACCATGGACAGCTCCTCTCTTCTTTTCTGCTACCCCCCCTCATCCTGATCAGAGTTTTTTATTTTTTTCTCTAGGGATTATAGACCAGCCCTCTGGAGTAGAAAACTCAATCTCCCCTCCACCCCTCCCCCAGCCACCATCCACCCTGGGCTGGATTAATGAGGGCCCTGGCTCTCCAAATCACACACCACACAGCCACTGATTACTCCACCATGAACACTGCTGTGTGTGCATGTGGGTTTATGTATTCGAGATGAATTCCTGTGTGTGTTGTCTAGTATACTGTATGTCGGTTTGTCTTCATCTGTCTTATGTGCGCCACTGGTGAGTCATTGTGATGTTCCTGTCCATTGCATTACATCTTAATACAGGAAAAAAGGACATATACAAATAGACTGTCCTGGTTATGTGATCAGATCTATTAAAGGTATTATGCAATCGACTGCAGTCAGTGAGACCGAGAGGATGCATGCAGGGAGACTTTCTTCTCCTTTAATGGTTATTCTAAAATGGCTTCCCACCGCGCACCTGCCGCTTGATGCACAGCAGGTCTGTACCAGCCCCCCCACCACTCCTTTGACAATATTAAACAGACCCCTGGGCCTCCCAATGGATTTCCCTCCCCATCTTCCTCCTCCCTTCCCTGGCTGAGCACGAGCTGGCAAGTCCCAGGCTTCAGCGGGCCTGCTGCTTGCTTTACCAAAACCAACATATGGAGGAGGGAGAGTCTTATCCAGCTGGGATGCTCTGCTGGCTGGAAGTCTCATATTCGCCATCTCACTCAATGTTTCCTGTCTCTGCCTCTTTCCCTCGTTATTGCTTTCTCTCTCTCTCTATCTTCCTCTTTCCCTCTCCAAACCAGCGATGTTCCTCCTACATCAGTCTAGTTCTAAGCCTGTTGAGTCCTCAGCTCTACACCAGCTTCAGTAACCCAGGTCATCAGTAACCACAGACCACAGCCATAGACTCAGTGCTCTAGGTCTGTGCTCAATGGAGCTTCATACAAATGCTGGATCAAAATAGAGCATAAAAATAAGAGTAATATGCAGCTTTTCTGTAAAAGAGTGTTTGTTATGGAAATAGCTCTATCGTATGTAACCAGTCCACCTGTGTGATTTCAGCTAAGAAAGCTGCAGACGGGTCGGTCATCCCTAACGGCTACTGTGACTTCTGCCTGGGCGGCTCCAAGAAGACCGGCTGTCCCGAGGACCTCATCTCCTGTGCCGACTGTGGACGCTCAGGTACGGACAGACAGACACTCCTATGGACTCCAGTTTTAGTTGGTTTTAAATGTGTAATTATTACACAGCCGTTATTATGTTTTAGAGTTATGGAAACAAGCCTAACATGATGATAAGGAGTAACATGAAGTGTGTGTGTGTGTGTGTGTGTGTGTGTGTGTGTGTGTGTGTGTGTGTGTGTGTGTGTGTGTGTGTGTGTGTGTGTGTGTGTGTGTGTGTGTGTGTGTGTGTCTGTGTGTGTGTGTTGTTCTCTGTCCCCAGGTCACCCGTCCTGCCTGCAGTTCACAGTCAACATGACGGCAGCAGTACGGACCTACCGCTGGCAGTGTATCGAGTGCAAGTCCTGCAGCTTGTGTGGCACCTCCGAGAATGACGTGAGCGCCACACGCATGCGCACACACACACACACACACACGCGCAAACACACCCCTTCATACTCCCAAAACATCTATACTGAACAAAAATATAAACTCAACATGCAACAATTTCCAAACCTTTACCGAGTTACAGTTCATATAAGAAAATCAGTCAATTGAAATGAATTCATTTGGCCCTAATCTATGGATTTCACATGACTGGGAATACAGATATGCATCTGTTGGTCACAGACACCGTAAAAAAAGGTAAGGAGGTGGATCAGAAAATCACCATTTGTCTCATGCAGCGCGACACTTCTCCTTCGCATAGAGTTGATCAGGCTGTTGATTGTGGCCTGTGGAATGTTGTCCCACTCCTCTTCACTGGCTGTGTGAAGTTGCTGGATGTTGGCGGGAACTGGAACACGCTGTCGTACACAACGATCCAGAGCATCCCAAACATGCTTGTTGGGTGACAAGTCTGGTGAGTATGCAGGCCATGGAAGAACTGGGACATTTTCCAGGAATTGTGTGCAGATCCTTGCGACATGGTGCTGTGCATTATCATGCTGAAACATGAGGTGATGGCGGCGGATGAGTGGCACGATAATGGCCCTCAGGATCTTGTCATGGTAACTCTGTGCATTCAAATTGCCATCCATAAAATGCAATTCTGTTTGTAGCTTATGCCTGCCCATACCATAACCCCACTGCCGCCATGGGGCACTCTGTTCACAACGTTGACATCAGCAAACCGCTCACCAACACGACGCCATACACGTGGTCCGCGGATGTGAGGCCGGTTGGACATACTGCCCAAAAAAACGACGTTGGAGGCGGCTTATGGTAGAAATTAAAATGTTATTCTCCGGCAACAGCTCTGGTCGACATTCCTGCATTCAACATACCAATTGCTGTGGCATTGTGTTGTGACAAAACGGCACATTTTAGAGTGGCTTTTTTATTGTCCCCAGCACAAGGTGCACCTGTGTAGTGATCATGCTGTTTAATCAACTTCTTGATATGCCACACCTGTCAGGTGGATGGATTATCTTGGCAAAGGAGAAATGCTCACTAACAGGGATGTAAACAAGTTTGTGCACAGAATTTGAGAGAAATAAGCTTGTTGTGCGTATGGAACATTTCTGGAATCTTTTATTTCAGCTCATGAAACATGGGACCAACACTTTACATTTTTGTTTAGTGTATATCCCACTCTCCATTTACGCCAACACACGCTCGCCTGTACTCTCCTCCTCCAGTATGAGTAACACCCAATGCCACCTGTTTTTACAACAGGGAATTCAATATTGGGGACAGATCAAAAGGGTAAAGTAAAGGTTAATACCACACTGAAAAAAAATGGGTGCAAACGCGCAGCAAATCTGGGCCTATGTGTGGTAGGTGTAGTGTGTTAATCTGGTTAAACATTACAGATACATATTTGCTCCTATATTTGATTGATAATGTCATAACATTATTTGTGTTTGTGTGTTTCCTTGTTCCAGGATCAGTTACTATTCTGTGATGATTGTGACAGAGGCTACCATATGTACTGCCTGAGCCCCCCTATGGCGGAGCCCCCAGAGGGTAGGTACACTACAGGATATGTGGAGGATATAGGCCTAGCGTAGTCCTATAGAATACTGTATAGTCCGTGGGGCGACGCACAATTGGCATAGCGTCGTCCGGGTTAGGGAGGGTTTGGCCGGTAGGGATATCCTCGTCTCAGTATGTAAAATGTAATAAAATGTATGTACTCTACTGTAAGTCGCTCTGGATAAGAGCGTCAGCTAAATGACTAAAATGTAATGTAAAAATGTATACCTATTGTCGGTAATTGATGACCATGCAATGGCTGGGTTCATAATGTCACTTATACAGTTGGTGAATTATAAGGGGAAAGTGCATGTGCTGAATGCTTGTGTCATCAGCATGTCCACTTGACATGGCAAAGAGATTGCAAATCTCCCACGCTGTTTGACCACAGTACGTGGTGTTGCACTCACAACAGTCAGCCAGTGTTCAATTTACAGTGTTCATTTATTCTGCTAGGATTAATCCTTGGGCTTTCAAGTAACCAGTGAACTTGTGAACTGTTGATCTTCCAGGGAGCTGGAGTTGCCATCTGTGTCTGCGGCAGCTTAAAGAGAAGGCCTCGGCCTACATCACCCTGACCTAATCTACACAGCCCACCCGCACCCACGTATGGCCCCCCCCTTCCAAACATGGCAACCGGACCAACTACAATGTGAGAAGACCCCCCCCAACCCACTGCAGTTTTTCCTCCTCTATGAACGACAACAGACGTCCATCTCTCCTGTCGTCAGGTCTCCCCGCCCCAGCTGTTTTAACATCAATGGAAGCACCTACTTCCCAGGGTGCACCATGCTCCATCCAGGTCTCCCCCAGTCTGTCCCTGCTGAGTCCCAGCCACCTGCCGCTGGAGTCCCCTCCACCTCTGGCCCAGGACGTACCACCTTCTACCCCAGCAGCATCAGGGAGAGCATCTGATCATCAATAGTCTAACTGGCCCTTCACCATCTGTCTCCGAAGATCCGTTTATCAGCAGCCCACAAGGGCACTTTCTCCCCTGTGAAGGGTCCTTAGAGGAGCCCTAACGAGCATCAGCTGCCACTGTGGCCCTATACTCCCATAGCTTGGCCGTGGCCCTGGCAGTGGAGTACACACGGAGAGGGAGAGGCAGGCCGTAGTGACGCCTAGACACCTCGTTAGGTTTAAAGCAGCTGCAGCCCCGCCCCCTTCCTCCCACATGGCGCCTCCACTCAAAGCCTTTGATGGTGAAGTACTCTGGGATTGATACCATCGCCCAGAGCTATTGTGGCTTGATGACATTTACAGAGGAGAGGGAGTGAAGAGGTTGTCACTCTGCCATCAGCCACTTAGATCAAATTGTGTGTCCAAAAAAAGAATGAATTAGAGCAAACGTTTTCCCCAACTATGAACTTCTTGTTACCTTCATTTCCTTAAAAAAAAAAAACTGAAAAAGCCAACATGAGACTGCTATGACTTTGGTGGAGCTTGGTGTATTTTGGCTGTGTGTGTAGCAAGAATGTAGGTATGTTTTAAGTGTGGACAATGCAGATTTTAATGTCTGGCCTTGTCAAAAATACAGGGCCCAAACTTCATTTTTTTTTTTTACTTTATTTGCATGGTGTTAACATTATAGTTTTTAAAGATATTTTAAGGATAAAATGTATTGAAGAAAGCACACTTAATTCGCAATAATGTGTTTGTGACCCATTTGGGTAAAGTTGAGTGTGTGTGTGTGTGTGTGTGTCCATCTGTATGTGTGTGTGTGTGAGTGAGGGTAAATGTGCCCTCCTAAAACTGTGTGGAAGTGAGAGCCAACCGTAGCCAACCAGGTGCTAGGCAGGACCTATGGCAGTGTCGGGGAGCAGGAAGGGGAGGGGCTTCTGATGATTCTGATTCCTAGAAACACCACCATGACTTACTGAATTATGTTTTCCGTTGGACCAAACGAATTCAAGCCAGCTTGCGCAGTTTCTCTCTTCCGAGCCCTTGTTTTTTCTCGAAGGATAACTCATTTTTGTGAAAAGTCATCAAAACTAGTAGAATGAGCGCTTTACTATCTGCAAGACTGCTTTGCGTGCTAGGACCTTGTAATATAATGTGCTTTCAAAGAGTAAGCTAAAAGCAGAGGACTTCTACTAACTGGGACGCCAGCATGTGTTTGTGAGCTTGCACTGAGACAAGTATTTTTTTCAACCCAAAGTCCCCTCCCCCAGTGGCCTATCTGACTGGACTATTGCATCACGCTGAAACTTTGATTGGTCCAATGATTCCTCTTCCTAGAGCTTTAAGTTGGGAGGCATTTTGCTGTACATAGATTGTCACTCTCTCCGTCTATCAAAAAGACTAATTGCAATTTCATAATTCACCGTCTCTCAGTGCACATCGAAATATGAACTCAAAAATACAATTTCTGTCTATTTTAATGCACTTAAAAGTGGTTATCATATTTGCCTCCATAGTTGGAATGTCTCTACTCTTCAAATGTATGTGTTTATATTCTACTATGGTATGATCCAACACACACAGCCATGTTGGGGAAAAGGTTACTACCTTCGCTACCCAAAATGTATGTACCATCATTTTAGCCATGTGATACCAGAAATCATCTCAATTTCATATTTTGATATCTACTTTATTTATTTTTCTCGAATAACTAGGGATGTTTTTACCTCTTCTCTCTCAGAATTGTTCTCTTATTTGTTTTTGTTGGTGTTTTTGTACTTCAAACATTTTGCACAGTGTGTTTGTTTGGCATGTGTGTGTACGTGTGTGTGTCTATGTGTGTGTGAGAGAGAGAGAGAGAGGGGGAGAGACACAGGCAGACTTAAAGGCGCTGTCTGTCTGTGGGTCTGTTCCAAATTACACCCTTTCCTCTTTGTAGTGCACTACTTTGAACAGTGGCCATAGGGCTCTGGTGGAAAAATAGTGCACCACATAGGGAATAGGGTCCCATTTGGGATGCACAAGTGTCTCTTTAATCTAATAATGAGGTCATAGAAAAACAAACAAACAGTCAGTCGACGGTTATTATTTTTCAAACTTCCTCTCCATGACACAAGCTGCATGCCGATACATCCAAGACTACAGTTAACACTAGTGTACTGTGTTAGAATGGGTACTGCTGAGGCCTCAGTCCTTGTTACTGTAGTTGGCCCCGAATGACAGTAGCCTGATCCCAGATCTGTTTGTGCTGTCGCATGACAATGACCCTTAGAGTTGGCAAGACAGCACACAGATCTAGGATCGGCCAGAGTGACAGAATGTCATTCTACTGACTGTCAGTAGAATGTGTCATGATAGATTGTCCTTTTAATGGACAGACTCCTCAAAAGACAATGTGAAAACCTTCACAACATTACTGTTTCATCCTTTTATTTAAGTTTCCCACCAATATCCAATCAGAGTTGTGTTCAGAGCCGGTACTGAGGTAATAGCCAGGGGATGACATGTGATTCTGTGTGGGTGAGGTGAACTGATTTCAAAGTGTTTACTGATAATAAGCCTTTACTTCTGAATTTATTCCTGGCACTTATGAGGATGTGGTGGAGTCAGACTACTTTGATTGTACTCTCTGAGAGGATGCAGTTGCAGAAAGAGGGGTGACTCTAGCTCAGATATGACCTTTAAGATTATTGGCCAGTCCTCAAACGAAGCAAGCAGATTTTGGCCCTCTTGTAAATTATCGTGCTGTGATCTTGCTTGCACTTTTTATTACCCAAATAAGAAATTCCTGTGTGAGTGTGTGCACATTTTCCTTTCTTGTAACTGTCTGTTGGAAAAAAAGAAACACTGGATAAAATGAATTTGTTAGTATTTACCCTGATGGAGATCAAATCTTCCTGGACATGTGGGTTGTTTTCTCCTACCTACCTGGGAACGCTTTGAAATATTGACTGCAACTGCATAGCTGTCATTCATTCACTGTAAATTCATCTTGTCTTTCTCGAGGCACCCAATTTTTCCAAAATTTTCTCTCCTGACTTCTTTTTTCATTTACAAACAATCATAAATAAAAGTTGTAACTCCTGAAACCGTCTGCTGTGGTGTGCGTCTGTGTGGAGCCTCTGAACACCCACCAATTCAGCAATGTTTGTGTATTTCTGAGGAAAATGTGAGAAGCTGAAAATTCATCCCATTATGTGTTAAGTGTCATAAATATGTTATTTACAATAGATGGTTTGGAGCTTGGATCCATAAACCCACGTGGGCACTTTTCTCCCCAAAATATAATGATCTACCAAAGTATGATTGCATTACTTGAACCTCTTACAGCTTGAAAGTAAACAAGTTCTCTTTGAGCTACAATGTTTGTATGTGATATATTGGAGAATAGGCATCTATCATACTGTAGTCCTGGAGACCTGGCAAGTGAAACAAATCCTGAATTCCATTCTTCACCTTCCAGATGCCAGAATCATCACTAGTGCACACTCTTTTCCTTGGGGAAAATGTGTAGATAAAAAATACATATATTCTTGGATACTGATTCTTCCATCCGTTCCTTGGCAAAATTCCCACTTCCACCTTATCCCAAATTCTGTAAATCCCTCCAACTCCCCACCCATCCAACAAACAGACTACTACTAGCCTATTCCCCTCTCTTCCTACTCACGTTATTCTGACCCCTTGTCTCCCTCTTCCATCTCTAAGGATGTCTGTGAAGCTTTTGTGTGTGTGTGTGTGTGTGTTTATAGTACTGTATGCATGTTTTGTGTGTATCTGTATGTGAAAGGGGGTGGGGGGGGGTTGAGACTCCCAGCCAATTACCACATCTACCAGACAGGCTCAGACTGCCTCTGTGCCAGCCAATCAGAGAAGAGCTGCGCATAGCTGGGCCCAGGGTGGTTGCCATGGTAACTCTGGGGCTGTTTGCATGGTGGATGATGGAACAGTGATGGATTACAGTAATGGGGTGTGGGGAGGGAGGGAGGGGGGACTCATCCATAAATATATTGGAAATGTATGAATACATCTTAAATGAATTGACGTTAGGAAAGAAGAGGGAAATGAAGGTGGTGCAATGGGGGTGCTTAATATGTAGGCTACTTATTTTATTCTGTCTGTCTGGTCAAAGGCTGATACGGCTTAAAGAATAGTCTGGAATGCCATCTCACCTTTTGTCTCCAAGTCATTGGGACATTAGGAACTTAGACAGTGCTCTGAATGATTTACTCAGTCCAGCTATGGCCCACTGTAGGTCCAGCAGTAACCCAGCAGACAGGTAGATAGATGGGAATTCGTGGAAAGGGCTCAATATTTGGAACACTCAAGCAGCTCAGTTGGTAGAGCATGGCACTTGCAGCCCCAGGGTTGTGGGTTCGATTCCCACGGGGGACCAGTATGAAAAAAGTATTCAAATGTATGCACTCACTATTGTAAGTTGCTCTGGATAAGAGCGTCTGCTAAATGACTAAAATGTTAAAAAAAAGGTACAGTCAGTGGCCAGTACTGTCCTACACAATTATACACACATTTTACGATACAGTATACATAACAATGGCTTGCAACTTACTAGGATAGCAGTACTTCTGAACAAAGCATTGGCGTCCACACAGACAACTACTAAAGTAATAACCTGTCTGATCCATACGCATTATTTACCCATAATCCTTGTGATTAGTGACAACAGGCAATTAAAAAGGAATGGGACAATCAATTGAGTGACCAGGATCAATGTCAATGTCGGCACGTGGGCCTGTGAGTCACGAAAAGCCTATCCACATCCAGAAAGGCAGTCTTGACAAATTAACGACTGGGTCGTTAGAAACAGTTGTCATTATTAAGCTTTAATCGCGTTCACTTGTCACTCATGCTTTATAGCGGCAAATGAATGCCTGGCAAACATCAGCCCGTGTGTTCCGTGCGCTTGCTTTCCTGGAAAACCGAATCCTCCAGACAATAAATCTACACTTTTGAGACGTAGCACATTTCAATAATACAACAATGCCTAGTGGATAAATATGTGGGTAGAAATTGGTACTGGTACTGCCTGCATTCTGGAATGTTGTACCATGATGACCATGGGACATATAGCCAGGCATCCCGTTACACCCCAAACATCTGATACAAACCTGACATCTAGTGGCAGACTTTAAGAGCAGCACCAACCCCCATTACAATGTACTGTACTGTGTCTGTGTGAATGGGGCAACCAGACAAAATATATGACAGCCAGTTACCGCTTTGAATGCAACATGGTGTGAATGATTTACATGAAAGATGTGATGGCACGGCCAAAGCAAAGTACTTACTATACATGAGAAATCTTAGACTGTACTGTATACCGTAAATCTGAATTAACAAGGTTATATTCAAATGATTTAAGTGTCCTCATAAGGTTGTGGAAAAACCATGCCTGGTTAACTCCCTGGTTTTGATCTCTTTAATCTGATCTGCAGTATTTTCCCCTCGTGCCTCTTAGGGTTCGTGGGCGAACCCAAGTGGGTGGGACCAGACCAGGAATCTAGCCAGGTTGACCCTTGCCTGGGAAACCAACATATGAGACTAGCGTTACACAACCAAGACTTAGCCATTGACTTTGACTACTTCATCAAAGCTCTACCGTAAGATTGAGACCAGAAGGAGAAATGTATTTGTCATTTAGAAGTTTGACCGGTACTGTACGTTGCGATCTAATTTCTGATTTTCATTTCTCAGCTAAATAGTAAATTAATGGTACCCAAACTATCTGCACTGACTGTCTTGCACTGGCCCTACACACTCAATAGACTTTATATACACACCATATGCACACCTAAAACCCTGACACATTCTCTCACACACACACTTTTACACTCATTTGCTGCTGCTAGCTTGCTCTTCATTTAATTCTTATTATTATCTATCCTGAATGCCTAGTCACTTAACCCTGCCTTCATGTACTTATTTATATCAAATACCTGTGTCCTCTGCACATTGATCTGGTACTTCCTGTATATAGCTCCATTCTTGTGTATTTGATTTTATTCCTTGTGTTAGTTTAAAAAAAAAATATATAAAAATCTGCATTGTTGGGAAAGGTTCGTAAGCAAGCATTTCACTGTAGTCAACACCAGTTGTAATCGGCGCATGTCATGAATACAATTAGATTTGTTGCTATAGGAATTGATTATTATTGTTCCTAGGGCAGACTGCTTGTGTTAATTAAGACAGCTGCTTCCTGTACAGGAGGCATGACACCACACGGACATCATACTTATGACTAACATGAACACACACTGTACTGTACTGTACTGTATACACCTTCCAATCACAAAACAGTATACACAAATCTCAGTGCCCAAGTGCTGAGTACTGGGCTTCCTATTGAAGATCGGACAATCATTATATCAAACCAACTATATCTCCTGTATCTCACTCTGGAGAGAGAGACGACCTGACAGAGCAAGTCAAGTTCTCCTCACATCAACATTCTCCTCACCACCAATGAAATACAGCGAAAATACAGCATTACAAAAGTTGCAGATAAACAGAGTACACACAGCAAACGCATAACAGCTGGTCTATGTCACATACACACCACCTGAGAGAACCATGTACATTTGGATCTATCCAGTCGCTGTAACCTTCAAGTGTCAAGCGAGCAGAGATAGAGGAAATGAGAGTGTAACAAGTGGAAAAGCAGGTTAAAAAGGGGCAGTGCTGGTTAAACGGGCTATACAGGTTCAACCATTGGGCTCTGCTTCAGAGGCACAGCTTAGTGCTGGACAGGTGAGTGGACAGACACAGCTAGTCGTGACCAGAGAACACGAGGAGAAAGCAATCAGCTAGGAAGTAGGAACGTCCCATCCAATAATGTCGGTCCCGGTAGCCCTGTGTGTTCTCCTGGCTGGAGCCCTGTCCCTCGTTGAGGGGGACGTGGTGGCCAACTTCGAGGACATCCCGGAGTGTGTTGAGTATTTCTACCAGGGGAAGGTACCGGGCTGGGGCGCTGCCACCCCCGGCGCTGCCCGCCTGTGCCAGCGCTTCTACAACAGGTACCACTTTGCCACACTGTACGACAACAACCACCGCATTGCTGTGTATTCAGCCTACCGCTTCCAGCCCAGTAACGGAGGAGGCAGGGAGAAGCGCTGGTTTGTGGAGCCACAGGTGGGTCATGAGAACAGGGCAGATGTGTCTGTGGCTAGAAACAGACATGCCATAGGCCGGTCTCCTCAACAACTCACATCAATAACTCTATGTTGGTGACCCAAATTCAAAAACGGCAGATTGTTGCCAAAATAAATTGGGGAACATTTTTTATTAGATGCCTAAAAAGTTGAGAAAGATCAATGATATTTTAGGTTTGAATTGATCTGAAGCTTGGGGTTGTAACAGCAGTTTACTTTCCTTCCCAGCTTGTGAACCTTACGTGGGGTGCAGAGATGAAGGATGGGTACTGGCTGGGGAAAGATCACCCTGGGGTTTACCTGGGCGAGAGACAGGCGCTCAACGAGGACTACACCCACTCTGGCCTCGACCGCGGCCATCTCAACCCCAATGGACACCATGCAGGTAGTCTACTCCACAATACCGGCTCTGCTTTGGACAGATTTCATGCAACAACATTTAAATTCCAATGTTCTTAGGATTCTTAGAATTGTTTCTTAGTTCAGTGTGGACTACTGTGATGGTCGACTATTGAGCTGAAAGTTAAGTACAAGGTAAACGCAAGTTTATATACACAAACTAGCAAACACACAATGTTGCCTCAAAGTTGACTCCAAGTGGGCCTCAACATGCCATTGCTAATTTGTAACACTTACTAATTAATCTCATGACAAATTATTAAACCTAGAGTATATCCCAACTCTTTCTCTCTCCTTCTTAATCTCACACGGTCACCCCCCTTCCTTTCCTCCCCAAGTCCCCAGTCGTAACGCCACCTTCACCCTGACCAATGTGGTGCCCCAGAACCCCAAGCTCAACCAGAACGCCTGGGCCCGCCACGAGTCCCAGCTCACTGACCTGTTCAAGGCCCAGTGCGCCCAGGCCTACGTGCTGGTGGGCGCCATCCCCTCCACAGACAACTGGATTGTCAAGGACAACGTCCGACGCGTCAATATCCCCGAGTACATCTGGAACGCCTACTGCTGTGTGGACAACAACGGTGAGCCGGTCCGTAGCGGTGGCGCCACCGCCCTCAACACCGAGCAGAACCGAGTGGACCAGCGCTCACTGCTGGAGCTGAACGGTTTCCTGCAGCAGTACTCCAACGCACCAGTAGGGGAGCTGTTTCACAACAACTGCCAGGCAGTGCCCGAAGAGTAGTTTCTCCCAATCATGGGTTTCTAATCATTATTTGACAGTGGCAATGTGAGCTAAAACTTCAGTTCACACATCAGCACCAGTCTTTCAGCCAAGTCAAGTGCTTCCTACTGTGAAAATGACATCATGAACTACAGTGGATAAATAAAGAACTATGTTTGGAGAGATACATATTTTATTATTCTTTATATGTGCTTTCTAGGAATAAGCAAGAATAATATAAACTATATAACAAGAGGTACATTTCTTTAGCTTTGTATACAGTATCAAAAACACATGAGACTTCAGAATAAGGTGCCTTACTGTGCACATAACTACATTTGGAATGAAAGACCTTGTAAAACATCCAACTTATTATAAATAAGGCACTTGCAAGGACTCGTCTGAAGTGCACTAGAATATACAACTGCATTTATAGTCAACAATAGACCCCCAATCTCCTCAGCCAGGCCTTTGTGACGACTTCAAAAACCGTTACAATTATTTATTTCTTTGCACAACAAACGCAACCATGATTCGTGCAGTAGCATTTCTACACCAGGCCAACACACTCCTAGTCACCACTCCTTCACCTTCACCCGTCACCAAACGATACCTACCCTTCACCAGCAATCCCTGACCTGTGACCCCCAATATAAGGGGGTGACCTCCTCTATAGTTCAGCCATACTGGGTCATAGGGTGGTCGCTCCACACTGGCATGTTAGAGAGCTTTTCCTCTGTAGCGGGCTCAATGGGCCAGCCCCAGGCCTTGAAGAAGGGAGCCAGGTTCCTCTCGACCGCCAGGGAGAAGGTCTCAGCATACAGGTTCATCTTTCCCTGGTTGTCATTGGGCACGTTCTGCATGGTGTGGTAGGCAGCAAACACCTTCTTGAAGGCGTCCCAGCCAAACTGGTCCTGGAGCTGGTGGGAAGGAGGACGACAAAGAGAAACTGCTTACACAAACTCAACCCGAGATAAAGTAACTTTTTTTAAGCATCTATATTTTCCTATCGGTCTTTCACAAGCACTAACTGTAGGGTTTGTACACAACATACTCTGCAGCAGGGCGTACTACACAGTATACATCACTAGAATCTCCTGTCACCTGCATGTAGGTCTCCAGTGCCACCCACATGTCCCAGCTGGCCAGATTCCTGCCCCCTTTAGCGTACCCCTCGGCACGGCTCTGTCGGTTGGCCAGCGCCATGTTGGGGTGGGCCTGATCCCGTTTCACCCCCAACACCTCCTCGTGCACGTACACGGACCACAGGTTACACGTGCACTCAGTGGTGTGTGAGGGGAACTCCCAGACTCTTCTCTGCTGGTTGTGGCCCAGCTCGTGGATTACTCCCCACAGGCCCGAGCTGCGGGCTGCCACAGGGTTCAACAGGTCTGGGGCGGAGGAGGATTGTATCATGATAGGGTAGCCTGCATGCATGAAGCCTGTGGGTGGGGGGGGAGAGGGTCAGCTCAATGTCTGGATACTTGCAGGGCAGAGGTTGTGCAGTCCACTCCAATACACTCTTTAAAAAATGGTTCCAAAAGGGTTCTACGGCTGTCCCGATAGGTAGAACCCTTTAGGGTTCTATATTGAAGCAAAAATGGTTCTACCTGGAACCAAAAGTCTTCTCCTATGAGGACAGCCGAAGAACCCTTTTTGGTTCTAGATAGAAGCTCTTTTTCTAAGAGTGTAGGTCACTCTTGCTCCCTTAGAAACTATTTAGGGACTGTCCTACCTGACTCAAAATACATTTTTGAAATATTTGGGTCAATGTCTTTTCAGATAATTTCTCTTTTTCCTGTTCATATCCAGCAATTACACGATCCCTAGTCCCCTACCATAGTCAATTCCAGTCAAGACAGTTTGTCCATGCTAAGAAATAAAAGGGACAGACGCTGACCATGGGAAATCTGGACGTCGGCCACAAAGCGCTCCTTGCGGGGGAACTTGGCGGGGACGGAGGCAAGGTCAGCTACCCCCCTCATGATGTCATCCCAGAGAGCTGCCACCAGGTCAGGCCGATCCAGACCTCGGACCACGTCAGAGTGGACGGTCAGGATGATGTTCTCAAACTCCATCTCTGCCCAGGGGGAAGGGGCGTTCCGCAGAACTGCCCAGTCTGCAGGTGTGGTCATGCCTAGAGAGGAAAGAGGCAAGGGTTGGAGGAAAATCCTGGATCATTTCACTGAATTTATTATTTTCACAAGGTGTTATGACTAGGCTGTGTACATCTTCATAATCAATCATGAAATCAATCGGCCTAGCATTGGTGAGCAACATACATTAAATAGCCTTCAAGATGAATATTACCAGACAAACATTTGGTACAGTGTGATTTCCTACCACAATGATGAGTAGCACATTGAAAATCAATTCTCATAACAGCAGGGAGTTCAGTTTTAGTAACACAGCTGCAATTACACAGTATCTGAGAGCATCGCTGTTCTAAGCTTAGTGTATCTCTGTATTCTACAGATGTTTCACACAGAACAAAGGCTCTGTCATTTCCTCTTTAATCAGCCGTCATCATCGTACATTCAAAATGGCAACAGTATTGTATTAGGAATACATGAATAGCAGATCAGAATACATGAATACAACTCTGGGAAATGAATAAAAAAACAGGTGAAAATATATATTTTGCCTGGATGAAGTCAAAAGGGTCCCAGACAGACATTGTAAATGAGTAAATGAGGGGGCTGGATGGAGTAATGTACTTTGTTCTTTTATGGTGTATGTACTTTGTGTTATCTTTTATTCACCTGGTATTTATCCAGGTTAGTCTCATTGAAATACCCTCTCTGTAACACTTTCTATGAGGCACGCACATATAATAATGGCACACTTGGCGCATTATAACACTTGCTATAAGCCGTCATGAGTTATAACAACTCATAGTTGTAACACCCTTGTAATACATCACTTGGATGCATTATAAGACCAAAGTGTAAAATGCATCATCGAGCCCCACCTCCCTCCCTCTCCCACCCACCCACTTACCAGTCTTGTAGTAGGGGGCCGGCACAGCCCCCTGAATAATGACCTCCAACCCCTCCACCTGGGTCTTAGGAGGGGCGATGAGATAGAGGAGACCGCCCCACAGGTTCCACACCTGCATCATCTCTGAGTCTATGGGGAAGCGCTCATGAACCACTGGCGCTCGCCTCAGCTCGTTCGAATTCCCAATGTTGTCAGTCTGACAGCCTATCTGGACCTGATGGTAACAGGGGCATCAGTCAGTCAATCAATCAATCCACAAAGTGCTTTTGCATCAACATGTAAAGGGCTTGATCTCAAAACAAATAAAACATTATTTGATTCAATAGACTTTAGAATGATAAGACATAACAAAAAGCAGTAATGGATACCTTCCAGCCCTGGTTGACGATTTGTGGTGGCATGGCCATGTACGTCCTCATCCCAGGGGAAAGGAACAGACCAGTGCTGAGCCACTCCTCTCCTCCTAAGACAATGTTCAGCAGTGGTTATATTCAAACACAACTGTATAGAATAATAGTGAGTGTATGGTTAGAAACATGTATACCCAAACTAACCAATGAACTTGCACATAAGCAGAGTAGCTATGGCGAAAGGTATTTTCTTGCACCCATTGCTTCCCAAGACTTAACCATCTCCTTAACCATGATCCACTATTTTAGAGTGCAAATGAGAGCTAACTGACCTGCTGTATTACAGTTGATCCTAACCCTGGCATTGGACAAGGCGGGCATCATTGGCTGGTCCTTGATCAGGTAAGGCAGTAGGGCATCTGGGTCCTGGCACACCTTGTACACCTGCGCGCCAACATTGAGCAGCAGGTGGTCCTTGGCGCTTATCACCGGGCAGCTGTGGCACACCTGGGGGATGCCCGTCTCCTTCAGCACGTCAGTGAGCATGGCCAGCACCGAGGTGTACGAGGCACAGTCGTGCGCCCGCATGTGCAGGTAATTGGCACAGTCGCTGCCAAGCTTCTTCAGACCCGCCTCCTCATTCTCCGTCAGCGTCTCGCCCTGGGTCACGTGGCCGGCAAAGCGGCGCAGCAGGTGGCGGAAGTGGAAGCCCTCAGAGCAGGTCTGACCCGGGACTGGGGCCTTGTAGCAGCCTGCGTCCAGAGTGTTCCCCATCATGCTGAGGCCCATCTTGTTGAGGATGTGGTTGCCTGCGTACCCTGTCATGGTGTTGTGGCCTGGATTTGTCTGGGCCCAGTACCAGGCGTGACCCCCGATCAGCAGACCCCCGCCCTCGGCCACAAAGTCCTGGATTTCATCGGCCTGGGCGTCGCTGTAGGAGGTGCAGACGTAGACGCTAAGCTCCTTCCTGAAGCCGCTCTTCTCACAGCGCAGGCCAGACTTGCTCAGCAGGGTGTGGGCGGCGCCGAGCTGGGGCAGGACGCCTACCAAGCCGTTACGGCCCTCGTCTAACCAGCGCACGGCATTGAGCATGAAGGGGGACATCTGCTCTCGGCCCAAATATCCCTCGTGGGTGATCACGATGACTCGGCCCTGTCCGTAGTATGCCCCGGCCAGAAATGACCTGCAGTCCTTTGTGGTGCCGATGGGGAATGCGAGAGGGCCGTGTACCAGCACCTCTGAGCAAATAGCCCCGCCCTGGATATCAAACTCAGTCACGCCCTCCAGCAGGAACTCCAGGTCATCCTTGAAGTCCTTGCCTATCCTAGGGAAAGAAGAGAGTGAAAGTGTAGGTATGATTTGACAACATAACTTAGACACATAAAAATAGCTATTTTTTTTTTTTTTAAATTACATTTATTTAACCAGGTGATTTCTGGAGTTAAATAAAAACCCTTCTTTGTTTTCTTCACACCTGGTTCTAGGAGGTGATGAGGCACAAAATACCACCATGTACACATTTCCGTTTTACTACAGTATCTCTATAGTAATATGCCACCTTCTCTTCTCTCTATGAACTGCCCAATACTTACGCCACAGCCAGCCAGTTGGAAGGGATCTGTGGAGGCACAGGGAGAGTACCCAGCTCCCCAAGGTGCTCCGAGAAGTAGATGCCAGCCACACTGGAAACCTTGTTCCCAGGGAAACCCAGCAGGGTGTTCTGTTTGGGGTGTTCCTCCGCCCAGCTACACGCCTGACCAGCAATCAGCAGCCCGCCCCCCACCTTCAGGAACCCCACCAGTTCCTTCACCTCTGGGCCCACGCAGTACGCATCTGTGACATACACTCCCAGGCCCTCGCAGAAGCCCCCCACCTTGGGTTGGAGGCTGGAGTGGCTGAGGTTGTCGGCTACGGCCTTACAGCTCTGGTGGACGCCCACGGTAGTGCTGTCACAGGAGGAGCCTGTCAGCCAGGTTAGGGCATTCTCCACTAGGGTAGGAAAGGCGGTGAGGTAGCCCTCGTGGCCCAGCACCACCACCCGGCCTCGGCCGTAGAATGAGGCAGCCATCAGGACCTGGCCACAGGCGTTCATGGCCAGCGGGAAGGCTTGGTCCCCGATCAGTACTAAGTTGCTGGGTATGTTTGGCCCGCTGAGGTCCAGCTCCTTGACCCCCCTCATCAGGGCAGTGTAGGCCTCCTCACGGGACATGCTGGTTTGGGTCATGGCTTAGTCAGTAGGCTGACGATCCTGTAGGTGGTGAAAAAAAAGAAAATGATTTTAAAAGACAGATATGTATTAAACAGTATAAGTACTGGAGGCTGACAAGTCCATGTACATGCATTTAACTCTTTAAACTGTTGCTATGACAAAAACAAGTTTCTGAATTTTACGTTGCGGTAATCTCTACAACAAAAGTATCATAAATAATTCAGAACAAAAGAAGGCATCTGTAAAACCTACCTAGATACAAAGGAAAACCAACCGCCGACGATCAGAATCAAGAGGAAAATGGAGTTCAGAGCAAGCAGAGCAGCAAGCTGTGTTACATTCCACTTAGCATACTTGGAACAGTCTGAATGAAGGGAAGAAAGAGATCATCATATCAGCAAACCAAGCAAAAGGAGAAGGGAGGGGTGTGTGTGTGGCCAATGACTGGCAACTGTGACCTGAGCAGACAAGGCAGGGCAGGGGAAAGGGAGGCATCTGTCAACAGTGAGTCTGTATGAATAGCTAACAGTGTACTCACATGGGTGGAGTCCTTCAGATACCAGAAGGGTTGCCTAATGCTTATTTTTTATTTGTTTTATTTATTGCAAGAATAACAACAATAATGTTTAAAAAAATAGTTATGATCGGAATTACAGAAATAAGCATAATGCCATTTAACATCATCAAAGGTAAATTTAGGGAATTCTGGAGATTATATACACAAACATTAATGAATTTCAATCCATAGTTTACTAGAATGGCTGCATGAAACAAATAAATGCTCTATAGATTCTGAATCAGAGGAACAAAAAACACAAGGCATTTTGTCAAAATGTAATATTTTGTGCAAGAAATCATTAATATGTAAGAAAAAAATGTTTTGGTTTCTTTACCTTTTGGGATAACTGGAAAATTAAGGTAAAGGTAGTCGTTTTTAACCATAGCATGGGTTGGTCACTTCCATAGCAATATATTGAATTGTAATCACCAAAAATTACTTAATTAACTCCCAATCGTATCCACTTATTGTTGAATATTTTATCCAAAAGGTTCAAGTGATTCATTTGTAAACTTAGAAAAGAGAGAACAACCTCATAATATAACAAAGTGTTCTTAATAAGTCCAAGTAAAGGAAGTGGAATTACTTTGCAAACCTTAAATATATTCTCTCTGAGTAGTATTAACCTGAAATTTACCAATGAACTCATCAAACGCCAGAAACTCCCCAGTGTTGCCTAACAAATCACATACATTAGGAATTCAAGTCCACCAAGTTTATTAAACTGACTGTTAGGGATATGATACCACATAGAAATAGGATTAGACAGACATAAATTCAACCATTTCATTCTAAAAGTACCCACTAATGACTAAAAATCAATAGCCTGTAAACCTCCACGATCTTAAGTCTTTCACTAATTGAGATTTCCGAATATAATATCTTGTATTCCTCCAAACAAATCTAAATATTACAGAATTGACTTTTTTTTAAATGTTATTAGAAGAAAGAAAAAGGGACAGACTTGGGTATATGATTCTAGATAAACAATCAGTCTTGGACAAAATAATGCAACCCAAAATTGAGATATCACGTTGCAGCCACTGACTTAATGAAACTCTTATGGAATTAATCCTATTATCGTTGTTTAAAGATTCTCTATCTGAAACGTTTGGCATAGACATGGGCTAGTAACTTATAGCCAGTTGCCAACAACGTAATTGGTGTCCAGGTAAAGAGAGTCCTGCTTTGGTTTGGGAATAAGAACTATTAGTCCCTGTCTCAAAGAAGGTGGTAAGATAGCATTAGCAATACCCTCTTTGTATACCGAAAGCAATAACTCTAATATCAAGCCAGAAATGTCAATAGAATTCAGGAGTCAAGCCATCCGGTGCAGGAGATTTACCTATAGGATTTGTTTAATGGCTTGGTCCAACTCAGTCATATCTATATCAGAATCACAGAGTTTCTTAAACCTTGATTCTATAGGCTTAACAGAGTTATTAACTGAAACCATAAAAAGGAATCGAAGTCGCCTTCCGAAAGATGAGATTGATACAGCGTACTGTAGAAAGAGTGTATTTTCTTATTAATCACTTCAAGATCATCAGATAGTGTCATTTACATAAATGGATGAAATACTATTCCTAGCCTGCGTTTTCTTCACCTTTCTCAATCCATTTGCCCTTTGAGCGGATGAAGGCACCTTGTGCCTTATCGTTGTATATGTCGTACATAAATGGATGAAATACTATTCCTAGCCTGCGTTTTCTTCACCTTTCGCAATCCATTTGCCCTTTGAGCGGATGAAGGCACCTTGTGCCTTATCGTTGTATATGTCGTCCAGTTCACATTGGCATTTAGCAACCTTGGCATTTTCATTTAAATCAAGTTTATTGCTCAGCCTGTTAATATCAACAATAATAATATCTGCTTGGAGAATCTGACTGTATGTTATAACCATACATATTTACCAATATGTAACGTGACCCTTTATATTCGAAAACAATAGATATCCAGTGACCCTCATCATCACACCTGCTTTCTAAAACTGTACCTGGAAAACGTCTGAAAAGTATTGCCACACCAGCAGAATGAGATGAGCCATGGCTAAAAATGATCTTGTCACCACATTTTTTAAGTCAGCATCTGAGGAATGTGTCTCTAGAAATAAAAAAAACAATTGGCCTTTAATGAACTTTCCAAAAACTAAAAATAGCCTTGCGTTTTATATTGTTACGTAAACCCTTGGTGTTCAAGGATAAAAAGGAAAGATAAATATTGAAGAGTATCCTAGAAAAAAAGTTGTCTAAAATAAACAGGGGCCTGAATAATATAAAAGTAACATACGCCCATCAAAATTAACTTGACGAACAGTAACGACCATACACAGGAAAATAAATGGATAGATCGTGTAATAACACATCTTATATTAATAGTTTACATCTTCAATTGAACTCTCATACTTAAAATAAATACATCTCTGAAGGCTAATCAAGCCATATTGAAAATAAATGGAGATGTACTTACATAATATCGATCTTGAAACAAAATGACGAACAAAAACCACATTTAGTATTCTTACGTTCTTTAATGCTCACATCCAAAACTCGGCACTACAAACAAACATTACCGCCCTATGCAATATCACCTATATGCCGTGTTCAGATAAACGATTGCATGAATAAACTCACCAGTTGAAAAAGTATATGGCTTCAACTCGTAAAGCGTGAATCAGTCAGTCACGTGCCTCCACCCTGCGGCGGTCAATGACAGCAAACCCCTGGCGAAAGAATGCTTTGACCACCTGCGTCTTGCCACATCGACTTGTGGCCACAGCTTCGCACGGGCATCCCTGTCGCGCTTGCTCAATTCTTCTGCAAAGCGAATGCCTTTCTCCCTGCAGATCGGCGCCAGCTTCGCAGCTCTCCAAACCTCGTCTCTCACGTTCCTCAACCGCTCAACGCAAACATAATGATGACCTGTCTGTCTGTTCTTCTCCTTTCTCTTGTCTCCGAGACTGTGTACAACATATACCGCGATGTTCAGGGTAGCAGTGATATGGAACAAACTTCCCAATAATGACAAGCACAATCCCTCTGATATTCTCACCATCAGTTTCAGGCAACCCGTTCAGTCTCAGGCCCCATCGGCGCTTGTATCGGTCCTGTTCAGCACTGGCTTGTGCGCAGCTTTTCTTTTTTCAGGGCATCAATGTCATTTTTCAACAGTGGTGATACCCTTAATTAATGCCTGCTACATTCAAATCTGTCGTTTTGGAAGCGTCTGCAATCTAGAGGGTCTTTTTATGAATCCTCTCATTAAAGCCATTCAACCGAATAGCTTGTTCGTCAAATTTCCTGTTTAAACCCTGGATTGCCTTCATTGGTGATAGGCTGGGGTGGTTGAGTCTGCCCGGCGTCACTTTCTCGTAATCTCTTCAGGTTGGGGGGTTTCGAAGGGGATTTATTGGACACCTGTACCGAAAACGAATTTACTCCGACGTCGGTACCGTTACTTCTGGAGGAGTGTCAAAATCTTCCAAATAGTTGACAGTATCCACCTCGGTTACGACAGCTCCCTCCACATTTTGCTAGCTTCCAGCTAATGTTACTAGCTAGCTAACACTGATTTATTGTTAGCTAGTCTTCGCTGAACTTGCTTGAAGTATAACAAAGTGGAAAAGTGATGTTCGGTAAACCACCAAACTAATTGAAATAGGGGGAAAAATACAGTAAGAAACGTAACTTTAACTGTGACGGTCGTCAAACTCAAATTAGGGCTTGAATTCAATTTAAAGTTCAAGAGCTCAGTATATGGCTCACACATCAACACCATTATCCCAGAAAACCTAGACCCACTCCAATTTGCATACCTGCCCAACAGATCCACAGATGACGCAATCTCTATTGCACTCCACACTGCCCTTTCACACCTGGGCAAAAGGAACACCTATGTGAGAATGCTATTCATTGACTACAGCTCAGCATTCAACACCATAGTGCCCTCAAAGCTCATAACTAAGCTAAGAACCCTGGGACTAAACACCTCCCTCTGCAACTGGATCCTGGGCCACCCCAGGTGGTAAGGGTGGACTACGGGAAAAGGAGGACTGAGCATGCCCCCATTCTCATCGACGGGGCTGTAGTGGTGCAGGTTGAGAGCTTCAAGTTCTTTGGTGTCCACATCACCAACAAACTAACATGGTCCAAGCACACCAAGACAGTCGTGAAAAGGGCACGACAAAACCTATTCCCCCTCAGGAGACTAAAAAGATTTGGCATGGGTCCTCAGATCCTCAAAAGGTTCTATAGCTGCACCACCGAGAGCATCCTGACTGGCTGCATCACTGTCTGGTATGGCAACTGCTCGGCCTCTGACCGCAAGGCGCTACAGAGGGAAGTGCGTACAGCCCAGTACATCACTGGGGCCAAGCTTCCTGCCATCCAGGACCTCTATATCAGGCGGTGTCAGAGGAAGGACCTAAAAATTGTCAAAGACTCCAGCCACCCTAGTCATAGACTGTTCTCTCTGCTACCGCACGGCAAGCGGTCCCGGGACGCCAAGTCTAGGTCCAAGAGGCTTCTAAACAGCTTCTACCACCAAGACATAAGACTACTGAACATCTAATCAAATGGCTACCCAGACTATTTGCATTGTCCCCCCCTTTTACACAGATGCTACTCTATTATTACCTATGCATAAGTCCCTTTAATAACCCTACCTACATGTATATATTACCTCAATTACCTCGACTAACTGGTGCCCCCGCACATTGACTCGTTACCGGTACCCCCATTTATAGCCTCGCTATTGTTATTTTACTGCTGCTCTGTAATTATTTGTAACTTTTATTTTTTTAGGTATTTTTCTTAAAACTGCATTGTTGGTAAAGGGCTTGTAAGTAAGCCTTTCACTGCTGTTGTTGTATTCGGTGCATGTAACAAATAACATTTTATTTTAATGGGACCACTCACTCCGCCATTCTGTCCCACCCCCCAGAAGGGTTGCCTATGTAACAGTTTAACTTTACGTCCGTCCCCTCGCCCCGGGCGCGAACCAGGGACCCTCTGCACACATCAACGACTGACACCCACGAAGCATCTTTACCCATCGCTCCACAAAAGCCGCGTCCCTTGCAGAGCAAGGGGAACCACTACTTCAAGGTCTCAGAGCAAGTGACGTCACCGACTGAAAGGCTGCTAGCGCACACCACCGCTAACTAGCTAGCCATTTCACATCGGTTACACCTAATACATCAATCAAACTGGGCAATTCGGGTGGGTATAATTTGTGGAACATTCCAACAGGAATCTGTTCCAGAAGCTTCGTAAATAACAAGGTTACCAACAACAACGCAAACAAAGTTAGGGAGTGGGCTATTTCATTACGTTTGTCACTCACCACGTTTATTCCGAAAAATGTCTGTCTTCACTCTGGAGCCTATGGACAAACATTAAGAATAAGCTACGTGGTGGGTTGATGCCTATTCAGCAGCTAGTTAGCTAGGTGAATTGATCATGCTACTTTGTATGCGTTGTTTGTTAGCAACCTTGTACTTTACGACGTTTTTGGAACATATTCCTGTTGGAACGTTCCACAAATTATACCCACCCTTTCAAGACTAAATTTCATGAAAAAAAATACCTGATGTTTTAGGCTTAGTTATAGTCGAACACATCAATTCTGGTCTTTTTGACAGTTCTTGCAAAGGTGATATTTATTATAGTAGTAAATCTAGCACATCTTGCCCCTAGCTGTTCAACTCTACCATTGAAATCGTGATTCCCACCTCATCTCACAGATGGGCGCATAGACTAGACGTAACATAGTAAACGTGAATCCGGGATACTCAAATGAAGTAAGTTGCTTTAGGCAATAACAAAAGGAGGGTGGGCGAACAACTACATAGCATGTTAGCAAACCCTTCCCCTAAACTTTCGAACTACATAGCATGTTAACTAACCCTTCTCCTAAATGTAACCCTTTTAGCGAACTCTTCCCCTAAACCAACTCATTGTGCTGAGGGATTAACCTAAATGTTGCTTATTTTTACGTTTTTAAACAACTAATTGACTGACGTCAGTTAAATTATTTGAATTTAATGTCGTTCCTTTCTGTGAGCTCAATGCGCACATTGCGCTACAGTTTGTGCAAAAATAGATCAGATCATGCCCGAACTGTGCAATGTAATAGGGAGTTGTAGTTTCCAAAAGGCCAATGTTCTAAATAGTGCAGAAAACATGATTATTAACTACAATGACCATAATCGATTGCGTGGTTACTTGTCTGGTCTGATTCTTTTACGCCTGCTATGTAAGAGAGAATAATGCGAGATCAATAGGGGATACGTACTGTAGAGAGCAGTTGCTTTGCGAGGTATTGATATTCAGCAGTGGTGTAAAAATACTTGAAAGTACTACTTAAGTAGTTTTTGGGGGGTATCTGTACTTTACTCTTTATATTTTTGACAACTTTTACTTCACTACATTCCCAAAGAAAATTATGTACTTTTTTTTCATACATTTTCCCTGACAACCTAAAGTACTTATTACATTTTGAATGCTTAGCAGGACAATACATTTTTTTATTTCACACACTTATCAAAAGAACATCCCTGGTCATCCCTACAGCCTCTTATCTGGTGGACTCACGAAACATATGCTTTGTTTGTAAATTATGTCTGAGTGTTGGAGAGTGCCCCTGGCTATCCATAAATAAATAAAAATTAAACAATAAAATTATGCCGTCTGGGTTGCTTAATATAAGGACTTTGAACTGATTTTATATTTTTACTTTTGATACTTAAGTACATTTTATCAATTACATTTACTTTTAATACTTAAGTATATTTTAAGCCAAATAATTTTAGACTTTTACTCAAGTAGTATTTTACTGGGTGACTTTCACTTTTACATTTTCTATTAAGGTATTACTTTTACTCAAGTATGACAATTGGGTACTTTTTCCACCACTGGAATTCAGCAGTCATAAAAGTATGCCTTATTTACTTTGAATAACTACTAAAATAGTGATTGTAGTGATTTGCCTAAAATAGTGATTTGCCTCATGATGTGCCAACCCTTGCACAATTAATCTGTGCTTCAGCTGCAGGTAGCCTAGAGAAGCCTATGCACTCTGATCCCCTCTGGCCGGGTGAAACGAAGCAGTAAAGTCATGTATTTATAGCCTAAAATAGGCCTGTATTTGTTTTAAGAGAATGTGAATGTGATCAAACTTTGGGTGGCTAGGCTACCTAGACCTTATCAATCCAAAATTATTGACTGGAATTAATCAATCAACACAATAGTGATGACATACTGTGTGAGTAACTTTTTAATTACAGATGCAACGGCCTACACAATGCAACTCTGCATAAAGAAAACTCAGCCCTGTTAGTTCTATTGTCCAATCAGTTGTTGTCTATTTAAAAAAAAACATATGACCTGTTTAGAAAAAATATGGTCCCATCATAGCCTATATAAAACAGTTTTACAGCTGATGTATTACTATGTCATACCCTCCAACTAGTTTTACCTGGTTAGCCCAGTGGTTCTCCTCAGGGACCTCAGACATTTAATAATTTTGTTTTAGCCCTGAACTAGTTCACCTGATCCACCTAATCAAGGGTTAGTTGACAAATTTAATCAGGTGTGCTAGTTCTGTAATAGATCAAATACATGAACCGGCTGGGGGTCCACAACGAGAGGTTTGAGAACAACTGGGTTAGCCTATCCCCCATCACATCTTGGACCTGTGGTGCTACCACTGAAATCACACAATGTTACAAATGAAGAAACATATCCTTTAAATATGCTCTACTATGTCAAGGAGGATGAGGATTATACGTCTATAGTCGTTGCTACATCCATTTTAACAAGAAATAGTTGTATTTGTTTCCCAAATGCTATGACTGGTGGTGCAGTCTGCTAAAACAATTGTGAGTTCTAATCCCACATGGGGCAGATATCTTTTTATGTTCTTTTAAAAAATCCTTTATTTCTATATTAATCCCATGCCCACACACTTCTAATTCTAAAAAGTAAAAGCATACCTGTGAGAGGGTCGCCCTGGTTGTAGTTGTAGGTTTTTATACAGTAACCAAGTCCCAATCTGTGAGTTAATTTGACCATTGGAAAAAGAGCTACTGCGTAAATACTGCAATGCGGGTTGGATTGAATTGAGCCCTTAATCTTAAATTTCTATGTGATGCTTGCACTTTTCTTCCCAACACAATCGAGCTCGACACCTTTAGTCCTAAACCCGGAATAAATTACCTCAGGTTCGTTCAGCAAACCCCATGGGGAAATTGAATGGGGAAAGAATAGGGTTTTTGAATAAATGCTGAAAATAAGGTCTGAGGGTAACACAGGTTTAGGAGATCATATAAGTTTTGTCCTATGAGATAATAGCAGTCAATTAACATGACCTTAATGAATTATGAGCCTTTGTGCTTTTTTTTTTTTACAACATACATTCTTGAAAATTCACAAAAAGTGACATTAGCTGATGATTATCTCATAGAACAAAACGTATACAATCTAAGCCTGTGTTTCCCACAGAATGTATTTTAGGAGTTTATACAAAACCCCTAAATAAATGGCATTCATTTTCTCCAGACCATGGCAGAGTTAGTGCCTAGAGAAATAGTAATGATGTCTTTCTGTAACACAATACCTCAATTTTAAGTGGAAAATTTTAAAAGTATGAAACATGGAGATATGGCCTTGTGGGAACACTAACACTATTAAGGAGTGTAGTAATTTAACCTTTTGTTTTTTGGAAATAATTTATTGCTGATGTGAAAGATAACTTCCTTATGTTCCAAAACCGTACTGCAAGCGATGCATTTTAACATTCAGAACGAGCGTCGGGGATCTTAACAAAACACCCCCGACCAGAGGATAATATGTCAATATGTGCTAAAGCATTCCCGACCAGAAGATTATATGTCAATATGCAGTTAGCGTCTATGAATGAGGTAAACCTCGGCTAGTCAGATGTCTGTTTTGACAAACCGTTTTTTCGGCAGGCAGGGTATTCTAATAGCCCTTCTGAGACTGACTCCACCAGTGTGAACAGTCCTGTTGGGAAAACGAATAGTTCACTGTAGGGTAAGATGACAAAACATGGGGAAAGAGCAGCCCAGACTAGGGTCGGAATCAAATATGAGATGGATGTTTCTAAACGAAAGTGTTTTTGTGACGGACCAATGAAAGTTGGAACGTGCTACCTTTAAAGTGTTCCGCCTATTTCTCGGCAATATTCCATTCCTCCTCTTGTCTGGTTGTGATTGTGAACTGAAAACGTTGAGTACACTTTTGAATGACTGATGTGGATGTGTTCACCATGCAAAGCTTGGCTTTGGCTTTTAACCATGGATGATTTAGAAGAGAAGAATCCTCTTACTCATACATGGCTAGCCAGTAGCTAGCTTTTTAACTTATAAAGCTAGCTATAATCGTTCAACACTTCGTAAAGTTACGTTTAGAATTGCTGCTCGGCTCTTAAGAAACATTTGACATGCCTAATTAATGTTACACCCATTGTAAACCGATATGTTATGGACACCGTACGTTATTTGTTTTTCCCTACATCCTACTGTCTCTTGTCTTTGCAGATGCAGCAGTGCACATTACTCAGTGCATCCGGCGCTCGTGTCCCACTAGCCGATGGCCGAGCCGTGATCCTAGGTCGTGGTCCAGAGACTGGAGTTATTGACAAGAAGTGCTCCCGACACCAGGGTATGAGGACTAGCTAGCTAACGTTAGATACGTACCAATGGCCATGTTCTAATTATTTATCTTACCTCCCAAAGTGTGCACTTGTTCACTTTCCTTCATGGATTTAAAAATAAATTAATGGTATATGGAAACTCTATCTTGCCCATGCGTACACCAATTCAATGTGTTTAAATGTGTGAAAAGTAGTGAATGAGTGTAAACTTCAGGAGAAAGGAGAGATTATTGGGATGCTGCTTTTTAAATGCGGTGTCCGGTGGGATTACTCCAGCCAGCTATCTAAACTACACAACTATCTAAAATGTGTCATATTCCTTCTAGTGAAGCTGGTGGCCTGTTATGCAGACAAGGAGGTACTTGTAACACAGGTATGAAATTATTACATTGTGCCTGTTGTTGAGGCCAACGCTCTCTTATCTTAGTTTTACACTCAACACTACTGCTTAACCTGTCTGTAACTGCTGTCAAAGTATAGTTTTCCTCTTCAGCTTGGTCCCAACCCCTCATCCTTGGGCAGTGAGAGTCTTGGTAGAGGCCAGTCTGGCCGACTGACCCATGACAGCACCCTCTACCTGGTTAACCAGAGCCACCCCTTCAGAGTGCAGTTCTCTGCTTCCAACGAAACCTCCTCATCCTCTGCCCAGAAGGGGAAGGTTGTAGAAAGGTTGAAAGCATTGGATAAGACAAAAGGAGGAAAGAATGACAGAGAGAGGGAGGTTCAAAGCACAGGTCCCAAACGCAGCATCCAAGACTTTTTTGCTTCCTCTCCCAAGAAGGTATGAGAACACGTTCATCTTAACTGAGAAAATGGCATGCATTTTAATTTGTCTAGCAATATTTAGAGTAACCGAAAGGACCTAACGTATCACTTCAACTGTTCAAAATACACCATGTTTTCTCAATGCCAACCTCCAATTTATGTGAAGTTTAGTTTGACCATGGTTGCATTTTTCTTTTTCACGCAGGCATCCAAGAGGTCACACAGTTCTGAGGAGGACCCGCAGGAGAAGCGCAGGAGGACTACAGGCTCCGACAGTGGGGACGAGGCTGAGAAGCTTGCTGAGGAGAAGCTCCGACACCTCCAGGAAATGTCAGAGAGGGCTTCAGGGGCTAGCAGAGACTGTGTCCAGCAGCAGGCATCAGTCTCAGCCTGTTCTCGAAGCCACTGGCAGCAGATTGGAAACCTCATGCTCTACACTGCTGTTGGCGTCACTGGAAGCACCAAGGTAAGAGCTAACTAGGTAATTCTGTAAAACTCCACATTTGATTTAAGCCAATGAGTCTGTGTGTTGTTTGAATGAGATGCTGAATATGATTTGACTTTGTCCATCCAAGGATGAAAATGTTTTAGGCCTACATTTGAGCGCTTTGGACATATTGTTTCCACCAACAATCTAATTGTCTCGAAGTCCACTTTCAACCAAGCAGTACAAACACAATTACTTTTAGTAACATAATTTTAAAGCCGACCCATCTTTCTTTCTGGCCCAGATTGCTGGGTTCGACATTGATGGGTGTATCATCACCACCAATTCTGGAAAAGTGTTTCCCACCAGCCCAGATGACTGGAGGTCAGTCAGTCTGCTGTTCTGTCAAGTTGCGGCTTTGCGTATGGCCTCCTCTCACTTTGCTTGCTCTCTCCTCATCCCTTGACTTGAGTCATTTCCTTGCCTATATTTGTTCTCTTATCTCCTTTACAGGATTCTCTTTCCTGAGATCCAACCCAAACTGGCCAGCTTATTAAAGAAAGGCTACAAGGTAGAAGCAAACATAAATGTATTGTCAAGCATGGACACGGCAAAGCTGTTCTACGAGAAATATTTCTTATCCGTCCTTTTAATGGTAATATGTGGCTAGATGAATAGCTCATGATGTCTCTGTTGCCCCTCCCAGGTTGTGTTTTTCACCAATCAGATGGGTATATCTAGGGGGAAACTGAAGCCTGAGGATTTCAAGTCTAAAGTGGAGAACATTCTGAAGACATTACAGCTCCCCATACAGGTTAGTCAAGAAACATTTAAACACAAAGATGGCGCTTGAAAGCAGATTCACTATTGTATCTATGTGTTTGTCAGTGTTTTATTGTGTGTAATTCAGATGTGGACACCTTTAACTGTGTGTGTGTCTCAGGTCTTTGTGGCGTCTGGTCCTGGGATCTACAGGAAGCCAGTGATGGGGATGTGGGAGCACCTGTGTGAGAAGGTGAGACCATAAGGCACGCATCATATCAGACATTGTGAATAGGGATTACATGTAGACGATGATTGTGTCCTACAAACCACCTCAACACAGGTGTGTCGCAAAAGGTTCACAAAGCCAGCTCCATTTAGCATTGTCTAGTTGTTTGTCATCCACTCAGACCACATTACCCTGGTGAGTCATGACATAGACCAGTCACTGCTTCAACATTTACATTACATTTAAGTCATTTAGCAGACACTCTTATCCAGAGCAACTTACAGTAGTGAGTGTTTCCATTTTCATACTTCAACAAGGGCATGGTGTGGGAAATAAATAGAATGGGAATAGAAATTTGTCCATCTGCTTCCAGCTAGAAATGTATTTTTCCCTGCTCCCAACCCCCCCAAACTACAAACATGGTCCAACATGTTTTTCCTCTCTCAGGATAATGGCGGTGTGGCTGTAGACAAAAGCCAGAGTCTCTATGTGGGAGGTGAGTCAACAACAACAGAACAACCCATAGCAACATAACGTCTTCCTCTTACTTAGCCTATTCTTATCCTGACTCTTGTAAGTGATGTGCTGCTTATGGTCATGTTTGATGAACTTGTACTCGCCCTCCAGCAGCTGAGAGCCTGAGACCTTTCTCTCTCCTCTGTCACAGATGCAGCGGGACGGCCTGTTAACTGGGCTCCTGGCAAGAAGAAGAAGGACTTTTCCTGCAGTGACCGACTGGTGAGAGGACCTGTACTAACCTCTAGACCAGTCTGTTCACTTGTCGACAAGTCTGTCCTGACCTCTAGTTCCAGTGCATCTTCATACACACCAAACAGAAAAATGACCCAAATAGTGGGCTGAAATGAGGAATTTCAATATGCTAAAACTCAGTAGAGACAAATCAGCAGAGAATAATGTTCTGTGTCTACTGACTGTATGAAAGGTCATTCTTGCTATGGTGTAGATACAGTTTATGACCAGGTGTTGTACCATGCAGGCATTGCATATCTTAATAATGCCTGACACTGATTTTTCTCTCTCTCTCCCTCTCTCTCGACTAGTTTGCTCTGAACCTTGGACTACAGTTCCACACTCCAGAGGAGTTCTTCCTGGGCTGGAAGACCGCCCCCTTCAGTCTTCCTCCATTTGACCCTGTGAGTAACCGGGTGGATATCTGTGGTATTCTGTCTGCACAGAATACGTGTGTGAAGCTTTTGAAGCCTCTATGTATGTGTGTGCACTTGCACATCTGACTGTGTGTGTGTGTGTGTCTCTCTCCAGAGGAAATGTGACTCTAACGCCCGTCTATATGACCCGCCCAGTGCCTCCCTCACCTCCACCAAGCAGGAAGTAATCATTGCCGTGGGTTTCCCTGCTTGTAAGTGGACGTGCATTCCTTATTTTTCTGCCATCCTCCCTCTCTTTACTGACAACCCTCCCTTCTTTTTTTTTATCCAGCCGGGAAATCATCCTTTTTCCACACACACATCGTCCCCAAAGGTTACGTGTACGTGAACAGGGTGAGTGGATCAGTGTGCTGTTGGCTCTCTTAACATCCACACACACACGCATATACACACACTGACCTGACCTGTGTTTGTCAGGACACCCTGGGCTCGTGGCAGAGCTGTGTTTCGGCCTGTGAGCGGGCTCTGAAGGAGGGGCGCAGCGTGGCGGTGGATAACACCAACCCAGACCCTGAGTCTCGCAAACGGTACCCGTCTCTGTGCTCCTACTAGTGTGTGGAGCACTTTTGGTTTGCAGTTCATGAACAACCTAAACCACTTACATATCAGAGAGTGGTAAATCTGCTACATGCATGAACCAAACCAGAGATATTTGATTGAGTGTGTTTGTAGGGAATAGCATGTAACTTCTATACGTTGTCCCCCTCCAGGTATGTTGACGTCAGCCAGAGTTTGGGCGTGTCCTGTCGGTGCTTCAACTTCTCTGCCTCCCTGGAGCAGGCCAAGCACAACAACAGAGTAGGTCTCCTCTCTCCCGCTACTGAACTGTATATACCAGACTACACATGATTAATTATTCAGCAGTTCAGAGTAGAGGGTGACATGAACTTGCGACCTGATCGTACACACAGAATAGCCCAACCTGGGACTTAAACGACAACCATCTGGTTCAATGTACACTTCTTAAACCTTATAATGTACAGGCCATGGGATACACCCAGTTCAATATAGGCTCTGAGGTACTGCCCTGATGCATAGTGTTGTTCATTATTGGGCTCTTCCTGTGCTGTACAGTTCCGTGAGATGGCCCCCTCCACCACCAAGCACCTCAAAGTCAATGACATGATCTTCCACAGTTACAAGTAAGTGACATTCACAGCATCACATTCTCAACGTAGGGATTCACTGGCCTCTACAATGGGTTGAAAGGATCAGAGCACACTAATATAACAAATATGTCTTTATGGCTGTGTTTACAGAGCCAGCCTAATTCTGATCTTTTGGCAAAAGAGCTGATCTGATTGATCTTTTTCCACTAATTGGTCTTTTGGCCAGAATTGGGTTGCCTGTATAAACGCAGCATATACGTATGTCATATAAAATAAATGCATGTCTGAATATATTTGCCCACTCTGAACAGACTTTCTCTCCACACAGGAAGAAGTTTGTGGTGCCCAGTCTCTCGGAAGGCTTTTCAGAAATCCTGCAAATTCATTTTGTCCCAACCTTTACAGACAGCCAATCAGAGGCCCTCTTCAGGCAGTTCTCTGAAGGCTGATTGGGTGGCTGGTATTCTAACCTAAGATTCATCAGATTGTTATTGGTGGAAAATAATCTGGCAGTCGTACCAGTCCAACATTTTTCTATGCTGTGGCTGTATGTAGACAAACTATTTAGTTACCTGCTGCTAATCAACAAATCATTGCTATTACGCTACATACATTTTGAAGGTGCAGATGTTTTAACTAAATGTAACCACAGCAGACAGCACACATCAGTATTTTTGTTTGATTGGCTTGAGTTTCATATTTTCGTATCATGTTTTCTGGTCAGATATACAGTACTTGTTTCCAGAAAGCCTAAAAAGTAAAAAACCATGAGCAATGTTTTATTAATTGTATATTTTAATAAATTGTTATTAATTTCATTTGTTTTACAATGGATCTTATTCTGTAAAGTAGGGAAACTGAATGCATGTTTTTCTGCTAGTGTGCCACCGTAAAGCAATATTTGTAGCTTTGCATGACAATCCTAGTTGAAACTCAGCTGTCCACATATAGGTAGAAACTCCAACTCCTTCCCCAGGTGCTGTTTTACCCATGGCACTAATGTGGAAGTCCCTTGCATCAGGAGGGGCCTGTCACTTCTGTCTTGGGCTTCGCACACATTCTTGGTGTCCCAGCTCACTACTCCAGCCTGCAGGAAAGATCGAATAGAACTGCGGGTGTGGATTAATTCCAATAATGCCTGGTCATTGAATAGAGTCATACAAAAAGTAGACTTAGCTTTGCATAATGGAACCAAACACCAGATACCGGTAGATTGTTATTGTTCTGTATGCTTATGGAGAAGATTTAGTGGAAGGGGAGTTCCTCACTTGAAAATACCGCAGTCTGTTAAGAAGGAACAGAGCGCCTTCAGAGTCACCTGTTGGGAAAAGTTGGATCATATCATGCATGAGAATAATTATAAAGGTTTATCATATTATTTGTATATGAATGAATGTATGTATGTGTTCCGAGTTGTGTAATGTGACTTCCCATGCTGTGTATTCCTACAAACATACCTTTGCACGTTACAGCATCTATATGATTGGCAGATCCGCCCGAACAGAGAAACCTGTCTGGCACGTATTCATTCAGAGTTGCATCGTGAGGAATTAGAAGTGTGTTCTCAGCCTGTTTAACACAGTCAGGCCTCCTCTGCAAATAGGAACATCAAACAATGGGGCTGCTAATTAACACTCCACCCTTCACAAACATGCACATCAATTAGACATCATTTACAGGCATACCGTACATGAAGACAAACAAAACTTATTCACACTGAACATTTGTACCACTGTTCACTCTTCATATACAAATAGTGGTAAATGTAGAGCCAACGATAGAGATTACACTGTAGAAGGCCTGTTAGATTTGACCTATGACCTTTGTGAATGTGTGTTTGGTTGTTGAGCACCGCTAACCTTACTCCCTGTATGAATGTGTGTTTGCTTGCATTTTGCATCCCTGACTGTAGACCCATTGTTGATGAAGTAGGCTCCGGTCTCCTCCAGGCATAGCAGGGTTCTCTCTGCAGACACACACACATTAACCAGTTATCATACACTCGGCAGGTTATTTATTCAACCACTCACATCAACGAGCTGTTTCGCCCACAGGACTGCCGCTGACTGGATGTTTTTGGTTTGGTACTGGAAAGATCACCCCGCGCTCAAAGTCGCTTAGGTCACTTTGCCCATTCTAACGTTCAATCGAACAGTAACTGAATGCCTCGATGCCAGTCTGCCTGCTTTATATAGCAAGCAACGGCCATGTCACTCACTGAGCGATCCATTTTCATGAACGTGGTGGTGGGTGTATATACTAGACATAGAACTTAAGTCAAGCCTAGACATGATCTGATTCATGGGTGGATGACACCTGTCATGTCCAGCAGTACTCTGATTGTTTTCGCTCTATCAGGAACGAGTTCAGCTTGGATAACTAGTTGAGTTGGGCTTGTCAAGCTAAAAAAGTTATTGCACTCCGTCTACTTGTTGAGGAGGAGGAGCAATCATCTTACCGTGTTGTTCACAGAGTTGGAACTCATCTTCATGGCTCGGCTGGTGTGCTTGGTACACGTCAAGAAGATGGGCCTGTAGAGAACACATACCAGATTAACAACACAGGGAGGTACAGGAAGTCATGTAGTTACACAAGAATAGAGTGCAATAAAGTACTCATGTTAATATTGTAACAGTGCGTAACAATGTCATTGCTGGTGAATGATTTGGCCAAGTAGATGGAATTGTGGTGGTTTGGAATGAGAGTGATTCATAAGGGAATTATTTCATGAGCTAGTGTTGCTGCTCAACCCACCTTGCTGTCCATGACAGCTTGATTGTTTCAACCTTAACCAGAGCAATGTCGTAGTCATAGAAGTCTTTCACGTTTTTGTCGCTGAGTCCATCAATGTTGTACTGTGGGTGCAGGATTACAGACAACACCTTCGCTACCACCTTTCCTTCATAACCTGGGGGACATTGGCATGAGTTTGATACTTACTAGTAAGCATTACTTATGGATGAAAGGCAGAATAGACATCACCTTTTTAATAATCTGAATAATCAGTAGTCTTATCTAAATAATCAGTTGTCTGTTATCTATAATCTGTGTTCTAGATTGGTATTTCTAAATGGGCAGACACATTGCCAAATGACCCATAAACATTTTGAGGTCAATGCAGAGACCAATGTGCAATTAGGTAGGGTACTGACCATGCTTCACAGTCACTTTCTCTTGGTCCACGTTCTCCTAAATTCTGATGGCAGAAAAGCAGTGAGCTGTGGTCAGGATCCAGTTCTGGGTCACGATGGAGCCTTGGCAGGTCTACCTGAGAGTAGAGGGATGAATGGAGGATTTCATTTTACTGTAGATTCATCGGTACTGTATTTAGGTATGTCTATGATAGTGTTTATTGTGTACAGTCTTCCATGTTATGTTAAATAAGGCTTACAGTGATGACGTTCACATGCCACAGCCTGGTATAGCCTTTCTTGGTGGATCCAAACACGTGGTCACACTTTTATGTGTCATCACTACTACATTTTTGACTTCATTCTACCTGGTTCAGCCATTCTATTGCTAAATATACCACATACAAAGACTTTAAAACAGAATTTGTTTTAAAGAAAAATGATAAAAATGCACTTGTCACTGAAATACAGGAATCTCACTGAAATACAGTCACATATTACTGAAATACAGACACATTACTTAAATACAGTCACATTACTGAAATACAGTCACATATTACTGAAATACAGACACATTACTTAAATACAGTCACATTACTGAAATACAGTCACTTTGATATTTTTAGTAGAAATTGTGCACCGATATTGCATTGTAAAAGCCTGTTATATTAAATAAAGTGCCCTTTACTATAGACCACATCGGGAATTCAATAAATCCATTTTTTTAAATGAATAAAGACTTGCTAATGTGCCAAAATTCTGTCCCTCATGAATCATTTGCGTCTGTCCCTCATTTTAAGGTCAACCCTGTGACGTGAACTGAACTCTTGTTTTTATATGGTGAAAGCTTCCTTTAACAATGTTTTTTTCTAAAGAAACATTGAACATCTAATAGTCAAATCATGTAAAAGCAGGTGAGCTGGTTCTGCTCTTCTTGGCTATTTTCTGGTGTTTAGTGTCAGAAAACTGAGTGGATCGAGCATAACAGGTCTACCCTGTTATCCATAGATAGGCAGGCTAGAAATCGTTAAATTGCCACTCCCTGTTGCACACAACAAGCTCCCTTTCCCCCTGTCACAAGGGGATTCATGACTGATTTAAGATGAAATCATTCATCTTGTTACGGTCAACCCTGTTACGGTCAACCCTGTTACTTTATTTTGCACTTTTAACAGGTCCTTACTATTGTCATTTTTTTATTTAACATCTTCAGATGGGAAAACTTGTTTTTTATGAAGTTGAACATGTGCTCTTTATGACAAAATGTTATAATACTAGTCAAAAGTTTGGACACATCTACTCATTCAAGGGTTTTTCTTTATTTTTACTATTTTCTACATTGTAGCATAATAGTGAAGATATCAAAAATATGAAATAACACATATGGAATCATGTAGTAACCAAAAAAGTGTTAAACAAATCAAAATATATTTTATATTTTATATTCTTCAAAGTAGCCACCCTTTGCCTTGATGACAGCTTTGCACACTCTTGGAATTCTCTCAACCAACTTCATGAGGTAATCACCTGGAATGCATTTCAAATAACAGGTGTGCCTTGTTAAAAGTTAATTTGTGGAATTTCTTTCCTTCTTAATGCGTTTGAGCCAATCAGTTGCGTTGTGTCAATGTATTTTATTTTATTTAACCTTTATTTAACTAGGCAAGTCAGTTAAGAACAAATTCTTATTTACAATGATGGCCTACCAAAAGGCAAAAGACCTCCTGCGGGGACGGGGGATAAAAATAAATAAATATATATATACAGTTGAAGTCGGAAGTTTACATACACTTTAGCCAAATACATTTAAACTCAGTTTTTCACAATTCCTGACATTTAATCCTAGTAAAAATTCCCTGTCTTAGGTCAGTTAGGATCACCACTTTACTTTAATAATGTGAAATGTCAGAATAATAGTAGAGAGAATGATTTATTTCAGCTTTTATTTCTTTCATCACATTCCCAGTGGGTCAGAGTTTACATACACTCAATTAGTATTTGGTAGCATTGCCTTTAAATTGTTTAACTTGGGTCAAACGTTTTGGGTAGCCTTCCACAAGCTTCCCACAATAAGTAGGGTGAATTTTGGCCCATTCCTCCTGACAGAGCTGGTGTAACTGAGTCAGGTTTGTAGGCCTCCTTGCTCGCACACGCTTTTTCAGTTCTGCCCGCAAATTTTCTATAGGATTGAGGTCAGGGCTTTGTGATGGCCACTCCAATACCTTGACTTTGCTGTCCTTAAGCCATTTTGCCGCAACTTTGGAAGTGTGCTTGGGGTCATTGTCCATTTGGAAGACCCATTTGCGACCAAGCTTTAACTTCCTGACTGATGTCTTGAGATGTTGCTTCAATATATCCACATACTTTTCCTCCCTCATGATGCCATCTATTTTGTGAAGTTCACCAGTCCCGCCTGCAACAAAGCACCCCCACAACATGATGCTGCCACCCCCGTGCTTCACGGTTGGGATGGTGTTCTTCGGTTTGCAAGCCTCCCCCCTTTTCCGTCATTATGGTAAAACAGTTCTATTTCTGTTTCATCAGACCAGAGGACATTTCTCCAAAAAGTACAATCTTCCTTGCTGAGCGGCCATTCAGGTTATGTCAATATAGGACTCATTTTACTGTGGATATAGATACTTTTGTACCTGTTTCCTCCAGCATCTTCACAAGGTCCTTTGCTGTTGTTCTGGGATTGATATGCACTTTTTGCAGCAAAGTACGTTCATTTCTAGGAGACAAAATGCGTCTCCTTCCTGTGCGATATGACGGCTGTGTGGTCCCATGGTGTTTATATTTGCGGACTATTGTTTGTACAGATGAATGTGGTACCTTCAGGCGTTTGGAAATTGCTCCCAAGGATGAACCAGACTTTTGGAGGTCTACAATTCTTTTTCTGAGGTCTTGGCTGATTTCTTTTGATTTTCCCATGATGTCAAGCAAAAAGGCACTGAGTTTGAAGGGAGGCCTTGAAATACATCCACAGGTACAACTCCAATTGACTCAAATTATGTAAATGAGCCTATCAGAAGCTTCTAAAGCCATGGCATAATTTTCTGGAATTTTCCAAGCCGTTTAAAGGCACAGTCAACTTAGTGTATGTACACTTCTGACCCACTGGAATTGTGATACAGTGAATGATAAGTGAAATAATCTGTCTGTAAACAATTGTTGGAAAAATTACTTGTGTCATGCACAAAGCAGATGTCCTAACCGACTTGCCAAAACTATAGTTTGTTAACAAGAAATTTGTGGAGTGGTTGAAAAAACAGTTTTAATGACTCCAACCCAAGTGTATGTAAACTTCCGACTTCAACTGTATATATAAATATAGGACAAAACACACATCACGACAAGAGAGACAACAAAACTACATAAAGAGAGACCTAAGACAACAACATAGCAAGGCAGCAACACATGACAATCTAGAAGAAAAAACTTTAAAATAAAACTTTAAAATAAAGGAGAGCCGCACACACTAGGAGCTCAGATGCAAAAAATATTTAATTTACCAACGTTTCGACAGGCAAGCTGTCTTCATCAGGGTACAAAACACAGCATGGTAGCAACACAAAATGACAACAACATGGTAGCAACACAACATGGTAGCAGCACAAAACATTGTACTAACATTATTGGGCACAGACAACAGCACAAAGGGCAAGAAGGTAGAGACAACAATACATCACGCAAAGCAGTTACAAATGTCAGTAAGAGTGTTCACGACTGAGTCTTTGAATGAAGAGATTGAGATAAAACTGTCCAGTTTGAGTGTTTGTTGCAGCTCGTTCCAGTCGCTAGCTGCAGCGAACTGAAAAGAGGAGCAACCCAGGGATGTCTGTGCTTTATGGGACCTTTAACAGAATGTGACTGGCAGACTGGTAGTGGTGGTATACAGAAAATAGCCCTATTTGGTAAAAGACCAAGCCAATATTATGGCAAGAACAGCTCAAATAAGCAAAGAGAATCGACAGTCCTTCATTACTTTAAGACATGAAGGTCATTCAATACGTAAAATTTCAAGAACTTTGAACGTTTCTTAAAGTGCAGTCACAAAAACCATCAAGGAATATGATGAAACTGGCTCTCAATAAGGAACGCCACAGGAAAGGAAGACCCAGAGTTACCTCTGCTGCAGAGGATAAGTTCATTACAGTTACCAGCCTCAGAAATTGCAGCCCAAATAAATGCTTCACAGAGTTCAAGTAACAGACACATCTCAACATCAACTGTTCAGAGGAGACTGTGTGAACCAGGCCTTCATGGTCGAATTGCTGCAAAGAAACCACTACTAAAGGACACCATAAGAAGAGACTTGCTTGGGCCAAGAAGCATGAGCAATGGACATTAGACCGGTGGAAATCTGTCCTTTGGTCTGATGAGTCCAAATATGATATTTTTGGCTCCAACCGCCGTGTCTTTGTGAGATGCCGAGTTGGTGAACTGATGATCTCCGCATGTGTGGTTCCCACAGTGAAGCATAGAGGAGGAGGTGTGGGGGTGTTTTGCTGGTGCCATTGTCAGTGATTTATTTAGAATTCAAGGCACACTTAACCAGTATGGCTATCACAGCAATGCTCGTTGCTCGTGGCCCAAGCAAGTCTCTTCTTATTATTGGTGTCCTTTAGTAGTGGTTTCTTTGCAGCAATTCGACCATGAAGGCCTGATTCACACAGTCTCCACTGAACAGTTGATATTGAGATGTGTCTGTTACTTGAATTCTGTGAAGCATTTATTTATACTGCAATCTGAGGTACAGTTAACTCTAATGAACTTATCCTATGCAGCAGAGGTAACTCTGGGTCTTCCTTTCCTGTGGCTGTCCTCATGAGAGCCAGTTTCATGATATTGCTTGATGGTTTTTGCGACTGCAATTAAAGAAACTTTCAAAGTTCTTGAAATTTTCTGGATTGACTGACCTTCATCTCTTAAATTAATGATGGACTGCTGTTCCTCTTTGCTTATTTGAGCTGTTCTTGCCATAATATGGACTTGGTCTTTTACTATCTTCTGTATACCAACCCTACCTTGTCACAACACAACTGATTGGCTCAAACGAATTAAGAATTTTTTTTTTTTAACAAATACACTTTTTACAAGGCACACCTGTTAATTGAAATGCATTCCAGGTGACTACCTCATGAAGCTGGTTGAGAGAATGCCAAGAGTGTGCAAAGCTGTCATCAAGGCAAAGGGTGGCTACTTTGAAGAATCTAAAATCTAAAATATGTTTTGATTTGTTTAACACTTTTTTCCATATGTGTTATTTCATATTTTTGATGTCTTCACTATTATTCTACAATGTAGAAAATTGTAAAAATAAATAAAAATCCTGGAATGAGTAGGTGTGTCCAAATTTTTGACTGGTACTGTATATACAGTGCCTTCGGAAATTATTCAGACCTCTTGATTTTTTCCACATTTCTTAGGTCACAGCCTTATTCTAAAATTAATTTAATCGTTTTTTCCACTCATCAATGTAAACACAATACCCCATAATGACAAAGCAAAAAGCAGGTTTTTAGAAATGTTTGCTAATATATTAAAAATAAAAATCTGCAATATCACACAGTATTCAGACCCTTTACTCAGTACTTTGCTGAAGCACCTTTGGCAGCGATTACAGCCTTGAGTCTTCTTGGGTATGATGCTACAAGCTTGGCATACCTGTATTTGGGGAGTTTCTCCCATTCTTCTTTGCAGATCCTCTCAAGCTCTGTCAGGTTGGATGGGGAGCATTGCTTCACAGCTATTTTCAGGTCTCTCCAGAGATGTTCGATCGGGTTCAAGTCCGGGCTCTGGCTGGGTTCATTCAGAGACTTGTCCCGAAGCCACTCGTATGTTGTCTTGGCTGTGTGCTTAGGGTTATCCCCACAGCATGATGCTGCCACCACCATGCTTCACCGTAGGGATGGTGCTAGGCTTCCTCCAGACATGCCGCTTGGCATTCAGGCCAAAGAGTTCAATCTTGGTTTCATCAGACCAGAGAATTGTGTTTCTCATGGTCTGAGAGTCTTTAAGTGCCTTTTGACAAACACCAAGCGGGCTGCCATGTGCCTTTTACAAATGCCTGATTGGTGGAGTGCTGCAGAGATGGTTGTCCTTCTGGAAAGTTCTCCCATCTCCACAGAGGACTCTAAAGCTCTGTCAGAGTGACCATCAGGTTATTGGACACCTGCCTGACCAAGGCCCTTCTCCCACCATTGCTCAGTTTGGCCATTTAAGAATGATCCAATCTATATGGCACAGCTGTACATTTTTTGGTCCTTAAATGAAACTGGTATCTTTTTTTATTTATCACAATTTTCTTTAACCAATTTTGGTCTTTAATGCAGGGCCAACAGACAAGTTCCTTACTTTTTCCCCCTTCCACTTGCCTCTTCCATTTTTGCGGTACAACTTAGTTTCCTCAACCACCCATGTCTTTCCTCCCATCTTCCTCCCTGTGTGTGTGTGTGTGTGTGTGTGTGTGTGTGTGTGTGTGTGTGTGTGTGTGTGTGTGTGTGTGTGTGTGTGTGTGTGCACGTGTTGGTTTGAGTGTGTGTGTGTGTATGTGTGTGTGTGTGCACGTGTTGGTTTGAGTGTGTGTGTGTGCATGTGTACGTGTCCCAGTCCGAGGTGTGTTCAGTGTGTGTGTGATGCGTCTGCGGGGTCCGTGGTGTAGCTGGGGGAACGTGGTGGTCTCTGTTGCAGCTGTGCTCCTGGTAGCAGCCCTTGGCCTCATCTTCACACGTGAGTGAGTGACAGAGGGAGGGGGGGGGGGGGTGGTGGGGGGAGTGGGACCACACATATACTAACAATCCATGTAATTCTATGGGTGGAACAGTGGGGCCTCTGATCCTCAACAGGAAGTGTTCACTGAGCATGGTGTACATACATTTCACTCATCTCTCAAAAAAGCTGGAAGAACCCTAATGAAAAAAATCTCAATCTCATAGACACCTACATAATTATGGACACAATGTCCTTATTTAAACTAGCATTGCCAATTCATACACTATATGGTCCCTTGAGCATGGAATAGCAGTGCAGTACTTGTGCACATCACAAGCTTGTGTCATTCACTAATGTCCTCTTATTCTATCTCTCACTGGGTTCTTCACCCCACAGAGCTAAAGGGGCAGAGTGTGGATGGGGAAGTGGTGTCGACCAATCCCCTGGACTTGTTGACTGGAGATGGACTGCCTCGTGGTCTACCCACAACCCCCACCAACCACAGTCAGAGGGACAGTACAGTGGCCCCACAGCCAGCCAGATACCCTACCCCTGAAACTAGTGAGTATTTTTCTACTACAGTTGTATCCATAGAAATAGAATAAGTAGTTATATTCCAATGATTGTACCTTACAGATGTGTACTTACCAACAGATACATACAATACAATAATAATACAGTAATACACTACCCTGTACTTTTCTCACTGTTTGTCTGTCTCAGGATGTGGGGGCGTATTGACAGACTCAGAGGGCAGCTTTAGCTCCCCCAACCACCCTGGATCGTATCCCCCGGACTCGCTGTGTGTCTGGGTGATCCGGGCGCGCCCTCCATCCCTGGTCCAGATCCATGTGTCCTCTCTGACCATAGAAGGACCATCCCCTTGCCTCTTTGACTGGCTGGAGGTTCAGGAGGAGACGGAGCAACCTTCTGTTGTCACCAGGTGGGTCAAACGTACTGTATCTAAACTTGTTCGAGGTGGAAGATGCCTCTAATCACAGATCCAGGATCAGATTAACATAAGTGACTACGGGCATGTTTTACACACTTCTGAATCTAATGCATGACAGCCTCTTGAAAAATCATACTCTTCATGACACACTGTGGCAACTAGGTGGCATACAAGTTCTGTATAGATGGCAACTCTGCCTACTTTCTGGCCCTGAATTCTTTGCGGTTCTGCTGTTATGGGTTTTTAAGTGAAGAATAAAGATGAATTATGATTGCCTTTTGGGGCTGACATTTTAAAAGTTAACGTTATCTCCACCCTAGGTTCTGTGGCAACGTGGCACCCCCTACTGTGAACACCAACAGCAGCACTGTGTGGGTGACCTTCCGCTCTGACGGGAGCATCGGAGGCAATGGCTTCATCGCCCAGTACCACGCCATCACACTTGAACAGAGTGAGTACTGGGTCAGAGGTAGAATCAACAGACACACTGAACTGATCTTTGCTTCAGGAAACATGTATTTTCACAGTACATTAACATATACCATCAGAAATGTGTGTGTCTGTTCTCAGAGAGCTGCTCCAGGGAGGAGTTTATGTGTGACCGCGGGCGCTGCATCCTGCCTGTGTCAGTGTGTGACGGCCAGCCCAACTGTCATGACCACTCTGATGAGGCCAACTGCAGCCACAAGCACAAAGGTAAGAACAGGGTGTACAGCACAGTACACACTCAGCATCATAGTGACTTATCTGCATACATACAGCAGCTCCAAGTAAAATAATGCAAAATGGTAGTCTCCTAAGTCTCGCTCATCACAAAGAAGCCTGGTAATCAATTCTAGTAAAAGGGCAATCGTTTGCTTATCTATGCGAAACTAAACATCACCGTTTTTTTCTATGTTGTTGAACAGAGTGTGGGGGCCAAAAGACTGGACTCTACGGCTACCTGGCGAGTCCAAACCACCCAAAGCCTTACCCTCAACAACAGGTACCTACCTACACCTGATCTAGTAAACTATCACCAACATGCATCGTATCTAATAGACATACCCAGCCATATACCCAGAATAGACTTCATGAAATCCTACCATGGTAAAGTATGTTTAATCTACTCTTATTTCTCCGTCAGTTGTGCACATGGCAGATCTCTGTTGAGGAGGGTCATGTGATCAGGCTGAGTTTCCGTAACTTCAGTCTGGAGACTCAGGACGTGTGTGAGTTTGACTATGTAGAGGTGCATGACAGTGCAGATACCGGGGCCGGCAGAGTACTCGGACGGTAAGACCTATCATAATAGCTTCCCAATGTTTTTATTTCATACACTACCAACGAATTAGTTCAGAAGGGTTGAAAAAGGAATGCTCAAAGCAAGTACATCCAGTCAAATGAAATGTTCTAAAATCAAGCATAGGTGTTGTATGACAGTATATGACATTAATACATGTCACGCTCGTCGTCCTCTTCATCTGAGGAGGAGTAGTTGGAAGGATCGGAGGACAAATATGCAGCATGGTAAGTGTTCATCTTGATATTTATTTAAAAAGAGAACACTGAACGAACTATACAAAAATAACAAACAACGAACGTGAAGCTATCGAATAATAGTGCTGACACAAAACACTACACATAGACAATCACCCACAACCCAAAATGACAAAACAGGCTACCTAAATATGGTTCCCAATCAGAGACAACGACTAACACCTGCCTCTGATTGAGAACCATATCAGGCCAAACACAGAAACAGACAAACTAGACATACAACATAGAATGCCCACTCAGATCACACCCTGACCAAACAAAACATAGAAACATACCAGGCAAACTATGGTCAGGGCGTGACAATACAGAACCAGTCCAAAGTTTGGACACACCTAGTCATTCAAGGGGTCATCAAAACTATGAAATAACATGCAGGATCATATATTAACCAAAAAAGTATTAAACAAATCAAAATATATTTTATATTTGAGATTCTTCAAAGTAGCCACTCTTTGCCTTGATGACAGCTTTGCACACTCTTGGCATTCTCTCAACCAGCTTCATGAGGTAGTCTCCTGGAATGCATTTCAACTAACAGGTGTGCCTTGTTAAAAGTTAATTTGTGGAATGTATTTCCTTCTCAATGCGTTTGAGCCAATTAGTTGTGTTGTGACAAGGTAGGGGTGGTATACAGAAGATAGCCCTATTTGATAGCCCTATAAGACCAAGTCCATATTATGGCAAGAACAGCTCAAATAAGCAAAGAGAAACGACAGTCCATCATTAATTTAAGACATGAAGGTCAGTTAATAAGGAAAATTTCAAGAACTTTTAAAGTTTCTTCAAGTGCAGTCGCAAAAACCATCAAGCCTTATGATGAAACTTGCTCTCATGAGGACCGCCACAGAAAAGGAGGACGCAGAGTTACCTCTGCTGCAGAGGATAAGTTCATTCGAGTTACCAGCCTCAGAAATTACAGCCCAAATAAATTTTTCACAGAGTTCAAGTAACAGACACATCTCAACATCAACTGTTCAGAGGAGACTGAGTCAGGCCTTCATGGTCGAATTGCTGCAAAGAAACCATTCCTAAAGGACACCAAAAATAAGAAGAGAGTAATGGACGAGCAATGGACATTAGACCGGTGGAAATCTGTCCTTTGGTCTGAGTCCAAATTTGAGATTTATGGTTCCAACAACCGTGTATTTGTGAGATGCAGAGTAGGTGTACGGATGATCTCTGCATGTGTGGTTCCCACCATGAAGCATGGAGGAGGAGGTGTGATGGTGTGGGGGTGCTTTCCTGTTGACACTGTCAGTGATTTATTTAGAATTCAAGGCACACTTAACCAGCATGGCTACCACAGCATTCTGCAGCGATGCGCTTAGTGGGACTATCATTTGTTTTTCAACAGGACAATATATTTTGATTTGTTTAACACTTTGTTGGCTACTACATGTCATATGTGTTATTTCATAGTTTTGATGTCTTCATTATTATTCTATAATGCAGAAAATAGTAAAAATAAAGAAAAACCCTTGAATGTGTAGGTGTGGCTATCTTTTGACTGGTACTGTATGTGTACCATAAAACATTCACAACAGTAACAGCACTCTTCCTTGATAAGACAGTGCCTGTAGTAACCTAGCCTGTGGTGGGGATTCCTATGGTTGCAAAACAGAACATGGTCACAAACAGATCTGGGACCAGGCTAATTGTACCCTACTGTACAACAGCCTGTAACGCAGTACTACTGTTACTGTACCACAGCCAGCTCTAGTGTTCCTTCTCTATCCTGTCGCAGGTACTGTGGAACCAGCCTGCCTCCTGAGCTGACCTCCTCTGGGCCTCAGATAACCATGGTATTTGTGGCTGACGAGGGTGTGGCAGACAGTGGCTTCTCCCTCTCCGAGAGTGAGTCCCCCCCCCCCCACACACACATCGGTATTGTTCAGTAGGACAGACCGTAGCAAAACGTTTAGCAGCAATAAACAAAACTTGGACAATTTCAGGTAGGACCATCCTCGTTTCACTCTGTTTCAAAACGTTTCCTCCTTACTGAACATCACCCAAATCGGTCTCCCTGTATCTAGTCTGTTATGCTCTTGTAAATGTAGAAAATAAGCCAATTTATTAAAACATCTAAAAGTGGTTTAGTTAAAGGAATTACACTGGAAATATGAGGAGTGGATCACCTGTTTCCTTGTTTGTGACAGGAACATGCAGTCCTACTCAGTTTACCTGCAGCAGTGGGGAGTGCCTGCACCAGGAGTGGCTGTGTGATGGCTGGACTGACTGTGCAGACGGGACAGATGAGCACGACTGTGACAACTCGACCTATCCCACTTTCAGTGAGCCAACAATACACAACACACACATCATATTTGTTTGATTCCTACAGCAATAACACAACTGCTAACCTTTCAAGTAGAATGACTCCATTATGACAGATTAGTAACCTTTTCTGTATTTGTATCATACCTCTCCCCCAGGCTTGTCCTGTGAGCCCATCGAGGTGGAGATGTGTCAGGGCCTGAGCTACAACCACACCTCCTTCCCCAACATTTGGCTGTCCATCGCTGACCAGAGGCAGCCACGCTGCTCCGTCAGTACATGGTGAGAACGCACACCTGGCCTGTCAACACACAACCACACAGAACAATATAGATTTTTCTTTCATGTGTTTTTAGTTAACTTGAACATTGTTTGTAACATAATATACTGTAGGTGCATAGCAGTGGAGGCTGCTGAGGGGAGGACGACTCATAATAATGGCCAGAATGGAATCAAACACATGGTGTTCATGTGTTTCATACCATTCCATTCAAGCCATTCCACTCCATTCCAGACATTATTATGAGCCGCCCTCCCGTCAGCAGCCTCCACTGGTGCATAGCAATATGTTGTTTCATCCACGATAAACCAACTACACACTGAAAGACCATAAAAGGGATGTGCAGACCTTTAGGTGTTTGATTCTGATGGAGGTAGATACTGTACAGCCGCTCTATAACTCTCTCCCCTGTGGTTTGTGGTTATTACCAGGTGCTGATGGAGCTGGCGTGTTTCCAGCCCCTGCGCAGGCTGGTGTGTGGGATGTTCATGCCCCACTGCAGCCCTCAGGGAGGGGTGCTGCAGCCCTGCCGGTCAGTGTGCTCCTGGGCAGCGCAGCAGTGTAGTCAGGCCCTGAACGTCTTCACCTTCAGCTGGCCCTTCAACTGCCACCTGCTGCCTGACTCCCAAGACCCTATGGAGTGCTCCAGCCCTTGAAGTATAGCACCTGCCCCATTCATTTGCTACAGTACAACCATAGTTATGAGATGAATCCATCACAGGACTATAAGAACTCTTAAGAATACCATCAAAGCTCCAATCTTTTCAAGGAATCTTGGGAGTCTTGCAGTCTCGCTTGGACACTGAACATCATCATCAAAGGACCTTTACATACAAAAAGAATCACAATGTTGCATTTCTGCAGACTCTATATGGTTCTAGCCTTGTACAGCATAATACAGATGTATGGAACAGAACCGGTTGGAGTTAACGTGGGAATAGAAAATGAATGTACATATTAATTAAAACAATGCTGATTTTGACATACTGTAGCTTGATGTTTTACAAATGTGTGTGATTGAACCATACATTTTTTGTGTAATGAATTTGACAGAGACAATACCTGTATGTTCTACATCAAATGCTATTTTTTTGCACTATATTTATTTCTGTCTGCATGTCATATAAAATAATGATTGGTCCTGTCCAGAAACCTAAGGAAATAAAATTTCAAAAAAGGATAGAATCGTAAATGGTGGTGCCTTACCTTCATAAGGTTAGTGAATGAATGAACTGTAAAGATTTGACCTTTCCAGGGAGAACCTCAGATTTTTATGTCAGTATGACAAAATATAGTGACATTACAATCCAAAGTGGCTTTGACATGGAAGTTGATTGTTCCTTACATGACCCTACCTGATATCTCATTTATTCAATATATCACTTCTGACATGTATGCTTACAGTATATGGGATACACTGATTATAAGAAGTCCTCAATTGATACATAAGCCCCAATGATCAATTTCACATATGAAACAAATAATCAAATTATTCCGTAATCACACATACACTATACTTTACAAAAAAACAGTAGTGATGGCTGCAATGATTGGTTGTCATGGCGGCGCGATGAGTTTGAGCGTGTGTTCGAGGGCCACGGCAGTGAGGCCCCACACGCGGTGCTTCCCGTTGCGGAACACGGGCAGGGTGTATCCGTAGCGCTCACCGGTACGGAAGTGGGTGTATCCCTGATTCTGGGGACTGCATACGTGGGAGAGCGACAGGGTGAAAATCTCTTCTACCTGAGAGAGAATGAGGAATGTCATTTTAACTCCATGTTAGTTGGTATTCGTGTTAGTTCAGCCCAAAGGCAAACAAAGTTCTTGTAACTGTACCTCGGCAGGATTTGGCTTGAACGACAGCGCCTCCAGGGGGCCGAGGTTGGCCAGTACAGGGGCTATCATCATTCCCGACTGAGAGAAAATGTGCAATGATTAGGAAAAGCGGCAGATCAACAACTTACATAATGAAGACATACTCATATTAAGAAATGTTTCACTGAAAGAATACTACCCCATCTCAACTGATCTAGCACAGAGGGGAGCTACTAGCTGTCTGTCAGTGCGTCACATAGAGATGAATGGGGATCATGAAGCATTATGGGTAGGGTTAAGGTCCTCACCATATCCCGGATTGGTTTCAGCACGCCCCACACTTGGTTTGTTGCCACAGTGATGCCCAGTTCCTCACAAGCTTCTCTCAGGGCGGTGTCCACAACGTCCTTGTCCGAGGGGTCACGCTTGCCTCCTGCAAAACTGGACATTCACACAGCACTTTGTCAATTTCCAGCCTTCTATACAACTTCATACATTCATTTATATGACAATGTTTTTCTCAAAACACACGAACAAAGTTGTCATTTTCAGAGTTGTTAAGTTATGTCATGACATCATATGTCAAACATTAAATAGCCCAAAAGCAGTGGGAATGGTGCAGGAGTCTGTGGTTACCTGACGTCGCCCTTGTGTCTGCCCTTCAGTGCTGTGGATCTGAGGGTGAACAGGAAGGCGGGCTCTCCCTCCACAGAGCAAAGAGAGACCAGCACAGACGCCCACTTCCCCTGGGCCTCACTGGGCCCCCTTTCCCCCCGGACGTCTTTCTCATAGAGAGCCACATTAGGCTCCAGGCTCTGCCGGCAGCGCGCCTCGTTCACCAGCGAAAGGCACTCCCTCAGGGCACCCTCAGGGCCGGAGGCAGCAGACTGGTGTAGGCCGTGGCTCTGGAGTGAAAGGAGTCGCTGGGGATCCACAGTCCACTGTTTGGGTGTGGACACAAGCAGTCTGTGAAAAATGTCCTTGTGAATCTTGCCACTTTTAACACTGAATGTGATGTTGACCTTCACCTCAGCAGACAAACATTGGCTACCATTGCCAGTTTGCCTCCTTTGTAGAAGGCACTTACGGTCGCTAGAACATTCGATGGCTTTGGAATTGTCCAAATGTTCCAATGAAGTGGTTTTCCAAGGGTCACATGCTACTATCACCAGCAGTCGTGGTGTATGTTTCAAAGAGACAAAGCTAGAGTCCTGAGACAATTGAGGTCGGTTGGGAGGGGTGGCTTTTTGTAAGGGGTGTTGAGGTGCGGTGTTTAGGAGACAGCTTTCACAACCGGAGGTGCTTCTGCTAACAAGGTGTGAAGAGATGGCTGAAGAGAGGGGCACTGCCTCCTCCCCTCCACCATTCCCCTGACAGAGACTTCTCCCTGCTTTGGGTCCATTCCACCTATGACAGGCGTGTTCAGGTAGGGCAGGCACGCGGGGGTCTCTGACAGACAGCAGCAGCAGGGTTCTGACAGGGCATGTCAAGGCCATAATTTGTGGACTCCTGAACATTCTTGAAAATAGAGATGAGACAAAATAATAATTTCCTTTGCTCCACTAAACAAGGCTCAATGGTTAACTTATGTCAATAAAAAAAAGTAAGCCTATTTTGACATGAGTGCAGTACAAATAAATAGGTTGTCCTCACTCTTCCCTGCAGCAGTGATTCTCAAACCTCTCCTCTGGGACCTCCCGCAGTTCCATGCATTTCCAAAGCTAGTACACCTGATTAAACTTGCCAATTAATCAAGCCCTTAATTAACTTAAGTGAATCTGGTGTGCTAACGTTACTTCAGTACAACACAATTTTGACACGTCTAGTGGTCCCCGAGGTGAGGTTTGAGAACAGCTATTTTAGACTACTGCAAAAAAAAAAAAATATATATATATATATATATATATATATATATAAAATAAGTGTAACATGGGTCATTTTCCTGATTGCACAGTCTGTAATCTGTAGCTAACATTGTGCAACAACGCTGCAAATTCAAATTGCTGTCAGCAAGCAAGCTAACGTTAGCTGCCAGCCCAATGCATACTCAATCTGGCAAATGGCTAGCTAGTTTTACAACCAACACTATTCAACGTTACGTTTCTTAGAATTCAGATACTTAAAAAAAAATTTGAAGTTAACATGAGCTATTACCAAGTTGTCAAACAAATCCGATTCTCGTCATTGGTGGCTAGCTAGCTAGCTATAGCTAACCTTGTAGCTAGCTGGTTAGGCAATGTTCCCTAGCTGTCAAACACATTTTGCTAGCCGGTTAGCAAATGCTATCAAGTTTTTTTAGCATGCAACTAGTACGAAAAAATAAAGTTAATCACATCTCAAAAGGATCCCAATCTTATTCCAGGTCCAGTAAGAAACTGAGGTTAATGAAACCCCCGGTGCACCTCCCAACAACCTCTCTAAACAACAATATAAATATTGCATAGCGGTAGACGCCTCCCCTTGAACATCTATAGTAGCTAGCTACTGCGCCAGTACCAAATATGTCCCTGAAAACGCTTTCTGCCATCACTTGCCCTCACGAGGTGAAACGATATCAACCATTTACAGATGCCATACCACAAATAATATAAGGCCTGTCAAACCATTAATTAAATATGATACATTTATGTGAAGTTATTATTTACAAAAGAAAATAGCTAGGAGTTTACTCATTTCTTATTTGAAGCAGGGCAATTCCACGGTGACAGAATTTCTATGAGACTCATATTTTTCACAAAAAATGTATACCAAACAAAAACCATAGATTTGTATATGTTTAACAAACCACACAGCTCTAATCACAATGACATCTTTGAACAATTTACACTGAATATTTTACAAAACAACATTTACTGGAAGAACTGGGCAGATGCAAAGTTTGATAACAGACTTTCTGTAAACTCTCTCTCAGTTTTTTACATTTATGTGACCACGTTTTACAAAAACTCTTAACTCATTTGTTCCCAACTTTTCCCAGACTTGCCACTATGCAAATCTTATGCCACAAGTATGCCATAATCCTATCATGTAATTCATATTCTTTTTATATATGTGTGTGTATACACAAAAGTTAGTGGATTTGGCTATTTCAGTCACACCCTTTGCTGACATGTGTATACAATTGCGCATACAGCTATGCATTCTCCATAGACAAACATTGGCAGTAGAATGGCCTTACTGAAGAGCTCAGTGACTTTCAACGTCATATGATGACACTTTTCCAAGTCAGTTTGTCAGATCTTGCCCTGCTAGAGCTGCCCCGGTCAACTGTAACTGCTGTTATTGTGAAGTGGAAACCTCTAGGAGCATTAATGGCTCAGCAGCGAAGTGGTAGGCCACACAAGCTCACAGAACGGGACCGCCTGTCCTCTGTTTAAACACTCACTACAGAGTTACAAACTGCCTCTAGAAGCAACATAAGCACAATAACTGTTCGCCAGGAGAACCCTACCTGCCCAAATGCATAGTGCCAACTGTAAAGTTTGGTGGATGAGGAATAATGGTCTGGGGCTGTTTTTCATGGTTTGGTCTAGGCCCCTTAGTTCCTGTGAAGGGAAATCTTAACACTACAGCATACAATGACATTCATAATTTCTTTGATCATTCAGCAAGTTTCCTCTATCAGCCCAAAATCCTATCCAGCCCAAAATCATTGTGAATAGGCTTGGAAGTTCTTTCAAAAAGATGACCCGCTGAAATAAAATGGTGATTCAATCAAATGTATTTATAAAGCCATTTTTACATCAGAAGATGTCAAAGTGCTTATACAGTAACCCAGCCTAAAACCCCAAAGAGCAAGCAATGCAGATGTAGAAATACACTGGTTAGGGAAAAACTCCCTATAAATGCCAGAACCTAGGAAGAAACCTAGAGAGGAACCAGGCTCTGAGGTGGCCAGTACTCTTCTGGCAGTGCTGGGTGGAGATTATAGGATTACGTGGCCATTAAGGCATCTTTAAGATGTTCAAATGTTCATAGATGACCAGCAGGGTCAAATAATAACCACAGTGGTTGTAAAGGGGGCAACAGGTTAGCACCTCAGGAGTAAATGTCAATTGGCTTTTCAAAGCCAAGCATTCCGAGGTCAGGACAGCAGGTGCGAGAGAGATGGAAAGGGAGCAAGAGAGAGGGTTGAAAACAGCAGGTCCAGGACAGGATGGCACGTCTGGTGAACAGGTCAGGGTTCCATAGCCGCAGGGAGAACTGTTGAAACTGGAGTAGCAGCATGAACAGGTGGACTGGGGACAAGGACAGCCAGGCGTCGTCAGGCCAGGTGGTCCTAGGCATGATGGGTAGGAGCAAGTCCATGTAATGCTTTGTAGGTTAACAGCAAAACCTTGAAATCAGCCCTAGCCTTAACAGGAAGCCAATGTAAAGATTAGCACTGGAGTAATATTATCCATTTTTGGGTGTTCGTCAAGATTCATGCAGCCGTATTTAGCGTAAACTGAAGTTTTATTAAGTGTTTATCTGGGTAGCTGGAGAGTAGAACATTGTAGGAGTCTAATCTAGAAGTAACAAAAGCATGGATGAGCTTTTCTGCATAATTTTTGGACAAAAAGTTTGATTTTTGCAATGTTACAAAGATGGAAAAAAGCTGCCCTTTCTTGATATGTTTGTCAAAAGAGGGATCAGGGTCCAGAGTAATGCAGAGATCCTTCAGTTTTATTTGAGACAGCTGTACAACCATAAAATTTATTGTCAAATCAAACAGCAGATGTCTTTGTTCCTTGGGACCTAGAACTAGTATCTTTGTTTTGTCCGAGTTTAAAAGTAAAACATTTACCACCATCCACTTCCTTATGTCTGAAACACACAGGCTTCCAGGTTAGTCAATTTTGGGGTTTCATCGAAATGTACAGCTGTGTGTCGTCTGCATAGCAGTGAAAGTTGGAAATGTGTTTCCCAATGACATCACCAAGATGTAGAATATATAGGGAAAACAATAGTGCTCCTAAAACGGAACCTTGAGGAACACAAACATCCTTGCTTTGTCAGAGGACAAACCATCCACAGAGACAAACTATCTTTCCGACAGATAAGATCTAAACCAGGCAAGAACTTGTCCGTGTAGACCAGTTAGGGTTTCCAATCTCCACAAAAGGATGGGGTGACCGATGGTGTTAAAAGTGGCACTAAGGTCTAGGAGCACGAGGACAGATGCAGAGCCTTGGTCTGACGCCATTAAAAGGCAATTTACCACCTTCACAAGTGCGGTCTCAGTACTATGATGTGGTCTAAAACGAGACTAGCGCATTTCGCATACATTATTTCTCTTCAGGAAGATAGTGAGTTGCTGCTTTAAAAAAAATGGAATGGGAGGAAATTCGAAATAGGCATATTCAAAAAGGAGTCTGTAATTTGCTTTCTAATGATCTTTTTGTCAAAAAAGTTCATGAATTCATCACTGCTGAAGTGAAGGCCATCCTCACTTGGGGAATGCTGCTTTTTAGTTAGCTGTGCAACAGTATCAAAAATAAATTGGGGATTGTTTTTGGAAAAGTAGCTTGGAAAAGTAGGCTAATCGAGCACCAGTAAGGACGCTTTGATATTTCAAGGTACTGTGAAATATTTTTATAACTAAACCAAGATAGACCACAGCCCGTCGTTTCAAATGGGAACAAATTAGTCATAATGGGCAAAACAAGCATGGAGGTGGGCAGAGCTAAGCATGAGCTAGCAAGATCCTATTGGTGCGTTCTATCATGCATGCGCATTTTTCCATTAGGGAACACCTACTCTGTGAAGTGCACGTGTGCAATAACTAAATCTGCCTTTGCACTCCTTCTAAACAACGCAATTTTTGAAACTTTGGCAAAGAGTAAAGTTTACAAAACTTAGTCCACTCTGTTCGTAACATATTCTAATTTTGGGAACAGAAAATAGTATTGAGATCCCAAGTATAGTATTGAGAAAATGTGCAGAATGTCAGCCAAAATCCATCTCATTCCATCTTCTCCCACTGCCGCAACTGGGCTTCCTCTCAATACCATAAGTTTTGGTATTGAGTGGAAACGCCAAGCCGATGCTTCACATTTATACATCTGGTGAAATATCTGTCTCATTGTTCTGTCTGTGGTCTTTCCAAGCTAGTCGGAATACTTACAGTTTGTTGGCACGCCATTTCCGTTCCAATTTTCTGGAAGCTTGCTTCAGGGCTCGGGTATTTTCTGTATACCAGGGAGCTCATTTCTTGTGACAAATGTTTTTTTGTTTTTAGAGGTGCAACTGCATCTAGGGTATCACGCAAGGTCAAGTTTGTTGATAAGTCTATGTTGATAGATAAGATGCATCCTCCAGCTTGGATGGAGTCCGTCACTCCTCAGCAGGCCAGGCTTGGTCCTGTTTGTGTGGGGATCCAAGAGAGGGACAGTTATCTACAAATTCTATCTTTTGGCAGGGGCAGAAAACAGTTTTGTTTTCAACCAGCGATTGAGTTGTGCGAGTCTGCTGTAGAGCTCATCACCCCCCCCCCCCCCCTAACTGGGAGGGGGCCAGAGACAATTACTCGATGCCAACACATCTTTCTTATCTAAGTTACACTCTGAAGTTATGTTGCACTTGGTGGCATCTGACAGTTTCATTCTAACATCGTTGGTGCAGACGTGGATAACAATACCCCTACACTAGCTACACTTGCCAGTTTTAGCCTCAGCCAGCACCAATTTCAGATTAGCCTTTAAGTCGGTAGCCCTGCCCACTGGTAAATAATGTATGATAGCTGGATGATTATTTTTAATTATAAACTGGGTGGTTCGAGCTCGGAATGCTGATTGGCTGACAGCTGTGGTATATCACACACCACGAGTATGAAAAAACATTTATTTTTACTGCTCTAATTATGTTGGTAACCAGTTTATAATAGCAATAAGGCACCTCTGGGTTTGTGGTATATGGCCAATATACCACTCGATGCGTTGTGCCTAAGAACAGTTTCTTAGCCGTGGTATATTGACCATATACCACACTGCCTCGTGCCTAATTGCTTAAGTCTAATATTGCGGGTAATGGAGTCACCAATGACTAGGATTTTCAATTTGTCAGAGCTAATGGTGGGAGGCTTTGGCGGCTCAGACCCCATAACGGGTGGAGAGACCTGAGAAGGCTTGTGCTCTGACTCCGACTCGTTGCTTAGTGGGGAAAACCAGTTTAAAGAGCAACACCGGTTGAGCATGCCAACAGCATTCTTTCCAGAAGCAATGAGAAAATTGTACGGCTGAAGGGACTGTGCGGGGGGATTAACACAACCTGTATTTACACAGACGCTGTATCCTTTCCTCCACTTAAATTTCACTTGCCTAACGATTGCGCCTGAAGCCGAGCATGCAACTCGGCTATCCTCACCATAAGGCGATAGTTCTTCTGTAGAGCGACTGCAATGAGAAGGCATAATGTTATGTCCGGGGTAGCAAAAGTGAAAAAAAAAAAATTTGAGGACAAAACTAAGACGTTGGTAAACTTGTTAGATACAGAGTTCGATTAAATAGTTAAGAGTAAAAAACTAAAGGTTTGTCAGGTAGCCAAGTACGGAGACAATGCGGAAGTGCTTTGCGGCACCAGTCATGTGAACAATGCCACTTAATATAATGTTTACATACCCTACATTACTCATCTCATATGTATATACTGTACTCGATACCATCTACTGCATCTTGCCTATGCTGTTCTGTACCATCACTCATTCATATATCTTTATGTACATATTCTTCATCCCTTTACACTTGTGTGTATAAGGTAGCTGTTGTGAAATTGTTAGGTTAGATTACTCTTTGGTTATTACTGCATTGTCGGAACTAGAAGCACAAGCATTTCGCCACACTCGCATTAACATCTGCTAACCATGTGTATGTGACAAACAAAATTTTATTAAATGTATCAAATATGGATTTTTTTTCCCGTAATGAGGCCAGTGTCTGAATTAATTGGTTGTGGCCGAGAGGTGAAAGTAGAACCCTTCAGGGATTTGACAGTTTTTTGACAGTGTAATGGGTTCCCATTACAATCCGAAAGAGCGGTTACATAATAATCCACAAAAGTATTGAAGACATCTGCAAAAAGGCTCAAAGCTAAATCAGGTCCAGGGATAGCTGAAATGCAATTAAGGTCACTAAATTGTGTTAGTTTGTTTGCGTTTTGTGTAACTTATTTAACTTATTGTTTACATAATGTTGCTGCTACTGTCTCTTATGACCGAAAATAACTTCTGGACATCAGAACAGCGATTACTCATCACGGACTGGAAGAAACTTTTTCCTTTAACGAGTCCGACGAGAAGGATATACTGCTTTCACTGGAACAGGCCCAGATCCCCGCCTTTTGCGTAAAGAGCAGGGAAAGGGGCCGCAGATCGGGCAGCCTTCTGAGAATCCGTAGGCGAGCGAGTAAACTCCCACTGCCATCTGTTCTTCTTGCTAACGTGCAATCATTGTAAAATAAAATTGATGACCTACGATTAAGATTATCCTACCGACGGGACATTAAAAACTGTAATATCTTATGTTTCACCGAGACGTGGCTGAATGCCGATATGGACAATATAGAGTTAGCGGGATTTTCCATGCACCGTCTGGGAAAACAAGGGATAACTGCTGGTGCGCGATGTCTAATATTAAAGAAGTAAGATAAGCTGTAGACCACACTATCTAATGAGAGTTCTCATCTATATTATTCGTAGCTGTCTATTTACCACCACAGAACGAAGCTGGCACTAAGACCGCTCTCAACCAACTCTAAAAGGCCATAAGCAAAGAAGAAAATGCTCAACCTCAACCAGAAGCGGCGCTCCTAGTGGCCGGAGACTTTAATGCAGGCACACTTAAATCAGTTTTACCAAATTTTTACCAGCATGTAACATGAACAACCAGAGGAGAAAAAAATCCTAGACCACCTTTACTCCACTCACTGAGATGCATACAAAGCTCTCCCCCGCCCTCTATTTGGCAAATCTGACAATTTTCTATCCTCCTGATTCCTGCTTACAAGCAAAAACTAAAGCAGGAAGTGCCAGTGACTCACTCAATACGGAAGTGGTCAGACAACACGGATGCTACACTACAGGACTGTTTTGCTAGCACAGACTGGAATATGTTCCGGGATTCATCCAATGGCATTGAGGAGTACATCACCTCAGCCATCGGCTTCATCAATAAGTGCATTGACGACCTCGTCCCCACAGTGACTGTACGTACATATCCCAACCAGAAGTCATGGATTACAGGCAACATCCGCATCGAGCTAAAGGCTAGAGCTGCCGCTTTCAAGGAGCGGGAGACTAATCCGGATGCTTATAAGAAATCCCGCTATGCCCTCAGACGAGCCATCAAACAAGCAAAGCGTCAATCCCTGTACCTTTTGCAGAATATCAGTCTGTCCCTGATGTTTTTCCTTGAGAGAAGTGGCTTCTTTGCTGCCCTTCTTGACACCAGGCCATCCTCCAAAAGTCTTCACCTCACTGTGCGTGCAGATGCACTCACACCTGCCTGCTGCCATTCCAGAGCAAGCTCTGTACTGGTGGTGCCTCGATCCCGCAGCTGAATCAACTTTAGGAGACGGTCCTGGCGCTTGCTGGACTTTCTTGGGCGCCCTGAAGCCTTCTTCACAACAATTGAACCGCTCTCCTTGAAGTTCTTGATGATCCAATAAATGGTTGATTTAGGTGCAATCTTACTGGCAGCAATAGCCTTGCCTGTGAAGCCCTTTTTGTGCAAAGCAATGATGACGGCACATGTTTCCTTGCAGGTAACCATGGCTGACAGAGGAAGAACAATGATGCCAAGCACCACTATCCTTTTGAAGCTTCCAGTCTGTTATTCAAACTCAATCAGCATGACAGAGTGATCTCCAGCCTTGTCCTCGTCAACGCTCACACCTGTGTTAACAAGAGAATCACTGACATGATGTCAGCTGGTACTTTTGTGGCAGGGCTGAAATGCAGTGGAAATGTTTTGGGGGGATTCAGTTCATTTGCATGGCAAAGAGGGACTTTGCAATTAATCTGATCACTCTTCATAACATTCTGGAGTATATGCAAATTGCCATCATACAAACTGAGGCAGCAGACTTCGTGAAAATTAATATTTTTGTAATTCTCAAAACTTTTGGCCATGACTGTAGGCTTAGTCACCAGCGGGGTTAGGTTTAGATCATTTCACATGTCTGTTAGATTGTCTGAAGCGTGCATTTCCCATTCATAAATTAGGTCACCCAGGATAATAACTTCTGATTTTAATAAAAGACTACAAACTAGTTAACTCCTATAACAGTCATGTATACATTTTTCCCCAGACAAAGGCTTAAATATATTAGCAAAAAAAAAAGTCAACGGAAATGGATTTCAGTTAAGAGAGCGTTCCAGAGAACGCGTTTCCACTGCTCCAGAGTCCAATGGTGGCGAGCTTTACACCATTCCAGCCGATGCTTGGCTTTGCGCATGGTAATCTTAGGCTTGCCACCTAAGATGGTTTCCATGGTTTCTGCTTGGCCATGGAAACCCTTTTCATGAAGCTTCCGACAAACAGGTATTTTGCTGACGTTGCTTCGAGGCATTTTGGAACTTGGTAGTGAGTGTTGTAACCAAGGACAGATTAATTTTACGCTCTACGCGCTTCAGCACTTGGCGGTCTCATACTGTGAGCTTGTGTGGCCTACCACTTCGCGGCTGTTTCCACTTAACAGCACTTACAGTTGACCGGGGCAGCTCTAGCAGGCAGAAATATGATGAACTGACTTGGTGGCATCCTATGAAGGTGTTCCATTGAAAGTCGTTGAGCTCTTCAGTAAGGCCATTCTATTGCCAATGTTTGTCTATGGAAATTGCATGGCTGTGTGCTCGATTTTATAAACCTGTCAGCAACTAGTGTGTCTGAAATACCCAAATCCACTAATTTGAGGGGGTGTCCACATACTTTTGTGTGTATATACTGTAGGTTGGCGAGGAATCCACTAAAAGTCAATCCACACAGTGTGATGGTCAGTTAGATTTGAATCAGAGTTTGTAGGATCACCACAGTTATAGGCAGCAAACCAGAACCCAACCACAGACTAGAAAACAGCCAGCACTAGGACCCACAATAAACACAATCAAGGCACACAACTCGCCATCATAACAGCAAGGAGAGAGCGGTGACTCACTTAATGTGATTAAATGCTGTGGCCCATCAAAACAGCAATGCAGCGGAGGCCGTGTTGCCAGTATGATAGCCAGGAGAGAAGCACCTCGAAGGGGCTGTAGTTTCCGTTGGAAGCCGGGAGGGAGGCAAGCGCTACACGGTGGCCGCGGGACAGTCAAAAAAAGTAGGCTAAACCAAGTGGAGTTCAAGTTTCGCAGTAGTCCAGAAGCATCCAAGGCACAATGTCAAGTGGAAGGATAAAAGCAGCAGTAGGCAGGTGTCTGCTCAGATAATGCCCCAGTGCAGAGTAGGGTGCCCAGGTAGGCCTCAAATGTTTCAGCAGACCTGTTTTGTATGTCTCCTTAAAAACTCGATGCAATATTGCACTATTGTCCAATGTGTTCACAGCCAGATGAAAAGATTTTCAGCTACAAACACTGATCAGAAAAAAATACATGCTTGCAAACCATCTTGAAAAGTGGGTGTTTTAATTGTAAGTCAAGGGCAGAGGTCATCTCCTCACAAACAATCTCTTATATAGTAGTGGCAAGCTCTTTCTGTTGCCTGGTGACAGCCGCCATGTTCCCACAGTTGAATTGTGGATGGAGAAATTGTAGCTGCTGGAGTGTAATGTGTATAAATGCCTTAATTTCTCAAGAAGATGGACTCTTACCTTTCATTTGACACCAAATTTGACATTTGGTGCTCATGAGTCCTTTTTACATGGAAATGACCAGCAGCTTACACAGTATAGCCATTTCTGTATCCATTGTATTGTTTATCATTGTTGACACAACCACATTACTGTGGACAGTGTTTATTTCAACATTTGTACAATAACTATGCTTTTTATAGCCACAGAGAAGGTGAAAAATGTGGTTGTATCAACAATGATAAACAATACAATGGATACGGCAGAAATGGCTATACTGTGTAAGCTGCTGGTCATTTCCATGTAAAAGGACCCATGAGCACCAATGTGAAAATGGGGAGGGGGGGTTAAAAAGTGTACAGTGTATATATGCCTTAATTTCTCCAGAATATAGACTCTTAGTTTTCATTTGACACCAAATTTAGCATGCTCCTATTAACTTCACATGTTGGAGGTCATGTGTCCTTTTACATGGACGATCAGTTTACACAGTATAGCCATTGTATTGTTTAACATTGTGAGGTACAACCTTATTATTGTGGACACACAGTGTGTGTGTATTTTTAACAATAACTAGGCTATTTATATCCACAAAGAAGGTAAAAACGTGGTTCCTTCTTGGAGAAGGTGAAAAACCTGTCGGTCTACCACTTTGAGATTATTTAAAAATCTAGACCACTGACAACCTGCAGTGCTTCTGCCTCATCCATGTGACTGTGACATCAGTCAGAATGTTTTGGAAACTCCTCACTGGTCTTATCTGTTTTTCCTGCCTCGCCCAAGGCCAGCCCATTTAGGTTTTAACCAGCATGCTATGACATTTCGGAAGCATTGGCAGTCTTACTTACAAAGTTGACCACAATCTCCAGGACCTACATTTCCCAGCTCCATGGCCGCTGCCGCATGGCCTGAGGAGGAGTTTGTGTGCTCTGTCTGTCTGGAGACGCTACGTGACCCCACCACGCTGCCCTGTGGTCACACCTACTGCCTGTCCTGCATCCAGAGGCACTGGGACCAGAATGAGGCCAAGGGTCAGTTTAACTGCCCCCAAGGGGGGATGTTCCCCCAACTGCCCGTCGTCAGCCCCAGGCTTTGCCCTCAACACCAGCGGCCCCTAGAGCTCTACTGCCATGATGATAAGGAGTGTTTGTGTGACGAGTGTTGTCGTGATGGACACAAGGGCCACCGTGTGGTTAAGCCGCAAGAGGAGTGGAAGGAGAGATGGGTAAAGAACTGACTGTTGTTTTGTCTGTTGCCACAGCTATTTTATTTGAATATAGCAGCTTTATTTGAATTTTAGAAAATACTGGGTGCCTGAGAGAATCCTGTGTTTCTGTATACTGTGTCCCTTTGTGCAGAGGGAGCTAGTTCCAATGCAGGCCGAGACACAGAGGAGGATCCAAGAGATGGAGAAGGAGCTCAAGGAGTTCCCATAAACTGCCCAGCTCCACAAAGTAAGGAAACCCCTCATCAATGTAAAATATGTTGTGGTTACATAATTTGTTTTCAGTGTGTTGTGGAAATTCTTACACAGGGACACCCATAGTCAATCTTAAATGAATCATTGTTTATTGTCAGAGGGGTTCCAACAAACTCAATGCACCAAGTACACATGTCGATGAGGAGCTCTAACGGGGCAGTCCCGTTTAGTTCCCTTTTTATGCTGGTTACAGACATGTTACATAGGCATAGTTTATAGGAGACGGTGCCAGACACATGCCGGAACCAACCCTATCTTAACTTATAGAACAGATTCTTGGTGTTCTGCCAAATAGTCTAAAGGAGGAGGTCATGACGGCCCTCCCTCATATCTTTACCAGGCACAGGCAGGAACAAAGGATTGTTTGACACCAAAGACAAGATTCACAAAGTAAAATTTCCATCACAAGAGCCTAGTAGTTAGTCACTGTTTCATAACACTCTGCCCCCTCTTTCACTTCCTCCTTGTCTCTCCACCTCTATCCATCCCTCCATTTTTGCTTTGCTTCTCTCCATGTCTGTGTCCTCTCTCTTCTCAGAGCTCAGTCCAGGCCCTACAGAAGGAGGGTGTGGAGCTCTTCTCTGAGCTGGTGAAGAGTGTGGAGCTGATGGGTACCCAGGTCGGGGAGTTGCTTTGTGCCCATGAGGCCTCCATGGGCAGCCGGACCAAGGGCCACATCCACAAGCTGGAGCAGGAGCTGGCCCAGCTCAGCAGGAAAGACCAGGAACTCAGCCGACTGGCCAGCATGCAGGACCACATCTGCTTCTTAAAGGTACAAGGAAAAAAGATAATGGGATTGAGATGACCATCCTCACCACTAGGCGTTATTGTCTTCATCTATCATCCTCTACAGAATATCTTCACCCTGGAGCTCCTCACACATAATGGGGATAGGGCTGGGTGAGGAGGCCCTTGTGTCTGAGATTCAAACTGTGATGGAAGAGCTAAGAGATGGACTACAGGATCTCTGTAAATCCAGCATGGCCAAGATCTTCAGAACTGGTGAGTCCATGGGCATTTTCAATGGCCTAAAACGTATACAGGGAGATTAGGACCTGTTTTACTATTTTCCCTTTTTATTTTGCTGGTTCTGTTGAGAATGCTCAATGGTTGAGCAGTATATATGGTTATTAATATTACTGAGACTGTTTTCTTGCTTGTAGTGAATGATGCCAGTCTTGGTCCGTCTCAATTGTTCAATGGTCAAGCTGCAGGGAACGGAGCATCTACTGACAACAATCAGGTGGCTTCACAAAATGCAGGTAAGCATCTACAAGACATGTTAAATGAAAACTAAAAAACTAAGTTGCAGTTGCCATTTTCTATCAGAATGTTAATCTTTTTTTCTCATTACTCTCTGTAGCATCCGAAGTGCAATCAAACCCTCAACTGAACACAGGTACATGTTTAATTCAGTCTTTGTATGAGATGATCAAGATGCTTTCCCCTGTTGCATTTTAGTATGTGAAATAACATCAAACCCTTCACCTCTACCTAGCTGATTAAACTCAACTCCACGATTTACGATGGATTTGCGCAGTGACTAGCTGTAAAAACAGCTTTCTTATTTTCTCACCTCTATTGCTTTTCTTTCGTGAATGAGGTGACATCAACAAACATTCTACCTCAACCTCCATTACCTACAACTGTACCTCAAGGTAAATATATGAACAGCGGTCTGAGGATTCTTCAGTGTAGTTCCAAAGTTGGCATTATAATGCAAATAAAATGTTGTCAATAAGAATTGTTTATTTTCTCTCACAACTTTTAGTGAATCAGGTGACCACTGTTGGTTTGGAAAACCCAGAGCTGAAAACCAGAAAAGAAATGCTCAAATGTGAGTAGCCCTTTTACTGCTTTTCACCCTTTTAAAGAGTTATAGAAATGTAGTCATAAGCAGCATTGAAGCGTCTTCAGATCTTCAGACAATTGGACGCTTGAACAAAAAAGTGAGTGTGGACTACAAAGGATGACAATAGCATCACCAGTCTTTCCTGTCTTTCTCCATGTAGTTCGCTTTAATCTGACATTTGACCCCAACACTGCTTACCGCCACCTGAAACTGGCTGATGGGGACCGTAAGCCACTCTGAAGGCAGAGAAGCAGAACCAGCCGGAGCACCCCGACCGTTTCATCTACTGGAGACAGATACTGTGCAGGGAGCCCCTGACTGGGAGCCCCTATTACTGGGAGACAGAGTGGACGGGCCAGAAGGTGGGTTATTACTGCCATAGAAATAGAATTACTAGAAGGGACAAAGCTTCTCAGGCTACGACCACATTTGACTGGAACACTCATGGGTACACACCAGAGGAGGCTGCTGAGGTGAGGATGGCTCCTAATAATGGCTTGAATGGAGTTGATGGAATGGTATCAAACTTGTTTGATATCATTCCATTGGCTCCATTCCAGCCATTATTAGGAGCCGTCCTTCCCTCAGCAGCCTTCACTGGTACACACTTAATATAATTTATATGGTTGCTCCCTCATCATTAAGATTACGTCAACTTATGTTATGTACTTGAGAGATGCCCTTGATTTGAATCTGTCATCAATTGACTAGTATTCACTATTTTGGCTTTGAGTTATTTTACTTAGTTTTTATTATTTGTCACTCAGATCACTATCGGCGTGGCCTACAGAGACCTGGACAGAAAGGAGGCTGACGACAGCAGCAGGCTGGGCTACAACGAGCACTCTTGGAGCCTGAACTGGTCTGGGACGGGCTTCTCAATGTGGCACGCTGGGAAGGAGACCCAGCTAAGCTCAACCAAGGCTCGCAGGCTAGGGGTGTACCTGGACCAACATGAAGGAGTACTGGCCTTCTACAGGATCTCCAACAACCAGGCCCATCTCATCCATTCCCTCCAGACAGACTTTACTGGCCCTCTCTATCCTGGGTTCTGCTTCTGGTCAGGGGTTGGGGCATCTGTGACTCTAAGTCAACTGGACTAGTTTATACAACTGATAGGAAAGTTCCAGTATTAGATGCTGATTTGCTGATAGCTTGTTCCAGCCATATCTTAGCTGCTGTCCTATTGTCATGTGCCCTTTTGGTTTGTAAGAATTATATTCAAATGCACGATTGATAAAAAAATTTTTTTTAGCATAAACAAAGTTGCTTGAAGTGAATTTGAGTTGTTTTCAAAATACCAGTAGAAACGTATCTTCTGTTTGAAATTAGGCCATTTTCAGTTTAACACAAATGAGTTTCCTGAATAAGATGATATGTTATATAAATCCAGGGGCGCAACATTTGTTATAGAGGTGGGGGGGACATATATATACAGTACCAGTCAAAAGTTTGGACACACCTACTCATTCACAGGTTTTTATTTATTTGTACTATTTTTTCCATTGTAGAATAACAGTGAAGACATCAAAACTATGAAATAGCATATATGGAATCATGTAGTAACCAAAAAGGGTCAAACAAATCAAAATATATTTTAGGTTCTTCAAAGTAGCCACCCTTTGCCTTGACAGCTTTGCACACTCTTGGCATTCTCTCAACCAGCTTCATGAGGAATGCTTTTCCAACAGTCTTGAAGGAGTTATGCGCATCACCGCATAACACGGTGCCTGACCGGTCACACGCTCCCCACGGTAAGCCCGGGGAGTTGGCTCAGGTCTAAACCCTGACTCCGCCAATCACCCCGTGTGCCCCCCCAAAAAAATTGGGGAGCTGCCTCTCGGGCTTCCGTTGTCTCAACTCCTCATAGTGTCGCCGTTCCTCTCTCGCTACCTCCGCCTGCTTCCATGGCAGGGTCTTGTCCCCTGCCATTACCTCCTCCCAGGTCCAGGATGTCCTCCACTCCCTTTTCTCCCGGGCCCAGGATCCCTGCTCCTCCTGGCCACGCTGCTTGGTCCTTTAGTGGTGGGATGTTCTGTAACGGCTATCGTCGGAATGAGACCAAAGCGCAGCGTGGAAAGTGTCCATGATTTAATGTTCAAAGAACACTCAAACAAAATGACAAAAGGTGAAAACGAAAGCGCACAGTTCTCAGGAAAAAACACTAAACAGAAAACAACATCCCACAAAACCCAAACGGAAAATTACAACTTATATATGATCCCCAATCAGAGACAACGATAGACAGCTGCCTCTGATTGGGAACCACACTAACATAGAAATAGAATGCCCACCCTAGTCACACCCTGACCTAACCAAAATAGAGAATAAAAACCTCTCTATGGCCAGGGCGTGACCGCATGGTCCTAAAGCACAACGTTGCCTCGTTTTGTATCACATTCTAATGATAAAACTGGGGTTGACAAAAATGCTATTTCAAAATGTGGGGTAGACCTGTCCCCAGTGAAAGTTGCGCCCCTGTATAAATCTGTCCACTTAGCTTGCTTAAATAAGTTGCTGATATATCTAGATTTTTTTTAAATATATTTTTTAAATATATATTTTTAAATTTGTTTACTTCAGTTTATTTAGTAAATACTTTCTTAACACTGATTTTATCTTAACTGCATTGTTGGTTAAGGCCTTGTAAGTAAACATTTCACTATAAGGTTGTATTCGGTGCATATGACAAATAAAAATTGATTTGATTTGATTGGCACTTGCCTCCTTATATAATAAGATGAACAGTTTATGACAGGAAACTCCTTAATCTCCACATCATAATTGCTGACCTTGCTCCACTCGTTCTGCCTCAGTCTATTCTCTTTAACAGCGTCATCTGCATTATTCCCCATTGCTTTCCATATAGGAAGATCAACACTGTTCTTATACAGAAACACCCTGACAATCTACTCCCCTTGCCTTCTGCGCTCCCCTCCCAACATGCTATGCTGGGAATGAGTTCACTGTTTTTCACCTCTCGCCCATTGCATCAGGAAAGGGTCCCCTGCCGACTACCTGACACTCTCTCCATCGCCCATTAACATACACAATGAGCAGGTGGAAGCTGCCTGACACCTGAAAACACAGGTAAAGTGTCATTGCAGTTCAATGGGAACTCCATGGTCCGGGTGACAGACAATACCTGTCCCACATATGCAGGACACAAAGCCTGCCACTGCCCAGCCCACAGAGGACAGACAGTGGGAGGTGGCATTTACTCAGGGTTTATAGACCGAGTTCATCTCCTGGTGACAGTCTATCCATCCCATCCGACTGTCTGTGAACATCGACTGCCATCTCCAAGCTGCAAAATGAGAGGTGGGCATCTCTATGGTTTCCTATATGACAGGGAAGCATAACTGCAGATGTAGGCTCCAGAGTGGTTGAATGAGGACAGAGGAGTTAAGCTTTTGGTCTAGAGTAGCCAAGGGGGTGCACAACTCCTGTCCTGGAGGGCAGCAGTCCTGCTGCTTTTTGTACGGGGAAATGGGCTCCGCAAGGGTACAGTTATAAATATTACTGGAACATGCTGCTAGATCAGGTAGTCTAGGAAAGATTGAAGTTACATGTTTATACTTTCCCTATTCAAATACAGTCTGTTCGGTTATGAGTAGTGTTGATTCTCTCTGCATGCACCATTTGTCTAAGATGGTGTGTGACGCTGCAGGTGTGTGTACAGTATATGGAAGAGTGCATACTGTGGTGTAACTGTGTGCTTTATTCTGCTCTCTCCTCCTACAGCTATCGTACTGCTGTGCTTGCTGGGGGCCGCTCTGGCCAATGAATACAGCTGGAATAGCCCTGGAGAGACAACAAAGGACTCCAAAACAGAGAACTGTAAGGGATAGAGAGAGTAGGAAGGGGAGAAAGGGAGACACTAAACACACTGAGGATGGCAAACAGCGAGGAGTGTTGAGAACCACTGTCTAATCCTTTGTCCTGTCTGTCTGTCTGTGTGTCTGTGTCCACACAGTGTGTCTGGCGGACCAGGCCTCCTGCGGCTGCTGCCTGATGCAGAAGCAGATGTGGAGGATGGAGCAGTTTTTCAACATGAGTCTGAACGAGCTGCAGAAGGGCCTGGAGAAGGCAAAGGCCGTGGTCAACAACGTCCGCGGTGAGACCACCTGACCGCAACCACTATCTCCACTACCACATCAACACTGGCCAATGTGTTACATTTTGACTGGTAACCAAATGGCTTGCTGTTATTTTGTCTCATTGTATATTCATTTCACTATCTTTCCCTCTCTCTCTTTCCATCTACAGCTAGCCGAAGTGCCTTCTCCGTGGCCCTGACCAACACACGCCGTTGCGAGGGCCCCTTCCGTGAAGCTAAGACCATTGTCTACCAGCACATCTTCGTCAACCTGGGCGAGGGCTACAACAACCGCACCGGCATCTTCACTGTGCCCCGCTCCGGTGTCTACAGCCTGGCCCTGACCGTGTACAGCGACTCGGGCGCCCCCGGCGCCAACCTGGCCGCTTGCGCCAGCCTGATGGTGAACGGGCGCCAGGTGGCGGGCTGCAGCGAGCAGAACCAGCAGGACCAGGAGGACAGCACCACCACGGTGATGGCCGTCCAGCTGCAGGCCGGGGACAAGTTGTCCGTCACCCTGCCCATCGGATGCTTCCTGTGCGACGAACAGAGCCACTACAACACCTTTTCCGGCTTCCTGCTCTACGCCACCGACTAAGTCTAAGCTGAGGCTGCTGAGGTTACCACACCCCACCACCTTCGCCCTGTCTTTAACTCCTTTGCCCAGTCCTGCTTCTGGAAGGGAACTTGGAGCTGGTCTTGAGGCTCTGTGATGAGTGTTTGATCAGAGGCCAGCTCCTCCAGTGAATGTCAATCAGAACCCCATTCATCTTTCTAGGACCAGAACTAGCCCCCCCCCCCCCCCCCCCCCCCTCGTCTTGACCATCCCCCCAACAACTTTGGGTAACAACTTCTTACCCAATCAAGTTAACTGGTGATGTATACAGTGATGGGAAAAAAGCTGTTTGCATGTGTTAGATTTTTTTTGAAAATAAACCATGATTATACAACAAGTACTTGGTCTGTGTTCTTTTATCTCTCTCTGAATACAGTAGTGCAATAACACTTACTAATACTAACATTACTTAATGATCCTAAGGGTCCACAAATAGAGACAAACGTTTAATGTACTGGGATGAGTGAGGTAGAAGTACAGCCTCTGCGCAATGAAGATAAATGCCAAATGAGCATTTGAGATTTTTTTTTAAATGTTTCCATTTATTTTGGGGAGTCGACCGTAGAGGGTTATATTGACCCTATCTCGTTAACCTTTTCCTTGAATGAATCAAATGTGTCACAAAAGTGACAAACTCAACTCACCTCAACTCAACTCACCTTTGTATCTCTAAGAATTAACATCAAGACCAAATGTTCACACATTAAAAGAATACATTGTCCTCTTGAGTGAAATGGATTCATTTGACACCACTTTACGTAATCTGATAATATTTTTCAACTTGTTATCTGACCTCCGTACCATACATCTATGCTCAACACGTTGTCAGGGATGTACAGGCTAGGGGTGTACAGAGCAGTAAAGTTTAGCCATAAGCATTAATACTGTGGTCAGGTGCCACAAAGAGGGACTTAGGAAAATTACAAATGGCCCAGAACAGGGCAGCACAGCTGGCACTTAAATGTACACGGAGAGCTAATATTAATAATATGCATGTTAATATCTCCTGGCTTAAAGTAGAGGAGAGACTGACTTCATCACTACTTGTATTTGTGAGAAGTATTGACATGTTGAATGCACGGAGCTGTCTGTTTAAACTACTGGCACACAGCTCAGACACCCATGCATACCCCACAAGACATGCCACCAGAGGTCTCTTCACAGTCCCCAAGTCCAGAACAGACTATGGGAGGCACACGGTACTACAGTACATAGAGCCATGACTACATGGAACTCTATTCCAATTCAGGTAACTGATGCAAGCAGTAGAATCCGATAAAAAACAGATAAAAATACACCTTATGGGATTGTGGGGACTGTAAAGACACATACACACACACATGCTAACATACTAACAGTGGTGTAAAGTTCTTAAGTAAAAATACTTTAAACTAGTACTTAAGTCGTTTTTTGTGGTGTCTGTACTTTACTTTACTATCTATATTTTTTACAACTTTTACTTTTACATTCCTAACTAAAATAATGTACTTTTTACTCCATACATTTTCCCTGACAGCCAAGAGTACTCGTTACATTTTGAATGTTTAGCAGGATAGGAAAATGGTCAAATTCACGTACTTATCAAGAGAACATCCCTGGTCATCCTTACTGCCTCTGATCTGGAGGACTCACTTAAAACAAATGCTTCGTTTGTAAATTATGTTGTAGTCTGGCTAAACAAAATTTAAAGTGCTGTCTGGTGTGCTTAATATAAACAATTTGAAATGATTTATACTTGTACTTTTGATACTTAAGTATATTTAAAACGAATTACTTTTAGACTTTAAGTCAAGTAGTATTTTACTGGGTGACTTTCACATTTTCTATTAAGGTATCTTTACTTTTACTCAAGTATGACAATTGGGTACTTTTTCCACCACTACTTACTATACACACGTCCACATGGATTTTGTGTTGTAGATATGTGGTAGTAGAGTAGTGGTCTGAGGGGACGCACTTAATGTGTTGTGAAATGTATTGTAATGTTTTTAAAGTTATAAAAACGGGTTATAACGGCTTTAATTTTGCTGGACCCTAGAAAGAGAGGATCCATAACAAATACAAATGCTGTATCTATCTCTATTGCCATCAGACTCCACACTTTACAGATTTAACCTCAATGACCTCAGTGAATCAGAGATAATGTGACTGAAAATCCAATGAGGAGTCTGTTATGGACTAGAGTATAATTTGCATGAATCTGAACTATAGAGGTGAACAAGTACAATACAATGTGTATTTGGCTCAACAATATTGGTGTTCCTCTGACATATGAATATCTTCACAGCTTTCCTTATGTCACATTCAGCAGCACATTACTTAAATGCTATGAACTAGCTACATACAGTATGTAGCACAACCAGTTCTCGGGACTCCAACTATTATGTATATATCATATAGCATACACATTCAACGTACAGACAGGATGGGGAGTATGTAAGGGATAAGGATAAGAGCAGTGGAGTAGTCTACGGCGATACGGATATCACTTTTTTTTTTTTTCATTTTTAAATACATTTTTATTCATAATACAACAATCAACAACTTACATTGCTACATCAAACATGTCTAACAATACAAAACACAAGTATTAACAATAAAATACTAAAACATACAAAAATATAAATAAAATAATTTAAAAAAATAAACAATTCTAATGCAATTGTATTCACTCTGAAAAAATCTCATTATAATGATTCAGGAAGATGATATTCTTGTTGTTATTCACTAGGGATAATGTCTTATTAACAAGATAATTAAATTCAATCAAAAATATGTGTAACTTGGTATATAATTCTGGAATTCTATTTTGTGTATAAAGTATTTACAAACAAGAATTTAAAAAATCACAATAACTTCAATGGTCTTGTTATCATTGCAATAGTAACATATTATATCCTTCATGTCAAAAACATGGGTAGTGTTCATAATGGTAAATAAGTATTCTGCAAGGTTTTCCCCAAATTCTGACACAAATTTACATTCAAAGAACAAGTGAATCAGATTATCTTCTTTTTCACAGAAAACGCAGACATCATCAATAGCCACAAATTTGGACAATATAGAATTTAATGGATATATCTTATGTAGAATTTTAAAGTGCACTTCCTTAAATTAGTTTGGTATACAATATTTGTAAGGCTTTAACCAAGGTTTTTTAGAGACAATGTCAGGAATAGGGACGGCAGGTAACCTAGTGGTTAGAGCGTTGGACTAGTAACCGAAAGGTTACAAGATCGAATCGCCGAGCTGACAAGGTAAAAATCTGTCGTTCTGCCCCTGAACAGGCAGTTAACCCACTGTTCCTAGGCCGTCATTGTAAATAAGAATTTGTTCTTAACTGACTTGCCTAGTTAAATAAAGGTAAAAAATAAGCATGTTCCTCTAGGCGTAAATTGGTTCTGTGAATGAAAAATGTGTCTTATATATTTATTACAACAAGATTTCTCAAGTAAGTCCACGCCTTCCAAACTGATTTCTGGATAAACTTTGTGATCATCACCAAAGCTAAGATGACTTTTCATTAGTGTAGTTAGACCACTGGGAACGACTTTGATCACAGATATAAACTCTCTGAAAGGTATTGGAAACTCATTCAATGTTATAAATTGTTCATATGTAAGAATATTACCCCTGTTGTCAAAAACATCAAGAACAAAGTCAATATTCCTCTCATGCCAGCTGGGGTAGAACAATGACTTATTCCTTACAGTTATGTCTGAATTATTCCACAAAATAGCTTTATGTGGGGAAAAAATGTGCAGAAAACATTTTCCAGGACATTAAAACTTGTTGGTGAAACCTAGCCAATTTAGCGGGTAATCTTTCAGGAATATAATTACATTTCAGTAAAAATGTAAGACCCCCCAATTTATTAAACAAATTATTTGGAATGAAATACCATATTGCATCAGTATTGATCAAACATCTTTTCAACAAGTTGATCTTGAAAGTGTTATTTATGTCAACAAAATCCAACACTTCCAGACCTCCTTCAGCTCTTTTATTAGAAAGGACTGACTTTTTTAGTTTGTGAGACTTATTTTTCCAGATGAAGTCAAGAAAGGTCTTATTGATCTCTTTACAGGTAGAGGGATTTACAAATAAAGATAATGAGGGGTACACAAAGCGAGACAGTCCCTCTGCCTTGGACAGAAGTACTCTCCCAAGTATAGAAAGATCCCTTTGTAGCCAATTATTCAATATATTTTTGGTTTTCTTAATTTTAGGAGAGAAATTAATATGTTGTCTGTTTTTTTATGACAGATGTATTTCGAAATATTTAACACAGTCCTTTACAGGAATATTTTCTATTTCTTTATCATCGGATTCATATAAACAAAAGATTTCACATTTAGAAACATTTCGTTTTAATCCTGATGCAATAGAGAATACAGTGATAGTATTAAGGGCATGGGCGACCTGGTCTTTGTCTCTTAAAAAGAGATCGACGTGGTACATCGACTTGGGAAACAAAGATCTGATGTACCCCCTCGCAATGTCATCTTGCTCTTAAAAAATTGAAATACTCGTGGAAAATGGCCAAGGGGAACAAGTTTCTGAACGAGAGAAGCTCCGCATCAAAGATGCTCTGATACCGCAGGATCAGACTGCCAGGGAGAAACTGTGGCCGCTTATACAGAACGCACGACAAGAGGGAAAGAAGGCGGGGTTCAAGGGCACACACGCATTTATCGAAGGAAGAATGATTACTGGGTAACTCTGTTGACATGAACCATACTGGAACTGTGAGTACTACCATGAGTACATTTAATGTACTGCCACGAGTTAATGTACAGTGTGAACTACAATTTATGAACACTTGCCAACTCAAAAAAGGAGGAAAAAAAGAGATTTGTTATACTGTTAACCAACGCTACCTCAGCTGAGGGTAGTTTTCAGTCAGAGTAATCCTCTCAAGGTCCACTGTTTGTTTTATTGTTCACATTACTACTTCTGTTATCTAGTTTGTGTTCTATCTTTTTTTAAATTCAACTCACTCAATATCGTTAGTCTGAATGCTCGGGGTTTGGGAGATCTTACAGAAAGGAAAGCCTTATTTTTATATTGTAAACGCAGTAACGCAGATGTCCTTCTTCAGGATATCACTCATTATTGATATCTACATAGCGCATTGATGTGAATCACACTGCTGCTTTCTCATTTAGCTATTTGCGCCTCATAGATTGTGGTTGTTGTGGATGGCTGTTCACAAATCTAAATGTGTATCTGAACCCAATAATGGTTGCATTCAAGAAGTTTAAGCTGCCTATCAATCATTGTTTTTGAAATCAGTGAACAGCCTGTGAAAAATGCCTACTGGGGATTTTATTGCTCAATCTAATTCATGCTGATAAAAAAATAAATCCATAGGCCTAATGGACACACGCTCAAAGTTGCACACTTTTTAAATACTTAAAGGGACATTCTGTAGTTGCTACATCAATTTTTGGACTTGACAGCCAATTTTTCTTCTGAGGTCTTGGCTGATTTCTTTTGATTTTCCCATGATGTTAAGCAAAGAGGCACTGAGTTTGAAGGTAGGTCTTGAAATACATCCACAGGTACACCTCTGATTGACTCAAATTATGTAAATTAGCCTATCAGAAGCTTCTAAAGCCATGACATGATTTTCTGGAATTTTCCAAGCTGTTTAAAGGCACAGTCAACTTAGTGTATGTAAACTTCTGACCCACTGGAATTGTGATACAGTGAATGATAAGTGAAATAATCTGTCTGTAAACAATTGTTGGAAAAATTACTTGTGTCATGCACAAAGTAGATGTCCTGACCGACTTGCCAAAACTATAGTTTGTTAACAAGACATTTGTGGAGTGGTTGAAAAACGACTTTTAATGACTCCAACCTAAGTGTATATATACAGTTCCAACTTCAACTGTATATATATATATATATATATTCTTGAAGAATATTGAAGAATATTCTTGAAGAATATAAGTTATAAATCCTTCATGAGCTTAGTTCAACTGTCACACTCCATGAGAACCCAAAGTATTAGTTTGTTTTACTCCAATGTTTGTAAACATTGTAAATGTAAACAAACACTGTACAGCCTCATAACATGGTTCAAACAATAATTGTTATATCATGGATGGTCAGTCCTTGCATCCATAGCTCTGTCAGAGGCGGGGCATCCGTTTTGGTAATGTTTCATCTGTAGATTTGCCCTTTGAACAGCTGCATATTATCAAGATATCAAAGTGTCACCAACACAAAGGTAAACAATAGTTTTACAGCAAATGCAGCAGATGGCATTCATTTTTTCACATGTAAATAGCACTTTCAGTAGTGGTCAAAGCATCAAATTCTATGAGCGCAGCATTTGTTTTTCAACACAAATCAATTGCCGGCAGGTAGCCTAGTGGTTAGAGCATTGGGGCAGTAACCAAAATGGTTGCTAGATTGAATCCCCGAGCTGCCAAGGTAAAAAATCTGTTGTTCTGCCCCTGAACAAGGCAGTTAACCCACTGTTCCTAGGCCGTCATTGTAAATAAGAATTTGTTCTCAACTGACTTGCATGGTTAAATAAAAATTAGGGCTGGCTAATAAGTCTTCAGTTTTGGGGTTATGCTCAGATAAAACATTTTGTCTAATCTATACTTTATATTTCCAAGTCCTATTCTTGAAGATCAAGGGGTATAACATTTATTGGAATGACTGGAATTCTGATAGACTTTGGTTTTTAATGTAAAGACATAATTTAATCGTATTATTATATGTAGTAGAAAGCGATGGGTTAGAAGAAGCCTACATAACCAACCCATAAAGTAAAATGTAACATCTGTATATGGCCAGCTATGTAAACTTTAACATTGATTTATCCTGCAATAGATGTCGTTCAATTGGTAACATACATTTTTGTCTTCTATCTTCTAATGCCTCTTAAGGGGAAAGTAATCTAAAAGTAACGGAACGTAATCAGATTACGTTACTGAGTTTGGGTAATCCAAAAGTTACGTTACTGATTACAATTTTGGACAGGTAACTAGTAACTATAACGGATTACATTTAGAATGTAACCTACCCAATTCTGCATACAGACAGACATACAATGCAACATTTATATAAACCTATACTGTATGTATGTGCATTTAAAAAAAGTAATTGGTAATCATCAGCAGCAGCAGCACTACTGTAAAATAGACCCTATGACCTCCCTGTTATTCTCCGTCTAGGGTCGCAGTTGGATGATGTTATCGAATGACATAAACCAACCCAATACTTTGACCTCCATTCTCTGATTCGCCTCAAAGGAAATGGATAGCATCTGAAGAACCGGGTCGCTCAACAGGGGACATGTGACAGTCAGCAACGCTGACAAAACAACAATCAATACTGTATATGATGGTCAACAATAAGTGGAGAACAGGAACTCTCTCCACCACCTCCGCCCACACCCAGGTGTGAGAACCAGGTGACACTATATCTGGGTCTCCTGATCCACTGATAATGCCTCTCAATGAGACAGCAATAAACCCACGTATATTTGGGAAACGCCATTCAAAATCCTCCATAACAATCTATTCAATAGTAGCACGAAACACTGTGTCCACTGGGAGTTTTAGGGAAACCAGACACCGGTGTCCTTTTAAAAACCTACCATTTTCACACAACGGCAAAGATGAGCTGGCTTCTTACAGGACCTCTCATTCACACCCAAGGAAGAAACACTGACATGGCATTGTCTTTAACTTGTCACATGGGAGACTATTGAATGTGTTCTAGGTGTCCTCCGTTAGGAACCCTACTTCAGCCTGTGTTTTTGGGGTTGGGGTTTGTGTACATGGAATGGCCGTGGAGCTTTTCTCATCCATCTGCGGAAGGGTGGGTCCTCAGACAGGGAACCAATAGCACGGCAGCACCACCCCGCCTGCATTAAACTCCTACATAGTCTTAGAAGGATTCCCAAGTCTGCTCACCTACTGTAAGAACAAGGAAACAAGACGTGGGCTTCTTACAACGATACAGTAAGTACTGCCTTTCCTCCCTTCACCCTCAGACTGTCTGGAGGCTCTCAGGTCTGGTGAGATAGGAGCTATGCAATGCTTATGGAATATACATAAAGCAATACGCTAATGATACTGAAGTTCTATATTGTCCATTTTGATGAGTGACCGCTTTGGATAAGCAAAAAGGCACTGTGTTGATAATATTTTATTTGAAATGTAAAAACCAATCCGATGGGAAAAGAACTGTAGATGAAAAAAAGTTTTAGAATGGGTGTAGGCTGCTTTAGCAAAATGCTTTATACGCAGAAAATAACATCTGGGTACTGAGATCAACTATTGTTTACATGTTTTTATCAAAGATGGTGGAATGACCTATGAATATCAACCATTTTGCAGTTGACTAAACCAGTCAGGAAATGAAGGAGGTTGATGTAACTTTAGAGCACCATCTTGACGAGGCATTCTCAAAAAACTAACTAAAACTTCAGAGTCCTGAACGGGTTGAGTAGACTGTGAATGTTAGTCATCATGACCAGTGCGTGAACTACAAATATATTATGTTTCATGCAGCTGGTTCTCAGCAGAGAGCATAGCCATGCGATGCTTATAAACATTTTCAAAAGTCTCTTTTCATTGTAATTTGAAGGTATGCTGTAGGACCAACAGTAACTATCTATGTATTACAGATAATGAAGTTTGTTGCAGTGTCTGCTCTGTGCCTGTGGGGGGTGCTGTGCCTCTGTGCCAGTGTGAAGGCCATGGGGACTTTTGAGCTGATGCGAGATGCAGCAGGTAACAGAAAACCTCATGACGCCTCAGTTTTTTCTCTTTTCTTTTTGTATGTTATCCACCCCAAACATATCTTAACAATCAAATGTAATGTCAAACTATTGGTCCTGCTTTGACAACTTTTGACCCCTACTCTCTGCCTCCCTCTACCTCCCCTCCCACCTTCCTCCCCTATCCTCCCCACTGTCCCCAGTGGGCTGGACTGGTGCCCTGCCCTGTGGGACGTGGGACTGTGAGTGTGCTTTCAACAGCCAGCGGGGCTGCTGCTGTGTGGCCAATGAGATGAGTATGCTGGAGGACCACACCTTCATGCGCATGGTGGACATGTGGGAGCAGCTCACCCGATTGGACAACGACATCAAGGAAGTCACAGGTACTGGAAAATACATCTGTTTCCTAGTTTGATTAAGTCAAATCCCTAATGTTCAAGTCCCAGGCTTCTAACTTCTTCTGTTCTCCTTCCCTCGTTCTGTGACTCAGGCAACAATAAGATTGCGTTCACCGCGGCGATGAGATCTAGAAGCGACTGCTTCGGGCCCTTCACTAGCAACGTGCCAATCCGCTACTACGCCATCTCTCTCAACCAGGGCAATGGATACAATGACGCTCTGGGTAGGAAGCCACACTGCGTTGTCGCATCATTTCCCCACATACTTACTGGATAAATAACATAATACAAAATAAAACACACATACACACACTCACCCATTCACACTCCCTCTCCATCTCCCTGTGTGTGTCCTCTATCCAGGTACCTTCACCTCCCCCCGCGCTGGCCTCTACTCCTTCTCCTTCACGGCCTACTCCAACGTGGGCGTGGACGGCGAGCGTCTTTACCACAAGGTGCAGCTAATAAAGAACAACGAGGTGGTGGCCTCTGTGTGGGAGGACAACCGGGAGGACACGGAGGACAGCGCCACCCATTCGGTGCTGGTGTCTCTGCGCCAGGGCGACCAGGTGTACGTGGAGCTGCTCTCCGGCAGGAGTCTGTGTGGCAACACCAAGGAGTACAACAGGTTCAGCGGATACCTGGTCTACCCCTTCACACAGGAGTAGAGGACAGAGTTACACACACATGCCAAAACAAACATGAAAACACACATACATGCATGAATGCACACAAATATATACTGATATGGCACTCACACACACATAATGTTCCAGGTGTGTGTATTGTGTGTGTGTGTGTGTGTGTGTGTGTGTGTGTGTGTGTGTGTGTGTGTCTCTGCACCATTGTAACCAATGATATTCCATGTGCAGTTAAATTCAGACAGTCTGCCTGTGAAATAGTATTGCTTTGAACAAAATAAAAGCTGATTTGTTACATGAAGCAGGACATGTGTCATCTTGTGCTGTTTATAGTTTTTTTTAATGGTCCTCCACAGGTGTAGTCTCATAGAGTCTAAATTAATGAATCTCTAAATGAATGCTGAGTTAATGAATAATAATGGTACGTATCACCAAATAGGCATACAAGTGGATGATAATGATTCTTAGGCTAGCTAACCTACGTGTTATTAACATTGGCTTGTACTACAACATTTTGTTGTAGTTAGCATTATTATTTTGAATTTAATCAGGGTTCCCACAAGTCAGGGATTTTCTGTAATATCATGGCATGTTTAAATGTGCATTTCGGACTGGAAAAGTAATGCGATTTAATAGAATAATTGCAAAATAATTGGGAATTGTAGGTCTACATACGGATCACCGTTTGGAAATGAAATAAGCCTATCTTGTATTTGCTGTTGTTTTATCACACTGCAATGCCCATTGTACTTTTGGTCTTTGTCTTAAAAATTCTTATTTGTAAACGCAAGTCAATTATTTTTTTTATGTATGAATGGGAAACCTGTTTAATAAAGGACACCAGTCCGTTTATTTAATACAAAAAAGTGAGATCAAATTTAGATGAGACCGTAAGCGTTCAGCTGCTTGGGAATTTTGGTCAAAAACCACGCCCGCACATTTACTTTGACGATAGACGCATAACGCTTTGATTGGACAGCAAAATGATTGTGGCGCGCGAAAGTCAGATCAGAGCAGGCTTCCTCAGGCAAGGGCTGCAGTCGAAACACGTTATTTTTACCCCCTCAGTCCTTGCACTATCCACTTTCCCTCGGGGGAATCCCCGTCGAAACCAGATGCAGTTTGATTGCCATCTTAAGTGGAGGTCCAATTCACAAACGTTACCCCCTCTTTGGTCACTTGCGATGTTGATATGACCCACAATTCAATGCAAATTGTAGTCACATGTCAAACTCTGGTGGCTGTGAAGTGTCAAATGTAATCGACAAGGCTTCATTTTCAGCATGTCAGAAAAAAGTATGAAGCTAGCTTGCTATATATATATATATATACATAGATTTTAGCGCTGGCAAATTGGCTTAGTATCGTAGTGAGGAGCCTATAAAACTTTGCTAGATTCATAAACATTTTTTTTGCAATTCTGAAATGTATTGGAATAAATTACCAAACTATAAAACTAGCAAGCCAGCTATGGGTAACTGTAGCTAGCTACCTGACAGGAGTGCTGGCTAGATACGTTAGCTTACTAGGTACATTAATACTTGTGAAGGATGGTTTTGTTCTCTTTTTAACAAAAATATATGCCTTATAGAAATAGGACATGTTAATGTTGATAATTCGTTTTACTTGAGACAGGAGAACAAGAGGAGACATATGACAAGGTGTATAATTGTATAATAAGGCCGGTTTATTCAAGTGTAAAGATATTAGGCAAAGCGTGCGGCACGGCTCTTTCTGTCTGATTTGTATGAAATCGTCCGGAAAGAGGCCCTCTACACAGTACATACAGATTATATAGGCAACAAGCAAAGTAGGTTGATCTTGTCGTCTGGCCTTCCGATTTGTCGATCTGGGTCTTGGGTAGTCCTGATCAGGCCTGATGTCGACATTCCATTGGCTCTTCCCACAGTCCTTTGTCTTGTGCTCCAACCTTGAGTTGTGTGTGTCTATAATTGTCATGGGGGAGGGGAGTTGTGTGTGTCGGTGGTTGTCGTCTAATGAGATCAGCATATGTCCAAGAGAAAGAGGGGTTGTGTGCATGTTGTGTCAACTATAGCTAATGTTGAGAAGTTGTTAAAACAAGTTACCAATATCTAATACAATTTCTTACATTAATCACAAAACATAGTGTGTTGCTAACCCAGCTATTATAGTGTTGCACAAACATAGCGGGAATGCAGTAAAGCTGTTGTTAATCTAGGGTGTCGACTGTGCAAACCAGAAGGTAGAGACAAGATGGAAAATTACTGAATAACAAGAAAACAGGAACTGAGCAATGTAGCAACCGACAACTCAGCTCAATCTTCACAACAAACACTTCTGGATCCTGTGTGCTGTGAGGCTGGGACCAGCCTGGGCACCACCGATAGGCTAGCAAGTTTAAACCACGCTAAGCCTCTACTGTGACAGGCCAACTCTAAAGTTGGAACTACCTCTGTCACAGTATAAAAGAAGATGTCTGTACTATTTCAGTCAGTTCTCTGCTTTAACCTGCGTGGTGATACAGTGAACCCGTATATACGAAAATTGCATTTACCATTTATCGCTTGTGTTAAATAAAAATACTTAAAGTATATTCGGTGACTCTGAATCACATGTTATCCTGATACCAGATTTGATTGACGCAACCCTTTACATACTGTAGCTAGCTACCTGACAGGAGTGCTAGCTAGATACGTTAGCTTACTAGGTACATTAATAGCTTTAGATTGGTTGTTTTTAAGCTCAACTTCAAGATTTCCTCCAAGGATGTTGCCTCTCCGATCATCACTCTCCCTCACTTGGGCAAGGGACATTTAAGGTACACTCGGATGTGACTATGTAAAACGTCATTCAATGGCTGAGGGTTTAGGGCCGAGGGCTGTCTACTTTGAGTTTGAAACGCAGCCAAGGTGTCTTTGCTGCAAGTTTTGATCAAAACGGTAGGATAATGATTGTAGTCAATAACTTAAGTTTGCAAGTTAAGCATGTAACAAGACACGTGTTGTAGGCCGACATTTGAATTAGGTAAATAGGATTTACATGGGGGAAAGGTGGCAAAGCTCTTGGGAAAAGCGCAGGTCTCGCTCTAAAAAATACTTGTTGTACTCCTCCATCTTCGCCTTCATCAGAATGAGATCAAACAGAGAAATGGAAAATATATTTACGTTGGCTACAATAACAATGACATTGGTATCAACCAACTGTGTGAGTGTGTTACAGTTCGACATGTCAATTCATTGGTGAACAGTGCCATGGTGCTGCTGAAATGGTTTGAGCCCCTTTGAGATTGGCAGTAGCCTACTTCAGTAAAGAATATGTCTTTATCTGCCTAACCTCGTCCCCCAGGTTCTTGCGCGAGAGACAATTATATACAATTATATTCATAGAACTCACTCTCTGCTCAGATCAAAGCAAGTGGGACACATTGTGATGCTTCATAGTTGCCATTGTAGCATTGTTGCGTCATGCTTAGTACACTGTGGAAAGCAGATAAATTGTGAATTCTGATTTCAATTCTCACTGGGCACGCTAATATTGGGAGGACTTTTCAGTCTCTCTGGTGGATTATTACCTGAATGAATTATGTTCTTTCAATTTCAACATCATTGGACAGTTTGAGCCTGTGATCTTCACCATTGGCACAGGTAAGAGTGAAGGTGGGTATGATTGTTATGTTGTTGCTTCTCCCATTTCTCTGGAGGAGTTTTACAAATGTGTTTTTGATTCCACCACAGTGATTACAAACATCAAATCATGTAAACTAGTCTACATAACAACAACTTGATTGGAAGGCCTGTTATAATCCCCCCCAAAAGGGTTAAAACCTCTACAGGATCGGTGTGTCCCCCCCGCGGGACGGTTGAGCTAACGTAGGCTAATGTGATTAGCATGAGGTTGTAAGTAACAAGAACATTTCCCAGGACATAGACATATCTGATATGGGCAGAAAGCTTAAATTCCTGTTAATCTAACTGCACTGTCCAATTTACAGTAGCTATTACAGTGAAATAATACCATGCTATTGTTTGAGGAGAGTGCACAATTATGAACTTGAAAATGTATTAATAAACCAATTAGGCACATTTGGGCAGTCTTGATACAACATTTTGAATAGAAATGCAATGGGTCAAAGGATGTCAGACAGAAATCAGCTTTGATTGAATAGGCCCCACTGTAATTTTACCAGCCACCGCAGATACATAATACACTTACTGTGTACTGTTTAACTGTTGACTCGTTTTGACCACTAGAGGGCACATGAAACCCCAAATATGATTTTTCCTGAAATTGAAAAAGAGCAATGAGAGATGTTGAGCTAGAGAGATTATGGGGGATATTGGATGACATACTGTACATGTCCTCTGATGTCATTGTGTAACCCTGTTGTCTCTCACTGCTTATCCGAATGTATTATAAACCAGTGAGTGCCTGGATGTAAGCAAACTCCTCCACTCTTGTAAACTCCCTCTAACCCTACACACACGTATGCACGCACGCACGCATACACAAATGCCAAACTTCCACACACATGCTCGCTCCCCACACATGCACAGGCGCACGCACATACACACCATTTTAAAGTCTCAAGAGAGTGTGGGGGTTTAAACAGACATGGCAATTATTCCAGCGGACTGGGATTTAAAGTGAATGAGAGGATGCTGCTTTGGCATGATAATAATGATACGGTTACAGATCCGTCTTGTTTCAATAAATGTATTGATGATTATTGAATGGTAATAGATACAATACGTAGCAGTATGTCGAGTTTACCTGTATTCGCGCGGGGACATTGTGAGGCGGGAGCACTGGGACGAAGAAGTAAGCTTGTACAACAGCATTCGTGCTCAAATATATTCCGTTGCGGCACTGAGTAAGAGAGTGGAGAGGTCATGCGTCTCGTGCTTTTTTTGTGAAGGATCAGAGGTCAATGCCACATTTTAAGGTTCTATAGGACTTTTCACAATGCAATAACCAGGTATTTATATGTAACTATCAGTGGCCGTGTGGTTACTTACCACCCTGGAAGATTGGGGGTTCGATCCCTGGTCGAGTCATATCAAAGACTCTAAAAATGGGACCTGCTTGGCAATCAACATTAAGGAGATGTATTGGGGGTAAGGCCCTGATACAGACTAACATCCTTTCCAGGAGTTGTACTTGTACATTAAAACTGCCTCACACAGCAAACAGTAGGCTACTGCCCAATGGGCTATTCTTGCACGGACAAAGCTTACTTGTAGGAGGGGCGCGTCATGTCGTGCCAGGCTTTTTTCGCTATGCTCGACTTCAGCGGGTTGATCTTCCTGTCTGGTTTTGCGCCTCTTCTGGTTCGTGTGGTGGAGATCTTCATGGGCTATACTCAGCCTTGTAATCGGGTAGTAAGTTGGTGGTCTGTTGATATCCCTCTAGTGGTGTGGGGGCTGTGATTTGACCAAGGGGGTGGGGTTATATCCTGCCTGGATGGCCCTGTCCAGGGGTATCGTAGGATGTGGCCACAGTGTCCTCTGACCCCATCTCAGTCTCCAGTATCTATGCTGCAATAGTCTATGTGCCGGGGGCTAGGGTCAGTCTGTTATATCTGGGGAAATTCTCCTGTCTTATCTGGTGTCCTGTGTGATCTTAAGCATGCTCCCTCTAATTCTCCCATCTCTCTCTCTCTCTCTCTCTCTCTCTCTCTCTCTCTCTCTCTCTCAATTCAATTCAATTCAATTCAAGGGGCTTTATTGGCATGGGAAACATGTGTTAACATTGCCAAAGCAAGTGAGGTAGATATTATACAAAAGTGAAATAAACAATACAAATTAACAGTAAACATTACACATACAGAAGTTTCAAAACAATAAAGACATTACAAATGTTATATTATATATACACAGTGTTGTAACAATGTACAAATGGTTAAAGCACACAAGTTAAAATAAATAAGCATAAATATGGGTTGTATTTACAATGCTGTTTGTTCTTCACTGGTTGCCCTTTTCTTGTGGCAACAGGTCACAAATCTTGCTGCTGTGATGGCACACTGTGGAATTTCTCCCAGTAGATATGGGAGTTTATCAAAATTGGATTTGTTTTCAAATTCTTTGTGGATCTGTGTAATCTGAGGGAAATATGTCTCTCTAATATGGTCATACATTGGGCAGGAGGTTAGGAAGTGCAGCTCAGTTTCCACCTCATTTTGTGGGCAGTGTGCACATAGCCTGTCTTCTCTTGAGAGCCATGTCTGCCTACGGCGGCCTTTCTCAATAGCAAGGCTATGCTCACTGAGTCTGTACATAGTCAAAGCTTTCCTTAAGTTTGGGTCAGTCACAGTGGTCAGGTATTCTGCCACTGTGTACTCTCTGTTTAGGGCCAAATAGCATTCTAGTTTGCTCTGTTTTTTTGTTAATTCTTTCCAATGTGTCAAGTAATTATCTTTTTGTTTTCTCATGATTTGGTTGGGTCTAATTGTGCTGTTGTCCTGGGGCTCTGTGGTTTGTGTTTGTGAACAGAGCCCTAGGACCAGCTTGCTTAGGGGACTCTTCTCCAGGTTCATCTCTCTGTAGGTGATGGCTTTGTTATGGAAGGTTTGGGAATCGCTTCCTTTTAGGTGGTTGTAGAATTTAACGGCTCTTTTCTGGATTTTGATAATTAGTGGGTATCGGCCTAATTCTGCTCTGCATGCATTATTTGGTGTTCTACATTGTACACGGAGGATATTTTTGCAGAATTCTGCATGCAGAGTCTCAATTTGGTGTTTGTCCCATTTTGTGAAATCTTGGTTGGTGAGCGGACCCCAGACCTCACAACCATAAAGGGCAATGGGCTCTATGACTGATTCAAGTATTTTTAGCCAGATCCTAATTGGTATGTTGAAATTTATGTTCCTTTTGATGGCATAGAAGGCCCTTCTTGCCTTGTCTCTCAGATCGTTCACAGCTTTGTGGAAGTTACCTGTGGTGCTGATGTTGGTGCTGATCTCTCTCTCTCTCTCTCTCTCTCTCTCTCTCTCTCTCTCTCTCTCTCTCTCTCTCTCTCTCTCTCTCTCTCTCTCTCTCTCTCTCTCTCTCTCTCTCTCTCTCTCTCTCTCTCTCTCTCTCTCTCTCTCTCTCTCTCTCTCTCTCTCTCTCTCTCTCTCTCTCTCTCTCTCTCTCTCTCTCTCTCTCTCTATGTGTCCCCTCCCAGAGGACCTGAGCCCTAGGACCATGCCTACCTGGCCTGATGACTCCTGGCTGTCCCCAGTCCACCTGGTTGTGTTGCTGATCCAGTTTTCAACCGTTCTGCCTGGGGCTATGGATCCCTGACCTGTTCACCACACGTGCTACCTTGTCCCGGACCTCTTTTATACTCTCTCTCTCTCCTCTCTCTGGCAGGAGGTTAGGAAGTGCAGCTCAGATTCCACTTGCCTACGGCAACCTTTCTCAATAGCAAGGCTATGCTATTCTCTTTCTCCCTCTCCCTCTACTGCAACTGCTGTCTAGATCTCTGAATGCTTGGCTATGAAAAGCCAACTGACATTTACTCCTGAGGTGCTGACCTGTTGCACCCTCTACAACCACTCTGATTATTAACGTGACCCTGCTGGTCATCTATGAACGTTTGAACATTTTGATGAACGATCTGGCATTAATGGACATGTACTCCTATAATCTCTACCCGGCACAGCCAGAAGAGGACTGGCCACCACTCAGAGCCTGGTTCCTTTCTAGGTTTCTTCTTAGGTTCCTGCCTTTTTAGGGAGTTTTTCTTAGCCACAGTGCTTCTACACCTGCATTGCTTGCTGTTTGGGGTTTTAGGCTGGGTTTCTGTATAAGCACTTTGTGACATCTGCTGATGTAAAAGCGCTTTATATATAAATACAAAATGTGAATTTGTCCAAAGCTTACTTACATATCTGAAGGCCTTTGTGTTTTACTAAGTCTGGTTACTGAGGCTGCTGGTCTTTCTTGAACTATTCCACTGATCTTAAAAGATATAGCCTACACATGCCAGGTATGTGTTCCCTAGAAATTCAGGTGCACGGTATCTTTTCATATGAAAAAACACTTGGAGCGGAAAAAGCAACGAGGGAAAAGTCTAATTCCTAAATGTTTAATAATGACAAAGGATTCAATTATAATTTCAGTTTGAGTAGATGCAACAAAATAACTGATTATTCTATGGTAATAACTGTATAAGGAAGTGCTACGACCAATTAAGCCCTACTTCCACATGTCCTCAACATGGAATCCCCTGTCTGTGACATCAGCATGCCTGAGAGGGTCAGGGCAGCCCAATGACATCAGTGATACCTTGGTGACACATTGAGACAAAAGCCTTGTTTACACCTTGCGCTAACATGTGAGTTTCTCGATCTGATAAATATGATTCAATCACTATCTGATCAAGGTTTGTCACGTCTACACATTGCATTTTAAAATGTGTCTCTTATCTGTCTAGTGTGTCCACATTGTAACCAGATTAGCTGATGCTTCCGTGTATTCAAATCATTTGATAGATATTCTTTCAAAATAATATGGACTTATTTATTTTTAAGAGAATTACTGATGCCATAAGTCAATGGTGCTACCTGTCAATGATTTTATATGATGATGTATAATGATTATTTAAATGGTTTGACCATCCAGGTACGTTTAGGGTTGATTGATTTCCAGATTCCAGACACAATGCATGTCTGACTACCTCCCGAAGTAGTCCGGAAGATCCGATCACAATGTGTCGTTTAATCTTCTACACCACTCAAAAAATGTGGGCACATTCAGAATGTGGACAATATCAGAACAAAGGGCACATGTTAGCACCAGGTTTAAACGGGCTAGTGATACCTTGGTGAGATGGGAGGAGACACAGTGAGACAGAAACCCCAACAACTGACTTAATGTAGGAAACAATGGTTGGCATTGGGTGTGAGGCAAAGTGAGTTTACACTACTGGAGTCTGGCAAGAGAAGGAGTGATGGTAATAAGAAGGGAATGTGTTACTAACTATGACGTCCACACATCCTCTCTTCCCCACACCCATTTCTCTCTCACCACACACACACACACACACACACACACGTTTGCCCAAACACAACTCAGCAGGCCAGTTGAGGAGCATCCTGGACATAAAAGGTCTGCTGTGCTCTGATGGTGAGATGACTCTTGTCTTCACTCATTTATCTCTCTCAACCTCAGATTCCCATTCCTCCTCCCTTTCCTCCTCCTCTCGCACGGCCCTCCCATCTCTGTGGTCACACATTCCCCCTCCTCTCTCTCGCTCCCTCAGCAAATTTCTGAAGTCAATAACAGACTTTCTGAAATATGAAGGAGGAAAGAACAGATGTGGTGCTAACATGATGTATTAGGGCCAAATGGACAAAGTCTGTTGTAACAGTCTGTGCCACTATCCACGTGCCTGATATCCTGATGGGCCCTTAACGACACCACCTATTCATCACCTCCTCTAGCGCAAGCCTCTCTTTTTCTCAATCTCTCCATCCTTCTCTTTTTCTCTCTTCCCAGGCAGAGCCTCTCTCTCTCTTTCCTCTCTCTCCCTCTCTCTCTCCACTCTGCTGATGGAGTGATGTGGTGAAGTATTTGGAGTATTCCTGCTGACCAATCCAGAGCCTCCTGGCAGAGCTCCCCTCGCACTGAACAGGCCTTCCCAAATAAGGATGCACTTTTTTAACGGACAACAAAAAAGAGAAAAACAAGAAAGAGGGGAGGAGAGAGGGAAAGTAATAGACGAAAGGAGGGAGGGATGGAAGGAGAGTAGACAGAAAGCCCATGCCCTTTTAAGGAGGTGGTTTCCTTTTTACTCTCTCCCTCTCTCCTTCTTAGCTAAAGCCCTGTTTATAAATGGTGCTAACATGCGCCTTGAGTTCTGATCTAGTCCATATTCTGATTGTGCACGATTTTTAGATACGTGTAGAATAAAAGACACATTGTGATCTGATAGTGATCAGATCTTCCTGACCACCTCTGGAGGTAGTCAGACACGCATTGTGTCTGGATATCAATCATGTGTAAACAGATCTGGATGGTCAAACAATTTAAATAATCCTTATAACGTCCTTTAAAATCATCGACAGGTAGCACCATTGACATATGGCTTCCGTAAATACATACAAATAATTTTGAAAGAATATCTGTCAAATAATTTGCATATTGGGAGGCACCAGTTAATTTGGTCACAATGAGGACACAGTGGACGGATAGGAGACACATTTTAATACAATGTGTAGACGCAACAAACCTTGATCAAATAGTGGTTGGGTCATATTGATGAGATCATGAAACTCACATGTTAGCACAAGGTGTATACGAGGCTTAAGAGAAGTGAAGTCATTTCAGCTTGTCTGGTCCTTTTAAGCCTTCACTTTTCCGAGGGAGGACTTTGCTGGCGCTAGAAGTATACAAACAGTCAGTCACACACACACGGACACACACACCTCCTGACCCAGCGCTTGTACAGAGGAAAGACTCTTCGCTACATACTTTAACACAGTGAGTATATCTCTTTACTGTCGCTGCTTTTAGGTTCCAGTCAGAAGAACACTGTGCTGAGACGGTTGTCTGTCAGCCCTACGATGGAAGCCTTATCCTGAGTGTACAGAGCCAGAAGACGCATATGGCTGTCTGTCAGCTATGTCATCGATTTTGAGAAAAGTAACATTGTCAGAGCACTGTGTTCTCTAACCATGTTTTCATTGTTTCTCTAATACTCCATACTGTATGTCTGTGTGTCTCATACTCCATCCTGTGTGTGACTGTGTGACTGTGTGTGTGAATAGACACACATAGTTAAACTAATAATCTATGTGGGTTGATGTCTTGGTCAATGGGGTACCGGGTGCTAGAGCATACCTTTTGAGAGGGATGGGATATGTAGTTCTGAGAGGGATGGGATATGTAGTTCTGATATGAGATGGGGTGTTTCTACTGTAGAATAACCATCCGAATCAGTCACAAAGATGTAAAGGTACTAGAGAAACAGTTTGACCAGTTTGGTCCTGGGGAGAGATCTGGGATAGGCAGCACAGCAGCTCCTCTTGTAACAGACACAATTGCATAGCTCAGTTTTCACTTGCAAATGACTGACTGCCATACATGGGCTTCGGCTAGGAATTCAATAGCCAACAAAAGTTCACGGCAGACACACAAAAGACACGCACACACACAGACAGACAAAGATGCAAACAAATAACACAGAAACACAGCAGCTTTCATTGATTATATGCGATTAATCAATACGGTTTCTCAGCCTAATGTTTGCTGGGAGTGGACAGAAGTGTTTTTGTGAGCGACAGAGAGATAACACTGGAGAACTACAGCAGCAGCTTCAGTAGCTGTGGAGTTATCTACGGTACAGTAGGCCTAGCAGTAGCAGGAGTAAAGTCCCAGAGGCTGACCAGCAGCAGCTTCAGTAGCTGTGGAGTTATCTACGCTACAGTAGGTCTAGCAGTAGCAGGAGTAAAGTCCCAGAGGCTAGCTGACCAGCAGCAGCTTCAGTAGCTGTGGAGTTATCTACGGTACAGTAGGCCTAGCAGTAGCAGGAGTAAAGTCCCAGAGGCTAGCTGACCAGCAGCAGCTTCAGTAGCTGTGGAGTTATCTACGGTACAGTAGGCCTAGCAGTAGCAGGAGTAAAGTCCCAGAGGCTGACCAGCAGCAGTAGGAGATAAGATTACCTTGAGCTCCGTTTCAGTGGCACTGAGGCGCCGCTGGCATTACGTCATGGCTTTAGCCACAGTTCACAGACCACAGCTTTCAAACTGCTTCATGGCGAGACAGCCAGCTGTGTTACCATGGCGAGACAGAAACACAGAAGTAAAACAGACATGAAAGGAGCGACAGATGGTGATGTCATATTTTCATTAGGATAAGTGGACACGGTTTCATACTGTAGTACCAGTAGTTGAGAAGCAACATGTAGTTCAGAGGCTGAATGACAATACTCCAAACACATAGTCTACATGTCCTACCAAATGTAGAACTCACTATAATCAGGTCAACATAGAAACATAGCTACGTAATTAACACACACACACACACACACACACACACACACACACACACACACACACACACACACACACACACACACACACACACACACACACACACACACACACACACACACACACACACACACACACACACACACAGAGAGACAACCCACAAGCAAGCCTGACATACTGTTCTGGAGATATCAGAGACAGGGCCTGATGCCAAACCCAACAGTACAGTAGGTTCCTAAGCACACATACATACCATAATGGAACCAGGGTCCCGTCCCATGTGAACTGACATCTCAGACCATCCATATCCCCTCTGTGGAGGGCAGTGACGTGTACTGGCATCTTATCTCTGATGGTCAAAATGCTTGTTTATGAAGCATAGGTCTAGACCAACTGGAGGGAGAAGTAATGACATGGCTAGCAGCCCGACCTTCCTCACATTCCTCTGTAATGTTTCTATAATGATGCACTGTGCGAGGGTTTGACTGAGTGTGTGTTACGGTGAGGTTGGGAGCTTATCGTGGTCTGAGGAGGAGGAGGAGGATGTGGGGAATATTAGGCACTTTTATTGTCTTTATGGTTATGAGTTCATGGTTAAGGTACCATGAAACAACTGAGCAGCTTGAAACTCTAAAAAACCTGTCAAGTTTCTGTATTTTGAAGGCTTCATAATCATGTGACTGGATTGTTGGCAGATAGTGTCTAGAAGGACTGGGCCTTGGTCTACTTCTTTGGATGGTGGAGTAGCAGTAATGTGTGACTGGGCCCAGTGCCAGACAGTCCAGGGCTGTGTGTTGATGGCTCCCAATCAAAAACAATGCGGTGACACAGATACATGCTCTTAATGCCAATGTTCAACGCATGTCTGCTGGCTCAGAAAACTAGGTTAATGGCAGCTGATCGATACGTTTTCTCTTAAGTGTTGTCTGACTTAAACTGAAGAGTCAGTATGGGAATGAGGAAGTGGAGGCGCATAACGTGTGTTTTTTGAGCTTATCGTTCAAATACTATGCATGGAAGGGTCCACGCTGACCTTGTGGTGGAGTGTGAGTAGTTGGGTGGAGCGAGAGATCTGTTTCGGCATCATCTCCAACTGTGAAAATACACACTTAGAAAAAAAGGTGTTATCTGGAATCTAAAGGGGTTCTTCGGCTGTAACTATAGGAGAACCCTTTGAAAAACCCGTTCTGGTTGCAGGTTAAAAACCTTGCGGTTACAAGTAGAACCCTTTTGGGTTCAATGTAGAACGCTTTCCACAGAGCGTTCTACATGGAACCCAAAAAGGTTCTTCCTGTAATCAAAAAGTGTTCTCCTATGGGGACAGCCGAAGAACCCTAACTCTTTTGTGTAGATAAGGGAACTGTCTCCTTATGAGACATAGATGAAGTGACCAGATCTTACATTACTGTTGCCATTGGCTACCCCATCCAACAGCAATCTGGGGAAGGACCCCGCATGACGTCCAATCAGGATGAAGGTGAATTCCAGGTGGTAACATTTAACATTTGACCTTTAACCCCCAGGCACGTTGTGGTATCCTGACATCAAGATGGCAAACAAGGTGACAAGAGTGCACTGATATGGGCTTTGCACTTGGCAGCTTGGCCCAAAAGCAACAGTTTTGCAAGCAATGGTGTTGGTGACGCCTAGTGTGTTTAAGAGAGAGGCAGAGATACAAAAAGAGAGAGAGATTCTGCTGATTCTAGGGCTCCCATTGTACAGCAATTTGGCTCCTGATATTTAGTTCTGTAATTAATGCAGAGGGGCTGAACTGGTGTGCATTCGGAGACAATCATCTTTGGGAGGGAGCGGCTCAATTACACGCCTTTATAAATGCATGACATCTATATGTGTGTGTGTGTGTGTAAGTGTTCGCAGGCATATTTGTTTGTGAGTGAATCTGCCATTTGTCCAATGTCTTCATGTGTGCATGTGTCCGCATGCGAATCTGCCTATATATCCACAGAGCTGTTGGAAATGGCTTGACTTGCAACTAAGGTAATATCTGTTCCAGCCAAAGGCCAATGGAAAAAGGAGTCCCTTTGTATTAGTTATGATAGCAGATCATAGCACAAGTGACATGCAAATGAGTGTACATACAGGCACAACTGATATGGAAACTCATACATTAGACATAGTCAATGTGACAATGTCATCTGAACCAGGGAATACTTTCACGTCTAATACCAGATCAAGGTGATCTCAGACATCATAGAACAGGGATCATCAACTAGATTCTGCCGCAGGATGATTTTTTCTTCAGCGGATGGTCAGGGGACCGGAACATAATTACAAATAATTTGTAAACTGCAAATTGACCGCAAGAAGCCCAACTGGGTATAATATTTGACTAAAATATAATAATTTCAAACCTCGCTTACATTTGTTTACAATTACATACTGTATATCGCTCTATTATGCGTGGGAATACTTTGAAACAAATTTTCAAAATTCAAATCACTTGGCTGGTGTTTTTAGTATTTTATGTCCAACAATAAACACATTTTAAAAAAATCTCAGAAAATTTGGGGGGCCAAATAAAATCCACTAATTGGGGGAACCCTATCACAGAGCAACTCCCTTCACTCACATAAATATCAATATTTCCTCTATTTAATATCTGTACTACTCCACTCTGTCTCTCCCTCTCGGTGGGAAAGGGTCCCCAGGTAGGCATGGCCAACAAAGGTCCATCTTATGGCATGAGCCGTGTGGTGCAGGACAAGATTGACAAGAAGTACGACACTGAGGTGGAGGAGCTTTTGGTGCAGTGGATTGTGGCCCAGTGTGGATCTGGAGTTGGGAAGCCCGAATCTGGCAAACTGGGCTTCCAGGACTGGCTTAAGGATGGATGTGTGAGTACCAACCCAATGCCCCTCAGAATGAAACATACATTTCAACTTAATGGCATTCAGAATTCATATTAGCCATTTATTTGAACCACCTTTATTCAGTCTAAAGATTTGTGTCATCAGCAAAGAGAATGGAGAAACAAACCCTTTGGAAATCAGATTATGATCATGTACCTGTACATTTAAAAACAACAATGTGCCAAGTATCGAACCTTAGGGGACCCCACAAGAGTATATGACGGTACAGATGGTTATTTTCTGCCAACATACTCTTACTCTTGTCTTTATGTTCCTATTCCCCAGGTCCTGTGTGAGCTCATTAACAGCCTGCATAAGGACAACAAGCCCATCAAGAAGATAGCCAGCTCAAGCATGGCCTTCAAACAGATGGAGCAGATCTCACAGTTCCTAACTGCTGCCGAGAGCTACGGTGTCATCAAGACCGACATGTTCCAGACCGTGGACCTCTGGGAAGGTTCGCAAAGCATGCCCATCTCATCAAACAATCACAACAATGACAACACAGGGCATTACATATGCCACAGATAACAGCGGATGTGGTGTGGGGAACATACAACAGTGTGGTGTACTGTAGCTACGGTGTGTGGACTTAAAGACCCTGCTGTGATTTTGTGGTGACAGGGAAGGATTTGGCTGCAGTCCAGAGGACACTCATGTCCCTCGGCAGTGTGGCTGTCACCAAGGATGACGGCAATTACCGCGGCGACTCCAACTGGTTCTTCAAGTGAGTTTAGAAAAATGTGAAGAGTGATGGTGTTGCATTGCTGGTGTATTCAGTCAGTGCTGGGGCTGTTTAGAGCTGGGGTGTGTATTGTGCTGTGCCAGTGTGTGTTTTGAGTTCATTGTCCATGTACCCTTGCAGGAAAGCCCAGGAGAACCGGAGGGAGTTCACAGATGACCAGTTGAAGGCGGGGAAGGGTGTGATTGGCCTGCAGATGGGTTCCAACAAAGGGGCGAGCCAGACTGGCATGTCGTACGGGGCCACCCGACAGATCCAATAATAACAACCAAACCACTGACCCTTGTCCTTTCCCCTCCCTTTTCCACCACACCCTGCACTGCCCTCCTCCCCCCTTCGCCCTCTCACTTCAGCTACGACAGGCCCCATAGATGAAGTCTTAATGCCTCAAATCAACTTCATCCCAGTGTGGTAGGAACAGTCTCACTAGTATCACACAACACTATGACCAGCCCAATATTACAACCCAAATCTACACTGCAAATACCATATGTGAAATGTGAGTCTTAAGGTGAAAGGGGCAACATGCATATACAGCTGACAATCACTCATCGTCAATTGCAATTCTCATGTTTACATGAGACTGATATCTGATTCATAGAGAAGGCACTGAAGCGACCAAACTACGCCTTCTTAGTACAAGGACATTCTATCCAAATGTAGAAACATTGAGAGATTGCTCGAGAGGTCATTTGAAAAATGCCAAATAAAAGGAAGGAAATGAGGTTGAAGTTCATTGCGTCTCCAGTGTTATGGATGAGTTATTCAAGTTAACACTGTATGTACCAATCCCTGCCAACTGCTATGACCTCTAACAGCCACATATTTTTTGTAGTCTTATTAGCTCCATTTGTCCTAGGCCTCCCACAGTGAAAAAGCAGAAATTCATTACTTTCATTCATCTGCTTGCTCTGCACTCATATTTAGCCTCACATTGAAGTGTTTAACCCGTGTCTTTTCAGGACAACCAGGGCTACAAGTAGAAAAAAAAAACAATGACAAACAGTGGCATTCATGAGGTTTATTGACAAATGTCAATACACAAATAAGGTCTGCTAAGCAAAAACCAGATTTTTTCAAATAAGAATCCTGTAAGTACAGCAAATGTTTGCTCAGTGGGAAATGAATATCCAATTAGTCAGTGACAACTGTGTGGAGTTGAGTTTGACAGCAACTATGTGAGCTTATTACAGTATTATAGACACAGTCCTGGGATTTCCTATGATCTTCTATGTAGAAGAAGCGCGTACCTTCTCACGACTTATGTCAGCTTTTTACAGATGGTCATAATACCTTGTAGCTCAAACCGTTCTGACTTTACACACGTTTTTGTGAGAATAACCATTTTTGTGATCTGCCCTTGTCTCAAACACCGCTCTGGCTCTGCCCCCGTTAAAAAACAGACACAGTTTAAACAGGGGTTAGAAGTCCAAAATGCGCCGGCGATAGTGGGACTCAAGAATGATATTGAAACTTTTTTTGCGCTAAATTCCCATAGTTTGATTAAGGGAAATTATGGGAATGATCCAGCCTGAAACTCCATCAACAATCTTTATTCATTTTACTCAGTCAAGTGGTGACTTGCACAGCAAAACACAGGCTTCCAGTTCAGTAAATAAAAATAAAATCTTTAATATGTTTCAGTTCATAAAAATCATCAAACTCTGATATATAGATGTACAACACACACGTGTATATATTACAGTTGATTAAAAAAAACATTCAACCCCACACTCAGATCCCAAATCAAGTGTATATAAAAATGTATATAGTCTGCACAAAATAACATTCCAAACGGGAGGTCTGTTTACAAAATAATTAACTTAAAAGATGCACAGAAACCGCTCCATCATTTCCTGGTTGCTAAAATTAGAATAGTTTGTGTAATTTCAGTTTGTGACAAAACAAGCAGTCATTGTGTAGAGAACCACTGTACCATCTAAACCGCTTTGAAATATATTTTACATAATCAAAAAGATTGTATATTCAGCTGTTTGAAGTTTAGTGTACAAAACTGAAAGTAAAATAAGCAAAAACAAAACTTTAGAACGGGAAGCATAGATAGCACACATAGAACAAATCTACCGCTTCTTAGACTTGCTTTCAACAGGAATGAATGATCTCACATTTCTATATGAATTTGGTCCGGTCGCCCAAAGAGTTACATATTGTAGCTTTAAAGCTGCTACACATAGGATTTCTTTGAATATTTGCAATGTAATTTCAGAAAATGTCCATAATATATCTGCCGCTAATAGTGGAATGACAGTGTTTCACAGTGTTTCACTGTATCACTTAGCCGCTAGTGTTGGGATTGGCTGTGATATTCGCCTACTGATTTCTCCCACCGGAACGTAATCTGTTGTCAAAATGGGAAAACTGTTCTGACTTCGTGGCTGTGTTATCTAGTGGAAATGATTAATTTCCTAGTTGCAAAAATTCTACACTTCGCTCAATTTCAGTTTGCGAGAAAACAAGCACTGAATAGTGTCGGGAATCATTGTACCATCTAAAATCGTCGCAAAATATAGATATATATATATTTTTTACAGCTGTTTGAAGCTGGTGGACCAAAACCAAAAGCAACTTGGTCTACCATCCAAAGGTCATCCAGTCAAATAGAAAATTGTGGGAATCATTGGAGTCAACATGGAGCATTATCCCTGTGGAACACTTGACACCTTGTAGAGTCCATGCCCTGACAAATCGAGACTGTTCTGAGGGAAACTCAATATTAGGAAGGTGTTTCATGTTTTGTACACAGTGTATTAGACATTTTCTGAAATTACAATGCAAACATTTAAAAAAATCCTATTAATAAAATAAATAATTTAAAAAGCAGCCATAATCTCAAGAGCACTCCATCACTCACACACCGTCACACATCCTCAAAACCAAACACATTTACATTTTAAAACACATTCACACGCACAGCATTGTAATGCCTTCCCATGGTGCACACCTAATACACTTTGGAAGACTGACTTAAACTTCAAGGGCCGGTTACGGACACAGACTATAACCTAATCCTGGGCTAAAAAGCATTTCCAACGGATATTCGTAATTGATCTTGCTTTTTAGTCCAGGATAGTCATTGTCCAGGAAACCACCCCAGGAGTGCTGCTCTGTCTGGTTGTCCAGCATGCCATCTAATCCCACACTAAAAGACCCAGGTAAGGGACTGAACCAAACTAGTGATACATACTTCAACCCAAAGACCAGGCCAAACTACCACCTCTATAGCACTGCTAGGTGAGACCGGAGGGTCCTGAGAGATCCAGAGGGTTTAGGTTGCTCCCCCGCAGTACATTTACTCACATACGCTTGGGGCTCTGCAACGCTGATAAAAGGCCACAGGCTTGGGGCACTGCAACGCTGATAAAAGGCCACAGGCTTGGGGCACTGCAACGCTGATAAAAGGCCACAGGCTTGGGGCGCTGCAACGCTGATAAAAGGCCACAGGCTTGGGGCTCTGCAACGCTGATAAAAGGCCACAGGCTTGGGGCACTGCAACGCTGATAAAAGGCCACAGGCTTGGGGCACTGCAACGCTGATAAAAGGCCACAGGCTTGGGGCTCTGCAACGCTGATAAAAGGCCACAGGCTTGGGGCACTGCAACGCTGATAAAAGGCCACAGGCTTGGGGAACTGCAACGCTGATAAAAGGCCACAGGCTTGGGGTGCTGCAACGCTGATAAAAGGCCACAGGCTTGGGGCTCTGCAACGCTGATAAAAGGCCACAGGCTTGGGGCGCTGCAACGCTGATAAAAGGCCACAGGCTTGGGGCTCTGCAACGCTGATAAAAGGCCACAGGCTTGGGGAACTGCAACGCTGATAAAAGGCCACAGGCTTGGGGTGCTGCAACGCTGATAAAAGGCCACAGGCTTGGGGCTCTGCAACGCTGATAAAAGGCCACAGGCTTGGGGCGCTGCAACGCTGATAAAAGGCCACAGGCTTGGGGCTCTGCAACGCTGATAAAAGGCCACAGGCTTGGGGCTCTGCAACGCTGATAAAAGGCCACAGGCTTGGGGCACTGCAACGCTGATAAAAGGCCACAGGCTTGGGGCGCTGCAACGCTGATAAAAGGCCACAGGCTTGGGGCACTGCAACGCTGATAAAAGGCCACAGGCTTGGGGCACTGCAACGCTGATAAAAGGCCACAGGCTTGGGGCTCTGCAACGCTGATAAAAGGCCACAGGCTTGGGGTGCTGCAACGCTGATAAAAGGCCACAGGCTTGGGGCTCTGCAACGCTGATAAAAGGCCACAGGCTTGGGGCTCTGCAACGCTGATAAAAGGCCACAGGCTTGGGGCGCTGCAACGCTGATAAAAGGCCACAGGCTTGGGGTGCTGCAACGCTGATAAAAGGCCACAGGCTTGGGGCGCTGCAACGCTGATAAAAGGCCACAGGCTTGGGGCACTGCAACGCTGATAAAAGGCCACAGGCTTGGGGCACTGCAACGCTGATAAAAGGCCACAGGCTTGGGGCTCTGCAACGCTGATAAAAGGCCACAGGCTTGGGGCTCTGCAACGCTGATAAAAGGCCACAGGCTTGGGGCGCTGCAACGCTGATAAAAGGCCACAGGCTTGGGGCACTGCAACGCTGATAAAAGGCCACAGGCTTGGGGCGCTGCAACGCTGATAAAAGGCCACAGGCTTGGGGCTCTGCAACGCTGATAAAAGGCCACAGGCTTGGGGCACTGCAACGCTGATAAAAGGCCACAGGCTTGGGGCGCTGCAATGCTGATAAAAGGCCACAGGCTTGGGGTACTGCAACGCTGATAAAAGGCCACAGGCTTGGGGTACTGCAACGCTGATAAAAGGCCACAGGCTTGGGGCACTGCAACGCTGATAAAAGGCCACAGGCTTGGGGCGCTGCAATGCTGATAAAAGGCCACAGGCTTGGGGTACTGCAACGCTGATAAAAGGCCACAGGCTTGGGGCACTGCAATGCTGATAAAAGGCCACAGGCTTGGGGCTCTGCAACGCTGATAAAAGGCCACAGGCTTGGGGCACTGCAATGCTGATAAAAGGCCACAGGCTTGGGGCGCTGCAATGCTGATAAAAGGCCACAAACTTGGGGAGCAATGGGTGGGCCAGTGAGATCACAGTTCCAGCCCACATAGTTCAGTCTCCAGTCCAGTTCAGTTTGCCCCACAGGGTTCACAGCAGGCCTAGACTGATGAATGGCGGGTGGGAGGTCGTAGAGGGAAGAGGACAGAGGTTTTCTCCAGTGTTATGTGGCAGCGTCTCCAGTGATGAGTCCAACACACACTGTTTTCTCCAGCTCAGAGCATCTCTAGCCCCCTGTGGGAGCCCCGCGTCCCCCTGTCCCACCAACACAGCCCTCTAAAGTCCAGGTTGGCCAGGGTCACCTCCAGGGTGTAGTACAGGGACCAGAAGAGAGCAAAGCAGCCCAGCAGTAGCAGAGACTACACAGAGACATGGTGATGGGAGAGGAAGTTACAAAATGAGGCATATATATTGTGTGTGTGTGTGTGTGTGTGTGTGTGTAACATACCTTGAGGCTGCTGGATGTGAACGGGCTGACCGTCTCAGGGGGGATGTCCATGCCTGCAGGACAGGGCAGGGAGAAACTGCTGTCCAGATACTGCCCCCCCATAGCCTCCTCCACCACACTGTCAATCAAAACACACAACCAATCAATGCTCACATCCACTAAGGGAGCACCAATGACAAAACATCCCTTCCCTTTAAAAATACAGGATCCAGAAACAAATAATATATGTTCTATTTATATAACCCAGGCTGCTGTTTTAACAGTGTTGTGTGTCTCCTGACCTCTGTCTCTCCTTGACCTCTTCGAAGGACAGAGAGGAGCCGTACAGAGTGAGCTTCCAGTGCTTCAGAGAGCCCAGGGGCAACGCAGGCTCTTCTAAAAGAAAGAAAGAGACAAAAGGACAAAGAGAGAAGGACAGAAGCACAGAGAGGGATGAATGAGCAGGAGAGAGCTCAGTGTAGATATGGTCTTGTAGTGGTCAGTGGCAGGCAAGTGAATGACAGACAGAGACTTACCCTTACTGTGGTCAGAGACTTGCAGCCTGTACTGGCCCTCGGCTCCCTCTCCCCAGCAGCGCACAGTGGAGAACGTCCAGTCTGAGTAACCCGAGGTATCCCTGGAGTAACACGCAACAGGACAGAGGCAAGGATGCCAAAACAATGGCTGTTATATGTTATGCAAAGTTTAAGAGTAAAACTAAAACAAGCGTGTACATATCCGTGTGTGTACATCTGTTATTACTGCACTGTTGTAGCTAGAAACAAGCATTTTGACCAATACACTTTGATTTGATTTATGTGCGTGCGTGCGTGCGCAAACTCACGTGTCCAGAGCACGGCGCGCCCCGATGAGCGAGGTCATTCCACTGGGGCAGAGCAGCACGATCTCCACGCTGCCACGACGAGTATGGACCAGCGTCAAGGTGACAGACACGTGCTCCAAGGTCTGCATCCCTGACTGCCTGAGGTCAGCTGCAGTGACTGGGGTGAGAGGAGCACAGAGATCCTAATACATGACTATATGTCCTTCTATAGGAATGGCAGAGTGAAGGGGGGAGCAGATGAGCCAATGAAAACTATAATAGTGAAGGGTCTGATGTGGACACGCGTGATTGACCTTTACTCTGGTAGCCCATAGGTCCAATCTTGTTTTCGCCTCTGTTCAATCTTGTTCCCCCCCAAAGCCTTCAACAGTTTCACTACACCATCCAAAGTGCAATGGCTCTCTTGCCTGATATTCTACAGCTAATTATTGTGAGGACTTCTGGTACTCACAAGTACAGTAAAACGTCCACCCACCCACCCCAGAGGAACACAGTATGTCTCAGTCCTAGAATATGCACAAAGAGCAGACAGTTGTAGTCCCTCACAGTGGAGTCACCCTCTTCCCTTTCTCTCTGGATTCCTGACCTGCAGCAGCAGCGTACTGTAATTCACTGGCATTTCCTCAGCCCCTGTTTGCTAATGGGCCTTAATGATCCACTACCATGTAGGGAAAAACACTTCCCGGGGCCAAGGAAGGAGATGAAGAGGGAGGGATATACAAAGGTGTGGAGGGAGAGAGACTGGTGGTGAAGGGGGGTAGAGTGTATAGGGGTAGAGCAGGATGTTGGGAGGGGGAAAAGGACTTCTTGGATTCCAGCCATCTTCTTCCAAACATACAGGACTGGACTCGTAAGAGTTCCTCAGAAACCCTCCCACACAGACAGTGACCTGTCATGAGAATCTCACTCGTGATTTTGGCTGCATCCCATTGAGACACACGTTACCATACATATTTGCATGACTTTTGATCAGAGCGCTATGAGCCCAGTAGGGCACAATAAGAAAAGAGTGCCATTTGGGACACACAGTTTGAAATGGCAGAGGTTTTAATCAACGCTGGCCTGGCATGCACCCCATACATTCCTCTCCTGACATTTAGAGCAAACATCTCAGACATTTGAAACCTTTTTGAACTTTTAATGACTATTTTTCTTTTCAGTAACAACACGTCCCTATCTTTCGGGAATCTAACGTTTGGGACTGAACATTGGAACTCTAGTCTTCCGTTTTCTCATGGGAAGGAACGAGTGCTCATACTAACCGCTGGACCTTAAGCTAACGGACCGGCCAAAACACATAGCAACAAGGACAACAAATAGCCTAGCGATAGAGTAGTTTAACATAACAACCTGCTTCATGTATCTTTGGGAATAACCAAAACTAGCTTACTTTTCAATGAATGGAAAAATGATTTCCATGTATAAATGCAAAGTCGATTTGCATCTCGAATTTCATTAATTCAAAACAGATGTTTCACTTGGACTAAAACATTTAACCTTTGTCAGCAACTCTTCCTCTGCTTTGTCCTTAGAAACCCTAGTCACGTGAGACTGCACACACACACACACACACACACACACACACACACACACACACACACACACACACACACACACACACACACACACACACACACACACACACACACACACACACACACAGCTGTGCTGTAGCAGTGAAACACACTGCTCCTGACCTCAGATCAGGCAACACACAGGCTGCATACGCTGGGCCAGGAGGCCACAGGGAGGCTAGAAAAGAGGGAAGAAGAGAGAGGGAGGGAGGAGGAAGGAAGGAATACAGATATCTCTGCTGTGATGTCACTGTGTGTGTCAGAGAGGGAGAGGAAGAGAGAGAGATACAGAGAAAGAGAGGGAAGGGGTGTTCTCTCCTCCATAGTTTAGTCAGTGTGCCCAGTGACAGAGAGACTCTGAAGAACATTGCCTAATAAGGGCAGACTGCTGATTGCCTGTTGGGAGGGTCTCTCTGGAGAGCACTGACAGAGAGAAGAGAAACAGCAAATACTCAGACTTGCATTTTACGAGACTCGCTTGGTTGATCACTCTTTCTCTCTCACACACACACACACACACACACACACACACACACACACAAACTCTACCAACCGTTCCAGGTTAGGTTGAGTTGCTCCGGATAGGCTGGGACAAGAGCCTCCTCCTTCAGCACTGGGCTCTGATAGGACACTAGGAATGGCACCATCTCCCACACCTGATTAATAAACACACACAAAAAACACACTTTCCACATGTATACCTTCAGTCTTTTTTAAATGAGCAGAATATTGACTTAGCTGAAATAAAATCCCAACCAATACTGTATCAGTAGTGTAGTTGGTTAAGCTTGACATTAGTGTGCTGCTGAGACATCAGGAAGTGAGTGAGGTGGTACCTTGGCAGCGTTGACCAGCCGCCAGGCGTTGAGCAGGCCGAAGCCGTGCTGGTGACTGTGGTGGAAGCCCGCTCCATTGATTTTCCAGTCCCCTTGCACATCATACTACAGAAACACACACACTCTCAATTAGGAACTGTATGTGCCTGCGTAGCAGTGATTAATGATACAGTACAACAAGGTGAGTCATACAGTGAGGTCCAAAAGTAATGGGACAGTGACAGTTTTTTTTTTAAATTTCTCTTTGTACTCCAGCACCATGAGGTTAAAGTGCAGACTGTTCATTTTAACAGCACTTTTTGGTACATAGAGGACCATTTTAGAGGACCAAAAGTATTGGGACAAATATCATACCCCCCAAAATTTCTAACCTCCCGTTATTGTAATGGTGAGAGGTTAGCATGTCTTGGGGTTATGATATTTGTGCCTCTGTAGCTTTCGCACTCGTCATTATCCACGATTCATTCAGGATTATCCGTAATCATGGTAGCATCCATATTAATGTAGAAGTATTCTTATTTACAATAAAAGTGACTCCAAAATGACACAATACATTATTTACCATTCATTTCTATTGGGCACAAAATAAACTGAAACAACCAAAGCAAACAGCAAATGCATCCTACAAGTTTGTAGAGTCACAAGCTTCATTACGTGCTATGAATATGCGACCAAATACTAAACTTTTGACTACTTTAATAAACATATACACTGAGTATACCAAACATTAGGAACACCTTCCTAATATTGAGTTGCACCCCCCCTATTCCCTGAGAACAGCCTCAATTCGTCGGAGCATGGCCTCTACAAGGTGTCGAAAGCGTTCCACATGGATGCCGGCCCATGTTGACTCCACAGTTGTGTGAAGTTGGCTGGATGTCCTTTGGGTGGTGGACCATTCTTGAGATACACAGGAAACTGTTGTGTGTGAAAAACCCAGCAGCGTCGCAGTTCTTGACACAAACCGGTGCGCCTGGCACCTACTACCATACCCCGTTCAAAGGCACTTAAATCTTTAGTCTTGCCCATTCACCCTCTGAATGGCACTCACACACACAATCCATGTCTCAATAGTCTCAAGGCTTAAAAATCCTTCTTTAACCCGTCTCCTCCCCTTCATCTACACTGATTGAAGTGGACTTAACAGGTGATATCAATAAGTGATTATAGCTTTCACCTGGATTCACCTGGTCAGTCTGTCATGGAAAGAGCAGGTGTTCTTAATGTTTTATACACTCAGTGTAAATTAATTTGTCCCTATAAAATGGGGGGACTATGTTGGAAAAGTACAGCAATTTCTAAATGGTTCACCTGATTTGGACGAAAATACCCTCAAATTAAAGCACTTTAACACAGTCATTGTATCATTCCAAATCCAAAGTGCTGGCGTACAGAGCCAAAACAACAAAAGTTGTGTCACTGTCCCAATACTTTTGGACCTCACTGTATGTCTGAAGTGTGCTTCAGAGGGCATGTAGGTGACGATGTCACGTTGTAGTCATGTACAGTACCAGTCAAAAGTTTGGACACACCTACTCATTCCAGGGTTTTTCTTTATTCTACAATATAGAAAATAGTCAAACTAATAGTGATGACATAAAAACTATGAAATAACACATATGGAATCATGTAGTAACCAAAATATTGTTAAACAATTTTAAAATAATTATATTTGACATTCTTCAAAGTAGCCACCCTTTGCCTTGATGACAGCTTTGCACACTCCTGGCATTCTCTCAACCAGCTTCATGAGGCAGTCACTTGGAATGCCTTTCAATTAACAGGTGTGCCTTGTTAAAAGTTCATTTGAGGAATTTCTTTCCTTCTTAATGCGTTTGAGCCATTCAGTTGTGTTGTGACAAGGTAGGGGTGGTATACAGAAAATAGCCCTATTTGGTAAAAGACCAAGTCCATATTATGGCAAGAACAGCTCAAATAAGCAAAGATAAATAACAGTCCATCATTACTTCAAGACATGAATGTCAGTCAATTTAGAACATTTCAAGAACTTTCTTCAAGTGCAGTCGCAAAAACCATCAAGCGCTATGATAAAACTGGCTCTCATGAGGACCGCCACAGACCCAGAGTTACCTCTGCTGCAAAGGATAAGTTGATTAGAGTTACCAGCCTCAGAAATTGCAGCCCAAATAAATGCTTCAGAGTTCAAGTAGCAGACACATCTCAACATCAACTGTTCAGAGACTGTGTGAATCAGGCCTTGATGGTCGAATTGTTGCAAAGAAACCACTACTAAAGGACACCAATAATAAGAAGAGACATGCTTGGGCCAAGAAACATGAGCAATGGACATTAGAGCGGTGGAAATCTGTCCTTTGGTCTGATGAGCCCAAATTTCAGATTTCTGGTTCCAACTGCTGTGTCTTTGTGAGATGCAGAGTAGGTGAACAGATGATCTCCGCATGTGTAGTTCCCACCGTGAAGCATGGAGATGGTGTGGGGGGCTTTGCTGGTGACAATGTCAGTGATTTATTTAGAATTCAAGGCACAATTAACCATCATGGCTACCACAGCATTCTGCAGCGATACGCCATCCCATATGATTTGCGCTTAGTGGGACTATCATTTGTTTTTCCAACAGGACAATGACCCAACACACCTCCAGGCTGTGTAAGGGCTATTTGGCCAAGAAGGAGAGTGATGGAGTGCTGCATCAGATGATCTGGCCTCCACAATCACCCAACCTCAACCCAATTGAGATGATTTGGGATGTTGGACCACAGAGTGAAGGAAAAGCAGCCGACAAGTGCTCAGCATATCTGGGAACTCCTGCAAGACTGTTGGAAAAGCATTCCAGGTGAAGCTGGTTGAGAGAACGCCAAGAGTGTGCAAAGCTGTCATCAAATATAAAATATAACTTGATTGAGACTTTTTTGGTTACTACATGATTCCATATGTGTTTTGATGTCTTCACTATTATTCTACAATGTAGAAAATAGTAAAAATAAAGAAAAACCCTTGAATGAATAGATGTGTCCAAACTTTTGACTGGTACTGTACATTGTACCTTTGTGGCTGTGTAGGTATTGATGTCACTCTGTTGTCATGTATATTGTACCTGTGTGGCTGTGTAGGTGATGATGTCACTCTGTTGTCATGTATATTGTACCTGTGTGGCTGTGTAGGTGATGATGTGCTGCACGTCTCTCCAGGTGAGACACGGCCGGACCTGCAGCATCAGAGCCACCATGCCAGCCGCCAGGGGTGCCGCCGCCGAGGTGCCCGTGTGTCCGTCAGTACAGCCCGTGCCCTGCTGCAGTGACCAGTCTGACGTCACCTACACAGTACACACAGAGAAGAGTCATAAACATGTATACGAATCTCACACGCTATTACAAACAGTCAGTGGTAAGGAGCTATGCGACGACAAGGGAGGAAGAGGGAAAAGCCAGAAAAGATGGAGAGTTGGAGGGGCTGAACGAGGAGAAAAAGTAGAGAGAAGTGCTAAAACAGACAGGAAGTGGTGAAAGAGGGAGAAAGATTGATAGGAATACAGGGACAGAGAGAAAAGGGCTGCTGATGGATTCACTGGTAAACATGATCTCTGACATGCTTCATACCTGCATACCAACATAGATCCCACAGCCCTTCCCAATTGAGAGAAATTACTATGGTTTTGTCCCATTTGACAGCCTATTCCCTATAGGACTTCAGTGGAAAATACCCTGGATAGTCCATGGGTTCAATATTTGACGTAAACAAAGAGAGAATAACGTACAAGCTCTGTGATGCGTGTAGAGTTTTGGGTTAGCGTATAGCGTGGATTGTTGCATATGTAGTAGCTTATGAGCATAACATGCATGACAGTGGTATATACTGAAGTGTGCAGCATTCAAATATGGTCCCAAATGGCGCCCTATTCCCTATATAGGTTTATATATGAACGCAGCTTCCACTGTATTGAAGCCATCGGACGCTGTATATCATAGCGCCTTGTGCTTTATTACGGGTGATGGGTTCCGTACACATCATTGCATTTTGTTTCAGAATGTGGGCTGGCTCTCCTTGAAGTCTCGTAGATCGATGCATTGCGCTTTTTTTTGTCTATAAAGCCCTCTTGCATAAACTTCTGCCATACCTTACCTCATTGTGAACCTATAGATGTACGGGCTACCGGACCCGGTGCTCAGGTATGGCGGACTCTGGAGATCCCTTCCAGCTCCACTGTGTTGGGCAGATCTGCTTTTAGGTTTATTTGCACCTTACATGTGGAATGATCTACAATACACTTTCAAAATCGGAGGAATTGGTGCCTCTAGGGCATTTCAGACAGTTGTTAGGGGATCTTTGTACTGGAAAATGTCCGTTTTTTTATGATTGTGTTTTGCTTTTCGTGTATTGTTGTGCATGATAATCTGTATTTTAATGTGTGTATATGAATGTGTAGTTTGATGTGTATTGTGGTGCTATACAGGACTCATCTGGAAAAGAGACCGTGGTCTCAGCGTCGACTCCCTGTCAAAATAATGGTTAAATAATATGAAATATATAATGCACTATAAAAGGAAATGGGGAGCCATTTGTGACGCAACCATGCAGTACAGATCCAGACCATGCAGACAGTGCTGTCTAAACAGCTCGTCTCCTAGAGGAGTAAGGGACCTCTCTGGAGCACTGGTCCCAGACACATAGCTAGGGGGTGTTTGATCCTAGGTGACGACAGGCCTGGTCGGACACAGAGAGGAGAAACAGTCTGACAGGAACACTACAGGCTCTCTGCTGTGGCGGGAAAGGGACGGAGGAAGAATCCACAGACATATGTCAACTAGAATGCCTGCTCTCATTTAAAGCAGCTGTCAAAGCCATGAAAGCACAGAGCGGAGGAGAGAGCTCAGACTTCAGCACTGCTCAACATCAAATGGGACCCGTGTGTTGGGAATGTAATGAGGGAAATGGTGCATAGCAGTGGTGGCAGTGCAGCATAGCACATGGTAGCTAGAAGTGGTTGTGCTGGTGGGTGGATACAGTGGCGGTATCCCAAACGCCACCCTGTTCCGTGTATAGTGCACTACTGATCAAAAGCAGTGCTCTATATAGGGAATAGTGTGCCATGTGGGATACAAACAGTATGTGCAGAGCACTTGTGCGACAGGGTAGAAAAACCACTTGGCCTGTGTATTTGGCTTTTCAGGAAGTCCCGGATGCCGGTTGAGGGTTTTGGCACAGGGCTTACATCACCCGGCCAAACCATGTCACCCAGGAGATGGCAACAAACAGCAGCAAACAGAGAGCTTTGCCTTACAGCTCTCCTCTCTAGCTTCCCATCTCCTTTGCCCTCGCTCAAAACACACCATCATTGAACACAAAATGCATCATACCGGCTGTATTTCTGTATTTTGAAAGTTAAGCAATCTTGAAAACTTGATTGCGGACATGCAAAACATTCTGGGACTATATCAACAATGGACTAATGAAACAAACACCAAAATATATTTTTTGGGGTGGTTTTCCTTTAACTCGCTAGCCATCAATGTGTCCTCTCTACCTCACTCAAAGATGTCTGATTGGCACAGTACAGTATCATCTGTCATCATCCGACTGTCCAACTTTCTCAATCTATGTCTTAAGGGCCTAGGCACAACAAGTCTTTGTAAGGGGGATTCCATTGGTACCGTGGTGCAGTTCACTGCAGGTGAGAATGCAGGACCAAACACAGGAAAAGCACCAGAGGTGCGCAGTATTATTGTCTGTTTGACAGAGCATTTGATGAAATGCACGCAGTATAACTTGGTATCTCTGAGACATTCTGTAAGTAGCAGCACATTTATGAGCACATCCGATGCATGTTAGGGGAGAGGGGGGCTGGGATATAGGCTATGGAAAATTGCCTATTCACGTCAGAGTTAGAGTGGCTATTGCGCTGTTTACCCCTGCATGTTGTTGGAAAACCAAAGCGAAAGCAATATGAAGTTTGGTACACACAAGTTATGCTTCTTGATAATCATAGATAGAAAAATGCTTGCATTAAATCCCCGATAAACCATGGAATTGCATGAACACGTGGTAGTTTAGGCATTTTAGTTTGTTTGACATTTGGCAATGTGAACCCAAACGGACCAAATGGAGAAAAAAAATACAATGTAACAAATAACCGAACTTGGATTCAAACTATAGCTCAGAACCATGTGTGAAAACTCCCTCGAAATGGTGTGTGTGTTACTAGCAGTACAGACTCACAATACTACGCAGCGTTCTGCCCCCACTGCTGAAGGTGACAGCCAGCATGGAGGCACACTCCTCAGCATAGAAGGGCATCTTCCCTTCCTCATTTACTGCTCCTACAAGAGACACACACACACACGGTTAGAAACATTCAACACACAGACACAGAGACAGACAACATTGCTCCTATTCACTGACCAATGGTAACAGTGTAGATTGAGTTAGCATAGCCATCGTAGTTGCAGTTGTCCTCGTACTGGCCCCCGTTGCCACTGGCGACGACAAAGATACTGCCAAAGCCCCGTCTGCCAGCAATCACTCCGTGCTGCAGCGCCGCCTACAGGCCAAACAAGGAAACATTTGCTTCAGTTAGTCACGCCTAGTAACTTCTTGCAGACTAATACAGCCAACCAGAGTACATAGCAGCAATCACAGGCCTAGTCATACCTGAATATTCAATATTGAGTATACAAAACATTTTCCATGACATATACTGACCAGGTGAATCCAGGTGAAAGCTATGATCCCTTATTGAGGTCACCTGTTAAATCCACTTCAAATCAGTGTAGATAAAGGGGAGGAGACGGGTTAAAGAAGGATTTGAAAGCCGTGAGGCATGGATTGTGTATGTGTGCCATTCAGGGGTGAAGGGGAAAGACAAAAGATGTAAGTGCCTTTGAACGGGGTATGGTAGTAGGTGCCAGGCGCACCGTTTTGTGTCAAGAACTGCAACGCAGCTGGGTTTTTCATGCCCAACAAATTCCCATGTGTATCAAGAATGGTCCACCACCCAAAAGATATCCAGCCAACTTGACACAACTGTGGGAAGCATTGGAGTCAACGTGGGCCAGCATCCCTGTTGAACGCTTGACACATTGTAGGGTCCATGGAAGGTGTTTCTAATGTTTGGTATAGTCAGCGTATGTCATTATAATCCTATCCTGTGTGTATACCGCCATTCTTAGGCTTGTGAAAAGCTGGAAGCCGCAGCTAGCACAAATTTCTATTAGACCATGAGGACTGGCTGAGGGGATTTGGTGGTTCTGATTCATTTCCACAGTGCCTGCCAACGCCATTCAGGGAGTGAGGCACACCTAGGAAACGAACATGACCAGAAAAAGCCAGACACTTTGTCTCAAGTCAGAGTGTGTGTGTATATGTGCATGTACGTGTGTAAGGGATGTGTTTTCTTTTTTTTTTTGTCTCATAAGACACTCACACAAACCGTGCCCTTTAGAGAGCAACAGTATACTGCCCTCTGCTGGTACCGAAGAGTGGTGCAGAAATGCATTTCTATAAGGAGACTAGGGCTGCGTTTCAAACTCATCAAAGACACACCCTCCTCCACTTACCCTCGCCGTCACCATCTTGGACGTCAGTCCAAACAAGGGAAGTTCGCAAAGTAAGCCCCTCAGCCCTCATTTTTGATCGCGTTTGCGAGTGTACAATTATGTTCACTTCAGGGCCTGAAACGCCCCATAATTCAATTCGCGATGAATGTAAATCCACTAAGACTTAATAACTCAACGTCAATATGGAGAAGTCAACATACAAGTGTAAGTAAAAACAAATGTAAATAAGTTAGAAATTGTGCTACTAATGCACATGACGGCACAAACACGTCTCGCAAAAGTAATGTTTTTGTTTGGTTAGCTTTTGGAAATTGTAGAAATAAAACATTTTCCTTCTTCAGAAGTTCCAGCTAGGCAGGCTAACGTTAGTTAGGTCATTAATTTGCTAGCTATCATACAGTAGACATATATTAAGAATTATATAGTTAATATAAGTAGACATGCAATCATAATTGACTGTAGCGCATATAAACACCCACAAGCTACCGGTGGATGAAAAAAAACAATCATCGCGGGATGAACGAGTGACAAATTTCTGGGCAAGGGTGGTCCATTTAAAAATCATTCCTTCCTCCCTCGCACCTTGACCTGCAAGTGTAAACTCGTCAGATGTCATCAGAAGTGTCCACTTAATTTGAGGGCTGAGGGTGTGTCTTAAGTGTTTGGAATGCAGCCTAGGACTGGCAAAACGTGTTAGAAATGGGTTGTGTGTAGTAACGTATGTTGTATCCACGCTAACCTTGCCCAAGGGGTGTGGTCCATCGACAGTGCGGCCATCATCGTCAGGACCCCAACTGAGGAGGAAAGGGAAGAGAGCATAGTTGATTCAGACACATTTTTCCTACAGCCATTAAAGAGCAGCGGAGGAAAAATCTAGAGAGAGGCATTTTTTTTATAACCACGCTTAGAGCTGTGGTTGGCTGTATATTCCGGTTAATATTTTGCTTTATGCTGAGATTACAAGCAAACCAAGCATGTTCAGAGTCCTGTGAGGCTGAGCTGCTCGCTGTTGTACCTGCAGCTGTAGACGTCGTTGATCTGGTAGTGCTTGTTGAAAGCCACCGCCTCCATACTGTCTGTGAGCGGACCATCCAGGACTCTGATACCTGAACAGACAAAACATGACGTGAAGAAAGGACTTCAAAACATACGAATCTGATAGCAACAAACTACACCAAACTAGGGCCATGACAGTTTGCTCAGCACCTAACCAGACCAGGGTTGTATTCACTAGGGTTGATTTAAGCATTTCTCAGTATTTGGTATTCAGCCGTACCTTATGCAGGTGCGCAGCGAGCTCTTTGGGAGTGGCTCCTTTACACGCACTGAATACAATTAATTAAACTGATGAAAACCCTCCCACTTGCTGGCCAACAGATTTCCTCATGGAATTTTTATACTATGGGGTTTTCAGCACATTTATCTAAAGCCATCCCTTTAAATACGGTGTACCTTTAATTAGAATTTTTTTCGACAGACAATATAATATACCCGTATAGAGAACGGGTTCAGAATATTAGGGATCAATAAAATAAAGACATTTATATATATGCTTATTTGTCTCCGTTTCAGCAACAAATTTGTAGATTTTAAAACACTCTGATCTTGTAGATAATTTAGGGTTATGAAAGTATTTATGAATCATTAAAAATAGGTTTGGAGAGCCTTTACGCACAAAATATATTGAAAATATTGGAAGGTGAGAAAAGTGTACAATAGGGGTTGAACAATAGCTCTAGAAATCTACCCTACTAATAATGGAACTGTATGACAACGATCCAGTTGTCGTGAACCGTGCACCAGGCTCACACTGATAAGTGTGGTATGAGTTCCATAAATGATTCAAATAGGCCAGGATTTCCCAAACTCAGTCCTCGGGACCCCAAGGGGTGCAACGTTTTGATTTTTGCCCTAGCACTACACAGCTGATTCAAATAATCAAATAATCATCAAGCGTTGATCATTTGAGTCAGCTGTGTAGTGTTAAGGCAAAAAACTAAACGTGCACCCCTTGATGTCCGGTGAACCGAGTTTGGGAAACCCTGAAATAGACTACCATGTCCCAAACTATTGCACAGCGTTAGCCTAAAATGTTCCACTATTGCTAGCAATCCTCAGGAACAACTACACAGACATGACAGAGGAAAGAAAGGTAAGCAGAACGGAATGACGCAAAATGTAGACCACAAATTGAAGGAAACTAACACTAAAAAGTTAGTTATAAATGTATGTGGGAATTACTGACAGTGGCTACCGATAGTGGCTAATATTTAGAATGATACAAAAAAAAATGTAATGGAAAAAAGCCTGGACATATAATTAAAACATTCTAGAGGGCATAAATAAACTCAGTAGGTTTGATGCTACAGAGGGCAAATAGCTTGGGTGTATAGGACATCCGTTAATCAAAATGTATTGTCACAGCGATTTATAGCCTACATCACAGTGCAAAAGAGGCCGAAATACATGTCACGTTGATATTATTTTCAGTTTGCTTCCATGACTGGTTTCACATTCGTCTCTAGCGATCATAAGGAAAACTAAGCTAAAATCAAATACAATTTTATTGGTCACATACACATATTTAGCAGATGGTATTGCGGGTGTAGCGAAATGCTTGCTAAACAATTGCCATTTGTAATTAAAATCCCCTTTTCCAAACGAATACTCATTTAACTAAAGTTGATGTCGGAAGTTTACATATACCTTAGCCAAATACATTAAACTCAGTTTCACAATTCCTGACATTTAATCCTTGTAAAAATTCCCTGTCTTAGGTCAGTTAGGATCACCACTATTTTAAGAATGTGAAATGTCAGAATAATAGTTGAGAGAATGATTCATTTCAGCTTTCATTTCTTTCATCACATTCCCAGTGGGTCAGAAGTTTACATACACTCAATTAGTATTTGGTAGCATTGCCTTTAAAATTGTTTAACTTGGGTCAAACGTTTTGGGTAGCCTTCCACAAGCTTCCCACAATAAGTTGGGTGAATTTTGGCCCATTCCTCCTGACAGAGCTGGTGTAACTGAGTCAGGTTTGTAGGACTCCTTGCTCTCACACCCTTTTTCAGTTCTGCCCACAAATGTTCTATAGGATTGAGGTCAGGGCTTTGTGATGGCCACTCCAATACCTTGACTTTGTTGTCCTTAAGCCTTAAACTAATTTGCAACCAAGCTTTAACTTCCTGATGTCTTGAGGTGTTGCTTCAATATATCCACAATTTTCTTTCCTCATGATGCCATGCAAATTTCTTTTGAGCTTCTAGTCATGAAATCTATGCAGCCTACTCAATCACTTTTTATAGCTACTGTTTACAGGCCTCCTGGGCCATATACAGCGTTCCTCACTGAGTTCCCTGAATTCCTATCGGACCTTGTAGTCATAGCAGATAATATTCAAATTTTTGGTGATTTTAATATTCACATGGAAAAGTCCACAGACCCACTCCAAAAGGCTTTCGGAGCCATCATCGACTCAGTGGGTTTTGTCCAACATGTCTCTGGACCTACTCACTGCCACAGTCATACTCTGGACCTAGTTTTGTCACATGGAATAAATGTTGTAGATCTTAATGTTTTTCCTCATAATCCTGGACTATCGGACCACCATTTTATTACGTTTGCAATCGCAACAAATAATCTGCTCAGACCCCAACCAAGGAGCAGCAAAAGTCGTGCTCTAAATTCTCAGACAACACAAAGATTCCTTGATGCGCTTCCAGACTCCCTCTGCCTACGCAAGGACGTCAGAGGACAAAAATCAGTTACCCACCTAACTGAGGAACTCAATTTAACCTTGCGCAATACCCTAGATGCAGTTGCACCCCTAAAAACTAAAAACATTTGTCATAAGAAACTAGCTCCCTGGTATACAGAAAATACCCGAGCTCTGAAGCAAGCTTCCAGAAAATTGGAACGGAAATGGCGCCACACCAAACTGGAAGTCTTCCGACTAGCTTGGAAAGACAGTACCGTGCAGTATCGAAGAGCCCTCACTGCTGCTCGATCATCCTATTTTTCCAACTTAATTGAGGAAAATAAGAACAATCTGAAATTTGTTTTTGATACTGTCGCAAAGCTAACTAAAAAACAGCATTCCCCAAGTGAGGATGGCTTTCACTTCAGCAGTAATAAATTCATGAACTTCTTTGAGGAAAAGATCATGATCATTAGAAAGCAAATTACGGACTCCTCTTTAAATCTGCGTATTCCTCCAAAGCTCAGCTGTCCTGAGTCTGCACAACTCTGCCAGGACCTAGGATCAAGAGAGACACTCAAGTGTTTTAGTACTATATCTCTTGACACAATGATGAAAATAATCATGGCCTCTAAACCTTCAAGCTGCATACTGGACCCTATTCCAACTAAACTACTGAAAGAGCTGCTTCCTGTGCTTGGCCCTCCTATGTTGAACATAATAAACGGCTCTCTATCCACCGGATGTGTACCAAACTCACTAAAAGTGGCAGTAATAAAGCCTCTCTTGAAAAAGCCAAACCTTGACCCAGAAAATATAAAAAACTATCGGCCTATATTGAATCTTCCATTCCTCTCAACATTTTTAGAAATGTGAATGGTCTGTGAATGGTTTGTCCTCTGACAAATCAACTGTACATTTCGGTGTTCCTCAAGGTTCCGTTTTAGGACCACTATTGTTTTCACTATATATTTTACCTCTTGGGGATGTCATTCGAAAACATAATGTTAACTTTCACTGCTATGCGGATGACACACAGCTGTACATTTCAATGAAACATGGTGAAGCCCCAAAATTGCCCTCACTAGAAGCCTGTGTTTCAGACATAAGGAAGTGGATGGCTGAAAACGTTCTACTTTTAAACTCGGACAAAACAGAGATGCTTGTTCTAGGTCCCAAGAAACAAAGAGATCTTCTGTTGAATCTGACAATTAATCTTGATGGTTGTTAAGTCGTCTCAAATAAAACTGTGAAGGACCTCAGCGTTACTCTGGACCCTGATCTCTCTTTTGACGAACATATCAAGACTGTTTCAAGGACAGCTTTGTTTCATCTAAGTAACATTGCAAAAATCAGAAACTTTCAGTCCAAAAATGATGCAGAAACATTTCTCCATGATTTTATTACTTCTAGGTTAGACTACTGCAATGCTCTACTTTCCGGCTACCTGGATAAAGCACAAACTAAACTTCAGTTAGTGCTAAATACGGCTGCTAGAATCCTGACTAGAACCAAAAAAAAAAATCATATTACTCCAGTGCTAGCCTCCCTACACTGGCTTCCTGTTAAGGCAAGGGCTGATTTCAAGGTTTTACTGCTAACCTACAAAGCATTACATGGGCTTGCTCCTACCTATCTTTCCGATATGGTTCTGCCGTACATACCTACACGTACACTACGGTCTAAAGACGCAGGCCTCCTAATTGTCCCTAGAAGACTCATCTCTTCAGTGGGTCATATGATTGAGTGTAGTCTGGCCCAGGAGTGTGAAGGTGAACGGAAAGGCTCTGGAGCAACGAACCGCCCTTGCTGTCTCTGCCTGGCCGGTTCCCCTCTCTCCACTGGGATTCTCTGCCTCTAACCCTATTACAGGGGCTGAGTCACTGGCTTACTGGTGCTCTTTCATGCCGTCCCTAGGAGGGGTGCGTCACTTGAGTGGGTTGAGTCACTGACGTGATCTTCCTGTCTGGGTTGGCGCCCCCCCTTGGGTTGTGCCGTGGCGGAGATCTTTGTGGGCTATACTCGGCCTTGTCTCAGGATGGTAAGTTGGTGGTTGAAGATATCTCTCTAGTGGTGTGGGGGCTGTGCTTTGGCAAAGTGGGTGGGGTTATATCCTTCCTGTTTGGCCCTGTCCGGGAGTATCATCGGATGGGGCCACAGTGTCTCCTGACCCCCCCTGTCTCAGCCTCCAGTATTTATGCTGCAGTAGTTTATGTGTCGGGGGGCTAGGGTCAGTTTGTTATATCTGGAGTACTTCTCCTGTCTTATCCGGTGTCCTGTGTGAATTTAAGTATGCTCTCTCTAATTCTCTCCTTCTCTCTTTCTTTCTCTCTCTCGGAGGACCTGACACCTAGGACCATGCCTCAGGACTACCTGGCATGATGACTCCTTGCTGTCCCCAGTCCACCTGGCCGTGCTGCTGCTCCAGTTTCAACTGTTCTGCCTGCGGCTATGGAACCCTGACCTGTTCACCAGATGTGCTACCTGTCCCAGACCTGCTGTTTTCAACTCTCTAGAGACCGCAGGAGTGGTAGAGATACTCTTAATGATCGGCTATGAAAAGCCAACTGACATTTACTCCTGAGGTGCTGACTTGCTGCACCCTCGACAACTCCTGTGATTATTATTATTTGACCATGCTGGTCATTTATGAACATTTGAACATCTTGGCAATGTTCTGTTATAATCTCCACCCGGCACAGCCAGAAGAGGACTGGCCACCCCTCATAGCCTGGTTCCTCTCTAGGTTTCTTCCTAGGTTTTGGCCTTTCTAGGGAGTTTTTCCTAGCCACCGTGCTTCTACACCTGCATTGCTTGCTGTTTGGGGTTTTAGGCTGTGTTTCTGTACAGCACTTTGAGATATCAGCTGATGTACGAAGGGCTATATAAATACATTTGATTTGATTTGATCTAGTTTGTGAAGTGCACCAGTCCCTCCTGCAGCAAAGCACCCCCACAACATGATGCTGCCACCCCGCGCTTCACGGTTGGGATGGTGTTCTTCGGCTTGCAAGCCTCCCCCTTGTTCCTCCAAACATAACGATGGTCATTATGGCCAAACAGTTCTATTTTCGTTTCACCAGACCAGAGGACATTTCTTCTAAAGTACAACCTTTGTCCCCATGTGCAGTTGCAAACCGTAGTCTGGCTTTTTTATGGCGGTTTTGGGGCAGTGGCTTCTTCCTTGCTGAGCGGCCTTTCAGATTATGTCGATATAGGACTCGTTTTACTGTGGATACAGATACTTTTGTACCCGTTTCTTCCAGCATCTTCACAAGGTCCTTTGCTGTTGTTCTGGGATTGATTTGCACTTTTCGCACCAAAGTACGTTCATCTCTAGGAGAGAACGCGTCTCCTTCCTGAGCGGTATGACGGCTGCGTTGTCCCATGGTGTTTATACTTGCGTACTATTGTTTGTACAGATGAACGTGGTACCTTCAGGCGTTTGGAAATTGCTCCCAAGGATGAACCAGACTTGTGAAGGTCTACAAAAAAAAAATCTGAGGTCTTTGCTGATTTCTTTTGATTTTCCAATGATGTCAAGCAAAGAGGCACCGAGTTTGAAGGTAGGCCTTGAAATACATCCACAGGTACACCGTCAATTAGCCTATCAGAAGCCTCTAAAGCCATGACATTATTTTCTGGAAGTTTCCAAGCTGTTTAAAGGCATAGTCAACTTAGTGTATGTAAACTTCTGATCCACTGGAATTGTGATACAGTGAATGATAAGTGAAATAATCTGTCTGTAAACAATTGTTGGAAAAATTACTTGTGTCATGCACAAAGTAGATGTCCTAACCGACTTGCCAAAACTATAGTTTGTTAACAAGAAATTTGTGGAGTGGTTGAAAAACGAGTTTTAATGACTCCAACCTAAGTGTATGTAAACTTCCGACTTCAACTGTAGCCCTTATCAATTATACATTACCATGCATGGAGAATGGTGTCATTACTATTGGAAATAGATGTTTTTCTACTTGGAACCGACAGGTGCTCGACATTAGTCATGGTATAACCATGCTTTCCAAACACACAATGTACCTGCCACTTTACTGCCATAGGCCACGCCCACAGCGCAGAAGCTGTTGTTGGAGACAGCGGCGATCTCCCCGGCGCAGCGCGTGCCGTGATGGTTGTCACTGCGGGCGTCCGGGTGGGGCATGGGGTCCGGGTCATTGGAGTTCAAGTCATAACTGCCCTCTGGACTCTAAAGGGACAGAACAAAGCACGAGAACATTTGTATTTGTCAAGAATAAAGCATGTGAGAATATGAATTTGGAAAAGAACATACTACATGAAGACATCAGCAAAAAGATTTAAAAAGAAACAAAGTCACTAATTATGCTCCCAAAAATGTTATGGCACACTGTGCCTTCTTCGGTGCACTGAACCCTAACCCTGAAGAAGTGTGCCGGAACGTTGGTTGCGATACCCATAAAATATTTGGGAGCATAATTAGAGTCTGTGACCTACTTTCTTTTTATAGTTTACTCTCCGTAAATCAGAACCTCTACAAAAGACTTTGGGGTGTGCGTCAGCTTACCCATTTTAATGGGTAATGGGTAAATGGGTAAAAAGCTTCAAAAGGAAATAGGCCTAGATGTGGCCAGGATGAAACTCACATAGTTTGGCTGAATGTCCTGGAGGGTGTGCTGAACCCCATCGTCCACAACCACCACTGTCACCCCTGTCCCTGTGATGTTGTGCTCCCATACACCAGTCACATTGATGTCCATGCCCACCCTGACATCGTTGTGCTGCGGGTGGGTGGAGAGGAGGAGAAGAGCAGGGAAGTGACAAAGGTTACAGAGTTGAAGATATTGTTTGCAAATGAGGAATGAAAATAAACGTGTCATATAACCGACAGTTTAAAAAGTACTGTGCATTCTTACAGATCTGAATATTCTATAGGCTATAAGTGTGCAGTAAGTAGATCTGAATATTATATAGGCTATAAGTGTGCAGTAAGTAGATTTGAATATTCTATAAGTGTGTAGTAAGTAGATTTGAATATTCTATAGGCTATATGTGTGCAGTAAGTAGATTTGAATATTCTATAAGTGTGTAGTAAGTAGAGGTCGACCGATTAATCGGGGCCGATTTCAAGTTTTCATAACAATCGGAAATCGGTATTTTTGGGCGCCGTTTTTTAATTAAAAAAAATTAAAAAAATACCTTTATTTAATCTTTATTTAACTAGGCAAGTCAGTTAAGAACACATTCTTATTTTCAATGACGGCAGGAGGCAGAACGACAGATTTTTAACCTTGTCAGCTCGGGGGGTCCAATCTTGCAACCTTACAGTTAACTAGTCCAATGCTCTAACACCTGATTACATTGCACTCCACGAGGAGCCTGCCTGTTAGCGAATGCAGTAAGCTAAGGTAAGTTGCTAGCTAGCATTAAACTTATCTTATAAAAAACAATCAATCAATGACTGTCATTGCTCCAATGTGTACTTAACCATAAACATCAATGCCTTTCTTAAAATCAATACACAAGTATATATTTTTAAACCTGCATATTTAGCTAAAAGAAATCCAGGTTAGCAGGCAATATTAACCAGGTGAAATTGTGTCATTTCTCTTGCGTTCATTGCACGCAGTCAGGGTATACGCAACGGTTTGGGCCGCCTGGCTCTTTGCGAACTAATTTGCCAGAATTTTACGTAATTATGACAACATTGAAGGTTGTGCAATGTAACAGGAATATTTAGACTCATGGATGCCACCCGTTAGATAAAATACGGAACGGAATAAACGTTTTGTTTTCGAGGTGATAGTTTCCGGATTAGTCAAAGGTATATGGTTTAGAGAGAAATAGTCGACACATTATAATTCCTGTAATAACTTGCGGCTGAATTTGAAAGGGGTTCCTTCGTTATTTTACCGTTCATGTCTTCCATAGAGAATGTCTTGATCTACTTCAAATAAGGTCTGTGTTTGGTGCAGGCTTAAACCGCCTCGACGTTTTGATACCCGTGTAAATCTCACTAGGATAAGGTAACGTTTGTCAACATATTTTCATAAATCCACTCTACAATTTTTTTTATCTTCGCTTATATTTAGCCAATATTGATCAGAGTTACCTTGTCCTATGGATATCTACACAGTTATAAAATTGGCACGGTGATGTAAGCCTACACGAAACACAGACCTTATTTTAAGTGAATCTAAAAATATCCTATGGAATAAATGAAGGAACCGCTTTTCAGATTTTGCTAGAAGGTGTCATGGGAATTATGACTCGCACTTTGGTTGTCAATTCTTACCATGCCCATTATTAAAATAGGATTTCCTGCATATAGAAAGTTTTTGTTTTCAACATTCATCACAGGTAACTTAAACTCTATTTTTATTTAAACAGTTGAGAGTATTTGTCTCCTAAGTAGACTCTTCAGTATCATTGTCACTTCAGAGCTGTGAGCGTGTGTGTGTATGTATGTATTATATTAAGGTAAAATAAAAGTGTTCATTGTTTATTCAGTATTGTTGCAATTGTCATTTTTACAAAAATGTGTGTGTGTGTGAATGATATATACACTGCTCAAAAAAATAAAGGGAACACTAAAATAACACATCCTAGATCTGAATGAATGAAATATTCTTATTAAATACTTTTTTCTTTACATAGTTGAATGTGCTGACAACAAAATCACACAAAAATTATCAATGGAAATCAAATTTATCAACCCATTTGGAGTCACACTCAAAATTAAAGTGGAAAACCACACTACAGGCTGATCCAACTTTGATGTAATGTCCTTAAAACAAGTCAAAATGAGGCTCAGTAGTGTGTGTGGCCTCCACGTGCCTGTATGACCTCCCTACAACGCCTGGGCATGCTCCTGATGAGGTGGCGGATGGTCTCCTGAGGGATCTTCTCCCAGACCTGGACTAAAGCATCCGCCAACTCCTGGACAGTCTGTGGTGCAACGTGGCGTTGGTGGATGGAGCGAGACATGATGTCCCAGATGTGCTCAATTGGATTCAGGTCTGGGGAACGGGCGGGCTAGTCCATAGCATCAATGCCTTCCTCTTGCAGGAACTGCTGACACACTCCAGCCACATGAGGTCTAGCATTGTCTTGCATTAGGAGGAACCCAGGGCCAACCGCACCAGCATATGGTCTCACAAGGGGTCTGAGGATCTCATATCGGTACCTAATGGCAGTCAGGCTACCTCTGGCGAGCACATGGAGGGCTGTGCGGCCCCCCAAAGAAATACCACCCCACACCATGACTGACCCACCGCCAAACCGGTCATGCTGGAGGATGTTGCAGGCAGCAGAACGTTCTCCGCGGCGTCTCCAGACTCTGTCACATGTGCGTGTGAACCTGCTTTCATCTGTGAAGAGCACAGGGCGCCAGTGGCGAATTTGCCAATCTTGGTGTTCTCTGGCAAATGCCAAACGCCCTGCATGGTGTTGGGCTGTAAGCACAACCCCCCACCTGTGGACGTCGGGCCCTCATACCACCCTCATGGAGTCTGTTTCTGACCGTTTGAGCAGACACATGCACATTTGTGGCCTGCTGGAGGTCATTTTGCAGGGCTCTGGCAGTGCTCCTCCTTGCACAAAGGCGGAGGTAGCGGTCCTGCTGCTGGGTTGTTGCCCTCCTACGGCCTCCTCCACGTCTCCTGAATGTACTGGCCTGTCTCCTGGTAGCGCCTCCATGCTCTGGACACTACGCTGACAGACACAGCAAACCTTCTTGCCACAGCTCGCATTGATGTGCCATCCTGGATGAGCTGCACTACCTGAGCCACTTGTGTGGGTTGTAGACTCCGTCTCATGCTACCACTAGAGTGAAAGCACCGCCAGCATTCAAAAGTGACCAAAACCTCAGCCAGGAAGCATAGGAACTGAGAAGTGGTCTGTGGTCACCACCTGCAGAACCACTCCTTTATTGGGGGTGTCTTGCTAATTGCCTATAATTTCCACCTGTTGTCTATTCCATTTGCACAACAGCATGTGAAATTTATTGTCAATCAGTGTTGCTTCCTAAGTGGACAGTTTGATTTCACAGAAGTGTGATTGACTTGGAGTTACATTGTGTTGTTTAAGTGTTCCCTTTATTTTTTTGAGCAGTGTATATATTATTATTATTATATATTTTTTTTAATATAAAATCGGCCGATTAATCAGTATCGGCTTTTTTTGTCCTCCAATAATCGGTATCGGTATTGAAAAATCATAATCGGTCGACCTCTAGTAGTAAGAAGATTTTAATATTCAATAGGCTGTGTGCAGTAAGTAATTTTTAATATTCTATAGGCTATATGTGTGCAGTAAGTAGATTTGAATATTCTATAGACTATAGGTGTGCAGTAAGTAGATCTGAATATTGCTTAGCTATGAAACAGTTCTGAAGAAAAATAAAGAAGAAGACAGATTAGGCCTAATTCTCACCAGGTGCCACTGTAATGGGTATCTGGGGTCATTGAAGGCTATTGCCCTCTTGGAGCGGCTGAGGACCTGCTCCTGGGAGTGCCAGAGCACATGAGGGTGGGCTGCCAGCACGTCCCCCGGCCTGCCCTCCTCCTCAGGCCCGGCACAGAGCAGGTAGTGGCCCTCCAGCTGCCCTATCTGGCCCCTGTTCTCCAGGCCAGCCTGCTCAGCCACCCTGCTGGCCAGCTCGTGAAGGGTGGAGCCTTCAGCCTCCAGCAGCTCTGAGTCTGTGTGCAGCCGGACGGCCCAGGACTGGCCCGGCCCACAGGAGGGAGGAGGAGCCGGGGGAGGGGCAGACGTGTGGAAGGTATGAACAGTCAGGCGGAGCATAGGGGTCAGGCCCAGGAGGAGCAGGAACAAGGGGGGTGACCCCATGGCAACACAGGCACGTGCTCAACGCAAGTTCTGCTCCGCCTCCACATTAGGACCTGCAGCCTGAGGAGACAGGGTGGTGAGGAGGAGTAGAGAAAGTAGCTGGACACACAGAAGAGGGAGAGATGGCTCCACTGCAGTGTGGCATTCAAAAGGCAGTAGCGAGATTTCACAACAACAGACCAGTTCTCATATTCAACAGCCCTCAAAGTAATGCACTGGTACACACCCTCCATTGGCACACTGTTCATATCAGAACTCCAGCCAATCACGGCACCAGGCCTATATAACATTGTGCTGTTACTGACACTGGAGAAGCGGACGGTACGTGTTTTACCATATTCATGTGACACTATGATCCTGCTAATGATAGGCTAGTCTAACCACAGAATACAAGGACAACTCCATGTAGCATATGAATCAACTCAAGTTCTACAAAATGCCAAAGCCATTGTGACCAATGCATATTTTGCCGAGTATTGACATGCCCCTTTTCTCTGTTAGGAAAGAATAGGACTATAACCCGACTAAGAGAACCATGCGTGTTATTCATATTACAGCGCACACAGACTTGTCATGACACGAATTCACACAAATTGTGTTGTTTCTGACAGTGTGGACAGAGGCCACTTGAACCCACATTTTGTGAAGCTTGTAAATTAAGATAGGAGAATCTAGCGAAAAGCAGAATAAGCTAGACTACATCAACAAAGGGAAAGACTCAGATTGTCATTTATGGGTGGTTCGACCAGTTCAACATGTTATTCCGAGGACATCAACACTAGGGCAGGGATAGCCCATGCATAACTACCTTTGGTGCTTATTTGTTAAAGTGTTGTCACTGAAAAATACTGTGCTAAAACCGCTTAAAAACAGCGTAAAGTAAGTGTATATTTTGCATTTGTGAAATGATTGTGTTATTAAAGGGCTTTATGTTTCAAGAACCGTACCGCAATTGAGAATCGATTCACTTTTAGATGGGAGCATTTGGCAGTTTTGGCTGCCAGAGCCAATTTGCCTCCAAACAGAACACGTAAGGTCCTTGGACTATTAGGCTCTTTTAGTCCAGGGTTTCCCCAACCCTCGCTTCCTCCCCCCTATACGTTTTACATTTTTGTTTTAACCATAGATTATAGATGTACAGACAATATACATGTATCTCCACCCTAACAATGGGCGTTGTTGTCCACAAAGCAGCATAGCAGGGTGTCTAGCTCCCGCCTATCCTTTCTTTGGATTGAAGGATCACATTACTGTAGTCCTATTTTTTACCATTCGATGAGGGTTGTTGACATTAACCGCCTGAATTCAATGGAGAGTGGCTATGCTACTAGTCTCATTCCATGAATATGCATAGCCATTTTAAGACAACTTGCCGGGATGTCACATGTCCTACTTATCAGTACACGCTTAACTCCAGCATTACAAAACCTCTGATTAAAAATAAACCTCATGTAGCAAATAAGCCATACATTTTATTTGTTGACCATATTCAACACTCATTGACCTCCATACAAAAACACCACTTGCTGGTGGGAGACAGATTTTCCGTAGAGTTGTGCCTCTCTTTCGTCTTTGATTTAACTCTAAAGTGCCACACCTGATTCAATTAGTCAACTAATCATCACGGCTTTGACTAATTGAATCTGGTGTGCCAATGTAGGGTTAAAACTAAAATGTGAAACATCTGTGTGGGCCAAGGAGAGGGTTGGGAAACCCTGCTTTTGTCCATTATTGTGCTAGGACAGGCTTTCCCAAACTTTTCCCCTGGGTGCACATTTTGGTTTTTTCCCGAGCACTACACAGCTGATTCAAATAACCAACTCATCATCAAGCTTTGATTATTTGAATCAGCTGTGTAGTGTTAGGGCAAAAACCAAAACATGTATCCAGGGCGGGCCGAGTTTAATAACACTGTCCCTGCGCAGGGTTTCCCAATCAGTACAGTAGTCGGGGAAAACGTAGTATGGATATCAATGTTGATAGATTCAGAAATTAACAAAGACATGTTTGTTAGCTACGTTAACTATGTGAAGTTGTGTGTTAGGCCTACTTCTACTAAACTAACCCCCAACTTCAGATGTAATTAACTTGACATATCTAACGTTTGTTAGCTAACGTTAGATGCATTAATATAAAACCCCACTCTTGTTTCGGGCGTGTAAGTTGGCTCGCTGTACAGTAATGTAAGCTAGCTAACTACCAACGTTATAGGAGCTAGTTAGTTACAGCAGTTTGGAAGGTAATTTTATAACACGACTGCGACAAACGAAATAGCGAAACACATTGCTAACTATATATTTTTATTCGACAGCTAGATATGTAAATAGCCAGAACTTCTTAGTTCATCTGATAGCTTGCTAATTAGCTACGCTCGCTATAAACGGACAGTATGGCTGACAAACAGCAAGCCAGCTAACGACGTGAAATAGCCATTGTCAGCTAGTCCTCAACACGCAAGCAAATACTATAGTCACATGGCTAAATGTCATACTGATTTATGTATTTTACCTTTTCGTCGACGTCTTTATTCTGCCGTTTATTTGTGGACTACAATTTCATCTACGATAGTTGAGACTGTAGTTTCCGTAATGTCGTCACTTCCGTAACAACTTATTTTTAATTTTTATTATCCACTTGGATGAGTTAAACCGTCATTACACTCCTTGCCAAACATTTTTGGCATATGACAGGGAGTGGAATGTTTGTTAGCCTGAGTACCAGTCTGTTAATCTAAGGGAGACCCAGGTAGACTAACAGGTGAGGTGAAATATAATACAAGTTTACAGATCTCTCACAGCAATATTTTGACTTTTAAATGAATGATACACTGATTATACTAAACGTTAGGAACCACCTTCCTAATATTGAGTTGCACCCCCCCTCCCCTTTTGCCCTCAGAACAGGCTCATTTTGTCAGGGTATGGAATTAATTAAAAATATATAAATGGACTCTACAAGGTGTCAAAAGTGTTCTACGGGGATGCTGACCCATGTTGTCTCCAATGCTTCTCACAGTTGTGTCAAGTTGGCTGGATGTCCTTTGGGTGGTGGACCATTCTTGATAGACTCAGGAAACTTTTGAGGTTCCGTTCAAAAGCCCTTCAATATTTTGTCTTGCCCATTCACCCCCTGAATGGCGCACACACAATCCATGTCTCAAGGTTTACAAATCCTTCTTTAACCTGTCTTCTCCCCTTCATCTACACTGATTGAACTTTATTTAACAAATGACATCAATAAGTGATCACCTGGTCAGTCTATGTCATAGAAAGAGCAGGTGTTCATAATGTTTTGTTAACTCAGTGTATATTCCCATTGATTCTTGAAAAATACTACTTATTGGTCTTCTAATCATGATACTGCAGTATTTGGTCCATTACTTGGAGACCTTGACTATTTTCAACCTACATGAAATGCGGCAATACAAGATGCAGGATTCATTTAAACAACAGTGACACAAGTTCAGATGTCTGTGTCCCACTCATCAGGGAAGGGGAATTAAAGTCAGGACACAGATTCTGTTATATTTGTTACTTTATTTATTCGCAGTCTGTGGTCAGTGCATCTGACACATATACATTTCAGATTTATTTACAGCAGGTCGATGAAAGTAGAATCTGTCCCTCATTGGGACATTTTAATATTTTGTTAATTTATTTAAAATAACACAACTATTTATATTCAAGCGCACCATAGGGATAGTGCAGTTGACTGTGGTTACATGAATATGTGTGTTACTGTCTGTGTCGGTGAGTTTTTGTATAAAGCTGTTGAGGGGTTGACTGAGATGTTCAAGCTGTTTGGAGGTTTTGAAGACATCTGTATGTGTGGGAGAATCATTGCGTGTGTGTGTGTCCGTGCTTTTCTTTTTGTGTGAATTAGTGCATTCACTAGCAGTGAGGTAATGCACCAACTGAATCAACAAGAGCCATATAAAAGTGCCATATCTGATATTAACTGTATTAAATACATAATCTTAGCTTTTTAATGCACACCAAGTAACATGGCTTCACCATAAAAGTTCATTGCATCTGATATTTGAGTGCTAATTTCACTCTTGAAAAGTTCACCCAATTAGCACTTATGATTAGCGTTCCTTAGCTGGTACTGTTGATGTCAAATCAAACAAATCCAATATATTCAATGATCAGGTCCATCCTTAAATTCTAGATAATCTAATTTGTACATGTGATCCATAAACACACATACATACATATACACACACCTCATACAATCACAAACACTCACACACACCTATACGTACTGTATATTTATATCATGCCCTTATATCAATAAAGTTGTCCACTGAATCCAGGAAGCCATTTACCCCAGCTTGCTGGTATATCCACCTTTGATGAATCCAAAGTAAATGGCCATTGGCTTGTTTGGTCATTGTGCTACCCGCCCAAGCCACAACCAACACCATCCTACATATTAATCTGTTTCTGCATTACTCAATGAGGCTGATGCGCACTCAACAACAATAAGCAAAGCTGCCATCTCCATTTCTGGTAGGCTTGCCTCTCCTGTGTACAGTATGTCTATGTCTCTCTATCATTTGAGGAGTGAGATATCATCAGCAAAGTCCCCAAATCCAGGTGGGCGAAGGCAGCGGGAAAAGCGCCACTGGCACACCATAAGGCACAATGGCAGCATGAAGAGGGCACAGATGCCCGCCATGATGTAGGCAATGGTCATGAGGGTGGACTCGTCCGTCTGCGGGATGTTGTAGCCGCAGTCCTCCAGGTCCACGCCATGGTACGGCCCCTCAACGGAGGCTGTGCGGAACTCATCGTGCACTGTGGCATAGAAATACACATAGATCAGCAACATACATACATACATACAAGCGCACACACACAGTCTTGTACAACTAACCTTGTGGGGACACACAATTCAGTCCCATTCAAAATCCTGTTTTCCCTAACCTTAACCCTAACCCTAGCTCCAACCCTAATCCTAAAACTAACCCTAGCTCCTAACCCTAAACCTAATTCTAACCCTAACATTAATTCTAACCTTAACCCTAAACCCCCTAGAAATAGAATTTGACCTTTTGGGGACCAACAAAATGTCTCCACAAGTATAGTTAAACACGTCCACACACATACACACACACACACACAAATGAATTATTCTTTAAACTGTCTCCTCCCCTTCATCTACACTGATTGAAGTGGATTTAACAAGTGACATCAATAAGTGATCACCTGGTCAGTCTATGTCATAGAAAGAGCAGGTGTTCATAATGTTTTGTTTACATATTTGTTATGTTACAGCCCTATTCTAAAATGTTCCTCGTAAATCTACACACAATATCCCAAAATAACAAAGCAAAAACATGTTTTTTTTTCTTTGTGCAAGTTTTTAAAATAAAAACTGAAATATCACATTTACATAAGTATTCAGACCCTTTACTCAGTACTTTGTTGAAGCACCTTTGGTAGCGATTACAGCCTCGAGTCTTCTTGGGTATGACTTCTTGTGTATGACGCTACAAGCTTGGCACACCTGCATTTGGAGAGTTTCTCCCATTATTCTCTGCAGATCCTCTCAAGCGCTGTCAGGTTTAATGGGGAGCGTCGCTGCACAGCTATTTTCAGGTCTCTCCGGAGATGTCCGATCGGGTTCAAGTCTGGGCTCCAGCTGGGCCCCTCAAGGACATTCAGAGACTTGTCCCGATGCCACTCCTGGGTTGTCTTGGCTGTGTGCTTTGGGTCGTTGTCCTGTTGGAAGGTGAACCTTCGCCCCAGTCTGAGGTCCTGAGCAGGTTTTCATCAAGGATCTCTCTGTACTTTGCTCCGTTAATCTTTCCCTCGATCCTGAATAGTCTCCCAGTCCCTCCCGCTGAAAAACATCCCCACAGCATGATACTGCCACCACTATGCTTCACCATAGGGATGTTGCCAGGTTTCCTCCAGACGTGACGCTTGGCATTCGAGCCAAAGAGTTCAATCTTGGTTTCATCAGACCAGAGAATCTTATTTGTCATGGTCTGTGAGTCTTTAGGTGCCTTTTGGCAAACTCCAAGTGGGCTGTCATGTGCCTTTTACTGTGGAGTGACTTCCGTCTAGCCACTCTACCATAAAGCCCTGATTGGTGGTGCTGCAGAGATGGTTGTCCTTCTGGAAGGTTTTCCCATCTCTACAGAGGAATTCTAGAGCTTTGTCAGAGTGACCATTAGGTTCTCGGTCACCTCCCTGACCAAGGCCCTTCTCCACCATTTGCTCAGTTTGGCCAGCTCTAAGAAGAGTCTTGGTTGTTCCAAACGTCTTCCATTTAAGAATGATGGAGGCCACTGTGTCCTTGGGGACCTTCAATGCTGCAGAATGTTTTTGGTACCCTTCCCCAGATCTGTGCCTCGACACAATCCTGTCTCAGAGCTCTACAGACAATTCCTACGACCTCATGGCTTGTTTTTTTCTCTGACATGCACTGTCAACTGTGGGACGTCATATAGACTGGTGTGTGCCTTTCCAAATCATGTCCAATTAATTGAATTTACCACAGGTGGACTCCAATCAAGTTGTAGAAACATCTCAAGGATGATCAGTGGAAACAAGATGCACCTGAGCTCAATATCCAGTATAATAGCAAAAGCTAAATAAGTTATTTCTGTTTTTTATTTTTAATACATTTGAAAAAATGTCTAAAAACCAGTTTTTGCTTTGTCATTATTGGGTATTGTGTGTAGATTGATGAGAAAAAAAATATTGAATAGATTTTAGAATAAGGCTGTAACGTAACAAAATATGGAATAAGTAAAGGGGTCTGAATACTTTCCGAATGCACTTCTCATAGTCCCTCCGTCCCCCCCTCACCATGGCAGGTGCTGACGGCAAATCCAATGCGTTTCCTCTGGCGGTCGAACACCACATAGAAGCCCTCCATGATGACGGCGCCCATGACGGTGCCCGTGCTGGACTGGGACACGGCAAACTTATAGCAGTCCTCCTGGGCCGAGGCCACGTCTTCCACGGGTCGCAGGTACTGCTGCAGGGGGCACAAAGAAACAGCGGACATCAGTCAGCGGCGAACACCTACAATGGATGGTACATCAAATACTCTCTGTAGTTCTCAACACATCTAAATGGAATAAAAAGTTAAAAGGGTTTAAGAGAGGATCATCACTACCTCATTGAATTGATTCATTGAATAATGAAGACCTATTGTATTCAATGACAGGTAAGTACACAGACAGACACTGTTACCTGTGGGAGAATGGAGATGCGGAAGGACTGGTTGCGGTTCTCACTCATTAGGTAGAGCGAGATGACGGGGAAGATGTGCCACGGGGTGGTGCCAGCCTGCCAGCACACCAGCTGCTCCCCCAACCAGAACCCAGAGGGAAACTGCTCCGTCTGATATGGAGACATGGGGTTTGTGTATGTTTGTGCGCGTGTGTGTGAGTGTGTTTCAGAGAAGGGTAGAAAGAATATTTAGCAATTGCAGAAACTAGAGAAAGATTATAGCCATGAAACTATTACAGACATTAGACCTGACAAAAGGAATTTCACACGACACTAGCATAAACTGGCAGCTAGAAAGAAGAGAGAGAAAAAAACAACAGAGAGAGAGGGGGAGTGAGAGAGAGATGAGAAGAGGTACTCACAGACGAGGCTGCCTCGATGGCCTTCACGGCTGCCTTGAACACTTTGCGAGGGAGCCGGAGGTTAGTGGTGCCACTGTCCACAATGCTCTTATCATAGTTGTACTGATAGAGACACAAGCCAAGAGACAGGAAGCAAATTGTCATTATTTATTCACTGTCACTTACTGCACCATTATTAGTGATAAAAGGTAAACAACAGACAGATATTCAGGGTTAACTAAAGAGAATCCAGGAGCAAACAAAAGATAAAAAGAGAAGGGGCCACCCATACTTAATATGTAATCACACATGCCTGTAAGTCGCTTTGGATAAAAGTGTCTGCTAAAGAGCATATATTATATGAATATATTAAAGAGAAAGTGGAATGATATAGGGAGGAAAATGTTGATTAAAGGTTGATCAGAAAAACACACAGTATCTCACCTCCTTGCAGTCCATATTGAGATCCTGACCATTGACCTCAATGCGCACAATGATGACCTCATAATACCACTCCCGGCGGATCGGGGTGTACCACAGGTCCCCAACATAGAGAGAAGAATCCACTCCACCAATGATCTAAGAAAACAGCAATCAAACAGTATCATAGGCTGGGTCCAAACTCTCAACACACTTTTCATCTCATATTGCCTTTGTAATACCGATTATAGCTAAACAATACCGACCTGCCTGCTTGCCTGGCACATACTGTACAATCTCTATGTATAACCCTTTTGGTTACACTAACACAACACACTGCTTCTGTGTATTTCCCTCAAACAGAAAATCTGTCTGTGCCTTTTCCTATCTACAGTATGTCTATTCTCTCTCACCATGCTGCCACCCACGGTGGCACTGCCCAGGCTGTAGTTCTGGGTGAACCCTGCGCCACACATCTGCAGGGAGAACAGGTTGGGCACGGGGGTCTGCCGCACCAGCGAGTCAAAGAAAGGCTCCAGTGTCTCATCAGGCTAAACAGAGGGGGTGGGGTGGGGATTTAGAAAGGATTTAAAGATGGGAAAAGGATAGCTATATTAAAGTGATTATTTTAGCCATCTTGTTGACAGCAAGCCTAAATTGAAATTGTATCTTAACAAATCCATCACTGTGCATTTTCCACATTACTGTATAGTGCTGGCTCTCCACCCTCACCAGTGACCCTCTAGCTGATCCCTCCCTCCCTCCCAGGCAATCTCTTTCCCGCTCTCTCCCTCCCTCTCCATCTCCCTCAAGCCCATCTCACCCATATGTTTTCAACCCAGCCCATTTCCCTTTCCCTCCCTCTCTCTTCCCCCCTCTCACTCTGGCAATCTCGGCGTAGGCCAGGCCCAGGATGCCCTCCCAGTTGGATCCGTTGATGAAGAAGCGGTCCGACTGGGTAATGGCAGCGATGTTGGCACGGAGCGAGGCGTTGGGGCCATGCAGCACAGACACCAGGTCAGTGCCCAGCTCGCCCTCCCAGCGGCCCTGGGTGTAGGGTACATAGACACTGCGCCCAAGGTCGCGGTAGGATTTAGACCTATGAACAACAGAGGAGAAAAGGTGCTTACTGTATAAGTCCACCAAGGGAAGTGTGTGCAGGGCCATCTAAAAGGGAGAGATTCCACTGAGATTCACTGTTCAATGGGATTCATATTTAAAATCTTTTTTAAAGGGATAGTTTACTCAACAAAAATATGTTTGTATTTTGTCCATCAGTCCACTGTTGATATGCATTGTGCATGTCAGCAGTAAAGTTTTCAAGATGGAGCACTTTCAGTGTATCGTAATAAGATCCCATGGTACTCACAGTGAGCGATGGTAATATCTGCAGAGGAAAGGGTGAGCAGCTGCCCCAACTGCAAAGTTACTGCTGCCTGTGTCCACCAGAATATTCAACTGATTCCCAAACACACAAACACAACATAGTTGTCATTGTTATGAAACCCTATTACATATTCACTGGGCATTTTTCCAAAGCTAGGCCTATATATTGTAACAGGTATTCAGTAGGTATACAGCTGAAGTCGGAAGTTTACATACACTTAGGTTGGAGTCATTTAAACTCGTTTTTCAACCACTCCACAGATTTCTTGTTAACAAACTATAGTTTTGGCAAGTCGGTTAGGACATCTACTTTGTGCATGACACAAGTGATTGTTCCAACAATTATTTCCATACAGATTATTTCACTTATAATTCACTGTATCACAATTCCAGTGGGTCAGAAGTTTACATACACTAAGTTGACTGTGCCTTTAAACAGCTTGAAAAATTCCAGAAAATCATGTCATGGCTTTAGAAGCTTCTGATAGGCTAATTGACAACATTTGAGTCAATTGGAGGTGTACCTGTGGATGTATTTCAAGGCCCACCTTCAAACTCAGTGCCTTTTTGCTTGACATCATGGGAAAATCAAAAGAAATCCGCAAAGACCTCAATTGTAGACCTCCACAAGTCTGGTTCATCCTTGGGAGCAATTTCCAAACGCCTGAAGGTACCACGTTCATCTGTACAAACAATAGTACGCAAGTATAAACACCATGGGAACACGCAGCCGTCATACCGCTCACGAAGGAGACGCGTTCTGTGTCCTAGAGATGAACGTACTTTGGTGCGAAAAGTGCAAATCAATCCCAGAACAACAGCAAAGGACCTTGTGAAGATGCTGGAGGAAACAGGTACAAAAGTATCTATATCCACAGTAAAACGAGTCCTATATCGACATAACCTGAAAGGCCGCTCAGCAAGGAAGAAGCCACTGCTCCAAAATCTCCATAGAAAAGCCAGACTACGGTTTGCAACTGCACATAGGGACAAAGGTCGTACTTTTTAGAGAAATGTCCTCTGGTCTGATGAAACAAAAATAGAACTGTTTGGCCATAATGACCATCGTTATGTTTGGAGGAACAAGGGGGAGGCTTGCAAGCCGAAGAACACCATCCCAACCGTGAAGCGCGGGGTGGCAGCATCATGTTGTGGGGGTGCTTTGCTGAAGGAGGGACTGGTGCACTTCACAAACTAGATGGCATCATGAGGATAGAAAATGATGTGGATATATTGAAGCAACATCTCAAGACATCAGTCAGGAAGTTAAAGCTTGGTCGCAAATGGATCTTCCATATGGATGAATGACCCCAAGCATACTTCCAAAGTTGTGGCAAAATGGCTTAAGGACAACAAAGCCAAGGTATTGGAGTGGCCATCACAAAGCACTGACTTCAACCCTGTAGAAAATGTGTGGGCAGAACTGAAAAAGCGTTTGCGAGCAAGGAGGCCTACAAACCTGACTCAGTTACACCAGCTGTGGTGTAAGGAGGAATGGGCCAAAATTCACCCGACTTATTGTGGGAAGCTTGTGGAAGGCTACCTGACACGTTTGACCCAAGTTAAACAATTTAAAGGCAATGATACCAAATACTAATTGAGTGTATGCAAACCTCTGACCCACTGGGAATGTGAGGAAAGAAATATAAGCTGAAATAAATAATTCGCTCTATTATTATTCTGACATTTCACTAAAACAGGGAATTTTTACTAGGATTAAATGTCAGGAATTGTGAAAAACTGAGTTTAAATGTATATGGCTATGGTGTATGTAAACTTTCGACTTCAACTGTATGTGGTATATGTAGGTGTGTGTGTGTGTGCGTTCTTGCGTCTTCCAGGGTTAAAGGACAGAATACATTGAATACTGTAACGTTCGTCTTGTGGTGAATGAACGGACCGAGGCGCAGCGGGTGATGAATACATACTAATTTATTAAATGAAAGACGAAACACTGACAAACACTAGAACAAACTACAAAACAATAAACGAAGTCAACAGACCTGAAACAAACAAACTTACATATAGACGAAGAACGCACGAACAGGAACAGACTACCTAAAACGAACGAACAAACGAAACAGTCCCATGTGGTAAACACAGACACAGGAACACTCACCCACAAACAAACAGTGAGAACAACCTACCTTAATATGGTTCTCAATCAGAGGAAACGTCAAACACCTGCCTCTAATTGAGAACCATACCAGGCAACACAATAACCCAACATAGAAAACACATAACATAGACTACCCACCCCAACTCACGCCCTGACCAACTAAACACATACAAAACAACAGAAAACAGGTCAGGAACGTGACAGAACCCCCCCCCCTCAAGGTGCGAACTCCGGGCACACCCCTAAAACTCAAGGGGAGGGTCTGGGTGGGCATCTGTCCGCGGTGGCGGCTCCGGCGGTGGACGAGGACACCACTCCACCACTGTCTTTGTCCCCCTCCTTAGCGTCCCTTGAGTGGCGACCCTCGCCCCCGACCATGGTCCAGGAACCTTCACCAACGCCCCTCCTAAATAGAGGAGACAACTCAGGACAGAGAGGTAGCTCAGGACACAGAGGTAGCTCAGGACACAGAGGTAGCTCAGGACACAGAGGTAGCTCAGGACACAGAGGTAGCTCAGGACACAGAGGTAGCTCAGGACACAGAGGTAGCTCAGGACACAGAGGTAGCTCAGGACACAGAGGTAGCTCAGGACACAGAGGTAGCTCAGGACTAAGGGACAACTCTGGACTACTGGCAGCTCCGGACTGAATGGCAGCTCCGGACTGAGTGGCAGCTCCGGACTGAGTAGCAGCTCCGGACTGAGTGGCAGCTCCGGACTGAGTGGCAGCTCCGGACTGAGTGGCAGCTCCGGACTGTAGGGCAGCTCCGGACTGTAGGGCAGCTCATGACTGTAGGGCAGCTCATGACTGTAGGGCAGCTCATGACTGTAGGGCAGCTCATGACTGTAGGGCAGCTCATGACTGTAGGGCAGCTCATGACTGGAAGGCAGCTCATGACTGGAAGGCAGCTCATGACTGGAGGGCAGCTCATGACTGTAGGGCAGCTCATGACTGTAGGGCAGCTCCTGACTGTAGGGCAGCTCCTGACTGGCTGGCGGCTCTGGCAGCTCCTGACTGGCTGGCGGCTCTGGCAGCTCCTGACTGGCTGGCGGCTCTGGCAGCTCCTGACTGGCTGGCGGCTCTGGCAGCTCCTGACTGGCTGGCGGCTCTGGCAGCTCCTGACTGGCTGGCGGCTCTGGCAGCTCCTGACGGACGGCTCTAGCGGCTCCTGACTGACGGACGGCTCTAGCGGCTCCTGACTGACGGACGGCTCTAATGGCTCGGGACAGACGGGCGGCTCTAATGGCTCGTGGCAGACGGATGGCTCAGAAGGCGCTGGGCAGACTTATGGCTCAGACGGCGCTGGGCAGACGGATGGCTCAGACGGCGCTGGGCAGACGGATGGCTCAGACGGCGCTGGGCAGACGGATGGCTCAGACGGCGCTGGGCAGACGGATGGCTCAGACGGATGGCTCAGACGGCGCTGGACAGACGGATGGCTCAGACGGCGCTGGACAGACGGATGGCTCAGACGGCGCTGGACAGACGGCCGACTCTGACCTGCTGAGGCGCACAGTAGGCCTGGTGCGTGGTGCCGGAACAGGTGGTACCGGACTGGAGACATGCACCTCAAGGCTAGTGCGGGGAGCAGGAACAGGGCACACTGGACTCTCGATGCGCACTATAGGCCTGGTGCGTGGTACCGGCACTGGTGGTACCGGGCTGAGGGCACGCACCTTAGGGCGAGTGCGGGGAGAAGGAACAGTGCGTACAGGGCTCTGGAGACGCACAGGAGGCTTGATGCGTGGTGCCGGAACTGGTGGTACCGGGCTGGAGACACGCACCATAGGGAGAGTGCGTGGAGGAGGAACAGGGCTCTGGAGACGCACTAGAAGCCTGGTGCGTGGTGTAGGCACTGGTGGTACTGGGCTGGGGCGGGAAGGTGGCGCCGGATATACCGGACCGTGCAGGCGTACTGGCTCCCTTGAGCACTGAGCCTGCCCAACCTTACCTGGTTGAATGCTCCCCGTAGCCCGTCCAGTGCGGGGAGGCGGAATAACCCGCACTGGGCTGTGTTGGCGAACCGGGGACACCATGCGTAAGGCTGGTGCCATGTACACCGGCCCGAGGAGACGTACTGGAGGCCAGATATGTAGAGCCGGCTTCATGGCACTTGGCTCAATGCTCAATCTAGCCCGGCTAGTGCGGGGAGGTGGAATAACCCGCACCGGGCTATGAACACGTACAGGAGACATCATGCGCTCTACTGCGTAACACGGTGTCTGCCCGTACTCTCGCTCTCCACGGTAAGCCCGGGAAGTTGGCGCAGGTCTCCTACCTGACTTCGCCACACTCCCCTTTAGCCCCCCCCCCCCCCCCCCCCCCCAATACATTTTTTGGGCTTGACTCACAGGCTTCCGTGCTAGTCGCGTCCCCTCATAACGCCGGTTCCTCTCTCCGGTTGCCTCTGCTCTCCGAGCTGCCTCCAGCTGTTCCCATGGGAGGCGATCCTTTCCAGCCAGGATCTCCTCCCATGTGTAGCAACCCTTGCCGTCCAAAACATCCTCCCATGTCCATTCCTCCCTCGTGCGCTGTTGCTCTCTCCCGTTACACCGCTGCTTGATCCTTTGTTGGTGGGTGATTCTGTAACGTTCGTCTTGTGGTGAATGAACGGACCAAGGCGCAGCGGGTGATGAATACATACTAATTTATTAAATGAAAGACGAAACACTGACAAACACTAGAACAAACTACAAAACAATAAACGAAGTCAACAGACCTGAAACAAACAAACTTACATATAGACGAAGAACGCACGAACAGGAACAGACTACCTAAAACGAACGAACAAACGAAACAGTCCCATGTGGTAAACACAGACACAGGAACACTCACCCACAAACAAACAGTGAGAACAACCTACCTTAATATGGTTCTCAATCAGAGGAAACGTCAAACACCTGCCTCTAATTGAGAACCATACCAGGCAACACAATAACCCAACATAGAAAACACATAACATAGACTACCCACCCCAACTCACGCCCTGACCAACTAAACACATACAAAACAACAGAAAACAGGTCAGGAACGTGACAAATACACTGACTATAAGGACACTATCTCTGTTACCCTGGAGACAGCCATGCCTATTCATAAAATGATTCCCTGTAGCTGCTGCTAAAAACACTTCTTCTTTTCAGCCATTTAGTCCCTTTCTCTGTCTCTCACTCTCTCATCTCCTGGCATTATGTTACTGACAGTTGCTATGTATTGTTTTTATTATGCTCCAAATGTCCTTCTCTTTTCCTTTGCATCCAACCCCTAGGCTGTTCTCGGATTGCTCTCTGTCTCTGTTTCTCTCTCTGTCTCTCTCTGTCTACCTCCTTCCCTCTCCTTTCGGTGTGAGTATCAGATTTTGCGCAGTCAGTGAGTCAATCAGACTGGCAGCCATGTTTTGTCTCTCTGGTGACCAGAAGGACCCTGATCAATAATAGATCTGCTCTTGAAATATCCAGGGATGCATCCCCAATTCCCTATATAGTGCACCAGAGCCCATAGGGTGCCATTTGGGACACAGTCCAGGAACGTTCTTCTTCTCAGTGGCAGAGCCAAGAGCCTCGAGGACTGTGTGCCTGGAAGAACCCCCAGCCTGTTGCCTTAGTCTCTCACCTGGTTCCACACACACTCTCCCACCAACATAAACATGTCACTTGAAACACACTCATCACATGCACTCTGCTGTTCCATAACATATCCATGTCATCTTCTAACACTCTATCACAGGGGTGTCAACACAAACTATTTAAAATAGGCTACTAAAATAAAACCTTTAAAAAAAATCAAATGTAAGGTTAGGGATTTAAAAAAATCAAATGTAGTTTAGCAGAACTACAGGGCTGACTTCAGGACCATGCAGACACCTGGGAGCAGGAGGGAAGGCTTTTTGTTTGGCTGGCTGGCTTTATGCAGAGCGCATCACGCAGCTGCAGGGAACAGCACAACTTTTTCTCAAAACAGTGCAGAGGTACAGATGGCTGTAGTAGATGGTTTTGGCTAGGTAACTGCTGACTGGCTTGACATGAAACTAAACTAGAGGTTTAATCCTGGTGCTGAGCCAGTGCGTAGCAGCTAATTCTTGTATGACGTGTTTGTAGCACCTGAGGAGTGCTGGTGGCACCTTAATTGGGGAGAATGGACTTGTGGTAATGGCTGAAGCAGAATCAGTGGAATGGTATCAAATTCACATGGTTTCCATGTGTTTGATGTCATTCCATTTTCTCCGTTCCAGCCATTAAAATGAGACGTCCTCGCCTCAGCAGCCTCCACTGGTTTCTAGAACGTTCAGCCCCCTATTGACAGAGGTGAATGAAGCTACAGCAACAAGCTGATAATGTCTGGAGACATTTTAGCTTGTTTTTGCTGTGCTCCAAACAGCATTTTAGCATTTTTAAAAATCGTGTAGCAATGCAGTAGATGAGCTTTAATTTTCTAAACATTCCTTGGAGGAGAATGTCCCTCTGCCATCCATTCCCTGGGTTTAGCTGAAACTACACCCCTGCCCTACCACCACACCACATTCACCCCTTCCACACACATCAAAACACCAAGCCATGCATTGCAATGAATTGTTGGGGAAACACAAATCAAATTTAAATCAATTAGGGTTACTAGGGAGATTATGCATAACAGTTTGTGTGGACCCATTTGCATGTTATATGACATTGAAATAAATAAAGATAAACCGTAGCATTGCTGTAAAGAGTGATTTAACTTTAACCTGCATAAACTCTCCCTCGGGCAGCCTCTTGGCGTGCTCTCTTCCTTTCACTCTCTGATTGTATTGTAGAGGGTGTATTTTGGTGAGAAATACGCTGACGCCTCACAATTGATCTGTCCTGCCCGCATCCTGCTTCCCTTCACACAAACCACCCGAGACGCCTGTCCGGCTGCATCCTGACACACACACACCTCGGACCTGCTACACTTCCTGCTACACTTCCTGTTTCTGGCAGAAGTCTAGAATCCCTGTCGCAAACCTCATCTATTATTTTAGAAGATATTATATCAGGAGCCTTAGGTTTGTAACGTCTCAGAGTGCTGATTTAGGATCAGTGTAGCCTTTTAGATCACAATTAATAGGATTAGATGGACAGGGGGGACCTGATCCTAGATCAGCACTTCTACTCTGTGACAATTGATACATACAGTTTACATCTTGAAGTTACTGTAACAGTCACACATTTGAGTCTTATAGTAGTCTATTCAGTAGGCCTATGTGGCAAATGTTTGGTTTGTATTACTGTATCAAAGCAATATGGTAATAGAATTCCCTTCTATTACATGAGGGAAATATTTTGTTATGTTTCTTTTAGTGCGTCATATACATAGTTATTAATACTGGATCAATCTCTATGGTTGTATTTGTATCAATGTTTCTATACTTAACAAAAATATAAACGCAACATATAAAGTGTTGGTCCCATGTTTCATGAGCTGAAATAAAAGATCCCTGAAATTTTCCATACGCACAAAAAGCTTATTTTTCTCAAATTGTGTGCACACATTTGTTTACATCCCTGTTAGTAAGCATTTATGCTTTGCCAAGATAACCCATCCACCTGACAAGTGTGGCATATCAAGGAGCTGATTAAACAGCATGATCATTACACAGGTGCACCTTGTGCTGGGGACAATAAAAGGCCAAATGTGCAGTCACACAACACAATGCCACAGAGTATTTCTGTCTGTAATAAAGCCCTTTTGTGGGGAAAAAACGAATTCTGATTGGCTGGGACTGGCTCCCCAGTGGGTGGACCTGGCTCCCATGTGGCCTAATGAATTTATGTAAATTGACTGATTTCCTTATATGAACTGTAACTCAGTAAAATCGTTGAAATTGTTGCATGTTGCGTTTATATTTTTGTTCAGTATAAATGTTAGTGAGTGGATGGAAGCCAGTGATGGTTTATCCTCCTAGTGGCACAATGGGAGTGTCCTAGGCAGGGCATAACATTGGCTCTGTCACACAGTAATCCCTGTGGTGTGCCAGTCTGTACCCTGCAGCTGCTTAGCTGCACCACACTGGTAATTATCTCCCCCCCCTCTCTCTGCAGAATTAAAGGCTTCATTCTCTCCTTCTTTCTCCCTTCTCTCACATGCAAGAACAGAGACACACACATTTATTCTTGTTGTTCTTCTTCGTCACCATCTGTCATTTTAGAGGCCAGGTTACCAAGGTTTACCAAGGCCAGTGTTTCTTAATTCTGATCCTGGGGACCCAAAGGGGTGCACATTTTAGTTTTTGCCCTACAATTAAACACCTGCTTCCACTCATCAAAGGTTTGATAGGAGGGTAGGTTTGACGCGCCACAATGCAGAGGATATAGGGCACAGGTGAGCAAAATGTCATACAGGATCAACTGAATGGGCGTGTCAATGAGAGAGTGAGAGAGAGAGACAAAGTAAGACAAAAATAATGGTTTTCCAAAAAAGGTCCAGTTGTCAGGACCACTAATACAAATTCCATCTAGACACCGTTGCCCTAGAGCACACAAATAACTATACATACCTCAGCCTAAACATCAGCGCCACAGGTAGCTTCCACAAACCTGTGAACAATCTGAGAGACAAGGCAAGAAGGTCCTTCTACGCCATCAAAAGGAACATCAAATATGACATACCAATTAAGGATCTGGCTAAAAATACTTGAATCATTATAAAAACCCATTGCCCTTTATGGTTGTGAGGTCTGGGGTCCGCTCACCAACCAAGAATTCACAAAATGGGCCAAACACCAAATTGAGACTGCATGCAGAATTCTGCAAAAATATCCTCTGTGTACAACGGAAAACACAACAAAATGCATGCAGAGCAGAATTAGACCGATACCCGCTAATGATCAAAATCCAGAAGAGTCATTCAATTCTACAACCACTTAAAAGGAAGCGATTCCCAAACCCTCCATAACAAAAAGCCATCACCTACAGAGAGATAAACCTGGAGAAGAGCCCCCTAAGCATATTTCCCTCAGATTATACAGACCAACAAAAGATTTGAAAACAAATCAATTGGGTGAAATACCAGTGTACCATCACAGCAGCATGATTTGTGACCTGTTGCAGAAAAGGGAAACCAGAGAAGAACAATCCCCATTGTAAATACAACCTATATCTATGTTTATTTATTTTCCCTTTTGTACTTGAACTATTTGCACATAGTTACAACGCTGTATATAGATATAATATTACATTTGAAATGTCTCTATTCCTTTGGAACTTTTGTGAGTGTAATGTTTACTGTTCATTTTGTATTGTTTATTTCACTTTTGTTAATTATCTATTTCACTTGCTTTGGCAATGTAAACATATGTTTCCCCAATACAGCCATTTGAATTGAATTGAGAGAGGGGGAGAGAGTGTGTCACCTTCTGTGGCGGTGAACCCACTGCCATCTCCACGTAGTAGCCCTGTCCGGATTTTCCACGAAGGTTGTCGATCATGTCCACGAAATTGATGCCACCGACCCCTCTGCGCCTCCGCGCTGCCCTCGACGAGCGTGGCCGGGCCAAATGCGGGGGTTGGGGCTCGGAGAGAGGGCCCTGTCGCAGTGGGAAGTGAATAGCCAGTGGGCCTGAGGTGTTTGGTTCAATTTCAGCCTCGTTGGTGCCGAAGCTGACACCCACAAATAGGCAGACAATCGTCCATAAAAATACCATCCATCGAGGACAGAGTGCCTCCATTTTGAAATGTTATTTTAGGCTATATATTTTAGGACCCTTAATTTGCGCACTCGACCGTCTCCTTTCAGTTTGGTATCATTAGAAATGCTGCAGAACTGTTGTTTATTACACCAAGATCAAACGCTGATGCTACAAAAATTGCCATTTGCAGCCATAATGTAAAAGTGTTGACATCTTTATTAAAAGACAGCGGAGTCCACTTGATTTGAATATCTGTCCGTGTTTATAGATGGTGTGGTATCGAGCGCTTTGCTGCGGCGGCCATACACCTTGTCCTCAATGTATGGGAGAAAAAAATATATAATTTACAAAATCTTAGATAAACAACAGAAATATCCATGTGCCTATAGCTGTTGACAAAACAATCAAATTCAGTATATTGATATCAACAACTGCGCAAGTAGGCTGATAATAAAATAAATCATAAAACGCATGAATTAGAGGTTGTCCAAAAAGGCTGAGGTCCCAATATCAATAATCCAGAGGCCCGTTACCCGTACGATCATCGTTCTGTCACACCACCAAAAATCCCAGTCATATAGACCACCATAATCTGCATCTCTCCTCTGTGCATTCTCTCCGCTACCTTCCCGCATTCACCCGCCTCCTCCATCAATCCTGCATCATCTCGTAACTGAGCTAAGCATCTCCCTGCAAGCACAACCTCAGCACGGGGCATTGTGGGTATAGTAGTTTTTCTATTCACGGGTAATAAAAGATAAAAGAGCCTTTAATAAAAAATAGCCTATAATAAATGATAAAGCAAAAGAGCAAATTATTTTGAATGGGTCTTTATTGACATAATTTGAATACTAATATTTTTCACTTTAAACAATTCATTTCCCTATACGCCTTGTGTGCTTCGTTTAAAAAGTCATATCTAAAATCATCAGCCCAAGATGAAACGATCAATGATTGATCTCATGATAGAACTTTTTCACTTGGTTCCTTTGAGAAATAATGAGGAGAGACAGCCACATATTGAAGGAGAATGTGGGCTACTGTAGGAAGATCTGTAGTAATGGAACTATGGAAGAAATGTTATCGTATTATTTTATGTAGTAGAAAGCGATGAGTTAGAAGAAGCCTACATAACCAATCCATAAAGTAAAATTTAACATCCATATATGGCCAGCTATGTAAACTTTAACATTGATTTATCCTGCAATACATGTCTTTTAATTGGTAATATACATTTTTGTCTTCTTAAGTAATCTAAAAGTAACGGAATATAATCAGATTACTTTACTGAGTTTGGGTAATCCAAAAGTTACGTAACTGATTACAATTTTGGACAGGTAACTTGTAAATGTAACGGATTACATTTAGAAAGGAACCTACCCAACCCTGTGTATTAAGGGCTGTATATTGCCTAAAACATGCTCAGTATTTCACTGTGACACTGATGTTTTGAGGGAGGAGGACAGGGAGATTCCTGGGTCTCAGTCGCTCACTTGATAGACTCTAGGTTCTGTGCTCACTGCTCTCCTGACGTACTGCCAAACTCATGGCTGCCCTCCTGTGGCTGCCAGGTGGGCAGAGAGTGAGGCAGGGGCCTGGCGCTGACCACCTATAACACAAAACGACACACAGTCAAAGAACAGTCAGGCAGAATTACAACAGGTTAAAAACATTAGTCACCTTTTACCATATCATGTTACGCTTGGTCTTAATAACCAATGTCTTACTTTATCAAGCCTAATTTTTTAACCTATATTGAACTAGGCAAGTGAGTTGAGAACAAATTCTTATTTACAATGACGGCCTAGAAACAGTGCGTTCACTGCCTTGTTCAGGGGCAGAATGACAGATTTTTACCATGTCAGATCAGGGATTCGATCTTGCCAACTTTCGGTCACTAGTCCAACACTCTAACCACTAGGCTACCTGAGTGTCTGTTGTGTTGTCATATGTAGACGCCAGAGTCAAAGATCAGGAATCCTATTGAGATTGCTCCTTAACCTGAATCAGGTGATAAGAGCGAGAGCGATAAGGATGTACAATGGTGCAGTTATTATTTAATTGAGCGTTTCCATGGAACAATCTAGATTAGATATTAATTGTAGGAGGGAAGCCACCTGAATCTGACAAACAGTTCTCAATGTCTGAATTTGGTTGTTGTACTTTGACTTTTATGTTCAACGTATCACCAAAACGATTCTGAAATTCTAGACATTAACAAAAAAGAACATGTTTATTTGTTTTACCAGGCGTCAGGATCAGTAGTTCGGAAGCCCTTTGCAAATGGGTTACTGGCTATCTTCAGCTGGGTGATCTGAGAGAGTGAGTGAGAGAGAGAGAGAGAGAGAGAGAGAGTGAGAGTGAGAGTGAGAGAGAGAGAGAGAGAGAGGAGATAGGAGATTTTTGATTTTAACAGGATCCCTATTAGCTTACGCCAATGGCGACAGCTAATCTTACTGGGGTCCGACACATAACGAAAAATACATTACAAATACTTAACAATTTACATACATTTGAAAACATTGACATGTAGTGTGCGTGTGTGTGTGTGTATCTATCAGTTACACATACATGTCAGCATATACACACAAAAAAAACAAAAAAACAGGTTTGAAACCAGGTGTGCTGTTCTCTTGCTCTGTATGAGATGGAAGGGAGCTCCATGCACTCATGACTCTGTATAATACTGTATGTTTCCTTGAATTTGTTCTGGACCTGGGGACTGTGAAAAGACCCCTGGTGGCATGTCTGGTGGGGTAAGTGTGTGTGTCAGCGCTGTATATAAGTTGACAATGAAAAATGTTTGGAATTTCCAATACATTGTTTCTTATAAAAACTAGAAGTGATACGATCAGTCTTTCCTTAACTCTTACTATGCATGGCATGCATAGTATTGATATTAGCCCTCTGATTACAATGAAGAGCAAAACGTGCTTCTCTGTTCAAGGCCAGCTGCAGCTCAACTAGGTCCTTCTTTGCGGCACTTGACCATATGACTAGACAATAATCAAGATAAGATAAAACTAGAGCCTGCAGGATTTTCTTTGTGAGAAAAGCAGAGCATCTCTTTATCACGGACAAACCTCTCCCCATCTTTACAACCATTGAATCAATATGTTTTGACCATGACAGTTTACAATCTAAGGTAAAACCAAATAATTTAGTCTACTCAACTTGCTCAACAGCCACACCATTCAGATTCATCTAGGTCTAGAACTTAGGGAATCATTTGTACCAAATACAATGCTCTTAGTTTCGCCCCGTTGCACTCACTTCTGTCATCATGAAGTGCTTTGAGAGAATAGTCAAGGATCATATCACCTCCACCCTCCCTGATACCCTAGACCCACTCCAATTTGCTTGCCGCCCCAATAGGTCCACTGACGATGCAATCACCATCACACTGCACACGGCCCTATCCCATCTGGACAAGAGGAATACCTATGTAAGAATGCTGTTCATTGACTACAGCTCAGCATTTAACACCATAGTACCCTCCAAACTCATCATTAAGCTCAAGACCCTGGGTCTCGACCCCGCCCTGTGCAACTGGGTCCTGGACTTTCTGACAGGCCGCCCCCAGGTGGTGACGGTAGGAAACAACATCTCCACCCCGCTGATCCTCAACACTGGGGCCCCACAAGGGTGCATTCTCAGTCCTCTCCTGTACTCTCTGTTCACCCATGACTGCGTGGCCATACACGCTTCCAACTCAATCATCAAGTTTGCAGACGACACTACAGTGGTAGGCTTGATTACCAACAACGACGAGACGGCCTACAGGGAGGGGGTGAGGGCCCTCGGAGTGTGGTGTCAGGAAAATAACCTCTCACTCAATGTCAACAAAACAAAGAAGATGATCGTGGACTTCAGGAAACAGCAGAGGGAGCACGCACCCATCCACATCAACGGGACATTAGTGGAGAAGGTGGAAAGTTTTAAGTTCCTCTGCGTACACATCATGGACAAACTGAAATGGTCCACCCACACAGCCACTGTGGTGAAGAAGGCGCAACAGCGCCTCTTCAACCTCAGGAGGCTGAAGAAATTTGGCTTGTCACCTAAAACACTCACAAACTTTTACAGATGCACAATCGAGAGTATCCTGTCGGGCTGTATCACCGCCTGGTACGGCAACTGCACCGCCCTCAACCGCAAGGCTCTCCAGAGGGTAGTGCGGTCTCACCCGATGTCACAGGAAGGCCTAAAAGCTCATCAAGGACAACAACCACACAAGCCACTGCCTGTTCACCCTGCTATCATCCAGAAGGCGAGGTCAGTACAGGTGCATCAAAGCTGGGACCGAGAGACTGAAAAACAGCTTCTATCTCAAGGCCATCAGACTGTTAAACAGCCATCACTAAATCTCTGGCCATTTTAATAAATGGACTTAATAACGATATCACTAGTCAATTTAAATAACGCCACTTTAATAATGTTTACATATCCTACATTACTCATCTCATATGTATATACTGTTCTATACCATCTACTGCATCTTGCCTATGCCGCACAGCCATCGCTCATCCATATATTTATATGTACTTATTCTTATTCATCCCTTTACATTTGTGTGTATAAGGTAGTTGTTGTGAATGTGTTAGATTACTTGTTAGATATTACTGCATTGTCAGAACTAGAAGAACAAGAATTTTGCTACACTCGCATGACCATCAGCTAACCATGTGCATGTGACCAATAAAATTTGATTCGATTTGATTTGATTGATTTGATTTTAGAGATGTTCAGGACCAGTTTATTACTGGCCACCCATTCTTAAACTGACTGCAACTCTTTGTTTAGGGTTGCAGTGAATTCACTCGATGTGGTTGCTGACACGTATAGGGTTGAATCATCAGCGTACATGGTCACACAGGCTTTGTTTAATGCCAGCGGAAAGTCATTGGTAAAAATGTTAAACACTTTACATGTTTCACATTAGAGAAGCTTCCATGAAAGAAAACCTCTTCGTGTTCTATTTGGTAAATAGCTCTGAATCCACGGTATGGCAGAGGTTGCAAAGCCATACCACAAACGTTATGGTCAATCATTTCAAAGGCTGCACTGAAATCTAACAGTACAGCTCCGACAATCTTCTTATTATCAATTTCTTTCAACCAGCAACCAGTCATTTGTGAGCGCCCTTCTATATAAGCATGCTGAAAGTCTGTTGTTAATTTGTTTACAGAGAAATAACATTGGATTTGGTCAAACACAGTATTTCCTACAGTTTGCTAAGAGCTGGCAGCAAGCTGATAGGTCGGCTGTTAGAACCAGTAAAGACCACTTTACCATTCTTTGGTTGCGGAATGACTTTGGTTTCCCTCCAGGCCTGAGGACAAACACTTTCCTCTAGGCTCAGATTAAATATATGACAGATAGGAGGTTTGTCATTATTGCTTGATAGAAATAATTTTTCCACCTATCCCACATTTTTTCTCCCCATTCTTGTGGTATCCAATTGGTAGTTCCTCTGAAACACAACCCAACCAGGCTGCACTGCATCTTGACACAATGCCCACTTAACCTGGAAGCCAGCCAATGTGTCGGAGGAAACACTGTACACCTGGCAACCTTGTCAGCGTGCACTGCCCCCGGCCTGCCACAGGAGTCTCTAGTGCACGATGAGACAAGGACACCTCTGCCGGCCAAACCCTCCCCTAACCCGGACGACGCTGGGCCAATTGTACGCCGCCCCATGGGTCTCCCGATCGCGGCCAGCTGCGACAGAGCCTGGACTCATCCACAGGGATGAAGTCCATGAGCAGCACATACTCCACTGCAGGTTCCATCCCTGAGATACTCACCTGGAAGGTAGGGAACATCCTCCTACAAGGACCATGCAGGACACAGCAGCAACGCAGTGATTAGTTCAACCATAGTGAGTGTGTGTGTGTGTTTATGTGTGTGTGTGTGTCTGTGTCCATATGCGTCAACATGTTCCTACCTCCCAAGCCTTGGTGACGATCATCTCTGTGCCCAGCTGGTCAAACTGTTGACACAGCGTGTGCATCTCCAGCTGAACTGTGACACCCGTAACCTGGGGGACTTTGGCACAGGTGACCCCAAAAAACTTCTGCACAGCAGGGCAGCGTGAGGGCACACCTGTGAGACAACTGAGGAACTGGGGAGAAGAGGAGGAGAAAACACATGAAAAACAGGATTTCACAAGAAAAGAGGTAGGAACCATGAATTCAAACTAATGCAATGACGCTCCAGTACCATCCATACTGTTCGTGTTACAGTCAGATTCTCCAGTGGTGGGCAACGTTTCAGATTTGTCCACTTTCAACTTCCCCCAGTTGGTTGTACTGCTCTGCTGTTCCACTGTTTACTGACCAGTCTGCTGTCCAATTTAGAGTAGCTTTGACCACAGCAAAGCTCCCTGATTTAGTCTCAGACCATTAGCTGTCCTTGGAGAAGCAGAGTGTCGGTGTGGTTGAGGGTACCACTGACTGGGTCTGGGACAGAGGACTGGAACACCAAGCAGGCTTTCTACAGGCTTGGACACTCAAGGGACCCTGGATCCCACTTCATACATCACACTGTAATGAAGCCACTGACATGTAATAATCACACACACACACACACACACACACACACACACACACACACACACACACACACACACACACACACACACACGCGCGCACACACACACACACACACACACACACACACACACACACACACACACACACACACACACACACACACACACACACACACACACACACACACACACACACACACACACGCGCACACACACACACACACACACACACACACACACACACACACACACACACACACACACACACACACACACAAACATACACACACACACATAAACTCAGCATAAAAATAAACGTCCTCTTACTGTCAACTGCGTTTATTTTCAGCAAACTTAACATGTGTAAATACTTGTATGAACATAACAAGATTCAACAACTGAGACATAAACTGAACAAGTTCCACAGACGTGTGACTAACATAAATGGAATAATGTGTCCCTGAACAAAGGGGGGGTCAAAATCAAAAGTAACAGTCAGTATCTGGTGTGGCCACCAGCTGCATTAAGTACTGCAGTGCATCTCCTTCTCATGGACTGCACCAGATTTGCCAGTTCTTGCTGTGAGATGTTACCCCACTCTTCTACCAAGGCACCTGCAAGTTCCCAGACATTTCCGGGGGGAATGGCCCTAACCCTCACCCTCCGATCCAACAGGTCCCAGACGTGCTAAATTGGATTGAGATCCGGGCTCTTCGCTGGCCATGGCAGAACACTGACATTCCTGTCTTGCAGGAAATCACGCACAGATCGAGCAGTATGGCTGGTGGCATTGTCATGCTGGAGGGTCATGTCAGGATGAGCCTGCAGGGAGGGTACCACATGAGGGAGGAGGATGTCTTCCCTGTAATGCACAGCATTGAGATTGCCTGCAATGACAACAAGCTCAGTCCGGTGATGCTGTGACACACCGCCTCAGACCATAACGGACCCTCCACCTTCAAATCCATCCCACTCCAGAGTACAGGCCTCGGTGTAACGCTCATTCCTTTGACGATAAACGTGAATCCGACCATCACCCCTGGTGAGACAAAACCGCGACTCGTCAGTGAAGAGCACTTTTTGCCAGTCCTGTCTGGTCCAGCGACGGTGGGTTTGTGCCGATAGGCAACGCTGTTGCCGGTGATGTCTGGTGAGGACCTACCTTACGACAGGCCTACAAGCCCTCAGTCCAGCCTCTCTCAGCCTATTGCGGACAGTCTAAGCACTGATGGAGGGATTGTGCGTTCCTGGTGTAACTCGGGTAGTTGTTGTTGCCATCCTGTACCTGTCCCGCAGGTGTGATTGATGTTCGGATGTACCGATCATGTGCAGGTGTTGTTACACGTGGTCTGCCACTGCGAGGACGATTAGCTGTCTGTCCTGTCTCCCTGTAGCTCTGTCTTAGGCGTCTCACAGTACGGACATTGCGATTTATTGCCCTGGCCACATCTGCAGTCCTCATGCCTACTTGCAGCATGCCAAAGGCACATTCACACAGATGAGCAGGGACCCTGGGCATCTTTCTTTTGGTGTTTTTCAGAGTCAGTACAAAGGCCTCTTTAGTGTCTTAAGTTTTCATAACTGTGACCTTAATTGCCTACCGTCTGTAAGCTATTAGTATCTTAACGACCGTTCCACAGGTGCATGTTCATTAATTGTTTATGGTTCATTGAACAAGCATGGGAAACAGTGTTTAAACACTTTACAATGAAGATCTGTGAAGTTATTTGGATTTTTAAGAATTATCTTTGAAAGACAGGGCCCTGAAAAATATATGCCATTTAGAAGACACTTTTCTCCCAAGCAACTCACATAATTAAAGACAAACCAAAAAACAATAAGAGGATCATGTTTCAAAACACATTACAAACAAACCACAACCAAATAGCAGCAGATACAAGTTTATAGTACAGTTAGTACAGGTTTATTATCAAAACTATTGCAATTTAGCAGTAGATAGCAGCAGATATGATTTCATAACACTGTTAGTGCAGATAACAGTACCCACAATCCTGACGTTGCAAACATCATGCTCTACCAACTGAGCCGTTGAAGGCCTCACCCATCACTACCCTCTTGCTTAATATCTAGTAATGTTACATGTGAAGGGACAGAAGTTGGTATTGGTGGAAGTCTACTCTACAAAGAACCAACTTATGTCTAGACGGCATGATTGTTAAACAACCTTATAACTCAAGAAGCATAAACTCATAATGTACAGTTTTTTTTTACCAACAGTCATACCCCCTCCTAGTGCTCCAGTGTGTGTGTGTGTGTGTGTGTGTGTATGTGTGTGTGTGTGTGTGTGTGTGTGTGTGTATGTGTGTGTGTGTGTGTGTGTGTGTGTGTGTGTGTGTGTGTGTGTGTGTGTGTGTGTGTGTGTGTGTGTGTGTGTGTGTGTGTGTGTGTGCACATACTCGGTGATGGGACGGTGTTAGCTCCCCATCAGCACCATCTCTAACGAAATAATTAAAAAAAGTTCATTTGTTTTTGTTTTGATCAGTTATCATTTTTAGATGAACCATTCTTTTAAACGAATGCGAAGAAACACTGTTACGGTGACATGATATCCGTGGAAGAGACATGTGTTTGTTTCATTGTCATAAGTCTATATTGCTTATGAAGTTACATTTTGATCATGTTGAGAGAGGAGACTTTAAAGAAGAACGACATTATTTTGTGGTTTGAAATCCTGTCATCGGACACATATTGGTAGAACACATAAACCCAACATGGCTATTTTGTCACAGAGCGCCATGTTAGTTGTGAGAGCCACATGTAAAAGCTTGTTCTAAACAATCCAATACAAAGAAGTCAAACTCAGAGAATGAAATAGTATGAAACAGTATGGTGTTTATTGAGCTGTTTCGAAGCACACAGCTATCTTGAACAAGCAGCAACACAAGAATATTCACACTTGATGTTCATAGTACAGTCGAGATTGTGCAGGCCTAGGATTGTGCACACAGGCCCTGAACACAGTTCAAAACTGAATGTATGCAATAGTGTGTTAGTGTCTGCGCTTGCAGGTGCTTGAGCGCAAGTGGTGGTGGTTAGAGAGAGTAAGAGTCCTGCCATGTCGCTGCAGAGGAAGTGCATCAGTTTGGCATTCGCTTGGTACGTATGGTGCGTGAGTCAGTGTGAGTGAGAAGGGAGGGAGAGAGGGAGGGGTCCGGTTGAGGGCGCGTTTATGCCTTCATGGCCTGGCTGATGGTCTCGTAGAAAGCCATGAGCTTTTCCTTGGCCTGCTCGGCGGCGGGGCCCACCTGGCCCTTGAAGTCGTTGGTCAGGGGCATCACCTTCTCGCGCACCTCTCCAACAGCCTTGAACATCTGCTCCTTGTACTCCTCAGCGTAGGGGGCGGCCAGGGTCCTCAGCTCTTCCAGACGATCGGTCAGCTTGGCACGGATGGTCTCCACGATGGGCATGAGCTTGGCCTTGGTCTCTTCCACGTTGGTGGACACCTTGACGCGCATCTCCTCCACAACAGGCTCCATCTTAACCCTGAAGGCCTCCAGCTCGGTGCGTCGCTGCTCGACGATGTCCTTGATCAGGGGCTCCAGCTTCTTGCGGTACTCGTCTATGTGCTTGTCCAGGACTTCCTTGAGCTCGGCGCGCTTGGGCTCCAGCTGGGAGCGCAGCTCCTCCACGTCCTTCATGACCTCAGCGCGCACGGCGGCGGTGGCGTCAGTCAACTGAACGCCAATGGCCTCGCTGTAGGGGGCCAGGGACTGGGAGGCGGTCTGGGCATACTGCTGGAGGTTGTCAAGGCTCTGGGACAGCTGCACCCTGAGAGGAACACCAAGAAGAGGAGGGAGAGAGAGAGAGAGATTGTTTTAGTTATCTGTGGAGTTTGGGCACCATTGAAGATAGAGAAGATGAAATGCAACATGTTCTTACTTGTAATCTTTGTACTCTGTGTCATCCAGAAGGTCGATGGACCTCTGTGCGGTCTCCTTCACCTGAGCCATGTACTCCATCATGGCTACCTTCACATGCTCCAGCTGAGAGGGAGCATCAGCCTGCATGGGAACAGCCTGGGTAGCTGGGAGAGGAGAGAGAGGGGAGAGGGTCAGACATTGGTTGGGCAACAGTGGTGAATGGCCCGGCACTTTAATGGAATTTGGTAAGATTTAATTTGGAATTTTTCAATATACCAGAGCATGGGATACTAACCTGCGGCCAGCAGGATGGTGAGTGCAAGAGCCAGGAATTTCATGATGGTGGTCTGAGGGGGGAAAAGAGAACAGGTGATGAACAATGAGCAAGACAAGAATTCAAATAGTCACAATTGAAACTGTAAACCATGGGAAGTCAACATTGAATGGTTAAAAATAGATTTAGAGTTGAACAATACTTGAACAGTGTAACAAATCACTAATTGCAAAACACTCTAAATCAAACTTTAAATGTCACCAAAAGCAAACTAGACAATGATTCACTTGGAGAAGCACAAGGAGCAAACCCCCAAAGACACGCAACTCCAGGCTGCCCTCAATCAGTTTACGCTTTGCCATATGTCAGCCTATTGAAAGGACCTCTAATCTGGTCAGATTACACAGAGCTGGATAGAGTTATACTGTTCCTTCAACGAGATTAACCCTCAACTCCTACCACCTAATCCCCAATCCCTGCACTAAAACAGACACATCGCTGGAATACTGTGGCCCTAGACAGAGGTTACACTTAAGCAGTTGTTCAGAGTAATAAAGATGCACTGAAAGTTATTGGCATAGGAAGAAAATTAGCTTATATTTTTTTCTAGGACATTTAATACAATTATTTCTCCATTGTTCCCTCGCATCTCTTTAGTAAATTATCGCAAACTGTCTGGAAGACGTATTGCTAAAGTGATAACTGCTGCCCAATGTATTTGTAACAGTTCATATCAAAGTGGTAATAAGCGTTCAAAGTAAGAGGCAAACAAAGTTCGCAGGAAAGTTCTAGTCTGCCTTTCTCTCTGCTAGTTCCTCAGTCGTCCTCTGCGTATCCTTGGCCTCTAGCCCCAGCCCTTAGCTCTCCCAGTCGTTCTCTTACCTGGTGGGTGATTGGTCGTTATGAGACTGGGGAACAGGAGGGCCAGCTCTGTTTTTTTATAGGGCTGGAGCAGCAGGAGGGGGGAGAGGTGTGAGAGGTTGTGTGCCTCCGTGGAGGTGGACCTCACCCCCACACCATCTCACAGGGAGGAGCCGGGTACAATGGTCACCTGCAGAGTGCATTCAGGGGGAGTCAGCAAAGTGAAACGCTGTGGACACACACTAGTGTATGCGCACACACACACTCGCATGCACACACACTTGTATGTGTGTGTATTATCATGGATAATCAAATGTTCTCGATCCTATTTTGTGTCTTTCTAAATGGCTATCTATTCTAATTGTGATATGATTTCATTTTCAGGTGAATAATTACAATCTCCACTCTGACTGTGCTCCCAATGCCACAATCAACTCAATCACCTTGCGATGGTAAAACATTCACACACAATACAACCACCATGTGCTCCATGGTTGCCCGGGACATTTGGCCTCCAGGACAATGGCCATTCTTGCCTGGCCTTGCTGGACTATCTGAGCTGCTATCTCCTGTGGCATTACCATGAGACATGAAAGGGCCGGAACAAGGGAGATGGGCCAGACAGCAGGGGAGAGAGAGGTGACAGAAGCACCCTGAGGATGCATTAGCATCTTGATGCTACCAAAGACCTTTCACCAAGGAGGAACATCTGCTAGCCTGAAGTTATGTTGTTCATTTATTCACAACATTGTTCACTAAGAAGAGAATGGATTATACATTGTTGGAGGGATTAGGGTTACCAAATGAGGGACACATGAGATTTGTCCCCGATTCAGCAATGAGATTAAGCAAAAAGAAACATCCTCGTATATAACAAGATTCTAAAGAGGTCAAAAGTGACAGTTAAATACTGGGTTATCACTATTGTTTGGCTCCATTGTTTGATTTGTGGAGACCTACAGCATGTCAGAGTGTATATGTATCTCTTTCTTCATTTTTTATGTACAACTTATATACATCTGGTGGAACTTTGGGAACACAGTCAAAGAGAAGACAATTAGACCGGTGCGCCACTCGGGAGCCCCGAGTTGTGTGAGTGGGTGAGTGAGTGAGTGAGTGAGTGAGTGAGAGAGAGAGAGAGAGAGAGAGAGAGAGAGAGAGAGAGAGAGAGAGAGAGAGAGAGAAAGAGGGAGAGGGAGAGAGTGTGTGTGTGTGTGTTTGTATGTGCGTGCCGCATGCTCCATGGTGATTAATAGGTTAAAGGGTCAGTGTTGAGCTGTAACTTGTTCCGTCATCGACGGACTTTGTCAATGTGGCTCCATGTCAATCGGCGGAATTGGAATTTCCTTGGGATAGAGGATTGAGTGTCTGTCATCATAGTGTTTGTGTGTCATTAGAAATCCATTGACATATTGTAAGCGAACTTGTATATAGTTTGACTATATATGGCTTCATTATTGTTTTTATTGTGTAACTATTTCCTTTCTATTTAGCAAACATTTGTCTCACTTTTTTAAGTCTACATTGTTGGAAATGGGCTCGTAAGTAAGCAATTCACTGTAAAGTCTACACCTGTCGTATTCTGTGCATGTGACCAATACATTTGACTTGATTTGAACTTCTAGTTTTCCTCACTGGATTAGTGAGCTCCGTAGAACTTGTTCATTTATTAATGGGACATCCCTGCAGACCCATGGGCTTGAGTTCTAGCTGAAATTTGAGCATTCTGTTGTATGAAAACTGTTAATGTAGAACATGAATTCTAAATAAATTTGACTGGCATTGTACAGCGCATTCGGAAAGTATTCAGACCCCTTGACTTTGTCCACATTTTGTTACCTTACAGCCTTGTTCTAAAATTGATGAAATTGTGTTTTTCCCTCATCAATCTACACACACTACCCCATAATGACAAAGCAAAAACAGGTTTGTAGACATTTTTGCTACAAGCTTGGCACATGACGCTACAAGCTTGGCACATCTGTATTTGGGCAGTTTCTCCCATTCCTCTCAGCAGATCCTCTCAAGCTGTCAGGTTGGATGGGGAGTGTCGCTGCACAGCCCTTTTCAGGTCTCTCCCGAGATGTTTGAACGGGTTCAAGTCCGGGCTCTGGCTGGGCCACTCAAGGACATTCAGAGACTTGTCCCAAAGCCACTTCTGCGTTGTCTTGGCTTTGTGCTTAGAGTCATTGTTCTGTTGGAAGGTTTTTATCAAGGATCTCTCTGTGCTTTGCTCCGTTCATCTTTCCCTCGATCCTGACTAGTCTCCCAGTCCCTGCTGCTGAAAAACATCCCCACAGCATAGTAAAATTGTTCAAATCAAATCTAATGTTATTTGTGACATGTGCCGAATACAACAGGTGTAGCCCTTACAGTGAAATGCTTACTTATAAGCCAATGTAAATAGTCCGGTGGCCATTTGATTACTTGAGTTGTTCAGCAGTCTTATGGGTTGGGGGTAGAAGCTGTTAAGGAGCCTTTAGGTCCTAAACTTGGCGCTCCGGTACCGCTTGCCATTCAGTAGCAGAGAGAACAGTCTATGACTTGGGTGACTGGAGTCTTTGACAATTTTTGGGGCCTTCCTCTGACACCGCCTAGTATGGATATAGTATAGGTCCTGAATGTCACGAAGCTTGGCCCCAGTGATGTACTGTGTCGTACGCACTGCCCTCTGTAGCGTCTTACAGTCAGATGCCGAGCAGTAGCCTTACCAGGCGGTAATGCAACCGGTCAGGATGCTCTCGATGGTGCACCTGTAGAACTTTTTGAGGATCTGAGGACCCATGCCAAATCTATTCAGTCTCCTGAGGGGAAAAAGGTGTTGTCGTGCCCTCTTCACAACTGTCTTGGTGTGTTGGACCCGCTACACTTCAGTACCGTCGATGTTAATGGGGGCCTGTTTGGCCCTCCTTTTCCTGTAGTCCACGCTCAGCTCCTTTGTCTTGTTCACATTGAGAGAGAGGTTGTTGTCCTGGCACCAATCTGCCAGGTCTCTGACCTCCTCCCTATAGGCTGTCTCAGCGTTGTCGGCGATCAGGCCTATCACTGTTGAGTCGTCAGAAAACTTAATGATGGTGTTGGAATCGTGCTTGCCCACGCAGTTGTAGGTGAACAGGGAGTACGGGAGGGGACTAAGCACGCATCCCTGAGGGGCCCCAGTGTTGAGGATCAACGTGGCAGATGTGTTGTTGCCTACCCTTACCACCTGAGGGCGGCCCTTCAGGAAGTCCAGGATCCAGTTGCAGAGGGAGGTGTTGAGTCCCAGCATCCTTAGCTTAGTGATGAGCTTTGGGGGCACTATGGTGTTGAAGTAGTCAATGAACAGCATTCTCATATAGTTTTGTCCAGGTGGGAAAGGGCAGTGTGGATTGCGATTGAGATTGTGTCATCTGTGGATCTGTTGGGGCAGTATGGAGTGGGTCTAGGGTTTCTGGCATGATGATGTTGATGTGAGCCATGACCAGCTTTTCAAAGCACTTCATGGCTACCGACGTGAGTGCTACGGGGCGGTAATCATTTAGGCAGGTTACCTTCACTTCCTTGGGCACAGGGACTATGGTAGTCTGTTTGAAACATGTAGGTATTACAGACTTGGCCAGGGAGAGGTTGAAAATGTCAGTGAGGTCTTGCTCACATCGGCTACGGAGAACGTGATCACACAGTTGTCCGGAACAGCTGGTGCTCTCATGCATGCTTCAGTGTTGCTTGCCTAAAAGCGAGCATAAAAGGCATTTAGCTTGTCTGGTAGGCTCATGTCACTGGACAGCTCATGACTGGGCTGGGTTTTCCTTTGTAGTCCGTAATAGTTTTTAAGCCATGCCACATCCGACGAGCGTCAGAGCCGGTGTAGTTAGGATTCAATCTTAGCGCTCCTACTTATGAATCTGATAGAGCACTTTCATGAAAATTAAGTATAATTAATAATACAATCCCCCCCCTGGGGAAAAAACGGTTGAATGAACATTATTTCCATGTCATTTCAACACAAATAATCAATGTGATTTTATTCAATCAATGTGGAAAACTTATTGGATTTACCAAAAGTCATCAACGTAAGAGCATTTTGTCCTTTCACCTAACTTTTAACCTAAATCCAATGACATGGTGATTTTTTGTTGTTGATTTCACATTGAATTCACGTTAGTTGACAAGTGAATCAAATGTAAATCAAACTAGACATTGAACTGACTAGACATTGGATGTCATCCCACTATTTCCCTCAAAACAACTCATAAGTATATAGAGAGATAGCTACTGCAGCACAACTCCCCATGCAACATGCAATGTATTTCAACAGGGGCTGTGAAACGCAATTTTTTAAAAATTGAGTTAATCGCAGGATTTGCTGTGATTAATCAAGATTAATCGCAAATTCAGAAATTGCTCAAATTGAGCTATAATTGTTTTTTTAATTATACAAAAAGCGTTACAAGAATATTGATGTCTTGATTTTGTGCAAAAGTAACGGTTATCAAAGTTACGTAAATTGATAAAGCACACTTTCTTTAACATCAATGTCAACTTGTTTTGACATCACATTGTTGTGATTGTTTTAGCTGTATAGATGTACTTTGAATGTTTTCAGTGTATTTTGAATGCTTTCAGACAATGCGATTAAGTCACAATAAAAAAAAATGTGTGCAAAAATTACAAAAAGTTAACTTGAGTTATCTGACTAACTCTGACAGCCCTAATTTCAACACATTGTCATTGTTGAGTTGCATGGATTTACACTGCCTTGGACAATCATTACTCTCAGTACCTACTGTGCCATACAAAATCAGTGAGATTACTTTCATCTGCATGTAACGGTATATTTGAATGTGTTTCCTTCCCAACTTCTGTATTGTTAATTATTGTTATTTTATTTTATCTAGGCAAGTCAGTTAATTAAGAACAAATTCTTATTTACAATGACAGCCTACCGGGGAACAGTGGTTTAACTGCCTTGTTCAGGGGTAGAACGACATATTTTTACAATGTCAGCTCGGGGATTCGCTCTAACCACTATGTTTACCTGCCAACCCCTGCCTAGGCATCTATTCTTTCTCAGCATATTCAAATGCCCTATTTCCTGTTCTCTTTTCTTCTTTTTTCTGCATATTTTCACACTCATTCCCCCGTGTCTTCTTCTACCCCCAACTCTCCCTCGTCCAATCTATTCTTCCTGGATCCCTCCCCCCTGTTGGTGCACTGAAACCCAATTGAGCTTTATGAGCGGCTGAAGACAGAGTGGCTGATGGGGCCTGTCTCCTGTCCTGTCACCTGACCCAGCCTGCATGACTCCACCCAGGAAACTTGCCATTTGTTACCTGATATGAGATTAAATAAAAGAGGAAATAACAATATTAGTATCAAAACCTTCCCACGGGGCAAAAACTGGTTGAATTAACGTTGTTTCCACGTCATTTCAACAAAAAATAATCAATGTGATGACGTTGAATCAATGTGGGACACTGATTGGATTTGCAAAAAAAGTAATCACTGTAAGGGAATTTTTTTATTTTTTTTCACACAATGTTTAACCTAAATCCAATGTCATGGTGACAGTTTTTGTTGATTTCACATTGAATTCACATTAGTTGACAACTTAACCAAATTTATATAATAAATGTATTAAACTAGTCTAAAGAAGGCCAGTTCTATTGCTTCTTTAATCATCACAACAGTTTTCAGCTGTGCTAACATAATTGCAAAAGGATTTTCTAATGATCAATTAGCCTTTTACAATGATAAACTTGGATTAGATAACACAACGTGTCATTGGATGATTGCTGATAATGGGCCTCTGTACGTCTATGTAGATATTCCATTAAAAATCTGCAGTTTCCAGCTACAACAGCCATTTACAACATTAACAATGTCTACACTGTATTGGGCTCGTAAGTAAGCATTTCACGGAAAAGTCTACACCTGTTGTATTCGGGAACAAGTGACCCATACATTTTATTTTAATTTACACAGATTTTTTAAAGTAATCTGTGACTTTTTCAATTCCTTGAAGTCTGAGTACTCAAGATAAAAGAACACAAATGTATAAGCAAGAGATGTTGTGTGTTTAGCTGTGTAGATGTTGTTATTTAAGTTCCAAGGCCTATGTTTGTGTACTAGTGCCTATCACTGCCGGGAATTAATGGGTCATTCACCTAGAACCTCGGCCAAACCACCTACACATTATGTAAAAGAAAAGAAAGATAAAGCAGTGCCCAAAAAGGTGCTATCTAGAACCTTGAAGGGTTCTTCAGCTGTCTCCATAGGAGAACCCTATAAAGACCCTATACAGAGGGTTCTACATGGAACCCAAAAGGGTTCTGCCTGGAAATAAAAATGGTTCTACCTGGAACCAAAAATGGTTCTCCTATGGGGACAGCTGAAGAACCCTTTTGGGAACCCTTTTTTCTAAGAATGTAGATGCCATCTATCCATTTTGGAAAGAATTCTGCAAACTTTGCCACAGATCTTACACAACTGTGACAATGACCATCAGTCAATTACCTTCAGATTTGGCGGCCACTAGATCAAGGATTTGCTGAAAATACTAGTGCCGGGATAGCGGAGGGTTAACATGAACAGAAACATATATGTTTTTTTTTTTACAGCCATTTAAACAAATAAACATCTACACACAAACTGAACCAGCCATGCCAACTGGGTGTGAGGCTTTCATTCCATCAGAGTGATCTAGACTATTTCTAGATTTCAAGATCTTTATCTATTTCTCACAGCAGAGGACTGCAAAGCCAAGTATTGAATTACTGTGTAGATTGGACTACTGTGTAGAAATCTCATGTTCAAGTTCATGGAGGTCATGTTCAAAGACAGCGACAATAAGCATAATATTTCACGAAATTTGATTTGCTGTCTTGCACAAGCCCTATAAACAATTAGTTCCTTGATTTGTCTTCTGCAGTTTTAGGAGGATCCCACAGTAGAAACGGCTGGTGGGTGTTTTTTTTGCAGAGAAACTGGGCGATGATGCAGTGATGATGAGACACAGGAGTATCTTTCAGATTTTTATTAGGAGCAAAGCCAATGAACAAAGTCACTGCTCAGTGGCGAAAGCAGAGGATTTCTCTGACTGATTTGCTGCCACCCTATGGTAGATGTGTGTGTGGATTTACGGGCCAAACAAACTGCTTACACTGTAGCAATACCCTGCTTAAAAAAGCAGCATAGACCAGCATTAATTTCAATCTGGTCCATGCTGGTCAAATTGGTTATGATGCTGGTCAAGTTGGTCGGACCAGCATGGTCTAGCTGGTCAAGCTGGTCTTGGTTGGTCAAGCATATGCTGGTCTATGCTGTTTTTTTTTACAGCAGGTATTGTGACAATGTTTTTGAAATCAGATAGATACTTTAAAACTATATTATTGTTAGGCTTGAGCCTACTGAAAAGGAAGCCTCAATTAATGGATTCAGAAAAGACAAACCAATCTATAGTGTTGCAATGCAGGATATAATTACAGTAAAAAAGCCATAATTTTGGTGAATAATTAATGGTGGCTAAAACCGAACTGAGTACATATATACCTTTTGGTTGCTGTCAATAACATCACTTTGCCCACAATAAAGCAGGATACATTCGTCAAGGAACCAGTTCATTGAGAAGACGTTTTATGACAACCGTTTGACACCTCCTCATACTGGAAGGCTCCTAATTTTGTTGATGTCATGTGGAAGTGGCTCTGCAATACTTTATTAATTGCATGCAAATTGGAGTCTTCAATTTGACCTAATTTGACCTGTGTTTAAGGGAGAAACACTGCCGCTACCTCACTCTCCAACCAAGGTGCATGAATTGAGGAGCAAACTGAAGTGAAGCAGAACTAACTCTTGGAAGACAGTGGAAGTGGATAAAGGTAGGGCTTTACAGAAAGAGAAAATACATTTTAGAGTTGCCTCCTATGGGCTCAGGGACCAATTACAGAGGAAAAAACAAAACAAAACCTGATGTGATTGGTTCAATTGCAGAAACCCGACCAATCATTTTTGACAGACTGACCGTGGTTACATGTATTTTGCTAAATTTATTCATGTAAATTGTCTGCGAAATGCATTCACGTTTCCAATGAGAATGTGGACATATGAAAGCACTACCATATTGAACTATGTGATTACCTGCTAAAGGGATTATACTGTACTAGCTGTGAATTACAGTACTGTAAATAATTTGTTGGGCAGTGATTAGGTCCAATGAGAGGTGTCCTCTGCATCACTTTTGTCCAATCTACCGCGATATGTCTGAGTGGTAGGTGGGTGCTACATGGTTGCTAGGGGTGTTGGAACCGGAAACGGACAAAAGCGTCTCTGGACGCTCCATCAGCGGATTCTGTTTTGATATGTTGTTGTTTAGCTAGCAGACCCAGTGAAACCATTCTACTCTTTTGTAATGGAAAATGTCGATAATAATCGCGCTTGACTGATCTTTCCCTTGCTGGGATAGGAGAATAACTTGTAGTTAGGTAGGTAAATCGTACGTTTTTTGTACAAATTGAAGTTTCTATCTAATATGCCAATGTTAGCGAATTAACTAGTTACTGTAACGTTTTCCTCTGAGATGTGGCGCCACCCCGCATTGGTCTGTCACTGGAAACCTACGGTTAACCAGCTAACGTTACTGTAGCTAGCTATGAAACCATGTTAACAACATTATGGGAGTTATTATTCTAATTTAATGGCCAACTAATGTAGCTAGCTCGTTAGCTAACTGACGTAGCTAAAGCCGCGAAGATAGTTTTAACTACAGTAGCTACGTTAGTTAACTAGTTCGTTTTTGAAAAGGTTTCCTCTTTTAACTGTGGTAAAGGATTGATCATTGTGGCTAGTTACACTTAGCTAGCTAGCCAACTAGAGCCAACTAGCTACGCGGATAGAGTTTGCATGACCTAATAGCATAGATGTATATGACTGTACACAGAGGTTAAATCGTACGTTTTTTGTACAAATTGAAGTTTCTATCTAATGTGCCAGATGTCCCATATGGGGTTTGTTTTGTAGTGATGCATGCGCTACTTAAAATACAATAGAACATAGTTACAATTTTGAAATGGCATCTACGACATTACTATTTTCCCCTCTAAGTAACCATGACAGCAGCTGCTGCTCTGCAGATTGGAGACCAGCTGATCCTGGAAGAGGACTACGATGAGAACTATATCCCCTCTCAACAAGGTAGAGCAGAAGGATACAGAAGGGGCAGTATGGCTCCCTTTCTAGTTGACAGATCAGTAGACTGTAAGCTACATTGCTGAAACAACTACACGAGCATGGTGCAAAGTGTTGTAGTGGGCATCAAACACATAGGCACATCTCAAAACCAAGCAATGCTTTGTTTTACATAGATAAGCCACATATGACACATTCACTAACTTATTTTGGTTGTGTGAGAAGTCATGTAATGTTATCTGGAGATTTTCTTCACTGCTTCTTCCCCTCCCCTGTCAGAGATCCATGAGTACGCACGAGAGATTGGCATTGATCCCAATCGGGAGCCCGAGCTCCTATGGCTGGCCAGAGAGGGCATTGTTGCCCCACTGCCTCCCGAATGGAAACCCTGGTAAGCAGGCAGGCAGGCATCTGCCACTGTGCCAGAGATGGAGTCCGAACCTGGTGGCGTTGGTCAGTAACATCCAATCAAGTGAATTTGAAACCGAACACAAATATTCTCACCTGTGTATGGATGGTCAACACATTTGTAGATGGGGGATGCTTTTTGTGCTACCCCAAAATTGACTTCCATAAATGCATGTTTTTTTAATTGCCGTAAAACAGTACTTTAAATGTAATTTTTAACAGTACTTTTTTGATAGTGATTCATTAACCACAAATGACTACTGACTGGTCACAATGTCACCCTTCTCTTGCATGGATCAGTTTTGTCTCGGTCGTGGTCTCGATACACAGTCTTTTTTACTGTGATCTGAGTTTGAAGACGCCTGACATTGACTCCATCTCTGGCCCCTAGTAGTGTGTCAACACTGGTAGACTTCCCAGTATTCCCAGACACCATATGTTCACTGGTCTCTTCTCCCTTCTCTGAGTTCTGAGGTGCTGAAGTGACTCTCCCCCCTCTCGCAGTCAAGATGTGACGGGGGACGTGTACTACTTCAACTTCTCCTCGGGCCAGTCCACCTGGGACCACCCGTGTGACGAGCAATACCGCAGCCTGGTAAATCAGGAGCGAGAACGAGCCGGCACCCAGCCTCACGGGCCCCCCACCACCGCTGCTAAAAAGGAGAAGAAAAATAAAAAAGACAAGAAGGAGAAAAAGAAGAAGGCAAAAGACCAAGAGCTCCTGAAGCCACCACGAGTGAGTGGGCGTTGTTATGTTCTGAAATACACCAAGCGCATGAAGTGACTCACAGATGTTTCAGAACACTGCAGTGCTGTTGTGTGTAGATGTATTGGTCTGGAAATAACTTCAACTCTAAATAATGTCAAAGAAGCACGGCTATTCCGCTTAGTCACTGAGGCGTAGCAGAAAATAGAAAGGAAACAAAGTACAAAGATGAGGCGTTTAGAGTGGCTTGGCTGAACCAATACATTCTTATTTTATATTGTCTTGGTCATCAACACAATAGTCACATACTTATGCTTGGTTGCTTCATGCCCCCCAGTTGCTAAGTGATACAGTTATACCGATATAGTGATTATCGTAGTGATTATAGAGTTATAAGTCATTGTCCTAAGTCATTCTCCATTTCCTATGTGTATCCTTTCTTAGCAGTCTGTAAACAAAGGGGAAAGGCCTGCATTGAAGGAGAGCCAGACAGAAACACCCCTGGGAACAGTGAAAGGTTCCCTGGTAGGGGGTTCAAACTGACATGGGGGGTTAGCACCATACAATGAGGAATGAGACAGGGCAGTGGGGTTTGGCCTAGGGCCCACTGATGAAACACAGAGTCAAGCTGATGCAGTTAGTCATGGTAGTCTCGAGAGGGGAGCAGAGGGCTTTGTCACTGAGGAGGTGGTGGAATGGAGGGAGGCAGCAGAAGAGGGCAGGGAGAGCAGTAGTGATTTCAGCGACAAGGTGGTCTGTTTAGAAGTGGAAGTAGAGGAAGGAAAGGCTATTGAACCCCAAATGCCTTCATATGGTCATTCTACACCTGGGGCAGTGATGACAGAAACATATGAGGGAAGAGAAGGCCAAGCAGAAGGGAAAGATCATCCTAGGAGTTCACTTACTTGATGCTAGGGACTGTGAGCAGGGCCTCGTCCCCTACCTGGCCCCTCTCTGTCTCTCCCCTGGCCCCATGTCCCCCTACCTACCTCTCAGCCGAGAGACGGGATGGGAGAGAGCATGGCTGATCCAGCAGGGCAGTGCAGGGATTCTGCAGGTAGGACCACAGATTACAGACAGGAAATGGTAAGACAGCCTCAGAGCGTAAAGGAACTGTTGTAATTATAGGAGAAGGATTGGTAGAAGCAGGTGAATGATAGGAGCAGTATACCAGTTTCGATAAGATCCTTGAATATCATGATGATTACTATTAACCTGAACCCTCTCTACACAACATATTTGTTCACGTGTGTCTCTCTCTGTCTCTCAGCCATTAAGCTTGACCTTTGGGCCCCTGCAGGCCCCGTTGGGGAGCCTTGCTCCTCTACGGGGTCTTGATGGCCCGGCCTTGAGGGGGTCCCTGAGCAGCTCTGGAGGGCTGGAGCCCCTGAAGACTCCCCTTGGGGTAAGAGTTTTCACCTTGATGAAAAATGATGATAGTTCATTACCTTATGTACTGTATTACCCTTATTCTTATGGTGTGCTGTTGAAAGTCTCTAACCTTTTATCTCTCGCTCTCTGTCTCTCCTCCTTCCTTCCCTCCCCTAAGGGTCCTCTCTCAAGCCTCGGGTCCAGTCTACTGGGAGGGCGACAGGAGGAGCGTGTGGCTTTCTCTCCGCCTGGGTTCGAGGATGAAGAGGATAACATCTCAGAGGATGAGCAGCCGGTATGACTTTCAACTGGCAAAGTGCATACCTATCCTTTCTGGGCACTGTGAAACAGAATATTTGGAGAATAGAAGTGTCTAATTTGTGGAGTATAAGTTAGATGTATGACTGTGATGCTGTTTGCAGAGTCGTCGTGGCTCGACCAGACTGTTACAGAACCTGCACCTGGACTTGGATGCGTTGGGAGGAGGGCTGCAGTATGAGGTACACTTCCTTTTTCACAATGCACAACAACACCATGTCTATTTTATGGCATAGCCCCTTTAGGACTTTTCACCTACTTTCAACTCTGTCAGTGTATGATACCAATGCAGATAAGCACAGTCCCATGTCATTATTACATTAGAAAACCTCTCTGTATAATGGATTTAGGCTCTGCCGTGTGTGTTGTGTGGCTAATAGGACAGCGAGGCCAGTGGACTGGCCCCACCAGAGGAAAAGACAGAAGCAGAGCTACAGGACCTGGCCCTGTCTGGAGAGCACAGCCCTGAGTCCCCCTCTCAGCAGGTAACTCACACACTACTGATGTGGCTCAATCTATTACTTCTCTCACTGTCTCTTTCTCTCTTTTCATCCCACTGTCAATCCTGTGGTGTATGTTAGTTTTAGGACTTTCTAGTAGTTTAAACCCTACAGTGCATTCGGAAAGTGTTCAGACCCCTTGACTTTTCCCACATTTTGTTACGTTACATCCTTATTTAAAAATGTATGAAACATTTTTTTCCCTCATCAATCTATACACAATACCCCATAATGACAAAGTTAAAAGACTTTTTTTTTTTAACTAAATTTTTGCAAATGTATACATTTTATAAATGTATACAAAACACCTTATTTACATAAGTATTCAGACACTTTGCTATGAGACTCAAAATTGAGCTCAGGGGCATCCTGTTTCCATTGATCATCCTTGAGATGTTTCTACAACTTGATTGGAGTCCACCTGTGGTAAATTCAATTGATTGGACATGATTTGGAAAGGCACCTGTCTATATAAGATTTCCATTTTTTTTATTTTATATAAATTTGCTAACATTTCTAAAAACCTGATTTTGCTTTGTCATTATGGGGTATTGTGTGTAGATTGATGAGATGATAAAAAAACGATTTAATCAATTTTAGAACAAGGCTGTAACGTAACAAAATGTGGAAAAGTCAAGGGGTCTGAATACTTTCCGAATGCACTGTTACTTAGATATATTGAACAAACCCATGACTATGTTATCGGATCTATCTGAAGAGAGATCACAAGATGCAGACCTAGATAGAACTGCTCTTGTTTACTAGATTGCCTTTAACCAAAATCAACACTTTGAGGGATAGAAAGTATAAGCTATCGTTGGGAAAATGTGTAGGCCTATTCATTCATTCAGACATAACATCTTTGTCATTTATCAACTCTCATAAGTGTGTGGTGTGTGTGACTTTAAACATGTGTTTCGGGTCCTTGTGTGTCTATCTCTTCCTGGTTGTCTAGCTGCTGTGTCAGTGGGAGCTGTGTTATGGTCACGGCTGCCACTGTTTCTTTCTGTTAGTCCTCTTGTCCTCATACTGTCACTGTTATTGCTTTGCCATCTGAGTCTTTCATTTGATCACTCTTTACGTTGGTGTTATAGGTCTTTCTGTGTGTGTGTGTGTGTGTTTAACTGTGCACTTCCTGTGATTTTGTCACACTTCTCTGTGTTGTTTGTTGTTGACATGACTGTTCTCTTTCGATGAGCTCTACCTACGGAATGCGTGAGTGGTTTGCATGCTGCTCAGGTCCCTGTGTCTTCTCCTTGTCACATTATCCCCAACCCCTCCCCCTACTTTCTTTATTTTTGTGTTTGTGTCTATGCACGTCTTCCCTCTCTTTCTCTCTGGTGGCCACCATCCTCCCCTTCCAACCAAGGACTCCCTTCGTGGACGCCACCTCCTCTCCTCCCCACCACGCGGAGGCAGCAGGGACTGCAGTAGTGCTGCTGGGGTCTGCCCCCCTACCCCAGACCCCCAGCCTGGTAAAACTAGAGACAGTGGAGAGGAGGAAGAAGATTATGAGGAGGGGTGGGGAGAGGACAGAGAGAGTGTGGCTGAGGAGGGAGGAGGTGAAGAGGAGAACCAGAGAGAAGTAGGGCAAGCGAGTGAGAAGAAGAAAGAAGAGGAGGGGGAGGGCAAGGACGTTGAGGCCGAGGTCAGTGAGGAGGTAGAGTGTGAAGCAAAGTTGGAGGAGGGAGAGGAGGAAAGTGATGAGGTCATAAAGAGGTGTGTAAAAAGTGAGGATGGGGAGGAAGACGAGACTGGTGACGTAGTTGAGGAAAATGTCAACAAAAATGAGGAAGAAGGAGGAAGTGATGAAATGATGGAGAGATATCTTGGAGAGCAAGAAGAGAGTGATGAGGTAGTAGAGCGGTGTGTTACAAATGAAGAACTAGAGGTAGGTCATGACAAACAGGTGGAGGACTGCAATGAGCTAGTTGAGAGCAGTGTTAAAAGTGAAGAAGAACCAAAAGCAGATGAGAGAGACACTAAAAGTGAGGAAGCAGGAGAGGAAAAAGAGTGGGAACAGGAGGAAGAGAGTGATGAGGTAGTAGAGAGATATATGAAAGAGATGGAGGGAGGAGATGTAGAGGAAAGTGAGATAGTGGGCGAGAGATATTTCAAAAGGAAGCTTGTGGAAAGGAAGGAAGAGACTGTTAGAGACAGTATAGAGGAGGAAGATGAGGCAAAGGGAGATGAGGATAGTGATGAAGTGGTTGAGAGGTGGTTGAAAGAGGAGGCTGAGGAGGGTGAGAGGGAGGTGGTGGAGAGGTGTGTGAAAAGTGAGGAAGAGGTGGAAGATGAGGGTAAAGAGGAGGCTGAGGAGGGAGAGAGTGAAGTGTTGGAGAGGTCTGTGAAAAGTGAGGAAGTGGAAGAGGTCGGCAAAGAGGAGGCTGATGAGGGAGAGAGTGAAGTGGTGGAGAGGTGTGTGAAAAGTGAGGAAGGGGAGGAAAGTGATAAAGTCTCCGAGAGATGCTCGCTGAGTGAAAAACAGGCTAGGGAAGGAGAGGAGAGCAGTGAGGAGGAGGTGGAGGGGTGCGTCAAAAGCGAACGAAAAGAAAAGGAAGGAGACAGACTTGAAGAAGACCGTGATGAGGTGGTGGAAAACTGCATTCAGATCGTGCAAGCCTCACCGAAACCCAAAACATCCACAAGCTCAGAGGAAGTAATCGAGAGACTCGAGCAACAAAAGGTCCAAGCTAAGTCATTGGGGAAGAAGAAGTTAGCAGACCTTAAACGAAGTGACAAAATGGAGGTGTATGTGGGGAAGAAGAAGAATGTGCCAAAACAAAGCCCTCTACCAGCAGAGGTAGGGGTTTGGTGTGCTTTGACCATGTCGTGGCCCCTGCCCTGTGTGCTCCCCCTCTGCATGCACCTCCGCCCCTCTCTCAGCCAAAGGAGACACCATTCCTCTCCCTGAGGGGCTGTGTTGGCTCAAGTCCTAACCCTGGTGAATCCAGCCCCCCATGGTCTCCCTCACATCACATTGGTGTCTTTGGTAATATGTGTATATGCAGTCAGCTCTGAGGACTGGATCGGAACATTCTGGTCCCCTTGTTGCCAGTTTTGCCTCCATCCCTCCTCTAGAGCTGAGCACTGCAGCCCCATCCTATCAACCAGCCCCCTAGGCGGCCCCATCCTCTCAGACAACCCCATCTTCTCAGGCAGCCCCATTCCCCCAAGGCAGCCCCATCCACTCAGACAACCCCCAAGGCAGCCCCATCCGCTCAGACAGCCCCCAAGGCAGCCCCATCCGCTCAGACAGCCCCCAAGGCAGCCCCATCCGCTCAGACAGCCCCCAAGGCAGCCCCATCCGCTCAGCCAGCCCCCAAGGCAGCCCCATCCGCTCAGCCAGCCCCCAAGGCAGCCCCATCCGCTCAGCCAGCCCCCGAGGCAGCCCCATCCGCTCAGCCAGCCCCCGAGGCAGCCCCATCCTCTCAGCCAGCCCTCGAGGCGGCCCCATCCTCTCACCAGCCCCCAAGGCAGCCCCATCCTCTTATACAGCCCCCAAGGCAGCCGGTCCTCTCAGTCCAAACTTGCAGTGCTGTAGCCTGTGTTTCTCTGTCTCTACTGCCTGCTTGACCAGCCCTGTGCTTGTGTGGTAGAGTCTCACTATTTGCCTCGTCTGCCCAAGCTTTGCTGATCAAACCAATGGGATGGCTGCTCTGTGCTGTTGACTAGTGTATTGTCCCTTTTCTGCTGTACTTGCTTTGTCCTGCTACGAGAGCCTTCATAATCGTTGTGTGTCGCTGAGAATGGCAGTATGCATCCATGTTTTCTATCTATCTGTGTGTGAGTGCATGTGAGTGCATGTGAGTGCATGTGAGTGCATGTGAGTGCATGTGAGTGCATGTGAGTGCATGTGAGTGCATGTGAGTGCATGTGAGTGCCTGTGTGTGTCTGTGTGTGTCTGTGTACGGTGTTGAGGTGATACGGTGGCACTATGCTTCATGTCAGTGACTGAGTGTGTTTACATCAGCAGTCGGAGGCCAGCGAGCACATGGAGGTGGCATCCTCCTCCACTGAGGACCTCAAGGTACTTTATTATGGATTAAGATCATGTCCCAGTAGATAGGCCTGTAGAATAGAGGCTTTATAATGTGACATTTAAACAGATTTTATCAAGGGGTGTGTTGAGTAAAGGCAAACAGTGTTGTGTTCCATTTTCCCTTTAGTCTGGTTTTGGCTCCAAGTTGTCAGAGAAAGTCCTGGCCCTGAAGGATCTCTCCCCTGCTGTTAGTCCACTCCTGCAGGTACCACGCTCTCTCCATCTCTTCCTCACCTTTCTTTTTCTCCCTCGCTCGCCCCTCTTCACCTCCTTCCTCCTCAGCTACACTCTCTCTCCTCAGTCACAGTGGTTCTCTGGCTGTAGAGTCTGTAGGCACTGTTTGTACCGTTGTTTTATTTTGAGAGTGAACACTCACATCATGCCATGTAGAGTTATGTTAGCCTTTGCTATTCACCTTTTTAAAAAGTCTGTATTTTCCCCAGGACAAAGTGGGGATAGTGAAAGTCAGTGCGGAGGAGGAGAAGGAACGGAGGAAGAGGGCAGAAGCTGCAGAGAGGTTGGCAGACAAGCCTTTCTGATAAATGCCCATATTTCAGTGAAATGTCCTCTCTGAACTCACACACGTTGTGATACAAGCATATTGTCAGTCATTGGTGCAGTGGTCTGTTTCTCACCTTGATCTGCCAGTCTAGAGCTGAGCCAAATAATTTATCTGACTCCTCTTACTCTTCCTCTCTCTCTCTCCTCTCCTTCCCTCTCTCTCTCTCTTCCTCTCTCTCTCTCTCTCTCTCTCTCTCTCTCTCTCTCTCACCTCTCTCTCTCTCAACCCTCTCTCTCTCTCCCCTCATTCCCTCCTCCCAAACTCTGCAGGCGTCTCCATGGTGCAGGCAGGGAGGATCCAGTGATGGAGGACAGGCCCCCCAGCCAGCCCAGTGAATCCCAGCAGACCACAGGGTCCTCCCACTGTGAGCCGGAACCCCGGCCGCGGGCCGAGGTGGTCAGCGCCAGCACCAGCCTAGGGGTGCCGGGGGTCCAGCGGCCTGACACCTCCAGAGGCCGCCTAGTTAGGAGCCCCCACACCCAGTACAAAGAGGAAGCCCCCAGACAGGGGGAGGACAGCAGAAGGGCCCAGGAGGAGGAGAGGGAGAAGGAGAGGAGGGAGACTGAGAGGGAGATAGAGAAGGAGCGTGCGCTGCGCGAGAGGCAGGAGAAGGTGCGCCTCCTTCAGGAGGAGCTGAGGCGGGAGGAGGAGGAGGAGGAACGGAGGCTGAAGGAGGAGAGCGAGGAGAGGGTCAGGTAGGCAGCAGGCCACAGAGAGTGGTCAACCTCCCTCTCCACTTATGTCCACTGTTATAGTAGAATTTGTGAGCTGTGACGTGTGAGTATGTGACTCAGTGTTGATGCTTAGGGCTGTGTGACAGTGCTGGTTATCTCACCCGCTGCTGTGTGTGTGTTCTGGTCCTGACCGGTCTTCCAGGAGCCTGAGGGAGAGGCTCCAGAGTAAGGGGAGGGAAGAGGAGAGCAGGCCGAGTGTGGAGTCTGAAAGCAGGCTACTGGAGCTGAGGGAGATGGCCCGGAGGGAGAGAGAGAACCAGCAACGCAACATCAGGTGACTCATCTCTCTACTATTCATCCATCTGCATAAGCACACACACACACACACACACATTCATATGACAGCAATCTCCCTGGAGTGCTCCACTGACCATTAGATCACATGCTCAGCGACCCTAGCTGTATTAATATGACACTGCTTCACATAACTGTTCTGTGCTTAGGCGATACTGTTCTTTCTACACATACAGTAGGTATAGAAATACCGCTCGGTCACTGGGAAAAAAACAAGACAAAAAAAGATTTGCGCTAGAAATGATTGTGTGTGCTTGCTATGTTCGTGTGTGTGTTGTTTTCATCAGGGAGGAGGGCGAGGCGATGCTGAGAGAGCTGCGTGCCACCCTGGAGGCGGAGACAGAGGCGGAGCGAGAGAGGATAGAGGCCCAGGGGAGGCGGGACCTGGAGCGACTGAGGGAGGAGTCAGAGGAGAAGCTCCATGCGGAGAAGCGGAGACTGCTTGGGGAGCGGGGGGAGCAACTCAGCTCCCTCAAACAGGAGGTGAGAGAGAGGGAGGTAGGAGAGGAGCTGGGAGAGTGGGAGGGGGGAGATATAGGAGAGGGGCCTTCCAATACACACGTGTACTCGAAATAACTGAAATAGTTTTTGTGAGGGAAATACATGGAGTCTAGGATAGGGTGTGTGTCACACAGGTGATGGTTGAAGACAGTGTGTTGTTGTGTTCCTTAGGGGAGAAGCAGTGCCAGTGAGAGGTGGAGGGAGTTGAAGAGCCCTCGTAGCCCAGAGCAGCATCTAGCAGAGTACCAAAGAGAGGTGATAGAACACACACATACACACACACACACTACTTCCCACCTTTGATACACAAAACCATAGCCCTCATCTCCCTGACTGCAGATACACATATTACCAGTATGTCAGTCTAAACCCTATAGAGCGTTGTGACATTATGAATCCCTCCCACTGACTGTGACTTGGTCCAGTTGGGAGACGTGCTCCAGGAAGTGAGGGAGGAAGTGCAGCGTGACCACGCCAGGAAGCTGGGGCAGCTCAAAGACGACCACCACAGAGAACTCAGCTCTATCAGAGAGAGTCATCTGGACCAGGTGAGACACAGTTCAAAGGTCACAGCTTCTCGTAACCTGCCTGCTGCTACTGTCATTGTTGCTTTGGCTGTTGCCTCTGCACTGTTGTCCCTACATGTAATGCTGCAGTTAAATATTGTGGAAATTAACTCCTGATCTATTTGTGTGTCTGTCTGTGTGTGCTTTTGTCCTCCAGGAGGCTGTCCAAAAGGAACAGTTGCTGTGTGTCCTGCAGGAGGAGAGGGATCGCCTGCTGGCCGCACACAGCGCCCAGCTGGAAAGACTCCGTACACAGCTAGACTCCCAGCTCTGCAAGACCCGCCAGACACACACACGCAAGGTGAGGACAGAGAGGCACACACACACACACACACACACGAACACACACATGTATCATCTCTAAACATCTGTCATCCCTCAGGAGGCAGAGATTCAGGAGCTGGGGGACAGGCTGGAGCTGAGGGCCAGGGAACTGAAGAGCCAGGAGACAATACTGAAGACCCAGGTAATCAGTCACTGTTGCACTGATATGTGTCTGCATCACTATCTGGAACACTTAGGGATGGCTTTGGAAAGGAATGAACTGTGTATGTGTGTGGTTGGCCGCTGTTGATTAAAGGACATATCCACTTGCCAATGTTCAGGCAGCGAATTTGAAGAAGAGGAGGCAGCAGCTTGGGGATGAAGAGGATGAGATAGACAGAGGAATTGAGGTGAGGATTCATCGTCATCACCACCACCACCACCACCACCGTGCTGTAGATGTTAAGCCTGTGATGTTTTCAGGCTCTGCCTGGAGTCATGCAGGAGAGAGATGGACTGAGAGGGGATCTGGAGCGGGTGGAAGGACAGAGGGACAGGGCGAGGCAGGAGGCGGAGAGAGGGCGGGAGGACAGGACCAAAGCGAGAGAGGAGTTGGAGAGAATGAGGGAGGAGAGGGACAAAGCGAGAGAGGAGAGCAGGAGGATGAAGGAGGAGCGGGACCGGCTGGAGAGCAAGGTGGAGCTGCTGCAGGAGCGCTGTGATCGGCTGGGCCGCAGAGTCAGGTACACAGACACACCAGTTGAGGCTGCTGCTGGGAGGAGTACGGTTCATAATAGTGGCCGGAATCGAGTGAATGCAATGGTATCAAACACATGGTTTTCAGCCATTATTATGAGCCGTCCTCCCCTCAGCAGCCTCCACTGAAACACACACACACACACACCTGGCCCGTTAATTGGGGTCAACCTCCGTTCACACTTTCATTGACACCTTGCAGCTGACAGCAGCATGTCTTCCAGACTTAGTGGGAGACTTCAATTGTAGCTTGCCAGACTATTGAGCTCTTTCTCAAGCGGTACTTTCTCAGGGACAAACACATGATTCTATTGCAGTGATCTGGAGCAGAGTGAGATCAAGAGGCCTTCTACTAGACTGGACAGAACAGAGGAGGAGGAGAGGAAGAAGGAGAAGGATAGCGAGGCAGCGCCCTCTGCTGGACGGGAGAAAGTGCTGCATGTGGAACACCTGAAAGAACCTCCTCTCTCCCCCATCTCCAGAGACAGCGAGAGCAGCTTGGACGAGTATGTGTGTGTGTGTGTGTGTGAGAGAGAGAACATGCATGCATGTTGCACCTTTCTATCCTGACTAACTTCTATGTGGTGTGTGTGTGTGTGTGTTTCTCTCTTCCTGTCCTTCTCCCAGCTTGCATCAGTATATCTCCTCTGAGGGCCTGTCCCTGCAGAAGGCCCGGCGCTTCCTGGAGAGGGAGAGTGGTCGTCTGAGTGAGAGACAGGCAGCGCTGCAGGCAGCGCAGGCCCTGTCCAGCTCCTCTCAGTACCCCAACACCACCACGCACACCCAGGCCACACAGGAGATGTACAGGAACCTGCAGCAGGTACGTGTAAGTGTGACTCCCTTCCTTATCCCTTATAGACTCCTACACCCTGCCCTAGCGCCCTTGTGTTGAACATTCATGAAGTGAGAGAGTATGCTTGACCTTCGTGTGTAACTGTCCCTGGATCGTCTCTCGCTCTCTTTCCCTCCCTCTCTCTGTCGCTCTCTTTCGTTTCCGCTTGTCTTCCTCAGGAGGCCAGTGACGTGGAGGAGTTGAGGGTGACTGTGCAGAGGGGGAACTCGCTGCTACGCAGGAAAGAGGAGAGGCTGCAACAGCTAGAGAGCTCCGTAGCTGAAGAGGTGCCTCAGTACTACACCATAACACGTTTATATACCACGTATCCTGCCCCCTGTACGCCACCTGTACTACATACCATGCCCATAACGTTATACATACTTCAGTAGATTGCTAATAAACAACACACTATACAATGAGGGGACAAAACATTAAGAACACCTGCTCTTTCCACGACAGACTGGTCAGGTGAATCCAGGTGAAAGCTATGATCCCTTGTTGATGTCACCTGTTAAGTCCACTTTAATGAAGGGGAGGAGACGGGTTAAAGAAGGATTTTTAAGCCTTGAGACATGGATTGTGTATGTGTGCCATTCAGAGGGTGAATGGGCAAGACTAAAGATTTAAGTTCCTTTGAATGGGGTATGGTGGTAGGTGCCAGGCGCACCAGTTTGAGTGTGTCAAGAATCGGGCTCCCGATTGGCGCAGCGGTCTAAGGCATGGTATCTCGGTACAAGAGGCGTCACTACAGTCTCTGGTTCGAATCCAGGCTGTATCACATCTGGCCGTGATTGGGAGTCCCATTGGCACAGCGTCGTCCAGGTTTGGCCGGGGTAGGCCGTCATTGTAAATAAGAATTTGTTCTTAACTGACTTGCCTCGTTAAATAAAAAGAACTGTAACGCTGCTGGGTTTTTCACGCTCAACAGTTTTCTTTGTGTACTAAGAATGGTCCACCACCCAAAGGACATCCAGCCAACTTGACAACTGTGAGAATCATTGGAGTCAACATGGGTCAGCATCCTTGTGGAACGCTTTCGACACTTTGTGGAGTCCATGCCCCGACGAACTGAGGCTGTTTTCAAGTAAAAGGGGGGTGCGACTCAATATTAGGAAGGTGTTCCTAATGTTTTGTACACATACATATTTTGTATGCATTGCATGGCGTTTTGGTCATTTAGCAGACAGTCCTATCCAGAGCGACTTACAGTCAGTGTGTTCAACTTAAGGTAGCTAGCTAAGCCAATCGTTGTAAGTAAAACGTTCCTCAATAAAGCAGTTATCAGCTAAATCATTGTAAATCAAGTGTTCGTGTTAGAAAGTACAAAAGTATGGAGTTTTTTTTTCTTTTCTCTTGCTTTCCCTTGCCCAGGTCTCCCATCATCACTACTATGATGACCAGGGCAGACTGGCTGCTGATAGGAAGGTGACCTTTGATGTGACTGAATCGGATATGAGCAGCGTCAGCAACAGCCATGATGGCCCAGGTGAGAGAGACACACATACGTGAATATCCATTCCTTACACACTCATAACAGGCCTGTACTCCTCCGCTGCCATGTTATTTATACTCTCTCTCCCCCTTCATCGTTTCTCCTTTTTTCCCCTTTCACCCTCCTTCCTTCCTTCCCTCTCTTTCACACCTCGTCCCTTGCTTTTCTACCTATGTCTTCTTCTTTTCTGACATTCGCTTTCTCTCTTCCTCTCTCTTCCCCTCTCTCCTCTCCAGGTGGGGAGCCCGCAGTGCCAGCTAAGGTGCAGCACTTAGCCGAGTCGCTCCAGCACATCTCTGGCCAGCTCAACACAGTCCTGGGGGCTCTGGGCTCTCTGACTCAACGCCAGACCCCTTACCAGCCTCTCCCACTACCTCTGCCCCTCTCCCAGCCCCGAACCCCCACCTCAATGCCTCTTTCACAGCTCTCCATGCCTCTGTCTGGGCCCTCCTGGGCGTGGGCCCCTCACAGCACCTCCACCCAACCACGGGATTCTGAGGACCTGCTCAACAGCCGCTGGGCCAAGCTCTTCCCTGGTACATTTCAACCAAAGAGATCCAATATCATATATGTTATATTAAATATGTGTTCTATTTAGTTCTGTGGACTGAAGAACTCTCCGTTCAGGGTTGTCTGTGTACTTTCAGGTAGGGGAAGTTGTTGGTTTAACGAGACTACACTTCTCTTTGTCCCTTCTATAGGGGCTTCTATTGAGTCCATAGCCACCAGTTCCTTGAGGACCAATGCACTTTATTCAGGGTACAGTCCTGCAAGGTAAATATGAAAATGTAAAAAAAAAAAAAATAGACTGTCACTCATCCCTTTCACAGTAGTCTTATCTTGTAGAAGGAAGGTACTACAGAAATGTGTGTTTGTGTGTGTTAGTGAGCAGGCTCGTAGTCTGTCCTCCATGCAGCCTAAGGCAGTGGAGATGGATGGCCAGAGGCTTCAGGGTCTGATCGACGGCAACAAGAGATGGCTGGAGACACGCAGGAAAGACCCCAGTGTGTATCCTTCTGTTAACATGCTCACACACCACCACTTATAATGGAGCTTGGTTCAATCTTGTACATTTCCTTAACAGGCTTTCATCAGACCTCTGTTCACACGTTATCGGACCCCCCCAACTATGAGTGGACTGGTCCAGCTGAGCCTGGATGACAACAACCAGATTAAAGTGTACCATTACTAAAGGGGGGTGGGGAAGGGAGAAGTTACATACGGAGCAAGGATCAACACAAGCAGATAAAGCTGTATTGTTACTGAAAAAGGGCTAAGGACAGGGGTGCGTTTTTAAAATGCACTTTTAATGCAGGGATCCCTCTAGCTCTGGTCCAGGGCATTACTAGAGGAACCGCCCTCGGCTGTGTGTGGACCAAAGGAACGCCCTGGACCAGAGCTAGGATTCCCCAACAACCAAATTTCCATATCAGATTACTGTAAGAAACATTTTTAAGACATCTGACCTCCAGTGAACTCTTCGTCCTCAGGTTTAGCTGTGATTGTGTGACAGAAGAGAGGACACTAGGGCTGTTTCAGTGGTCTCTGTAATTTCATTCCATTGGCATGCAAGGTTGAATAGCTTGGGAGTATGGAGACAATAGCCCCATAGTCAACAAATCACTTTGTTTCCCAATTTCTTTGCCTCTAGCTATTTAAATGTTTCTAAAGCAGAATGCATAGCTGTTACATATTCAATAGGTGCTTCACTTTATTGGGAGAGACATCTCAAGGTTTATGAGAGCGATACCGTTGATATCTTAAATTTATAAGCGACTAAAGATCATGGTATCAGGTTGTATAAGAGATGTTGTAATTCTGCTGTATGAGAAGTTCAAGCCATACCATAATAACCACTACAAGGGCAGGACAACTTGTGAAGCATTCAGTCTGTATGAAATTCTGGTAAGAGAGACCCTCTTCCAGTGTGTTTACTGTGCAGATAGATGTGTGGAATTTTTACAGTATTTTTATAAATAAAGTGGTGTATATTGTCCATGTCAAGCTTTCATTCTTTTTCATGCAACAGCTTTTCAATATTTCATTTGTCTGCATTAAAGTAATCACCAGGGTTGTATTCATTGGGACACCCAACGGAAAGTGTTAACTTTTGCAACGAAAATGTGAATTTCTTGGACAAGTTCAGGTAGTCTTTCCCTGATTGTCAATTATCTTCCATTTGGTGCCTAATGAACACAACCCAAGTTTGGATTTCCTTTTCCTCCTGCGTGTCAGTAACTTAAAATACAAAACCTAGAGACAGATTATACTACTGAATACTAAAGATTACACCTTTGTGGACAAACTTTATTCAGTAACTGTTCCATCACATAGTCCCAAGTTTTCTTATCCTACAGTGCAAAATATATTTTCCTCACCAGCTAAGGACATAGTTAGTAATTAGTACACAATCATTGATCTCTCAGGAACATCTGGGACAGATCCATCTGGCATACAGTATCCGACTGAGCCATAGAAATAAATACAGACCACATGATTAGAACATTAAAGGCCACCGACAGACTGGACATGAGGTGTGTTCTCACAGGCACACAGACTATACATGTTTAAATGCATTGATGGAGTTGCAAGTCAGTAATGATGCAATATAAAATAAATTACATTCGAACTGTTAACATCTTTATCCGCAATAAGAAAACACGACGACCACAGTAATATCGGATGGCAGTAAGGAGAAATGTCAGCATGTCTTGGTGAACCAGACTCATTGATTGGCACGCCAAGTGTCCATACAGATTCCAACTTGGGGGAGGGCGCACCATCCTTCCCCAACTCTTTGATTGGCTGAGAGATGCCCAGCGCCTGCAGTCAGGGAGACAAAGCCATTGGGTGTGTCAGTTGCCACCGTGTCACTATTGGCCAGCGAGAAACATTAAGGCGGAGCCAGTGAGTTGCTTTCTCAGAAGACGAAAATCTTGTCTCTCTGGACGTTGTCCAAGTCATCGTCCATGGTGAGGAGAACCTAGCAGAAAGCAGAGGAGTCAGTCACTATCTGAGATGTTACTATCTGGGTATGTATGGGTCAGTAATGGGAGGTCTTCATCAATGCTCAGCCACTAATGATTTCCTATTGCTGAATGACGTGCGCAATAACCATGTCCATGGTGTGAAATCTGTGTATTCCCCTCCATTTTATAACACAGTCGTGGCAAAAAGTTGAGAATGACACAAATATTAATTTTCACAAAGTCTGCTGCCTCAGTGTCTTTAGATATTTTTGTCAGATGTTACTATGGAATACTGAAGTATAATTACAAGCATTTCATAAGTGTCAAAGGCTTTTATTGACAATTACATGAAGTTGATGCAAAGAGTCAATATTTGCAGTGCTGACCCTTCTTTTTCAAAACCTCTGCAATCCGCCCTGGCATGCTGTCAATTAACTTCTGGGCCACATCCTGACTGGTGGCAGCCCATTCTTGCATAATCAATGCTTGGAGTTTGTCAGAATTTGTGGGTTTTTGTTTGTCCACCTGCCTCTTGAGGATTGACTACAAGATTAAGGCCTGAGGAGTTTCCTAGCCATGGACCCAAAATATCAATGTTTTGTTCCCCGACCCACTTAGTTATCACTTCTGCCTTATGGCAAGGTGCTCCATCATGCTGGAAAAGGCATTGTTCGTCACCAAACTGTTCCTGGATGGTGGGGAGAAGTTGCTCTCAGAGGATGTGTTGGTACCATTCTTTATTCATGGCTGTGTTCTTAGGCAAAATTGGGAGTGAGCACACTCCCTTGGCTGAGAAGCAACCCCACACATGAATAGTCTCAGGATGCTTTACTGTTGGCATGACACAGGACTGATGGTAGCGCTCACCTTGTCTTCTCCGATGCCCCAAACAATCGGAAAGGGGATTCATCAGAGAAAATGACTTTACCCCAGTCTTCAGCAGTCCAATCCCTGTACCTTTTGCAGAATATCAGTCTGTCCCTGATGTTTTTCCTGGAGAGAAGTGGCTTCTTTGCTGCCCTTCTTGACACCAGGCCATCCTCCAAAAGTCTTCACCTCACTGTGCTCTCCTTGAAGTTCTTGATGATCCGATAGATTTAGGTGCAATCTTACTGTCAGCAATATCCTTGCTTGTGAAGCCCTTTTTGTGCAAAGCAATGATGACGGCACGTGTTTCCTTGCAGGTAACCATGGTTGACAGAGGAAGAACAATGATTCCAAGCACCACCCTCCTTTTGAAGCTTCCAGTCTGTTATTCAAACTCAATCAGCATGACAGAGTGATCTCCAGCCTTGTCCTCGTCAACACTCACACCTGTGTTAACCAGAGAATCACTAACATAATGTCAGCTGGTCCTTTTGTGGCAGGGCTGAAAGGCAGTGGAAATGTTTTTGGGGGATTCAGTTCATTTGCATGGCAAAGAGGGACTTTGCAATTAATCTGATCACTCTTCATAACATTCTGGAGTATATGCAAATTGCCATCATACAAACTGATGCAGCAGACTTTGTGAAAATTAATATTTGTGTCATTCTCAAAACTTTTGGCCACGACTGTACTATGAAATGAGTGTCGCATGGCCCTCCCCAGAGGCGTGCACACACACACCAAACACACACTCACCAGGAAGGAACCGAACATGGCAATGGAAGACAGGAAGTGCCATATGTCGTGGTCGTCGAAGAAGGAGAGCACGATGCAATCACGGTTGTGTTCCCGGGACTCGGCGGGGGTTTTCTATGGCAGGAGAGAGGGGACAAAGCCGTCAGTTCCACAGTGACCGGTGACTGTTGGGGTTATGTGACCAAGACATGTGATGTGTAAATATGTAGTGTGCGAGCGTGTGATGTTTTCAAGTGTGGTACTACAGATACCATGAGCCCCATAAGACAGGGGTTCCCAAACCTCTCCTCAGGGACCCCCAGAACATTCACAATTGTGTTGTACACCTGAACTAGCATACCTGATTCAACTTACCTACACAGACAAGTGTTTGATTAATCAGGTGTGCTAGCTCTGGAACCGTTTGAATACATGGAACGGCCGGGGGCCCCCGAAGAGGGGCGTGTAAGGCTGACGTGTGGTGGAAGCCACTGATCTGTAAGGCTGTGCTGACCTGCCAGGTACTGAGGCCCTGGAAGAAGAAGAAGAGAGCGAAGCCCCACACCACGGCTGTGAAGAGGATACACACCATGGCCATGCACTGGATCCTCTCACCGCTACGGAGCTACACACACATTCACAGAAACACAACATCTGTGATTGTACACCCGGAACATGTTCTACGTTGTTTCATGTGTCAGATGTGCACTTTCTATATATACACAATACTGTTAGAATATGGCAACAGTCAAACAAAGCACATTTAAGTAGAATGTCTGTTGCTAAGAGCCAGAGTCATTGATGATTTAAAATCATTCTTTCATTCCCATGGTGAGTCTAAAACCATACAAATACATTGACATTTTATCATAATTGAATAGAGCATGTTTCGAACTGAGAATGTTTGGTTGTTAGGTGCCAATGTTGATTTGGAACTCAGTTTGTGGCAACAACCTCAAGACTAGAAGTGTGACTGCTTTCGAAGATTGATCCATTTCTCAATAATGAGCGACTACATCCAGCGATTTGTCCAGGCTGTACCATGGATGGCATCATGGACAGCACAGCTGGAGGTGGGCGGCCTGGGTCTGTGTGAGTACGAGCAGTACTGGACAAACCAGCTCAGCCACATGGCCATGCTCGTTGAGCACAGCCAGCAACTGCCTGAGCAGGGGCAGAGCCGTCTGGTCGACTTGTACAGTGAGGTGAGGCGCTGTTTTCTCTTTTACAGAGTGACAGTGAGAGACACCCTGAACATCATACACCATGAGAGGACTAAGGCGTTGGCATGGTGAGGAGTGACGAGCAGTGGCTCTTTGATGATGAGGAGATGGAGGAAACTGGAAGCTATTCTAAGGGTGTTAGGAGCTGCAGAGATGAACTTATTGTCTGCCTCAATCACACTGACAGATCTTTATTTTGTAGTAGCAGAAGTTAAGATTTATTATCCATTTTTTTAAAACCCTTAGCCTACAATTTCTTAAAACAATTCCATATGCTAGCTTAGACCCCCCACACACACACACCTTCATGATGATGTAGAAGGCAAAGTAGAGTAGCAAGTTGCAGATGGCGATGGCCAGCAGGTAAGAGGCAAAGTCATTGGGCGTCTTTAGTAGCCCATAGGCAGCCCTGGACAGACAGAACACAACAACACAATGTATGTCAGTGATGAGTTGTCTACTCAAGTCTCCACCCATGATGGTTGTGGGTGTGTAATGACTGTTCTACAGAGTAAATGGATACCTTGCCTCATCAGGCGGAGTGAGTCGCAATAAATCACATTGACAGAAAGGGACATACATGAATCACTTAAAGTAGGTGTGAAAGACCTTTGATAAAGAACACTGCATGATGATGTCAAACAATGTACAGACCTGCCATCTTAATCTGACCCCGTTTCTCACAGCAGGAAAACAAATCATTCAGCAACAGGAAATGTGAATTATTACATCGATTATAATTAATGGACATTTTTGTAGGGGTTGATACATTTCTTGCTAGGGCAAATCAAGTCTGGCATTTTAAATCAGAAATTACAAACTTTAGAAGCCTTTTTAATCCCTAATACACTAGAATTAGCATTTCAAGCTGCGCAGGAAAATTCTCTGCGACAACAGAGTGATCAAATGAAGATACCAGATCTGTACCTTGCAAACCTGACAGAAAAATAAATAATAATAAAATGTGTCACAAATAAAGAACACTGCAGTAAAGGCAGTCCAGTCAGAATAAGATAGAGTAAATGAAGAAAATACTCACAGAGACCAGTTCACTATGTTTCCCATCACCAGCAGAACCATTCGGTCCTAACACAGCGTGAGAGAGAGAGAAACGTTTACTTGTGGATTTGTGAATCTTTCGTAACATTAGTCTCCATACAGTGTGTGTATGTACAGTATACCAATGACTGTATATATGAATGGGACAAAGCCATCGATCACGCGACACCATTCATTCCTATGTAAATACTCAATAGTGTATTGAAGCCAAATGAAGTCGGTTAAGATGGCGTCTCATGGAGACATAAGATACGCAGTTTGAGCTACTCCAGGAAGTGATGTTGCAGCCTAGCTCAGTGCTGCCCCCCCCCCCCCCCCCCCTCTCATTGAGTAACTCAAGTTGAAGGCCAACCAGGCGACAGAAGGCTGCAATTAGAAACTAAATTAAACTTATTCTGTGTGGGATTGAAAAATAATCGGTTCAAGGACATACATCTGGTTGTTAGAAGCAATTATTGGTAGATTGACCACGATGATTGCCATTTTTCCATTCACGATAATGGGGGGTTCCAGTTTTATGCAAACAATGCCTGCAGTATCGCGGTCGGCCTTGAACTTCCGTGTCTTCAATGAGAGGGGGCAGTAGTTCCCCCCCTGATGTATACTCACAATATACATGGGGCCACTGCACTGGCGGATACAGTCGGTGTAGATCACATACACAATCCTGCGCAGGATGCCAGAATCTGAAACACAAACAAATAGAATAGACTGACACCTGTCCTTAGCCCTGTAACTTTCCTAGCCCCTACTCCTAGGTTCCTGTCTGTCTTCGGGGTCATTTTTCCTAGCCCCTACTCCTAGGTTCCTGTTTGTCTTCGGGGTCATTTTTCCTAGCCCCTACTCCTAGGTTCCTGTCTGTCTTCGGGGTCATTTTCTTAGCCCCTACTCCTAGGTTCCTGTCTGTCTTCGGGGTCATTTTTACTAGCCCCTACTCCTAGGTTCCTGTCTGTCTTCGGGGTCATTTTTCCTAGCCCCTACTCCTAGGTTCCTGTCTGTCTTCGGGGTCATTTTCTTAGCCCCTACTCCTAGGTTCCTGTCTGTCTTCGGGGTCATTTTCTTAGCCCCTACTCCTAGGTTCCTGTTTGTCTTCGTGGTCATTTTTCCTAGCCCCTACTCCTAGGTTCCTGTCTTCGTGGTCATTTTTCCTAGCCACTGTGCTTCTGCCTCTGCATTGCTTGCTCTATGTGGTTTTGGGCTGGGTAAAGTAAGTAAAGCACTTTGTGACAATTGCTAATGTAAAAAAAGGGCTTTTAAAAATAACAAATAAATACATGTGATTGATTGATTCCTTACTCAGTCTCCAGCGACCCATGTAGTAGAGCTGGGTGCTGAGCAGCATGGTGGCCAGGATGTGGAGGACAGAGAAGACGATCCAGAACACCATGTTGCCCTTCCCGAACACCTGAACACAACACACACAGGTAGACACACCATCATCAGGATGCATCAGGAACTTGACACTTGCTGAATGATGATTCTATAGGTTGTGTATGTCAGAGTCTACAGTTCAAATCAAATCAAAGTTTATTTGTCACGTGCGCCGAATACAACAGGTGTAGTAGACCTTACAGTGAAATGCTTACTAAGCAACAGTGCAATTTTTAAGTAAAAAAAAAAAAAGGTATTAGGTGAACAATAGATAAGTAAAGAAATAATAACAGTGAAAAAGAACAGTAGCGAGGCTATATACAGTAGCGAGGCTATATACATATATACAGTAGCGAGGCTATATACATATATACAGTAGCGAGGCTATATACATATATACAGTAGCGAGGCTATATACATATATACAGTAGCGAGGCTATATACAGTAGCGAGGCTATATACATATATACAGTAGCGAGGCTATATACAGTAGCGAGGCTATATACATATATACAGTAGCGAGGCTATATACATATATACAGTAGCGAGGCTATATACAGTAGCGAGGCTATATACAGTAGCGAGGCTATATACATATATACAGTAGCGAGGCTATATACAGTAGCGAGGCTATATACAGTAGCGAGGCTATATACATATATACAGTAGCGAGGCTATATACATATATACAGTAGCGAGGCTATATACATATATACAGTAGCGAGGCTATATACATATATACAGTAGCGAGGCTATATACAGTAGCGAGGCTATATACATATATACAGTAGCGAGGCTATATACAGTAGCGAGGCTATATACATATATACAGTAGCGAGGCTATATACAGTAGCGAGGCTATATACATATATACAGTAGCGAGGCTATATACAGTAGCGAGGCTATATACATATATACAGTAGCGAGGCTATATACAGTAGCAAGGCTATATACAGTAGCGAGGCTATATACATATATACAGTAGCGAGGCTATATACAGTAGCGAGGCTATATACATATATACAGTAGCGAGGCTATATACATATATACAGTAGCGAGGCTATATACAGTAGCGAGGCTATATACATATATACAGTAGCGAGGCTATATACAGTAGCGAGGCTATATACATATATACAGTAGCGAGGCTATATACAGTAGCGAGGCTATATACAGGCACCAGTTAGTCGGGCTGATTGAGGCAGTATGTACATGTAGGTATGGCTAAAGTGCCTATGCATATATGATGAACAGAGAGTAGCAGTAGCGTAAAAGAGGGGTTGGCGGGTGGTGGAAGGCGGGACACAATGCAGATAGCCCGGGTAGTCAATGTGCGGGGGCACCGGTTAGTCGGGCTAATTGAGGTAGTATGTACATGAATGTATAGTTGGGTGTTTGTAGTGTTTTGTCTGTCAGTCTGCCTGTCTGCGTGTCTGCGCTCCTAGTCACTCACCACTCCTAGCACAGAGAAGAAGATGACAGCAGCCAGACAGGCGTAGGCAGTGTAAGCGCTGGCATTGATATCTGGGTGTCTCTTCTGGTACAGCTTTAACACACACAGCCCAGCGATCATATACATGAAGGAGGTGTCTGACAGACAGGAGACAGAGGAGGAAAGGGAGACATTAATGACGTTTCTTACAGTACAGAATACCTTACAGTACAGTTATTGTGAAGTAGCCCGAGTCCCAGATCTGTTTGTGTTGTCTTGGAGTCACAGCAATCTAGTTGGGCAAGACAGAATGAACCGATCTGAGACTTAGCTGATTGAGAAAGCCATCTATTAAGGATTTGTGTTGCAGTATCTTCCGGATCTCCCAATAATCCAACCGTGACATTAGTCTCTTAGTCTCACCGAACTGGAAGTTGGTGTAGTTGGGGCAGACGTGGTAGCAGGCACTCAGCAGCCCCTCCATCATCAGAGCTGTGCCCATGGCGTAGAACAGCCCAAAGTGCTTAGGGATGCCACACTCCTGCATACAGGGAGGGAGGGAGAGACAGAGGCTCAGAATTACAGTATATCATTGTCACTAGCTTGGTTTCCATCCAATTGGTGACAGATTTTCATGCAAACATACAAAAATGTGCATAAAAAAACAAACAAACAATATGCACATTTTGCCACCAGAGATCTGTTTCCATCAAATGGACTTGTGGATAGAAAGGCTGTGTGATGTTGTAGAGAAAAGAGAAACATATGACCAGCCAACGTTCATTTCTCTAGAGGTTATTTAAGTAGCTGTGTTTCACAGCGGTGTATGACCTGACAAAGATCCAACTCAGATGGAAACGTTGTCTTTATTGTGCTTCTGATTAAATCACCCTGGGAGTATGCGTTTAAATTCCAATGTACAGAATAAAAAATACAAGTTAAATGGGTTTCCATCACATTTTCAACTCTACTGATGGTTTTGTCACTAAATAAAATACGTTATATAGGGAATTATGCCCATTATGGTCTTGGCACGAGCACTCTAGCCAACAGTGCGGGTATAGCCTACATGAGATTTTATGGACAAAAGAGCGAGAATTTTTACTTGTCAAACGGCAGTCAAGCATCGATCGTCATTTCACCAGAATAAGACATATATTGGAAAGGAGCCTCAAGCTAAATCACCACCCGGTGAAATTCATAACTTCTTTAATCTGTAGCCTAATAAACCCCATGCTTTCCCTAATCATAGTGGGAGGAACACACAACATATCACTGCATGACTCGATATGATGGTTATTTTATCAATATTTGCGCAGAAAGGCGTTTCCCCGCAATTTCTCGCATAATTAATTTTACCTACACAAAACCCACCTTGTCTAGCGTATTTAGTTTAGTCGCCATTTGGAAAGTTTACTGACAAATTTGCTGTTTCCATCAGGCATGTCGTCAAATGTTCTATACGACCTGTACTTTACGCACATAAAAAGTTGGGATGGAAACCTGGTTACTGATATGGAACGTTCCATAGTGTGTAGGAAATCTAATCTGGACAAAACCCTCATGTCAACATCATGGGTGTTCATTTCATGTTCTAATTGTTTATCACACTGCTATAATACCCTACCTGTACCAGGGGTTGGTTTAGAGGTTTGTGTTGCCACCCTTGGAACACATACTGTCCCTAAAGGCAGCGGTTCGATCCCCCAGGTCCACCACTCTCACACTCTGTACTGTATCCCCGTCAGATTTCTACCCGTCACATACTCTAATCTACACCTGTCAATAAAACAATTACAAATACAAAATACCCCCCAAAATATACAAAAGCACCGTCTCAGTTTGATCTCTCACCAGTGCGTTGAGGTCGTTGCGGTCCAGCGCTCTGCTGTGGATGATGTCTCTCTGCAGCACGATGAGCAAGAAGAGGAGGCCCAGCATCACGTAACCAAGGTTACTCAGTATGTTGTTGAAGGCACTGCACACCAGAGGGTAGAGAATGGATGTCATGAATGATACAAGTCATACATTACATGCACAGCCATATGCGTTTTTTCCCTTATGACACACACACACACACCTCAGATTCCCCAGGGGGTGTGCACACAGGAAGTTGTAGTAGCAGATGTCCTGATTTCCTGTCACGTTGACAACCTGGAGGAGACAGGAACATGTCAACATCAACACACTAGCCACCCACCACGTGTGGATTCTACAGTCATATCTACTCACTCGAAGGCAATTCCTTGACAAATGCACACGTTATAACTCTGTAATAATGTAGCTATAACTCTGTAATAATGTAGCTATAACTCTGTAATAATGTAGCTATAACTCTGTAATAATGTAGCTATAACTCTGTAATAATGTAGCTATAACTCTGTAATAATGTAGCTATAACTCTGTAATAATGTAGTAAATCTGCAGTTGGAGTGTGAGTGAGGGTAGCACACAGTACCGTTTGATAAGTGATGACCAGCTGGATGACAGGGAGGGCGTAGAACACACCTATGGTGACAATATTCCTGAGGAGAGCAACACTGACATTAACTGCCATGACACTGACAGTTGTACAATTGCTAATCCCACTGATACAAAACAAAGCTACTCTCCTATCCAAAGAGGCAACTGATCACTAGCTAATTGTTATCATGCATTTGACTAGAGTACTGATAGACTGGAGGATGCCATAGGGTCATAAACCCAGCATTGATGTACAGATTTTGAGCAAACTCTCCATCCCACTCACCAGAAGTAGATCTGGTACTTTTTACTCAGAACCCTCTTGTCTTTGCGAGCGAGGTCCGACACACACAGGTACTTCTGCAAAAGGACAAGCGACCACAAGAGTTTCATTGGGAGGGAAAAAGTAAACAAAAACAACAGAAGATGAGTATAATATTGAGTGATGCACAGGGGAGGAGAGGTAGAGGAGGGAGGGAGGGAGGAGGGTGTGGAGGAGGGGTAGAATAGAGGAGAGGTAGAGGGGGGGTGGAGGAGAGGTAGAGGAGGGAGAGAGGGAGGAGGGAGAGAGGGAGGAGAGGTAGAGGAGGGAGGGAGGAGAGGTAGAGGAGGGAGGGATGAGGGATGGAGGAGAGGTAGAGGGGGAATGGAGGAGGGATGAAGGAGAGGTAGAGGGGGGAATGGAGGAGGGATGGGTCAGACCTTGGTGCGGACGATGTTCTTGTCCGAGTCGATGTCGGCCAACGTGTCATAGTCATCCTCCTCTATAGAGCTCAGAGACTCCTGTCGACTACGACCCGCTACGCTCTCCAATGAACGCTCTGAGAGAGAGAGATGGAGAGAAAGTGAGAGAGAGCAAGAGAGAGAGGAAACAGTAAGTTTGTCAGTGACTCAGGGTTATATTTCTCAATTTGATAGTTTATTGGTTTTACAGCTTAAGATAATTTTTTTATGATTTGGGACGTATTCAATAGATTGGTGATTCTGGCCAATGACGCATTCGTTATAATTACAAAATGTATAATTTAAAGTCATCCTCAACATTCCATCATTATCTCTGCATACAGTCAAACATGATCGTTGACCATATGTGATCGTTTTGGTTGAGGTCTCCATCTGTGGTCATCAGAGCATTAAATTACATCAAAAGGTATATAGATCTTGAACATATTCTGAAGTGATTGACATGTGGCTGATTTATACAGTGAAGGGATGCAATTGGCTGGCTGGCTAAGGCAGTGAGGGTCACCAATGCGGATGGCTACGTGGTGGATGGCAGTTAGGAATGGTCTGCGTTTCAAAGTCTCCTGTCCTGATAAACAAACACAGATAAACCAATAAGAAACAAGAGCACTCCGCAGCCCTCCAATCAAGGGCCAGTTTGGTGGTGAAATGCTGTGCAACATAAATTGAAGACGGATTTTGTGCCATGTTGACCCATTGTGTGTATTTGCACATCGGAGTGTGTGTGTGTGTGTATACATCTGTATTTAGTCATCCTGCTCCATACCCATGTATCTGTAGTTGGCATCTGATGCTATGCTGTCTGTGATGGCCTCTGAGCTCAACGTGCTGGCGTTGTCCACTGTAGAAACAATAGCAGAGAGAAACAACATTAAAGAGTGCTTGAAGTGGTGTAAGTATTCACTTTGGCTGTGTCCCAATTATCTTTCCTTCCTCCCAAAGTGTGCGCTTGTTCACTTCCCTTCACTGATTTGAAAGGAAATGACTGGTAAAAGAAATATGGAGAAAAGTGCAGCTAGTCCGTGACTCCCCCAATCCAATGCTTTTAGATTCGTGGGAAGTAGTGAAGGAGTGCACATTAACGAGGAGACTCATGTGAAACAAAGCAATGAGACACACAACAGACCTAGAACAGTGAAAGCCCGGTCATCCTCAGTTAGCTACATTGATTGACAATATTTTCACTCAAAACGTTTCAAATATCGTCACACTTGTAAAGTAAATGAGCACACACACACACACACACACACACACACACACACACACACACACACACACACACACACACACACACACACACACACACACACACACACACACACACACACACACACACACACACACACACTCACCAAAGGAGCCGTATTCATAGGGGGAGACTGGAGTCACACCTGGCTTTCCTGTGGTAACAGGTAGAGATAATGTCACATAAACACACACCAAACACATGCCACCATAGAAGTTAGTAGTCTACACTCTACCACAGCATCTAGATGAATGGTTAGTTAGAGAGGACACACCATGCCCTGTGGGTTCAGAGGTTGAAAAGTGAGGCAAGGGTTAATGCAAGGGTGCCCTAGGGTGTGAGTCCAATGGGAGATGAAGAGTGACTATTGAAAACAGAAGTCCTTTTCAGTCAGACTCCCATTGGAACCAAACCACCATAACCATCATTTCATCCAAAGCATGACCATGGACAAGTGTTCGTGACTGCACTGGACAGTGCTGTGTCAGGCAACTCAGGAAGTAAACTGAAATTCCAATTCAATAATTGAAAAAAGGGGCTTCTATTTTCAATGACTTCTCAATAAACTGAGGAGTATATATTTATTTCAAATGTTTTTCCATATTTTAAATTGAAATCACTTCCAGAATGGACCCCGACAGGTAATCCAATTAGCCATGCATGAGGATGATGATTCCTCATCCACCCAGATGATAAGCCGTCATCCCTCCACTGGATGACATCATACTGGTGATAATGACTGTGAGGTGGGTGTAATAATTTATACAGCATGCACGAAGGGTAATAAGTAGTGTGAAACTGTGGGAGAAGCTCAGTCACAGGCAATATATCACTACTCCAACATTCTTACCCAGTAGAGAGGCTGAGCCAAAGTTTAGCATGGGGAGAAAGAAAAACAGACAAATTCAAAAATACAACTTAAAGAGAAATAGACCAGTAATCCTTCGTCTGATGGGGCAACTATTAAATGGTACGCATTCCTTCTACAACTCATTTTTCAACCTTAAATACAGAGTTACAGAGTTGGTTCTCTCCCCTCTTCCCTGTACACCCCTCTGAAAAAGAAATAGAACGGAGTGTGCCATTGTAGTGGGTTGCTGGGATACCTGTCTCCACGGGCGACATGTCCGCTGGGTTCAGAAGCCCCTCCCTCCTCCTGTGCATCCTGACCAGAGAAAAGACCCAGAGAGAGACACTTGAGTTCCAAAGCCTCTATATGACCGTGTATGAAATGATGTACTTACTGTATACGACAGTGGGGCGATCGACAGACCTCTTGTTCTCCACACAGGCCACCAGGAAGGTGAGCAGGTAGAAGGAGAGGAAGATGCCCAGGCAGAATAGCATGCCCATCACGTACACATCCGCTGAGACGGAGAGAGAGAGAGATAGATAGAGATATAGAGAGAGATATATATAGAGAGAGATATAGATATAGAGATAGATAGATAGATATAGAGATATAGAGAGAGAGAGATAGAGAGAGAGCGTGGAAGGAGAGAGGAAGAGAGAAAGATAGAGAGAAGATGTTAGAGAGAAACAGAGACGAATAGAAAGAGAGAGAGTCAGACAGTAACATTTCTCTCTGCTACATTGATGTACTGTTTGATGGAGCTGAAGTCCTTTGGTCTGCCTGGCTGAGTGACTCACAGCTGATAGCGGGCGAGACGACCACGTCCAGCGTTTTACTGCGGTTGCCGGCATCGATGAGCTCATCTGGACGGAGGGGGTAGAAGCGCAGGGGACCCCCACATGCCTCGTCCTCCGTCTTCACCACCACCACCACATAGAAACTGTTACTAGGGAAGTCCTTCCTCTGGGAGCCACGAGATAAGAAAAGGGGAGAGGGGGAACAAGAGAGAGAGAGAGAGACAGAGAGAGACAGAGAGTTGATGAAATGGTTGTCCATTGTGGCAAGTGAGCTGTAAAAATGTATTTATTGATCAATTACCTGATATCTCCAGTGTGTGTGTGTATTTTACCTGGACAGTGATGGCAGCTGTCTTGGTCATGGTTTGATACATTCCAATGAAGGCCACGTTGTTATCCAAGTCATACACTGGGCACTGATGAACACAGAATTTAGCAATCAGAGAGGAACAAGTGTGTCTGTATGTGTGTGTGTGTGTGTGTGTGTGTGTGTGTGTGTGTGTCTGCCTGAGCGAAGAACAGGTGCAGCCAGGGCTAATGTGGTTGCCACGGCAACATGCGTCTCTTCACTCCCCATCAAGTGTGTGGAATGCAGATTTCTATATTGGCCTACATTTCAGCGACCCCCCCCCCCCCCCCCCCCCCAGTGTGAGCTGATAACACACCTGACAGAGCTTTACATTGCGTTTTAGTAACGCCTCTCTTTCACAGCTTTAAACTGCTTTCGGGTAAAACCAGTGCATTTCACAAGTTCATTCACAGCTGTCTAGGGGTTGCTGGGTTGCTCAGAATGAACTCAACACTGCCCTTGTGTGGTATATCGGAGGCTAGCCATTGGAGACAATATGCTGAGGGACCACAGTCATGTCCGTATTCATTAGGGTACACCATAGCAAAACGTTTTGCACAGAAAACTAAAATAAGTGTTTATTTGAGCGTTTCTCAACAGTCCATCCCTGTTTCAGTTCAGTTACTTCCGAGTTGTGGACTCGAGTCACATGATGACTCGATATAAAATAAAACAACTTGAGACTTGACTTGGAGCCTCAAGACTCAGGACTCAACTTTGACTTGAGACTGATTACTTGAATTTATATGGCCAGATTTTGTAATGTTTTGTCCGTCACTCATTTTGTGGCACAGAGTCTACGTGGATTATTCCACACGCAGCCAAAGGCATTACCCGCAGCACCGCCCTTGCAAAAAAACCTGCAACAGATTGGCTAGTGAAACACACACTCAGCACTCTGATTGGACCAGCAAACTGTCAATCAACACAGGTCGGGTGAGCTAGCAAACAGATTGCTGATTTGCTGTACAAGCTATAGGATCGGGTGCAGCGCAAACCTTAAAATGTAGGAAGAGGATTGCCATAATAAATATGCAGCTCCAAAAATAGTTTGGTTATCAAGAATATTAACTGTTTACTTTGCAAGCTCATCAGCAATGGGCTAACAATGACTAGCATAGGCCTACTGGTCTTTTGGTATGTAACAATTGCTTGAAATTGATCATTTACTCAAGCTTGCATTTGGAATTTGGAGTTAAAATGTATTATTACTGTGGTGAAGATGCACCATTGGCGTGGCTCTTCACTTGCACTCTTCAAACTCCCGCCGGCGGAGAGTGCTTTTTCCTCTTGTTGACATGTTTGCTGTTGCTTTCACACATGCATTGGCCCTGTTGTAAATCTATTTTCCATCTAATACTACAATAATTTCTAGCATTTCATCATTTCATCCCCGTACCGTTTATTGCAACAAGTAGACATTTCTGTTTCATGTTTGATAGGACTACAATACACTGTCATTTAGCCAACCATTTCTTACCCTCTGAGTGGCGTGATGTTTATGGTGCACATGAACATTCAGAAGACTCATGTGGTAGAAGTTCTGTTTATTTAATTAAATGTATGGTTCCCTTTCTTCATATTTCCCTGGTTATGTCAGAGTTCTGTGTCTTCCTATTGCCGCGTTCAAAACAACTGGGAACTCGGAACTGGAAACTCTGAAAACTCAGACTTCCGACTTCAGTGCGTTCAAGACAACTGGGAACTCGGAGAAAAAACGAGCCCCGACTCAGGATTCCATCTCGGGAACTCGGGCCTCTTTCTAGAGCTCCGACTTCCAGACCTGAAGATCACTGATGTCATGATTTGACCTCGTATTTTTCCTGAGTTCCCAGTTGTCTTGAAAGCACCATTAGTCTCTGTCATTCTGGTTGTGCGTAATAGCGGTGCGTGCGCCTCAGTGCATATAGAAATAGGCTACGTGGCCTGCGCTCCATGCTTTGGAGAACGTAGAATAAGGTAAAAGGATTGTTCCATGTATACATGGTGTTGAAATATCATTAATAATCATTAAGTCTGATTAAGAGGAATGTACCAATGGATGTGAAAATGGCCTTTTACATTGTAGAATCCGTTTATTGGATGCAATTGCCAATTTGGTAATTGTATGATGGTCCTGGGGTCCAAGTTTATATTATTTATGCAGGCCTACCTGTTGGAGCTCCTGTTAGACAGATTCCATTTGGTTTCTCAAGGGGAGGCTGTACAGTCTTGCCCTCTACCTGTGTCCATTCAGATTGTATCAGGCTTAACCTGTCCAGAGGCTATTTCTTTTGGGCTATTGCAGGTGTATATTTGGTCAATCTACTTGTATATGTTGTATGATATGGCGCTTTCACCATTGGATCACCAAGACCTGTAAATAAATCTACACTCCGAGCATGTCAACCTGCCTTGGCTTCTGCTGATGTCATGCCCTTACGACTGCCACAAGGTCCCTATTTTACAATGACATAAAGGTATGTTGTAGACAACATAATGAAAAGGGCTGTCCTGGAGCCTCGATAAATAGACAAAGATTCCTCGTTGAAAAAGTCGTTGCATGTACAGATTGTTTTTTATTTTTACTTGAAAACTTATAACTCGACACGTTCTTAGAATGCACGACTTGGACTTGACCCGTTCTACTTTGGACTCGATTTGTAACTCAGACCTTGTGACTTAAGACTTGCTTGTGACTGGAATAATAGTGACTTGGTCCCACCTCCGATGCCTAATGAACAGGTTTGGTCAAGTTAGTTTACCTGGATGTCCTGGATGGACATGACAGAGCACGGGAAGGTCATCTCAGAGTTGACCTTGACGATGACCGTGTCCACTCCGTCAGGGAACACATATTTGAAGTACTAAGAGAGAAAAATTGGGAGTTATAATTATACAAAAAGGATCACATATTTATCAGAACAAGTCATAATTCAGATTATTATTATTATTATTTTTTTTTAAATGTAACGCATACTTCCTAACAATACTATTCTATTATGTTGATAGATCTACAGTTTTGAAAGGCAAATCTATAGAATACAAAACGCACAACATGTGTGATGTAACAATATGTAACAGTATATATTTCCTCCCGTCTCCGTCTCGACATCTGTTACGCAACACCTCAACAAATCACACACACACATTCCTTCTTTAATCTCAATCACCTTCTTGGCCCTGGCCTTTAGACTTAGACAACCGTCTCCACCCACACACCTCTCATGGCCACAGTATAAGGGTTTTACGAGAAATATCCTGTGCGCGTATGTCTCCCCGTGTGTATGAGTGTGAGTGGCTATGTTTCTCACCTGGGGTTGGGATGGTGAAGCAGTGAAGCTGAACTTCTTGTCTGTACTGTAATGAAGAAGACAAGAGGACAAGAAACACTCAACAATAACATTAGCCAGTCAGGTCACACATACTGTACAGTACGCCATCTCTACTCTATGAGTGATGCTGTTGTGTCTTGGCTTGCTGTAGAAATAGGCAGTCACGATCGTGTGTAGGCAAGAAGGCAGTGTTCAATGCAAATTAGACCAGCTCTGCACAGTAGCATAATAGTGATATAAACTATGATGACTCAGAGTATTGACTATGTACTGTTGTGGGAGGCTGTGTAAGGCATGTAGTTCTACAACCAGATATCAGGTATCATGTATTCGCTCGGCTAGCTAGCAGGAAGGTAATGATCCCGGATGAAAATGACTCACTGCAGGGTGAAGCTGTCAACGCGGCTAATCCTCAGCTGGTAGTGGGTGCCCAAGCTGGACAGGGTGGACACGTCCACAAAGAAGTACTGGGTCTCGGTGAGGGAGCGGGTGGGGGGCTGGCACAGCGTTCGGCCCACATGGGCATAGGGGTACTTCCTCTGGTACCTGTGGCAGGGAGGGGAGCAAAGATATAGCACTTCTCCACTAATTTCTATTCATCCAGGAAGTCCCATTGAGGCCAGAAGACCATTTTCTCTATATACACTGCTCAAAAAAATAAAGGGAACACTAAAATAACACATCCTAGATCTGAATGAATGAAATATTCTTATTAAATATTTTTTTCTTTACATAGTTGAATGTGCTGACAACAAAATCACACAAAAATGTGATTTCCATTGATAATTTATCAACCCATGGAGGTCTGGATTTGGAGTCACACTCAAAATTAAAGTGGAAAACCACACTACAGGCTGATCCAACTTTGATGTAATGTCCTTAAAACAAGTCAAAATGAGGCTCAGTAGTGTGTGTGGCCTCCACGTGCCTGTATGACCTCCCTACAACGCCTGGGCATGCTCCTGATGAGGTGGCGGATGGTCTCCTGAGGGATCTTCTCCCAGACCTGGACTAAAGCATCCGCCAACTCCTGGACAGTCTGTGGTGCAAAGTGGCGTTGGTGGATGGAGCGAGACATGATGTCCCAGATGTGCTCAATTGGATTCAGGTCTGGGGAACGGGCGGGCCAGTCCATAGCATCAATGCCTTCCTCTTGCAGGAACTGCTGACACACTCCAGCCACATGAGGTCTAGCATTGTCTTGCATTAGGAGGAACCCAGGGCCAACCGCACCAGCATATGGTCTCACAAGGGGTCTGAGGATCTCATCTCGGTACCTAATGGCAGTCAGGCTACCTCTGGCGAGCACATGGAGGGCTGTGCGGCCCCCCAAAGAAATGCCACCCCACACCATGACTGACCCACCGCCAAACCGGTCATGCTGGAGGATGTTGCAGGCAGCAGAACGTTCTCCACGGCGTCTCCAGACTCTGTCACGTCTGTCACATGTGCTCAGTGTGAACCTGCTTTCATCTGTGAAGAGCACAGGGCGCCAGTGGCGAATTTGCCAATCTTGGTGTTCTCTGGCAAATGCCAAACGTCCTGCACGGTGTTGGGCTGTAAGCACAACCCCCACCTGTGGACGTCGGGCCCTCATACCACCCTCATGGAGTCTGTTTCTGACCGTTTGAGCAGACACATGCACATTTGTGGCCTGCTGGAGGTCATTTTGCAGGGCTCTGGCAGTGCTCCTCCTTGCACAAAGGCGGAGGTAGCGGTCCTGCTGCTGGGTTGTTGCCCTCCTACGGCCTCCTCCACGTCTCCTGAATGTACTCCTGGTAGTCTCCTGGTAGCGCCTCCATGCTCTGGACACTACGCTGACAGACACAGCAAACCTTCTTGCCACAGCTCGCATTGATGTGCCATCCTGGATGAGCTGCACTACCTGAGCCACTTGTGTGGGTTGTAGACTCCGTCTCATGCTACCACTAGAGTGAAAGCACCGCCAGCATTCAAAAGTGACCAAAACATCAGCCAGGAAGCATAGGAACTGAGAAGTGGTCTGTGGTCACCACCTGCAGAACCACTCCTTTATTGGGGGTGTCTTGCTAATTGCCTATAATTTCCACCTTTTGTCTATTCCATTTGCACAACAGCATGTGAAATTTATTGTCAATCAGTGTTGCTTCCTAAGTGGACAGTTTGATTTCACAGAAGTGTGATTGACTTGGAGTTACATTGTGTTGTTTAAGTGTTCCCTTTATTTTTTTGAGCAGTGTATATACATATTTTATGTCATACTTTTCCCCCCTTTTTTCATGGTACCCAATTGATAGTTACTGTCTTGTCTCAACGCTGCAACTCCCGTAGGGACTCGGGGGAGGCAAATGTCGAGAGCCGTGCGTCCTCCGAAACATGACCCTGCCAAGCCGCACTGCTTCTTGACACACTGCTCGCTTAACCCGGAAGCCAGCCGCACCAATGTGTCAGAGGAAACACCGTACAGCTGGCGACCGAAGTCAGCGTGCATGCACCTGGCCCGCCACAAGGATTTGCTAGAGCGCAATGGGACAAGGACATTCCGGCCGGCCAAACCCTCCCCTAACCCGGACGGCGCTGGGTCGATTGTGCGCCGCCTCATGGGTTTCCCGGTTGCGACACAGCGTGGGATCGAACGTGGGTCTGTAGTGACGCCACTAGCACTGTGATGCAGAGCCTTAGACCGCTGCAGCACCTGGGAGGCCCCAGATGACCTCTTTTATAAGGGAGACCTGGCCAAGAGGGTAGCTCAATATACAAATCATGATAACAGACTTGAGCTCATAGAACATAAAAGGCCTTTATTAGACTAGGTCACGTCCAAAATTGCACCCTAATCCCTATGCAGTGCCATAATTGCACTACTTTTGAGCAGGGTCCATAGAGAAAATAGGATGCCAATTCATATTACACAGCCTAAGCTATTTTAAGGTTGAACTTAACCATGACCATTGCAGACAGCTCATAACAGTGCCTATGGTGGGAAAATGATGATACGGTCAGGATGATAAGAACAACCCCTGCTGAGAAAGGAACTGAGAATTGGCCTGTCAAATTGTGTCAACAAAAAACTGTGTGTAAATGACAGAAAAACGCACAAGCTGCAACTTCCCAAAATCCAACAACCTAGCAAGTACTGTAATTATGGCTAGTGTCTATGGGGAAATGAGGCCTATGCTTTATGTTTATGTGGAAGTGAAAGTTCAATGTTCAACGATGACTCGCTCTCAACTAAATTGCTTTACCACATGACACGGGTGTTCTGGTATTGCGCAAGTCCATGTATTATGTTAAGCCATGAAAGACAGGCTACTGTAGCGTCTCCCAAACTCGGTCCTCGGGACGTTTTGGTTTTTACCCTAACACTACACAGCTAATTCAAATGACCAAAGCATGCTGATGAGTTGGTTATTGGAATCAGCTGTGTAGTGCTCGGGAAAAAAACGAAACGTGCACCACTTCGAGTCCCGAGGACAGAGTTCGGGAGACCCTGGCCTACTGTATAATAAAAAAACAAGTAGGCTCTGCTTGCAGGCTAAACACTTAGACCTATATCATATAATAATTAGGGGGTGCTTATATAGTCCTGTTTCACTGTATGTACAGGTGTGAAATGGAAATGTGATTTTTGCATATGCCACTCCCCCCGAGACACCCTCGGAGAGTGGGGTCACAGCCAGGGATCAGCCATTATTGACGGCAACTCTGGAGCAATTAGAGTTAATTGCCTCGCTCAAGGGCAGAATGACAGATTTTACTTTGTCGGCTCGGGGATTCAAACAATAACCTTTCTGTTACTGGCCCAACACTCCTAACTGCCAGACACAGGGTTTTCTTTTTCTTTGTATGTCTTCTTGCCCTGCCACCACTCCCTTCAGTTGACCCATTCAGTACTTCTCCTGCACATCTCTGTGTAATGTTTATAATACAGTGAGCTCCAAAAGTATTGGGACAGTGACATTTTGTTGTTGTTTTGGCTCTATACTCCAGCACTCTGAAATGATACAATGACTATGAGCTTAAAGTGCAGACTGTCAGCTTTAATTTGAGGGTAATTCCATCCATATCGGGTAAACCGTTTAGAAATTACGGCACTTCTTGTACATAGTTCCTCCATTTTAGGGGACCAACGTATTGGGACAAATTCACTTATATGTGTATTAAAGTAGTCAAAAGTTTAGTATTTGGTCCCATATTCCTAGCACACAATGATGACATCAAACTTGTGACTCACAAGCTTGATGTCATCATTGCGTGCTAGGAATATGGGACCAAATACTAAACTTTTGACTACTTTAAAAATTAAAGTTGACAGTCTGCACTTAATGTATTGTTTCAAATCCAAAGTGCTGGAGAACAGAGCCAAAAAAACAAAAAATGTGTCACTGTTCCAATACTTTTGGAGCTCATTGTATCTTCAACCATGAATAAGTCAATATATCTAGCCTACATAATGAAGAGAGACGCAGCAAAAATACACTCAAGGAGAAACAAAACCTCTACAACATCTAGGACTAGGCTACACAACTGTATGGCCTGTTGGTTTAGGTTGTTTTCTTTGACAGAACTGAACAATTTAATACCAAAGTATAACCACTTATCGTGCTTCCCCTCCACTCTAGTTGAAAATGCCCAGGTGCATCTCAAATGGATATTGACATAATAAAATGGTTTGGTGATATAACAGAGGGACAGAACCAGGATGTGCCAGGGCTGCAGCCAGTAGGGCACAACGTTGCGGAACGTTGCCGATAGAAATGTCTTGATTAGAGCCAACTTGAGTCCTTATTCTACGTGTCAGAGATGCATGTTTGTTTAAAATAACATAATGCTTCTGTCTGAACGTTCCACAACATTGTGCCCTGCTGAACGCACCTCAGGTGTGCCAGCAGGTTAGGCTACTCACAGTCCACGCAGTATGAGGGGGACCTGGAAGGACAGCACAGCCTGCTTCTGTCTGACCACAAACAGGATGGGACTGCTCTCTGCCCCCTCCGACAGTACGTCCACAGTCACACGGACCCCCTCCGTCTGCCAGGGCAGGGAGAGAGAGAGGGGGAGAGGGTTAGAGAAACGCAATGTATCTAAGTAAAACGACATACAGTACATACAGTACCAGTCAAAAGTTTGGACACACCTACTCATTCCAGGGGTTTTCTGTATTTGTACAATTTTCTACATTGTAGAATAATAGTGAAGACATCAAACCTATGAAATAACACTTATGGAATCACGTAGTTACCAAAAATGGAGTTAACCTCTAACGAGCCTCAACCCCGGATCCGGGATCACCCCCCACCCCCCTCCACACTGATTAGCATCGCTAGCATAGCGTCACAATTAAATAGTAGCATCTAAATATCATTAAATCACAAGTCCAAGACACCTAATGAAAGATACAGATCTTGTGAATAAAGCCACCATTTCAGATTTTTAAAATGTTTTACAGGGAAGACACAATATGTAAATCTATTAGCTAAACACGTTAGCAAAAGACACCATTTTTCTTTGTCCACCATTTTTTCTCTCCACCAGTAGCTATCACCAATTCGGCTAAACTAAGATATTGATAGCCACTAACCAAGAAAAAACCTCATCAGATGACAGTCTGATAACATATTTATGGTATAGGATAGGTTTTGTTAGAAAAATGTGCATATTTCAGGTATAAATCATAGTTTGCCATTGCAGCCACCATCACAAATCTCACCAAAGCGACTAGAATTACTACAGAGAGCAACTTGTATTACCAATTTACTCATCATAAAACATTTCTTAAAAATACACAGCACATAGCAATGGAAAGACACAGATCTTGTGAATTCAGACAACATTTCAGATTTTCTAAGTGTTTTACGGCGAAAACACAATAAATCGTTATATTAGCATACCACATATGCAAACGTTACCCCAGCATGAATTCAAGCCAAAGAGAGCGATATCGTTATCATCGCCAAAATATATTAATTTTTTCACTAACCTTCTCAGAATTCTTCCGATGACACTCCTGTAACATCATATTACAACATACATATAGAGTTTGTTCGAAAATGTGCATATTTAGCCATAAAAAAACGTGGTTATACAATGAAAATAGTAGCAAAACAAGCCTGGAAATGTCGGTCGCCATCTTTGAGTGATCTAGTTTAATCAAAAGCTAATCATATACTTGACTAAAAAATACAGGGTTGACAGGAATCGAAAGACAAATTAGTTCTTAATGCAATCGCTGATTTACATTTTTTAAATTATCCTTACTTTTCAATACAGATTGCGCCAAGCGAAGCTATACAAAACAAAATGGCGGCATAAGCGTTTAACATTTTTCGACAGAAACACGATTTATCATCATAAATTGTTCTTACTGTGAGCTGTTCTTCCATCAGAATCTTGGGCAAAGAATCCTTTCTTGGGTCTAATCGTCTTTTGGTCGAAAGCTGTCCTCTTGCCATGTGGAAATGCCCACTAACGTTCGGCATGAACTGGAAACGTGCCCAGCGGTTCAAAGTGTCTCAGAAATAAATGCCTCAAAATCGCACTAAACGGATATAAATTGCTATAAAACGGTTTAAATTAACTACCTTATGATGTTTTTAACACCTCTAACGAGTAAAAACATGACCAGAGAAATATTACTGGCTAAACAAAAGCTTGGAAGGAGGCGAGTCCGACATCCTTCGTGCGCCAGGCGCAGGCAGCAAAGGGAAGCTACTTCCGGTATTTGCTGTTTTATACAGCCCCTGATTGCGCAATCGACTCCATTCAAAGCGTCATCACGTACTGACATCCAGGGGAAGACGTAAGAAGTGTCTGTTTCTCCATAGCATTTACACGGACCTTTAAACTGACTCCAGATCAGGGGCCAAGATGTCTGAAATCTGACTCCCTATCATGAAAAGTGCTGTAGATTGAGTTCTGTTTCACTCAGAGACAAAATTCCAACGGCTATAGAAACTAGAGAGTGTTTTCTATCCAATAATAATAATAATATGCATATTGTACGAGCAAGAATTGAGTAGGAAGCCGTTTAATCTGTAGAGGAAATTATGCTAATGCGAAACAGCACCCCCTATAGTGGCAAGTAAAAACAAATCAAAATATATTTTATATTTGAGATTCTTCAAAGTAGCCACCCTTTGCCTTGCTGACAGCTTTGACACTCTTGGCATTCTCTCAACCAACTTCATGAGGTAGTCACCTGGAATGCATTTCAATTAACAGGTCTGCCTTGTTAAAAGTTCATTTGTGGAATTTATTTCCTTCTTATGAGTTTGAGCCAATCAGTTGTGTTGTGACAAGGTAGGGGTGGTATACAGAAGATAGCCCTATTTGTTAAAAGACCAAGTCCATATTATGTCCAGAACAGCTCAAATAAGCAAAGAGAAAAGACAAGTGAAAAGTGCATCATTACTTTAAGACATGAAGGTCAGTCAATGCGGAAAATGTCAAGAACTTTGAAAGTTTCAAGTGCAGTCACAAAAACCATCAAGCACTATGATGAAACTGGCTCTCATGAGGAACGCCACAGGAAAGTAAGACCCAGAGTTACCTCTGCTGCAGAGGACAAATTAATTAGAATTAACTGCACCTCAGATTGCAGCCCAAATAAATGCTTCACAGTTCACGTAACAGAAACATCTCAACATCAACTGTTCAGAGTAGACTGCATGAATCAGGCCTTCATGGTCAAATTTCTGCAAAGACACCACTACAAAAGGACACCAATAAGAAGAAGACACTTGCTTGGGCCAAGAAACACGAGCAATGTACATTAGACCGGTGGAAATATGTCCAAATTTGAGATTTTTTGTTGCAACCGCTGTGTCTTTGTGAGACGCAGAGTAGGTGAACGGATGATCCCCGCATGTGTGGTTCCCACCGTGAAGCATGGAGGAGGTGGTGTGATGGTGCTTTGCTGGTGACACGGTCTGTGATTTATTTAGAGTTCAAGGCAGCATGGCTACCACACCATTCTCCAGTGATACGCCATCCCATCTGGTTTGCACTTAGTGGGACTATCATTTGTTTTTCAACAGAACAATGACCCAACACACCTCCAGGCTATGGAAGGGCTATTTGACCAAGAAGGAGAGTGATGGAATGCTACATCAGATGACCTGGCCGCCACAATCACCTGACCTCAACCCAATTGAGATGGTTTGGGATGAATTGGACTGCAGAGTGAAGGAAAAGCAGTCAACAAGTGCTAAGAATGTGGGAACTCCTTCAAGACTGTTAGAAAAGCATTCCAGGTGATACTGGTTGAGAGAATGCCAAGAGTGTGTAAAGAATGATGATGGCGCTGACAGATAGGGCAGCCGTGCTTCTAGCTCCTAAGCAACTTGGCATATTTCGTTTTTCATTATTAGCCCAGAAAATGTTTTGTGTTATTACATACAGCCGGAAATAACTTTTGGATATCAGAGTGGCTGTAACTCATCAGCATTACGAACAGGAATACGACTTTCCCGAATTTGATCCTTTGTTCGTACCCCCCAGGGCAATTGAAATGATTCCAGAGGCTGATCCAAAACACCGCCGGCCGAGAAGAGGTATTCGGAGTGGACTTCTAGTCCGACTCAGGAGGCGCGCACACCACCCATCGCTTCCGAATATATATTGCTCGCTAATGTTCAGTCTCTGCATAATAAAGTTGACGAGCTCAGGGCGAGGATCTCCTTCCAGAGAGACATCAGCGATTGTAACATACTCTGTTTCACAGAAACATGGCTCTCTCAGGACATACTGTGAGTCCATACCGCCAGTTGGGTTCTCAGTTCATCACGCAGACAGGAATAAAGATCTCTCCCGGAAGAAGAAGGGCGGGGGTGTATGTTTCATGATGAACTACTCATGGTGTGATTGTGATAACATACAGAAACTCAAGTCCTTTTTCTTCACCCGACCTAGAATACCTCACAATCAAATGCCGACCATATTACCTCCCAAGAGAATTCTCTTCGGTTATAGTCACAGCTTATTTCCCCTCAAGCTGATTCCACGACGGCCCTCAAAGAACTACACTGGACTCTATGCAAACTGGAAACCACATATCCGGAGGCCGCATTTATTGTAGCCGGGGATTTTAAGAAAGCTAATCTGAGGGAAACACTACCGAAGTTCTACGAACACATTGACTGTTGCACTTGCTCTGAGAAAACATTGGACCACTACTACTTAGCTTTTCAAAATGTCTTCAAGGCCCTCCCCCACACTTCCCTCGGCAAATCGGATCACGATTCCATTTTGCTCCTCCCTTCCTATAGGCATTAACTCAAACAGGAGGTACCCAAACTACGGACTACTCAACGCTGGCCTGACCAATCGGAATCCATGCTTCATGTTTGTTTTGATCCCGCGGACTGGGATATGTTCCGGGTAGCCTCTGAGAATAACGTTGATGAATACACGGATACGGTGACTGAGTTTATCAGGAAATGTATAGGAGACTATTAAAACCTACCCAAACCAGAAACCGTGGATAGATGGCAGCATTCACGCAAAACTGAAAGCGCAAACCACCGCATGTAACCATGGCAAGGTGACTTGGAATATGGCCGAATACAAACAGTGTAGTTAATCGGCAGTTAAGGGTGCTCTCGAGTGGCTAGATGTACTTTACCATTCGGCCATCAGATTTGCCACCAATGCTCCTGATAGGACACTCTATACTAGAGGTTGACCGATTATGATTTTTCAATGCCGATACCGATTATTGGAGGACTAATGAAGGATTATTTATTTATTTATTTATTTATGTATTTGTAATAATGACAATTACAACAATACTGAATGAACACTTTTATTTTAACTTAATATAATACATCAATCAAATCAATTTAGCCTCAAATAAATTATGAAACATGTTCAATTTGGTTAAATAATGCAAAAATAAAGTGTTGGAGAAGAAAGTAAAAGTGCAATATGTGCCATGTAAAAAAGCTAACGTTTAAGTTCCTTGCTCAGAACATGAGAACATATGAAAGCTGGTGGTTCCTTTTAACATGAGTCGTCAATATTCCCAGTTAAGAAGGTTTTAGGTTGTAGTTATTATAGGACTATTTCTCTCTCTACCATTTTGTATTTCATATACCTTTGACTGTTGGATGTTCTTATAGGCACTATAGTATTGCCAGTGTAACAGTATAGCTTCCATCCCTCTCCTCGCCCCTACCTGGGCTCGAACCAGGAACACATCGACAACAGCCACCCTCGAAGCATCGTTACCCATCGCTCCACAAAAGCCGCGGCCCTTGCAGAGCAAAGGGAACAACTACTCCAAGTCTCAGAGCGAGTGACGTCACCGATTGAAACGCTATTAGCGCGCACTCCGCTAACTAGCTAGCCATTTCACATCGGTTACACCAGCCTAATCTCGGGAGTTGATAGGCTTGAAGTCATAAACAGCTCAATGCTTGAAGCATTGCGAAGAGCTGCTGGCAAAACGCACGAAATGAATGAATGCGTACGAGCCTGCTGCTGCCTACCACCGCTCAGTCAGACTGCTCTATCAAATCATAGACTTAATTATAACATAATAACACACAGACATGCGAGCCTTTGGTCATTAATATGGTCAAATCCAGAAACTATCATTTAGAAAACAAAACGTTATTCTTTCAGTGAAATACGGAACCGTTCCGTATTTTATCTAACGGGTGGCATCCATAAGTCTAAATATTCCTGTTACATTGCACAACCTTCAATGTTATGTCATAATTACGTAAAATTCTGGCAAATTAGTTCGCAACGAGCCAGTAGGCCCAAACTGTTGCATATACCCTGACTCTGCGTGCAATGAACGCAAGAGAAGTGACACAATTTCACCTGGTTAATATTGCCTGCTAACCTGGATTTCTTTTAGCTAAATATGCAGGTTTAAAAATATATACTTCTGTGTATTGATTTTAAGAAAGGCATTGATGTTTATGGTTAGGTACCTTTTTCACGAATGCGCACCACATCGATTATATGCAACGCAGGACACGCTAGATAAACTAGTAATATCATCAACCATGTGTAGTTAACTAGTGATTATGATTAATTGATTGTTTTTTATAAGATAAGTTTAATGCTAGCTAGCAACTTACCTTGGCTTCTTACTGCATTCGCGTAACAGGCAGGCTCCACGTGGAGTGCAATGTAAGGCAGGTGGTTAGAGCGTTGGACTAGTTAACCTTAAGGTTGCAAGATTGAATCCCCGAGCTGACAAGGTAAAAATCTGTCGTTCTGCCCCTGAACAAGGCAGTTAACCCACCGTTCCTAGGCCGTCATTGAAAATAAGAATGTGTTCTAATTAACTGACTTGCCTAGTTAAATAAAGGTGTAAAAAAAATATTTTATATATATTTTTTTAAATTGGGCCAAATCGGTGTCCAAAAATACCGATTTCCAATTGTTATGAAAACTTGAAATCGGCCATTCTGATTAATCGGTCGACCTCTACTCTATACTCCTCTGTAAACTGGTCAAGTCTGTATACCCATAGCAAGACCCACTGGTTGATGCTTATTTATAAAACCCTCTTAGGCCTCACTCCCCCCATCTGAGATACCTACTGCGGCCCTCATCCTCCATATACAACACCCGTTCTGCCAGTCACATTCTGTTAAAGGTCCCCAAGGCACACACATCCCTGGGTCGCTCCTCTTTTCAGTTCGCTGCAGCTAGCGACTGGAACGAGCTGCAAAAAACACTCAAACTGGACTGTTTTATCTCCATCTCTTCATTCAAAGACTCAATCATGGACACTCTTACTGACAGTTGTGGCTGCTTCGCCTGATGTATTGTTGTCTCTACCTTCTTGCCCTTTGTGCTGTTATCTCTGCCCAATAATGTTTGTACCATGTTTTGTGCTGCTACCATGTTGTGCTGCTGCCATGTTGTGTTGCAACCATGTTGTTGTCATGTTGTGTTACTTGCTACCATGCTGTGTTTTCATGTGTTGCCGCCACGCTATGTTGTTGTCTTAGGTCTCTAATTATGTAGTGTCGTGGTGTCTCTCTTGTCGTGATGTTTTGTCCTATATATATATATATATATATATATATATTATTTTTTTTTCAATCCCAGCCCCCGTCCCCGCAGAAGACATTTTGCCTTCTGGTAGGCCGTCATTGTAAAAAAGAATTTGTTCTTAACTGACTTGCCTAGTTAAATAAAGGTTAAATAAAAAATTTATAAAACTACAATTCCCTCTGTAAGGCAATCAAACAGGCAAAACGTCAGTACAGAGACAAAGTGGAGTCGCAATTCAACAGCTCAGACATGAGAAGTATGTGGCAGGGTCGACAGACAATCACGGACTACAAAGGGAATACCAGCCACGTCGTGGACACAGACGTCTTGCTTCCGGATAAGCTAAACACCTTTTTCGCCCGCTTTGAGAATAACACAGTGCCACCGATGTGGCCAGCTACCGAGGACTGTGGGCTCTCCTTCTCCGTGGCAGAAGTGAGTAAGACATTTAAGTGCGTTAACTAGAGGTCGACCGATTATGATTTTTCAACGCCGATAGCGATTATTGGAGTGCCAAAAAAAGCCGATACTGATTAAATCGGCCGATTTTTATATATATATATTTTTTAATAATGACAATTACAACAATACTGAATGAACAATGAACACTTATTTTAACTTAATATAATACATAAATAAAATCAATTTAGTCTCAAATAAATAATGAAGTTCAATTTGGTTTAAATAATGCAAAAACAAAGTGTTGGAGAAGAAAGTAAGAGTGCAATACGTGCCATGTAAAAAAGCTAACGTTTAAGTTCCTTGCTCAGAACATGAGAACATATGAAAACTGGTGGTTCCTTTTAACATGAGTCAACAACATTTAACAATATTCCCAGGTAAGAAGTTTTAGGTTGTAGTTATTACAAGTGCAACGATTGTGCTTTTTTCACAAATGCGCTTTTGTTAAATCATCCCCCGTTTGGCAAAGTTGGCTGTCTTTGTTAGGAAGAAATAGTCTTCACACAGTTCGTAACGAGCCAGGCGGCCCAAACGGCTGCATATACCTTGACTCTGTTGCACAGAACGCAAGATAAGTGACACAATTTCCCTAGTTAAAATAAATTCATGTTAGCAGACAATATTAACTAAATATGCAGGTTTAAAAATATATACTTGTGTATTGATTTTAAAGAAAGGCATTGATGTTTATGGTTAGGTACACATTGGTGCAACGAGTGCTTTTTTCGCGAATGCGCTTGTTAATCACCAGTTTGGCGAAGTAGGCTGTGATTCAATGATAAATTAACAGGCACCGCATCGATTATATGCAACGCAGGACAAGCTAGATAAACTAGTAATATCAACCATGTGTAGTTAACTAGTGATTATGTTAAGATTGATTGTTTTTTATAAGATACGTTTAATGCTAGCTAGCACCTTACCTTGGATACTTGCTGCACTCGCAGTCTCCTCGTGGAGTGCAATGTAATCGGCCATGATCAGTGTCCAAAAATGCTGATTACCGATTGTTATAAAAACTTGAAATCGGCCCTAATTAATCGGCCATTCCGATAAATCGGTCGACCTCTAGTATTAACCCTCGCTGCCGCCCCAGACGGCATCCCTATCTGCGTCCTCAGAGCATGCGCAGACCAGCTGGCTGGAGTGTTTCCCAACATATTCAATCTCTCCCTATACCAGTCTGCTGTCCCCACATGCTTCAAGATGTCCACCATTGTTCCTGTACCCAAGAAAGCAAAGGTAACTGAAGTAAATGACTATCGCCCCGTAGTCCTCACTTCTGTCATCATGAAATGCTTTGAGAGACTAGTCAAGGATCATATCACCTCTACCTTATCTGACATCCTAGACCCACTTCAATTTGCTTACCACCCCAATAGATCCACAGACGATGCAATCGACATCACACTGCCTTATACCATCTGGACGAGATAAATACCTATGTATGAATGCTGTTAATTGACTACAGCTCAGCATTCAACACCATAGTACCCTCCAAGCTCATCATTAAGCTCGGGCCCTGGGTCTGAACCCCGCCCATTGCAACTGGGTCCTGGACTTCCTGACGGGCCACCCCCAGGTGGTGATGGTAGGAAACAACACCTCCACTTCGCCGATCCTCAACACAGGGGCCCCACAAGGGTGCGTGCTCAGCCCCCTCCTGTAATCCCTGTTCACCCATGACCTCGTGGCCAGGCACACCTCCAACTCAATCATCAATTTTGCAGACGACACAACAGTAGTAGGCCTGATTACCAACAACAATGAGACAGCCTACGGGGAGGAGTTGAGGGCCCTGGGAGTGTGGTGCCAGGAAAATAACCTCTCACTCAATGTCAACAAAACAAAGGAGCTGATCGTGGACTTCAGGAAACAGCAGAGGGTGCACCCCCCCCCCCCCATCCACATCGACGGGACCACAGTGGAGAAGGTGGAAAGCTTCAAGTTCCTCGGCGTACACATCACTGATAAACTGAAATTGTCCACCCACACAGACAGCGTGGTGAAGAAGGCGCAACAGGAGGTTGAAGAAATTTGTCTTGGCACCTAAAGCCCTCAAACTTTTACAGATGCACAGTTGAGAGCACCCTGTCGGGCTGTATCACCACCTGGTACGGCAACTGCACCGCTCACAACCGCAAGGCTCTCCAAAGAGTGCTGCGGTCTGCCCAAAGCATCACCGGGGGCAAACTACCTGCCCTCCAGGACACCTACAGCACCCGATGTCACAGGAAGGCCAAAAAGATCATCAACGACAACAACCACCTGAGCCACTGCCTGTTCACCACGCTATCATCCAGAAGGCGAGGTCAGTATAGGTGCATCAAAAGCTGAGACCGAGAGATTGAAAAACAGCTTCTATCTCAAGGCCATCAGACTGGTAAATAGCCATCACTAGCACCTTAGAGGCTGATGCCCTATATACATAGACTTGAAATCACTGGGCACCTTAAAAATGGAACACTAGTCACTTTAATAATGTTTACATATTTTGCATTACTCATCTCATATGTATATAATGTATTCTACTCTATTGCATTTTAGTCTATGCCGCTCCAACATTGCTCGTCCAATATTTATATATTTTTAATTCCATTCCTTTAGATGTGTGTGTATTGTTGTGACATTGTTAGATATTACTGCACTGTTGGAGCTAGAAACACTAGCATTTCGCTACACCCGCAATAACATCTGCTAAACATGTGTATGTGACCAATAAAATTTGATTTGAAGCAGTCATCAAGGCAAAGGGTGGCTACTTTGAAGAATCTAAAATATATTTTGATTTGTTTAATACTTTTTTGGTTACTACATGATTCTATTTGTGTTTTCATAGTGTTGATGTCTTTACTATTATTCTACAATTTAGAAAACAGTAAAAAATAAAGAAAATCCTTGAATGAGTAGGTGTCCAAACTTTCGACTGGTACTGTACATACGCACACACCCATCAAACATACACCTGCACACTCAAGTTTTGTATTTTTCACTTTTTGCAATCCTATCTTATTATAAAACCAAATGAGGCTACTCATAACAAGACAGTAGGTCTGTGTTCTTCAACCCTAGTACTTTGGGACCGGATGGGCAGGTTTAATTCCAGCCTAGTACTAACATAATTAGTTGAAACAGGTGTGTTAGCACTAGGCAGCCTGTGTAAAAGCAGGATCTAAGATACCAAAGTGGTATTTGTGACCTGAACTATGTACTCACCTTGTTTCGGGAGACGGTGTGATTGAAGGCATAGATGGTTTGGTTGTCACTGGTAACCGTATCGTTGTAGGTAACGTCAAACTCGGCATCTTTTTGGACCACCGTTTTAGTTTCTGCCCGTGCGCACCGCAAGTGGGTCACACATAACCACAACAGGACCACATAACCAAGCCGGAACCAGACTAAAACTGGGCCAAATTTACAACCGCTCCTCAAAACCATTTCCTTGCGATTTGTCAATAATAGCTGTGCTAGCTGAGCAACAGTTTGTCGACCAAAATGCACTTGACACGTCGGATGACAATAATAGCAATGAATGGCAAATTTACCTAACTAGGCAGCTCAGTTGTAATTTATCATTCACAACAGAACAGTTGATAGCGAACGACTACCTACAGTAGTGTGATAATCTAGCCAGCTAGCTACATTTGCTAGCTAATGATCAATGTATTACATCCACATCGCTCCTCCTGTTTCACCATCGCCAGCTAGCCACTCCTCGGTACTGCGACTTAAACTAACGTTAGCTAGGCGATAACAACACAACTACTACTGTACTAGCTAGCGAGCTAGATCCCGAAAGATTTACTATCCGAGGTTTTTACAGCTAATATCATCCACATTTTATCATTTAGGTTGACATATCAGGTACCGTAAAGTGAACGTTGTTTTTGCATCTGTTGAATCGACTGGTCACGGCGATTGAATCTGTGTCACTCACACCCTCCCAACGCACGCAGTAAACAAACCAAGCACGGCGTAATGACGTCATTCTTTTCAGCACAAACATAGAAATAGAATGCATATGACCAAATGTATTGCAGTAAACTCTGACATAAGGAATAGATACAATATTCATTTGAAATAAAACACGTATTAGATCTATTATTGTTTTGATGGAAAGAGAAACACATTTTACTACATTTTTCCTACTGGACTAAGTGAGGGTATTTCAAGAAAGTGAGGTACGACTCTGGTTGTACATTTAAGGGCTTGTAAGTAAGCATTTCACTGTAAGGTCTACTACACCTGTTGTATTCGGCTCATCTGACAAATACAATTTGATTTGATTTGACTTTGCAGCTGGCCCATCTAGCAGAAATAGATCAGTTCTGCCTCCTGTTCATGATTCATGACAATAAACGTAAACCTGCCCATGTCTCTCACCTCAACTGCAAAGGCAAGGCGTACCAGTGCACCAAGTCTGGAACCAACAGGACCCTAAACAGCTTCTACCCCCAAGCCATAATACTGCTAAACAAGACTGCTAAATAGCTAATCAAATGTCTACCCAGACTACCTGCGTTTACTCCTTTTTGCACTAACTCTCTTGCACTGATCTATGTACACACACACTGGACTCGGTACTGGTAGTCCCTGTATACACACACACACTCACACATACTTACACTGACACCCCAACACACACACACACGCACGCACGCACGCGCATGCTCGCACGCACGCACACACACACAAATTACACACGCTCACATGTATACTGACAACACAAACACTAACACTAACACACACACACTTTCACACTCACCGCATACGCTGCTGCTACTGTCTATTATCCTGTTGCTCACTTTACCCTTACCTATGTACATAGCTACCTGAATTACCTCGTACCCCTGTACATCAACTCGGTACTGGTACTCCATGTATATAGCCATGTTATTTTTACTCGTTATTGTCATACGTGATTCACTGTCTTTTTATTCCTCATATCACTATTTCTATTTTTCATTTGTATTTTTAAATCTTTATCTTTAACTATGCATTTTTGGAAAAGGACCCATAAGTAAGCGTTTCACAGTTTCACCAATTCTTTACGAAGCATGTGACAAATAACAATTGATTTGATTTTGATTTGAACATGACAAGGCAGTTCAGTTGGAAACAGTACCTCTGCTGGTGTAAGACCCATCCTGCATGCAGGAAAGGCTTCATTTCTTTCAGGAAAGGCCTGTGTACACAGGCTTCATGTGCTGCATGAACAGAGCTCCAATAATTATAGGATTAGTTCCAGGATTCTGTGAATAATATGAAGGACCTGTAACTTTTCTTGTTCCTGTGATAGTGTGAATGAGTTAGGTAAAATTATTTATCCTGGTCACAGAATATTAAGTCTATAAATCTAAATGGAATGAATCGGAGTTGCATTACGGTTTAGATAATAGTTTCTACAGTCCCCCTGCGATGGTTAGCGGAAAGGTAAACAAGACAGTCTCTGTGAATGACTGAATGTATTAGCACACCGTCTTGTGTGGCTTTCCTGCAGACTAGACGCTGTGTTGTATATTGCTGCCTTTCGCAGGTCGTAGTGCAGATTGCACATTTTGGTCAGCCCCTCCCCAAAAAGGGAAAAGGGGAATAGAAATAACTTAAATTGCACCAACATTTAACCCTGCACCTATCCACTATCCAGAAACCCCCACATCCCCCTACATGTCTCTAAACAATCCTACACCAGGCCATCTGCCTGGGAGGATGGAGCCCCTTCTCTCAAACCTTCCTGTAGATCTTCTGCACTAAAACCTCGCACACTCAAATATTTCTCTGCTGCTGCAACTACCACATCTAGCTTCTGTGATTTCCGCTCCGTCAGTGCAGTGCATACGCAATCCAACCTTACTAAAACTCATCCTCTCTGGCTCTTTCTCTCCAGGCCTACTCACTGGGGGAATCCCAGTCGACTCACTCACCCTTGGATTATCCTCTACTCTCTTCAATACCTCAGCATAGGAAACTTTTTGCCCCACTCGAACTCAGTCAACATCAACCTGTCTCTCTCTCACAGGGCACTTCCGATCCCCAGCTGCATAGGCACCCCCACAGTTGACACACAGTGCTTTCTCTATCCCGACTGTACACTCTCTCTGACTATGCCCTCCTGCACATTTCTCACATTGTGGGATCTCCCTTCTACACACTGCTGTATCATGTCCGAGTCTTTAAAACCTAAAGCAAAGAAGCGGGTTCAGAACATAGGCCCTCACAGAATAGCAAATATATCCTGACCTGACCTTATCAGGTAGAAACTCTGTGTCAAAGCTCAACAAGACAGACAGGGTATTCTCAGTCTCACCATTGCCACCGTGTCTACGTCACAAACACTAGGAATATTCCTTTTAATTTGATCCACCTCTTCACTCAACGCTACCTCACTGACCACCGCTTTCAGTGGCGCCCTGCTACGGGAAAAGCAAAGCACACCACAGGTTGAGTCCCGAGCTGCATGACTTAAAGTGCCCACTTCATCTGGGAGGCAGATACACACATTTTTTGTGAATAATTCCACTTCTCAAAGCTTTCACAAATGTAATCATTCCCAGTTTGTCCTTTACCCAGCTTGTCACAGCATATGGACTGGCCAAAAAGAAGGAATCAACTCTTTCCAAAATCTCACTCCCACCAGTCCAAAATCATCTCTGGTAGGACTCTCATGGCAAACGTTGGAAGACTCTACCACACCTCTCGTCGCAGGTAGGTCCACAATATCCTTGACTGGCTCAACTTTAGAGTGCTCACCACTGCCGACTGACTCCATTTCGAGATTAGCAAGGTCCTCAAGAGAGCAGGAAGACCTATATGTAAGATTACTTGGTTTGCAATCAGGTGATGTAGGTATGTACACATCTAATGAAGGTGTACTGCATACTCAGGAGACTAATCTCTGATCTTAACATCGCAGTTCTTACGCTTTCACGTCATCGCATTTCCCTGAATGTATTCTCTACCCCTCCCATTGAAAAAGTTCTAGTAACCTGAGCCGCGGTACACCTGTCTATGGCCTGTGACGTGAATGGGTAAAAAAGGGTAAGGGAGCACCCTTCTCAAATTGAACAGTAATCTGCGCCACTCGGTCATGTTGTCATTAATAATAATAATAATAGATTTATTTTATATAGCGCTTTTCATTACAAGTAGAATCTCAAAGTCGTTTTAAAAACAAAATAAACAAAAAACTATTTAATAAAACAAATGTAGGAATAGGACAGTTCTTGGGCAACGGTCAGTTCAGAAGGGTAGTATCTTGACTTTGGACTACAGCCCTCTGGGGGCAGGTATAGGGCACCCCTCGGCAGAAAAAACAGAACTAGACAATCATTTGTGCCAGGTGTGATGTCCCTCCTATATAGCTCTGGTTAATGATCCTATCAACCCAGTAAGGCCAGCAGGCTTGTCTCTTTTTATTGGTGTGTAACTGTTATGAAAGTTGTATTGTCAATTTGTTTTGTATTTAAACGCCACTTTAAACGTGTACATGACACTGCAACAAAATGTCCCCATGGGCACAATAAAGTCAGTAAAGAGGGGTTAGCATAGATGGTACAGTAAGGCAGGGAGGTAGAGACATCTGACAGACAGGTCAAGGAGCTCTTCATCGGGCACCTTGTCGTCTTCGATAGTCACAGCTCCTCCTCCGTAGGTAGGCTGGATCATCCACTACAGAAATGTAGCACCCAACTTGGTGATGCTTCGGAGTCTGTAAAAGTGCCAATATAAGACCACCACACCTCATCAGTGGTTCAGAAAAGCCCTATATGAGCCTCTGAATACCATCACACAACAGTCCACTTCCCTCTAGGAACTGGGGCAGGGGGCCAAAAAGCCGATGCTGTTGGTCTGGTGTTTCGGCATCATTCAAATCATAGCAAGCTAGCTAGCCAAGGCAAATATAAACTGATTTGCTTGCCATAATCAGTCCTGCAATTCCGTGGGTCACCACCAATTATTTATGTATACAGTTGAAGTCAGAAGTTTACATACACTTAGGTTGGAGCCATTAAAACTAGTTTCTCAACCACTCCACAAATTTCCTGTTAACAAACTATAGTTTTGGCAAGTTGGTTAGGACATCTACTTTGTGCATGACACAAGTAATTGTTCCAACAATTGTTTAAAGACAGATTATTTCACTTACAATTCACTGTATCACAATTCCAGTGTGTCAGAAGTGTACATACGCTAAGTTGACTGTGCCTTTAAACAGCTTGGAACATTCCAAAAAATGATGTCATGGCTTTAGAAGCTTCTGATAGGCTAATTGACATCATTTGAGTCAGTTGGAGGTGTACCTGTGGATGTATTTCAAGGCCTACCTTCAAACTCAGTGCCTCATTGCTTGACATCATGGGAAAATCAAAAGAAATCAGCCAAGACCTCAGAAGAAAAATTGTAGACCTCCACAAGTCTGGTTCATCCTTGGGAGCAATTTCCAAACGCCTGAAGGTACCACGTTCATCTGTACAAACAATAGTACGCAAGTATAAACACCATGGGACCACGCAGCCGTCATACCGCTCAGGAATTAGATGCTACGGAGAGCGTGATCACACAGTCATCCCGAACAGCTGATGCTCTCATGCATGCTTATGTATTGCTTGCCTCAACGCTAGCATAAAAGGCATTTAGCTCGTCTGGTAGGCTCGTGTCACTGGGCAGCTCATGGCTGTGCTTCCCTTTATAGTCCGTAATAGTTTGCAAGCCCTGCCACATCCGACAAGTGTCGGAGCCGGTGTAGTATGATTAAATTTTAGTCCTGTATTGACGCTTTGGCTGTTCGTCTGAGGGCATAGTTTCTTATAAGCGCCCGGGTTAGAGTCCCGCTCCTTGAATGCGGCAGCTCTAGCCTTTAGCTCAGTGTGGATGTTGCCTGTAATCCATGGCTTCTGGTTGGGGTATGTATGTACGGTCACTGTGGAGACGACGTCATCGATGTACTTATTGATGAAGCCAGTGACTAATGTGATGTACTCCTCAATGCCATCGGAAGAATACCAGAAAATATTCCAGTCTGTGCTAGAAAAACAGTCCTGTAGCTTCGCATCTGCGTCATCTGAGCACTTCTTTATTGACCGAGTCACTGGTGCTTCCTGCTGTAGTTTTTGCTTGTAAGCAGGAATCAGGAGGATATAACTATGGTCAGATTTGCCAAATGGAGGGCGAGGGAGAGCTTTGTACGTGTCTCTGTGTGTGGAGTAAATGTGGGCTGGAGTTTTTTTCCCCTCTGGTTGCCCATTTAACATGCTGGTAGAAATGAGGTAAAACGGATTTAAGTTTCCCTGCATTAAAGTCCCCGGCCACTAGGAGCGCTGCCTTTGGATGAGCGTTTTCCTGTTTACTTATGGCGTTATACAGCTCATTGAGTGCGGACTTAGTGCCAGCATCAGTTTGTGGTGGTAAATAGACAGCTATGAAAAATCTAGAAGAAAATTTTCTTGGTAAATAGTGTGGTCTGCAGTGTTTCATGATATACTCTACCTCAGGCGAGAAAATCCTCGAGACTTCCTTAATATTAGATTTAATATATTAAATTGGCTATATAATAGATTTTTTAAAATTGGTTTTTAAGGTTAGGGCTTGGCATTAGGGATGGCAGTGTGGTTAAGGTTACAGTTAGGTTTAAAATCAGATTTATGTGACTTTGTGTCTGTGCCAGCTAGCAACCACTCTCCAGAGCTGCCTCCAGAACAAGATTCATGACAATAAATGCCAACCTGCGAGATATGGGTCTACTACAGACTTGACTGATCAGCATCCCATGGACAGCACGACTAGGTCAACACTTGAAACTGGCGCTAACCAAAACCTTAACCCTAAACAGAATTAAATAGTTTAATTATTAGATAATAACAGTGAAATAGTGCTGTGTCTCTTTTGCAAGGTTTCTCATCAGTTATAATTCATCAGAAAAAATATGTTTGCATTCTTTCTTCGTCTCTCAACTCTTATATTTGCTCCCTCTGCAGTTTTACCATCAAAGTAGGAAGTAGACTAGGTCTCCAATTGTCATCAAATTCTTAGTCTTATTATACTAATTCATTTAGTGGTGGGCAAGGAAAAATGTTATAATATTGATAAAGGAAATAGATCAATTTAGATTCAGAAAAGTGAATGGCCCTTTTGTGATCTAGATGTCACATCTGCTCCTGTAACACCCTCTACTGCTCATCCTGTTTCTACTTGACCTGCCGCCACTCCCCCAGTACTCTCTCCCTCTCCCTCTCTCTCTCTGTGTGTGTGTGATTGTGTGGGCGGAGACAGGTGTGCTGGAGTCAGAGCAGATCCCCACCAGTTGCAACCTGTTCCATAATCAAGACCTCTACAAATACTCAGCCCTTCCACTTCCATGCTGCCAGATTGTAATCTCTGCTCAGTCAGTCTACGGTTCTAGCTGTTTGTTACTATTCAGATCCTGTTATGCTGTTGTGCCTGTTTTCCTTGCCTGATGCTGTTTTTCTCTCCGCTACAGTTGTGCCCGCTCTGACACTGGTCCCTGTCTCCAGTCCAACATCTCGTCATCCTGCTACTCTGTCCTGGATTCCTCACTCTACTACTCCCTTGGATTCCCTTCCGGACATGCTTACTCTGTCTCAACTCCTCTCGCTCCAGCCTCAGCACCTGGTTTCCAGCAACCCGCCTGAGCTTCCCCTGACCTGCACTCCATCTCCCCCTGTGTTTCAATAAATACCTTGGTTACTTAATCCCAGTCTCCTCGTCTGAGTCTGCTCTTGGGTTCCCCTCTTCCACTCCGCGTAACACTAGATTCTAGCTGATTCTCTGATATTGAATCTTACAGGCCTGTAAGTCATGTAATCAACATATCCAGTAAAATAAAACCATTACTTTAGCCTACATCTCTTTAATGTACATTTTGATCAATGTGGTGCTCCAAGAATACAATTGTATACCCTTACACCAACTCATAATACCGGGCATATTATGCATAAGTAAGAGATTGAGGCCTATTATATCCTTTCTCGTTCACCATAAAGAGCTGTCCTTTCAGGGCCCTAATTTGTCTTCATCATGCCTAACCTATTGCACCCTCCCGATGAAAACAAATTTGATGCATGAGCCTGTATAGAAGACCCAACTGTTTTTCTCCCAAAAGTCTAAATATAAAGCCAATCATCCAAGATGTGCTTTAGAACATGCCCCCAGTTATGCACTTTACGTTTGCTTCACCCTAAATATAAAATGTGAACATGTTCAGATATTCTTAAGGCCTTGTTTGATGATTTCTTTCTGTGCTGACTGATATATGTCTGCGGGGGGGGGGGGGGGGGGGGGGGGGGGTGCATTCGGTCTTCAACGAGGTCCGGAGGGCCGCACTGAAAATGTGTTATATTTCCTTGCCGTCAAAATATGTGTGTAATTTGTATTACTCCACTTATGCAGGATTAATAGGCCTAGTGCAGTATTTTTTTTCTTCTTTCATCATTGCCTCCATCCATTGTTTTTAAAATGTTTGATCATCCCTGACTGTCTAGTGATTATTTGCCAGCTGGACAGTAAGAAACTGGATGAATATACAGTACCAGTCAAAGGTTTGGACACACCTACTGAGTGTTTTTCTGTAGTTTTTTTAATACAATTTTCTACATTGTAGAATAATAGTGAAGACATCAAAGCTGTCATCAAGGCAAAGGGTGGCTACTTTGAAGAATCTCAAATATAAAATATATTTTGATTTGTTTAACACTGTTTTTGGTTACTACATGATTCCATGTGTTATTTCATAGTTTGATGTCTTCACTGTTATTATACAATGTAGAAAATAGTGAAAATTAAGAAAAACCCTTGAATGAGTAGGTGTGTCCAAACTTTGGTCTGGTACTGTTGGTGAATCATTTCTATACATTTTCAATTGGATTTTGATCATTTTAAAGTAAATTGAATGAATTCCCCTTGTTTATTTTACTCAAGCGGGATTGGACACCTCACAATATATTTGATAACGCTGCTGTAGATGATGGATGAGACATGACATGACATCAAATCAAATTGTATTTGTCACATGGGCCGAATACAAAGGTGTAGAATTTATAGTGAAATGTTTGCGTTACAAGCCCTTCCCAACAATGCAGATTAAAAAATTACTTCCAATGGGATGTGTGTGGTGTGTTTGTAGGTATATGCCGCCAGATGTAAAATAATAGAATAGAATGGAATAGAACAGAATATAATAACTGTATTTTTTTCAGATGGAACGTCTGAACGAGGTGATCCGTGACATTTTGCAGGCAATAAAGTATTTAGAATGAGTTGAACCAGAGATGTCGAATCGATCCAACCATGTGATGTACACTCGACAGACATGTGAAACTGCATGGCGGTCTTCCCGGTTAAGAAACACACAGACTTGCGCCAGCGCGATAATGCGCAGTTCTGTCGCCAAGGCAACCGTTTCTGTGGATGAAGTCATTGTTACGCTGATAGTTGCTATAGTTACAACCTAGAGAGGGCGCTGCGAAGGGGCTGTCTACGTAATATGACGCAGGGCGGGAGGCGTGCCCGCGATGCGCGCTGCGCAAGGCTGGTTGTTGTTCCCGCAGAGAGGCGAGAAGATGGCGGCCGTGTCAAGCGGAGATGCAGCTGGGTCCGCTGCGGCCGGGATTACGCACTCTACCCGACCGGCCCACGCAGGCATGGGCGCCCAGAACCGAGCACAGCCATCCTCTGGGATCAGCCACTCCAATCGACCTACCCCGGCTGCGGGGTGCATCACCAACCCCGGCCATCCCTTGGCCAGCAGGCCCCCCCCAGCCCGAGTGGGCTACTACGAAATCGAGCGGACCATCGGCAAGGGGAATTTCGCTGTTGTTAAATTGGCAACACACATCATCACCAAAGCAAAGGTACGATGATTAATAAAGGGTTTTTGAACTGGATCAATTACAGGTTGTCAACGATTTGTACTCATTTGACTGTGTTATCGCTGTCACTCTCATCTAGGCTGAAGATTGGGCCTTCGGGCTTGGGAGCGAGTAACGTTACAACGGCTAGTCCGCTTTTGGTCGCAGTGCTCAGTGCGGGGGTGTAAACATGGGGCATCATAAGCAACCATTCGCCTTGTAGTTTTTCCGATTAGTTTTTCACATGATAAAATCTGTTGTAATGTAACAAGGACAGCGGGGGTCACTTGTCGACGGAGAGAAGGGTACCGCTGGGATGAAAGAGGAGAGGGGGACTTCGAGCATAACGTTTGCTATTTGGCTGCGGTAGTTAACTAACGTTACATTTGTTCTATTTGGGGTTTCCAATCAGCTAGCTATCTGACCAGCTATTTTTGGCATTATGTATTAGCTAGGTAGGATCACAAGAATCGTGTAATCTATGTCATCAGTAGTTTATACGTATCATTAGCAAGCAAGTATATATATTTGTTAGATTTAAGTGAATGTTCCTTTGGCAATCGTTGACTAGGTAACTAACTGAAAAAACAAGCTGGTTTGACAGGCTGTTAACGTATTGCTGGCTGGCCAGAACTCATCCCTAAAAATGTGTTGACTAACAATGTATTTTGTCACTGAAAAAGTTTGAATGTTTAACATTTTCTCATGGTGTATTCATTTAATATAATGGGGGTGTATTCAAGAACTGGTATTTTAGTTTGTGCCAGGTTATGTGGCATTTTCATTTGGGTATAGGCAGGGGCTATTGGCTGCCTCAGATATGTCATAGCTTATTGATATCCCTTTGAGTGTGCGTATGCTGTTGCATAGTGTGGGCGTCTGTAGGCAGATGCATTGCTGGCAGATAGGCACTGGAGACTACAGATCTTTTTTTTCAATATTGAAACAAAAAAACAATCATAGTAGTCCCAATTTTTACCTACATATCATTCATCCTTATTGATGAGAGACCTTAGCATGAACAGTAGGCTACTTTAAAAAAAATCCACGTTTTGCCTTATTTTCCCAGGTATCTTATTGTGAAGCGGTTTTATTTTTTACTCTCAATAATGACCTAGGTGACCAAGGAGTAGAACAGGGCAAATGATAGCCTACCCACTCTGGCCATGCTTTTAAACTTGTGCCAGTGCCACTAAACCTGTGGCAACTCCTACTAATAAGACTGTGGATCTGCAACACGTTCATGGGATCGAACTGAGGCCAGAGTCATTAGAGAGGGATACACAGAAGGCTACCTGTAAGGGAATCACGATTGTAAAGTGTGTATAAGACAGAAAACTTCACTACTTCTATGTGTGTTGTGTGAGGGAGGCTGACTGTTCTGATAGATTAACTCACATGGTGACATGGAACATGTTAAAAAATATATTAGGCTATAGCCTAAGCAGCTTAAACTAATCTACAGAACTTGTGAAAATGTATTTGTAGGGAACCACATATTAGTGCCTTAAAGTTACATAACGATTCATTGATAAAACACTGACCACTAAAAACTACAATCTCTCGATTGTTAGGCCAAGTTTTTTGTTGAGTGATACTTTTGCACAGGGGGACTCCACACAGGCCATGACATTTTACATTCTGCTGGATTGGTAGAATGCATTGCATTAGTGCAATTTGTAAATTACCCTTTCTAGGCAAAGGGCATTGTAATTGCGAGATTGACATTTGAATTCTTTCATTTAATAAATGTGTAATTAAATATGCCACACTGAATCACAGGGGGCAGGTCGAAACACACATGAAACATTCGTGGAGATTTAGCTAGCTAGCTAGTTTTTCCTGGGTGATGAACATTGGGTTGTTATTTTACCTGACATGCATATGGTCTTCTTTTTAGCTGGTTCTTTGTAGAATTTTGACCCGGAGTCATACAAAATCTGGTGTTTTCTACTACAACGATTAATCCACAGATTTAAAGGGAAACCTTGTTATCTTTAATTCATCTCTCATTGTTTGTCTTTCAAGCATCCACGTGGGTGTATTTTCCTCATACCCGATAAGGAGAGGACTTGCAGCTTGTGGAGTATCTCAAAAATAACCAAGTTCTATTTTAGCAGTTGGCATCGCAGATGCGCAAGAATGGTGTGGGTGAAATGATTGAGTAACAAGTATGTGTACATTTATTTTGCGACGCTCGTGCATGCAACATGGCCAGTGTGGTTTGCATGTAATGTTTGGAGGAAGTAGCTGGTCCAAATATTATTGTTTTAGGTTTGTCATTAAATGTACCACCACCCAAAACATGTTTTGGTCCCCTGTTTTTTACCCCTCCCATTGCATCTTATGAAGGATGATATATTTTTGACATTTGACAGCCAACATGCTTCAGGTTCACCTGGTTTCTTTGTACAATTTAAATGGCACTAGCTAATGTTTTTGAAAATAGATGCGCAAGCACATGAAACCAGTGCATTGGTGCTGCCTTCTCACCAACTCAAGGTTACAAATGCTGATATTTCTGGTCATGTTTATGAAATTCAAAGTCCTAACAGGGGCATGTTATGCAACCAAATAGCTGCTGACTGTCCTGATTCAAGAGCAATTGCATGATAATGGAATAATAAACATAAAAAGTTGCCTCTTCTAGCTACATCAACTAATTTCTACTGAATTCAAACAGTAGCCTATCTATTAATATTGCTCATATACATTGACATGACACCCTCCCTAGCAGTCAGTTAGCCTACGTAGAAGTGAGCCATTTCAGCATATTTGGACTAGTCTTCTCCGCCAGTATTAGTCATGCCTAATCAGTGGTGTGAAAGACCGGAGCTATAGCTCAGTGCTTCTGTCTGCAACATCAGCCAGGGAGAAGGGGATTGTGGAGCCGGGGTGTTAGACTAAGCCAGGCGTCACAGCTCTGGAAGAGGGACACTCCAAGAGCCGCTAGGCCAGACCTGACACGCTCAGGACGAGGTCAACAACAAAACACACACACACACCCCTGAATAAAAAAAAGTGTTTATAAACCTAAATATGTCTGCCAACTGCCTAGCTCCCCCCCCCCCTTATCAGAAGACTTGGCACCTCCTTTTGGCTCCACTACAGTCAGACAGGTATGGTTAAAGATGACAGCCGGCGTGCTATGGCTTGTCCGGTGCATCGCACTGTCTCCTCACATTACACTGTCTCTATCCAGACTTCCTCCCCTACTGCCTCCTCCTCAGTTTAGATTTGCATTGAGGAGGAGGAGCAGTAGCCGCGATGTCCAGGCAACGTTAGATAACGGGCCTAACGCACGTGTCACGCTGTGATTTAATTTGTATGAATAATGGTGTTGCTGCTTGACCAATTGTGGTGTTGCTGCTTGACCTACCTTCATGCCCCATAGTTATTGGGTTATGCACAGAGAGAATCTGTACGTCAATCCTCTCATGTTCTTGTTGGTGTGCGTTCAGTACTAACCCTAGTAGAATCTGTCCTAGGTCTAATTCGTCATTTTCAAAATTCAAAACCAGTAGTTTCTGACAGGCAATTTCATACTACTTATTTATAGTTTGTAGCTATATGACTTCATATCTGAGTAGGCTCTTTGGTAGTAGGCTAGCTAGATTATAGTGAAAAAACCTTATCACACATATACAGTAGACCAGCCATACTCAACTGGCAACCCGGACCCAGAACAGGGTCAAAGTAAATAGAAATAGGTCGGCCTTCGACCCCTGGTATCATATAAACACACATAAGACATAGGAAAATGTGTGGAATTGCAGGAAATTAGCTTAAATCAGCAAAAATCCCCGACCCACGCAAAATGTGTAGAATTGCAGGAAATTGGCTTTAAAACTGCACAATTTTCTTTCTGCCATCAAATGGGCTGTGAACAGTTTGGGGTTGCAAGGTGTGGGTTTGTTATTACGCCGATAATTGACAATAATCATCCCGATCTTTGCCACCTAGGAAATTTGTATGACCGGACGTTCTCAAATAGTCCTTGAGTACCCCTGCAGTAGACTATTCCTTCAGCTATTTAATTAAAGATTAGGTTTTTCATTTTTGATAGTCACAGAGTTCATACCATTGTCCAAACTTACCCCCTTTTTACCAAAGAATGGTTCCTAGTAGGAGTCCCCTTAATGGTGACTTTCACCTACATTCAGGTCTTACTGAATGTATGGTCTGGGTCCATGCGGTATAACACCGTCTCATCAGCTATATTTAGCCTCTTGACTAATAGGCCCACGGCATCGCCTGTCCGCATGTGCCAGTCCGGTCAGCCCCCCCGCACCCCCTCGAGTCAGTTGGCAACGTTGACGTACACGTCAGAGTCACTTAACGTTAGTGTGCTATCAACGTCACGCTCCCCGGGAAAGGTAATTCCATTGGAATCTTGTTGGTATCCATAGAGATGGAGGACAACAGAGACTTGATGCTCGTCATGACCCCTCTCCATGTATGGAGCTCAGCTGCCACGAGGGTACCACACTCATTGGCTGATCGCAAGATCCAATGCAAACACTGTCTACAGAAAAACTCTTCTCATTTTTAAATGGAGGTGCCACGTATTATGTGATGGAGGTTTTAGTTTAAGTGGGTGGTTTAATCAGATGAAGGTTTTGGCCTATGTGACCGTGGACATTGAAGCAATAAGGAACTAGAGACTGTGCTATATCGTGAATAGGCTATTATGATTATACCCACAACTGGGACGCGGACTCAGCCAATCAGCATCCAGAACTGGAACTACCCATTTTTATGATCCAGATTGTCCTCTGGGTTGTGTCTGTTAGTGTTTTACGCCTCTTTACTTATCGGTTTTGCTCGTTTGCTTTGATTTTTAGAAAGACTGAGTTGTGTTCTTGATTTTCCCCATTGTCCATTTAGGGTATTGGCTGCCTCGTTGATGAATGAGAACTATTCATGGTTAAAATAGCACATGCACTCCTGATGCGCATGCACATGAGTAGGCTGTTACTTTGGAACACATACATTGTGGCAGATGTTTGTGTGCATATAGCACATTTATTGTTTAGGTTTACAATATATCACAAAATTTTACGGCATATTTCAGACGCATGCAGGAATATCTGAACTTGGACCTTATGAGCTGAGTCACCCACATGCGTGACACCCACGCACACACAGAACAGTCTTTCTCTCCCTGGAGGAGTGTGCAAAGCCTTCGGCTCCGCTGTGTGGTTGAAGGGCGGGGTGACCGTTTGTTGGTAGCTAGCACGTGTTGATACGACGAGGCCACAGCCGCCACCATACTGGTTTTCCCCCCAGGTTAAAGTCTGAGTCTCTTGTTACTGGTAACCTTGCACCGAGTCTGGAGATGAATTGAACTTTCACCCTGTGTGGTGACCCAGTCTCCATGATGATGACAGAACGTTGAGCAGCAGGGGTGAGGACCTCCTGCATGCAGCGCTGCGTAGTGTTGCCGCCGAAAGGATCAAGCAAAGGAAACTAACAACATGGGTTGAATAAATGATGCAGGCTTATTTGTGTGATCATGTGATGCTTATGGCACACCTGAATAGAAGGGCAACCCTCTACAACAGGGAACCCAGCGGGAAAAGCTGATCGAAATAATAAAGTTATTATAAACGGTTTATAGCTTAACCAGTTCTTGTTAAGTGGTTGTGATAACGCCATTTCAACTGACCTTTAGCCGGAAATGTGAATGTTTTTGATGTCAGTATTGGCAAAGATTATACTTTTTCCCCCCATACTAGAACAATGTCAAACTGATCATCTCTTGCTCTCAAACAGCAGAATACAAGGACGCGCATGCAACACGGTCACTCGCATGCACACGCTTGGTAGCACTCTGTGTACCCAAACCAACCCTGTCCACAATCCCACTCATCCTGACTGTCATATGTTAAGATGCACAGTGTGTTTCTGTGTGTGTGTGTGTGTGTAGGCTATGTTTGTATGAGTGTGTGTTTTGAGTGTCTCTGTGTGTTTCTGTGTATATATCCAGGCTGTGTCACAACCGGCCGTGATTGGGAGTTCCATAGGCCGGCGCACAATTGGCCCAGCGTCGTCCGGGTTTAGCCGGTGTAGGCCGTCATTGTAAATAAGAATTTGTTCTTAACTGACTTGCCTAGTTAAATAAAGGTTAAATAAATAAATAAATGTTTGTGTGTAGGGGGAGGGGGAGTCTTGGTCTCCTCTCAGATGAGGACACAGCGCTGGTCTCTGTCGGTTAGCATTGCTCCTGAGTCATGCGGCTTTGGGCCTCACTGACTGACTGACTGCAGTAAAGATGAAATAACTTTGACTATTCTCATTGCAGACAGCTGAGATGGTATCTTCATGGCTGTCTTTTAAAACGCTCTCACCTGTTAGCCAATGTTCCTTCAAATTTCTTTCAGCACTGAGACAATTTCTAGTCTGCTGAGCGCAAACTTGAACATTGAAAATTCCGTGCAACTTCCTGCGTGCATTTTCTGTGAACACTGAGGCTGTACTTGCTTTAAGTTAGTTTTAACAGTGGCCATGTTGGTGACTGTGGCTATTTGATCATAACGTAGGCCTACCATCAAAAACAATGGAGAAAATTAATCCCATAACTTTTTAACATGGAAATAGAACAGCTATCATTCAGCCTACAGTTGCAGCCAATGTGTGGTGTTCAATATAGGCCTACATTCCATGGGACTTTGGTTAAAAAAACATGCAGGGCTTAACATTAACCTGTTTATCCGCTTGTCCTTCAGACAAGGAGGTGACTGAAAATGTTGCTGTTTGATGCAAGAATCCACTTTACAAAATAAAAGGCATTATTATTCCCATACCATTATTAAAGAGAAACTAGCAAAGGATTTAAACAAAATGTGCACACGTGGCTACATGCAAAGCTCTCGCTTTCATCTCAAAACAAGCGCATCTACTCAACCGCTCATGCTGTAAGCACAGTCCAGTTCAAAGTAAATGGCACAGATCCATATATGGCAAGGGTCTATTTGCATATAGGCCTACTGCAGCTCTGATTGTTTATGCCGCACAGATCTGTGTACAGTACGGGCTGAGTAGTCCGTGTCAATGCAATAGAATTGTATTTATTCAGACCCTTTGACCTTTTCCACATTTTGTTACGTTCCAGCCTTAATCTAAAATGTATTAAAACACAAAATAACTATAACAAGGCTATGTACAGGGGGTACCGGTACCGAGTCAATGTGCAAGGGGACAGGTTAGTCGAGGTAATTTGTACACATTGGGGGTTGAAGTGACTATGCATAGATAATAAACAGCGGGGGTGGGGGTCAGTCAATGTAAATAGTCCGGTGGCCATTTTATTAATTGTTCAGCAGTCTTATGGCTTGGTGGTAGAAGCTGTTAAGGAGCCTTTTGGATCTAGACTTAGCTCTCCGGTACCGCTTGCCGTGCGGTAGCAGAGAGAACAGTCTATGATTGGAGTCTTTGACATTTTTGGGGCTTTCCTCTGACACCGCCTCTTATATAGGTCCTTGATGGCAGGAAGCTTGGCCCCAGTGATGTACTGGGCCGTACGCACTACCCTCTGTAGCGCCTTATGGTCAGATGCAGAGCAGTTGCCATACCAGGCGGTGATGCAACCGGTCAGGATGCTCTCTGGTGCAGCTGTAGAACTTTTTGAGGATCTGGGGACCAATGCCAAATCTTTTCAGTCTTCTGAGGGGTAAAATGGGTTGTTGTGCCCTCTTCACGACTGTCTTGGTGTGTTTGGACCATGATAGTTTGTTGGTGATGTGGACACCAAGGAACTTAACTCTCGACCCGCTCCACTACAGCCACTTCGATGTTAATGGGGGCCTGTTCGGCCCTCCTTTTCCTGTAGTCCACGATCAGCTCCTTTGTCTTGCTCACATTGAGGGAGAGGTTGGCACCATACTGCCAGGTCTCTGACCTCCTCCCTATAAGCTGTCTCATTGTTGTCGGTGATGAGGCCCAACACTGTTGTGTAGTCAGCAAACTTAATGATGGTGTTGGAGTCGTGTTTGCCCACGCAGTCGTGGGTGAACAAGGAGTACAGGAGTGGACTAAACACACACCCCTGAGGGGCCCCAGTGTTGAGGATCAGCATGGCAGACATGTTATTGCCTATCCTTACCACCTGGGGGCGGCCCGTCAGGAAGTCCAGGATCCAGTTGCAGAGGGAGGTGTTGAGTCCCAGCGTCCTTAGCTTAGTTATGAGCTTTGTGGGCACTATGGTGTTGAACGCTGAGCTGTAGTCAATGAACAGCATTCTCACGTAGGTGTTCCTTTTGCAATTGAGATTTCGTCATCTGTGGATCTGTTGGGGCAATATGCGAATTGGAGTGGGTCTAGGGTATCCGGTAGGATGCTGTTAATGTGAACCATGACCAGCCTCAATGCTTTGAGAAAACATCCTGGTAATCCGTCTGGCCCCGCGGCTTTGTGAATGTTGACCTGTTTAAAGGTCGTGCTCACATCGGCGACCGAGACTGTTAGCACACAGTCGCCCGGAACAGCTGGTGCTCTCATGCATGCTTCAGTGTTCCTTGCCTCAAAGCAAACATTAAAAGCGTTTAGCTCGTCTGGTAGGCTCGCGTCACTGGGCAGCTCTTGTCTGGGTTTCCCTTTGTAGTCCGTAATAGTTTAAGCCCTGCCACATCTGACGACCGTCAGAGCCGGTGTAGTAGGATTCAATTCAATCCTGTTTTGATGCTTTGCTTGTGGATTTCTTGTAGGATTAGTGTCCCGCTCCTTGAAAGCGGTAGCTCTAGCCTTTATCTCGATGCGGATGTTGCCTGTAATTCATGGCTTCTGGTTGGGATATGTACGTACGGTCACTGTGGTGACGATTTTGTCATTGCACTTAACTTCTCTAGGATATGTGGGACGCTAACGTCCCACTTGGCCAAAAGCCAGTAAAAATGCAGAGCGCCAAATTCAAATATATTACTATAAAAATCAAACTGTCATGAAATCACACATGAAAGACACCAAATTAAAGCTACACTTTTTGTGAATCCAGCCAACATGATTTCAAAAAGGATTTACGGCGAAAGCACACCAAACGATTATGTTAGGTCAGTACATAGCCACAGAAAAACACAGCCATTTTTCCAGCCAAAGAGAGGAGTAACAAAAAGCAGAAATAGAGATAAAATGAATCACTAACCTTTGATAATCTTCATCAGATGACACTCATAGGACTTCATGTTACACAATACATGTATGTTTTGTTCGGTAAAGTTCATATTTATATCCAAAAATCTGAGTTTAGGCGGGACGCTACTCTCACTTGGCAAAAAGCCAGAGAAAATGCAGAGCGCCAAATTCAAATGAATTACTATAAAAATCAAACTTTCATTAAATCACACATGAAATATACCAAATTAAAGCTACACTGGTTGTGAATCCAGCCAACATGTCAGAATTCAAATAGGGTTTTCGGCAAAAGCAAACGATGCTCTTATCTGAGTTAGCACCATTGTAAACAAAGAGAGATAAGCATATTTCAACTCTGCAGGCGTGACACAAAACGCAGAAATAAAAATATAATTCATGCCTTACCTTTGACGAGCTTCTGTTGTTGGCACTCCAATATGTCCCATAAACATCACAAATGGTCCTTTTGTTCAATTAATTCCATCGATATATATCCAAAATGTCCATTTATTTGGCGCCTTTGATCCAGAAAAACACTGCTTCCAACTTGCTCAAACGTGACTACAAAATATCTCAAAGGTTACCTGTAAACTTTGCCAAAAAATGTCTAACTACTTTTGTAATACAACTTTAGGTATTTTTTTACGTTAATAATCGATAAAATTGAAGACGGGATGATCTGTGTTCAATACAGGATTAAAACAATCTGTAGCATGCTTTCTGGTTATGCGTTTCTATCTAACAGGACACTTCAAGTGACTTTGATTCAAAATGGCCGTACTTCTTCATTACACAAAGGAAAAACCCTCAACTAATTTCTGAAGACTGTTGACATCCAGTGGAAGCGGTAGGAACTGCAAGAAGGTCAATTAGTCAAAGAAGGTCAAAATCTGTATTCCCAATGAAAATCCATTGAAAAGAGAGTGACCTCCAAAAAAAAAAAAAATCTGGTTTGTCCTCGGGGTTTCGCCTGCTAAATAAGTTCTGTTATACTCACAGACACGATTCAAACAGTTTTAGAAACTTCAGAGTGTTTTCTATCCAAATCTACTAACAATATGCATTCAACTCAGGCAGTTGAATTTGGGTATGCTTTCCATCCAAACGTGAAAATGCTGCCCCCTATCCTAGAGAAGTTAATGATGAAGCCGGTGACTGAGGTGGTATAATCCTCAATGCCATAGGATGAATCCCGGAACATATTCCAGTCTGTGCTAGCAAAACAGCCCTGTAGCTTAGCATCAGCGTCATCTGACCACTTCCTTGTTGAGTGAGTCACTGGTACTTCCTGCTTTAGCTTTTGCTTGTAAGCAGGAATCAGGAGGATAGAATTATGGTCAGATTTGCCAAATGGAGTGTGGGGGGGGGGGGGGAAGCTTTGTACGTGTCTCTGTGTGTGGAGTAAAGGTGGTCTCGAGTTTTTTTTCTTTCTCCCCCTGGTTGCACTTGTGACATGCTGGTAGAAATGAGGTAAAACGGTTTTTAGTTTCCCTGCATTAAAGTCCCCGGCCACTAGGAGCGCCGCTTCTGGATGAGCATTTTCTTGTTTGCTTATGGCCTTATACAGCTGGTTGAGTGCGGTCTTAGTGCCATCATTGGTTTGTGGTGGTAAATAGACGGCTACGAGTAATATAGATAGTGTGGTCTACAGCTTATCATAAGGTACTCTACCTCAGGTGAGCAATACCTCGAGACTTCTTTAATATTAAGCTGTTTTTGACAAATAGACACACACCCCCGCCCCTCGTCTTACCAAACGTGCTTCTCTGTCCTGCCGGTTCTATATTATCCGTGTCGTCGTTCAGCCACGACTCGGTGAAACATAAGATATTACCGTTTTTAATTTTCCGTTGGTAGGATAATCTTGATGGTAGGTCATCCATTTTATTTGGCAGTGGGGGTTTACTCACTCGCCTACAAATTCTCAGAAGGCAGCCCGACCTCCATCCCCTTTTTCTCCGTCTTTTCTTTACGTAAATGACAGGGATTTGGGCCAGTTTCTGAGAAAGCAGTATATCCTTTGCGTCGGACTTGTTAAAGAAAAAACCTTCTTCCAGTACGAGGTGAGTAATTGCTGTTATTTTCGGTCATAAGAGACAGTAGCAGCAAATTTATGTGCAAAATAAGTTAAAATATAAGTTAAACAACGCGAAAAAAAACGAACAAAATAACACAGTTGGTTAGAGCACGTAAAACGTCAGCCATCCCCTCCGGCGCCATTCTACCCACTGTAGCAATGAGGTTTGTGCAGTAAGCTATAGGCCCAATACATTATCACCTCATATTGGCTTTGCTTGAATTGCCCTGCCAATGCATTGTTGTTCTGGACATTTTTTTTTACAATTCTGTTTCAAAATTTGAGGTAGGCTATATGATCACACCGGTTATAGCTCCGTTGTTGTATTACTTGTGAAGCACAGCTGAGTGAGCATACATTTAAATAATTTACTGTTTATTTTATTGGGCTGATGGCGCCTGCATCTGATGGTCAGTCTCAGCTGATGGGGTGAGCAGCAGACTGAGGGTCCGCCTCAACATCCCTCCGCTCTCCCTGTCCTCCACTGACACTGACCAAAAAGGGACACAGTCTTCCATATGATGGCGAAACTCGGGTTGCACTGCATTATTTCTGCCTCATGCACAAGTTCATGTCGTTACTCCTATGAACAGAGAAAGTGAAATATTCCTTGATATTAAAAAAGACCCAAGATAATAATAATAACATCAACACAAGCCTATAGATACACTACTTATTCATTACTGCTGCAGTGTTTGCTTGTAGCGCTGAGTGGAAATGGGAAGAATGCTCATTTTATGGCTTATAAAAGTGTTGAATATAAAGTGTTGACAGTGCTGAGTAAGTACTTAAACATTAAGTCACTCATAAAAACAGCATCTCGTTGCTGTAGTCGTTGACAGTCTCTCTCTCTTCACGGTTTTAAACGTTTTGAAATCTGTCTTAACTTTGCTGTAGCTTTCTTTTATATCTGCCACATCACTGCAGACAGTCATCTGAGCCACCCGATTGGCCAGCGGTAGGCCTATAGTGCACATGATTTGTGTCACTTCTCTTGCGTTCCGTGCAAGCAGTCAGGGTATATGCAGCAGTTTGGGTCGCCTTGGCGAACTGTGTGAAGACCATTTATTCCTAACAAAGACCGTAATTAATTTGCCAGAATTGTACATAATTATGACAACATTGAAGGTTGTACAATGTAACAGCAATATTTAGACTTAGGGTTGCCACCCGTTAGATAAAATACGGAACGGTTCCGTATTTCACTGAAAGAATAAATGTTTTGTTTTCAAAATGATAGTTTCCGGATTTGACCATATTAATGACCTAAGGCTCGTATTTCTGTGTGTTATTATGTTATAACTAAGTCTATGATTTGATAGAGCAGTCTGACTGAGCGGTGGTAGGCAGCAGCAGGCTCGTAAGCATTCATTCAAACAGCACTTTCGTGTGCTTCAAGCATTGAGCTGTTTATGACTTCAAGCCTATCAACTCCCGAGATTAGGCTGGTGTAACCGATGTGAAATGGCTAGCTAGTTAGCGGGGTGCGCGCTAATAGCGTTTCAATCGGTGACGGCACTCGCTCTGAGACCTTGAAGTAGTTGTTCCCCTTGCTATGCAAGGGCCGCGGAATTTGTGGAGCAATGGATAACGATGCTTCGAGGGTGGCTGTTTTCGATGTGTTCCTAGTTCGAGCGAGGAGAGGGGCGAAAGCTAAACTGTTACACTGGCAATACTAAAGTGCCTATAAGAACATCCAATAGTCAAAGGTATATGAAATACAAATGGTATAGAGATAAATAGTCCTATAATTCCTATAATAACTACAACCTAAAACTTCTTACCTGGGAATATTGAAGACTCATGTTAAAAGGAACCAGCCTCCCGGTTGGCGCAGTGGTCTAAGGCACTGCATCGCAGTGCTAGCTGTGCCACCACAGACTCTCGCTCGAGCCCAGGCTCTGTCGCAGCTGGCCGCAACCGGGAGGTCCATGGGGCGACGCACAATTCGTCCAGCGTCGTCCGGGTTAGGGAGGGTTTGGCCGGTAGGGATATCCTTGTCTCATCGCGCACTAGCGACTCCTGTGGCGGGCCGGGCGCAGTGCGCGCTGACCAGGTCGCTAGGTGTACGGTGTTTCCTCTGACAGATTGGTGCGGCTGGCTTCGGGTTGGATGCGCGCTGTGTTAAGAAGCAGTGCGGCTTGGTTGGGTTGTGTTTCGGAGGACGCATGGCTCTCGACCTTTGTCTCTCCCGAGCCCGTACGGGAGTTGTAGCGATGAGACAAGACAGTAACTACTAACAATTGGATACCACGAAATTGGGGAGAAAAAGGGGGTAAAAAAATATATATAAAAAAATAAAATAAAGGAACCACCAGCTTTCATATGTTCTCATGTTCTGAGCAAGGAACTTAAACGTTAGCTTTTTTACATGGCACATATTGCACTTTTACTTTCTTCTCCAACACTTCGTTTTTGCATTATTTATTTATTGATGTATTATAATAAGTTAAAATAAAAGTGTTCATTCAGTATTGTTGTAATTGTCATTATTACAAAAAAATAAAAAAATAAAAAGAATCGGCCTTTTTTGGTCCTCCAATAATTGGTATCGGCGTTGAAAAATCATAATCGGTCGACCTCTACCACTACTATCAGTAGCACTGTATCCATTGAATAGCAGGCTAATGTTAGTGGTTTCTTTGCAACACTTGCAGATTCCTTCCAAACGACTCATTGTTTAACTTGCGATTTCCAACTTGTTGGGTAATCTTTATGGCCGATGAGCACCGATATGTTTTATCTATATAATTTCTCCTCGTTACTTCTCTTAATTTGACAAGGATTAAAAAGGATTTGCCAGTAGATTGTCGACTTGATGACTGCTAGCTAAGACTTTGAAAGTTAGATGTTGACATGATCAGTCCAATCAAAGCTACTGTAGATATAATGTGATTTGATGTCATTTTATCTGTGGCCAATGACCTTGAGCCTTCTTGGATGGGCACTAATAATCTAAGTCTATAGCAGAACCCAAAGGGCTCAAATTCTTGATGTCTACCCTTACTAAAGGCGGGTGACGTAGTGTCCACATGAGTGACAGAACACTGAGCCAATCACGGTGCAATGTTGAGCCAATCACGGTGCAATGCTCCTATTTTCAGCTGGCCTGCCCCACCACCACAGAAAGCACTGAGCTAGGCTGAAACGCCTGCATTTTGGAGCTGCCTGTTTGCATGCGGCTTTATTAACTCAATTATATATACACAACCGTTCAAAAGTTTGGGCTCACTTAGAAATGTCCTTGTTTTTGTCCATTAAAATAACATCAAATTGATCAGAAATACAGTGTAGACATTGTTAGTGTTGTAAATGACTATTGTAGCTGGAAACCGCTGATTTTTAATGGAATATCTACGTAGGCGTACAGAGGCCCATTATCAGCAACCATCACTCCTGTGTTCCAATGGCATGTTGTGTTAGCTAATCCAAGTTTATCATTTTAAAAGGCTAATTGATCATTAGAAAACCCTTTTGCAATTGTTAGCACAGCTGAAAACTGTTGTGCTAATTAAAGATGCAATAAAACTTGCCTTCTTCAGACTAGTTGAGTATCTGGAGCATCCAGCATTTGTGGGTTCGATTACAGGCTCAAAATGGCCAGAAACAAAGACTTTTCTTCTGAAACTCGTCAGTCTATTCTTGTTCAGAGAAATGAAGGCTATTCCATGCGAGAAAATGCCAAGAAACTGAAGATCTCATACAACGCTGTGTACTACTCCCTTCACAGAACAGCGCAAACTGGCTCTAACCAGAATAGAATGAGGAGTGGGAGGCCCCGGTGCACAACTGAGCAAGAGGACAAGTACATTAGTGTGTCTAGTTTGAGAAACAGACGCTTCACAAGTCCTCAACTGGCAGCTTTATTAAATAGTACCCGAAAAACAGCAGTCTCAACGCCAACAGTGAAGAGGCGACTCCAGGATGCTGGCCTTCTAGGCAGAGTTGCAAAGAAAAAGCCATATCTCAGACTGGCCAATATAAAAAGAAAAGATTAAGATGGGCAAAAGAACACAGACACTGGACAGAGGAAGATTGGAAAAAACTTATGGACAGACAAATCTAAGTTTGAGGGGTTCGGATTACAAAGAAGAACATTCGTGAGACTCAGAAAAAATGAAAAGATGCTGGAAGAGTGCTTGACGCCATCTGTCAAGCATGTTGGAGGCAATGTGATGGTCTGGGGATGCTTTGGTGGTGGTAAAGTTGGATATTTGTACAGGGTAAAAGGGATCTTGAAGAAGGAAGGCTATCACTCCATTTTGCAACGCCATGCCATACCCTGTGGATGGCACTTAATTGGAGCCAATTTCCTCCTACAACAGGACAATGACCCAAAGCACAGCTCCAAACTATGCAATAACTATTTAGGGAAGAAGCAGTCAGCTGGTATTCTGTCTATAATGGAGTGGCCAGCACAGTCACCAGATCTCAACCCTATTGAGCTGTTGTGGGAGCAGCTTGACCGTATGGACCGTAAGAAGTGCCCATCAAGCCAATCCAACTGGTGGGAGGTGCTTCAGGAAGCATGGGGTGACATCTCTTCAGATTACCTCAACAAATTGACAACTAGAATGCCAAAGGTCTGCAAGGTTGTAATTGCTGCAAATGGAGGATTCTTTGACGAAAGCAAAGTTTGAAAAACACAATTATTATTTCAATTAAAAATAAATATTTATAACCTTGTCAACGTCTTCACAATATTTCCTATTCATTTTGCAACTAATTTCATGTATGTTTTCCTGGAAAAACCCAGAACTTTTGAACGGTAGTGTATATTTCTTTACATTGTTTGCAAACTGATATGTGACGTGTATCCCACATGATATTATTATAGGCAAGGCTAAATCCACAAAACCAGTCTGTTTCATTTAGTTTGTGTTAACCTCCTTGTTCTATTGTAACTTTTTATACATCATTTGTATTCCGTCTTCGATATCCAGATTTACGTTTTTGTTTTTCATATTCGACTCGCTGAGCTCTCCATGGTCATCCGCTGTTATATAAAGCATGAAAGGAATTTCATGATGACAGTCGTCATTTGTATATGAAACTTGAAAATTCCTCTTGTCCGCATTCCGTTGGTGTAATTGTCAGCAGCACAGTCGTGTTGTTTAGAGTGCCTTGCCCCAAATAATCTGGCTGTGTTGTAGGCCTATTTCTCTCTCCTGTTCATTTTGTTCCTGGTTGCTAAGTCTCAGCAGTGGCGCGGTGCTATGGTTAGGTCAACAGTGTTGTGATCGCGGGGGCTATGTGACACTTCAGCTTAACTGGCTCTCTTCTATATCCATATCTTTCAATGGAAAATTCCAAAGTAATGCAGGCCAGACACGTCACCCCTCCAAGTAGATTACTGTAACTATAACTGTACATGTCAAGACCCAGCCAGTAGTTCCAACTACAACTGGCTGTTGAATTAAGTGTGTGAGGAAATGAGTTGTGCTAGTCATTATGATAGTGTGTCCAAACTCCTCTATTTGTGCTCAGTTTATCAGGCTTGCCAAATGATGTTCTCTCAAACATCCTGCAGGCGCCAGCTTTTATAGGCCAGCATAGCTCTCTCTTCCAGTTTTGATTTCGGACCGATTTCCTTATTTTGAGTCCATTTGCATGGAGAGGGACTTGATGTTCCCAAAGCATTTGGGTTTGTGGCGTGAGACCGGGAGTGTGAACTCAATGCCTCATGACCTTTCTCCCTCATTTGGGCCTTTCTGTTTTTACTGTGTAATACCAGTTTGTGTGTGTGGTGTTCATTCTGTGTGTGTGGTGTTCATTCTTTGTGTGTGTGTGTGGTGTTCATTCTGTGTGTGTGTGGTGTTCATTCTGTGTGTGTGTGTGTGTGTGTGGTCATTCTGTATGTGTGTGTGGTCATTCTGTGTGTAGTGTGTGGTGGTCATTCTGTGTGTGGTGTTCACTGTGTGTGTAGTGTGGTGGTTATTCTGTGTGTGTGTGTAGTGTGGTGGTCATTCTCTGTGTGTGTGTGGTGTTCGTTTGTGTGTGTGTGTGTGTGTGTGTGTGTGGTCATTCTGTGTGTAGTGTGTGGTGTTCATTCTGTGTGTATTGTGTGTGTTTTTCAAGTGTGTCCCTGCTCCAGATGCTGGGCCTCGTACCCACAGTGGGGTGGAGGGGTGCTAGAACACCGTGTGCCTGGCTCTTCCTTTTCCTGTCCGCTAGCCGGAAATGGGCCCGCAGCTTGCTCTCAGATGGCCACCTTTCTATTATCTCGGCCAAGAACAGAGAGGGGGAAGAGTAGCTTCAGATATTACCACTATTCCCAGAATGTGAAGCCAGCTCACAAGGATGTTTAAGCATGCAGCCACCACTATGCTTGAAAATATGGAGAGTGGTACTCAGTAATGTGTTGTGTTGGATTTGCCCCAAACATCATGCTGTGTATTCAGGCCAAAAATGTAATTGCTGTGAAATGTTTTTTTTGCAGTGTTACTTTGTGTGTGTGTTTTTTAAAACTTTTTAACAATACTAAACATACAAACGACAACATACAGATGCACACAAACATCCACAACATCAACCCTGCCCAGAACCACCTGATAACAGCACCATCTCCAGTACCAGTAACACTCTCCCCCACATGGCCTCAAACTGCACCATGTTGTTCCTCTCTGTCGCCCACACGCACTTTCAACATTTAGATAATAATGCATTTGACCTTTCCATTGTGTTAACGATGGGGAATTGGTTGATTTCCAGTTAGGTATACATTTTTTTCAAGATTATTGATGAGAAACGAATCGCCCTAATGCACCCTCATATGCCAGGGCTTGAAATATGCGGACAGATGGATTGTAGTGCCAGAATATTTGTTATTCTGTACAGGCTTCCTTCTGTTCACTCTGTCAATTAGGTTAGTATTGTGGACTAACTACAATGTTGTTGATCCATCCTCAGTTTTCTCCTATCACAGCCATTAAACTCAAACTGTTTGAAAGTCACCATTGACCTCATGGTGAAATCCCTGAAATCCTCTCCGGCAACTGAGTTGGGAAGGATTCCTGTATCTTTGTGGTAACTGGGTGTATTTTTTTTTATATATTTTTTAAAATTTTATCCCATTTTCTCCCCAATTTTCGTGGTATCCAATCGCTAGTAATTACTACCTTGTCTCATCGCTACAACTCCCGTACGGGCTCGGGAGAGACGAAGGTCGAAAGCCATGCGTCCTCCGAAGCACAACCCAACCAGCCGTACTGCTTCTTAACACAGCGCGCCTCCAACCCGGAAGCCAGCCGCACCAATGTGTCGGAGGAAACACCGTGTACCTGGCCCCCTTGGTTGGCGCGCACTGCGCCCGGCCCGCCACAGGAGTCGCTGGAGCGCGATGAGACAAGGATATCCCTACCGGCCAAACCCTCCCTAACCCGGACGACGCTATGCCAATTGTGCGTCGCCCCACGGACCTCCCGGTCGCGGCCGGCTGCGACAGAGCCTGGGCGCGAACCCAGAGACTCTGGTGGCGCAGTTAGCACTGCGATGCAGTGCCCTAGACCACTGCGCCACCCGGGAGGCCCGTAACTGGGTGTATTGGTACAACATCGAAAGTGTAATTAATAACTTCACCATGCTTAAAGGGATATTCAATATCTGCTTAAAAAATGCTATTTTTTTTTTACCCATCTACCAATTAGGTGCCTAATTGGCATTGGAAAACCTCTCTGGTCTTTGTGGTTGAATCTGTGTTTGAAATTCACTGCTCGACTGAGGGACCTTACAATTATCTGTATGTGTGGGGTACAGAGATGAGGTAGTCATTAAAAAATCATGTTGCACAAAGAGTGAGTCCATGCAACTTATTATGTGCATTGATAAGGACCTTATTATTCCTGAACTTATTCAGGCTTGCCAGAACAAAGTGGTGGAATACTTATTGACTCAAGACATTTCATTTTTTTATTAATTTTGAAAACCATAATTCCACATTGTGGGGTATTTAATTACATTTAAATTCAGGCTGTAACAAAACAAAATGTGGAAAAGGTCAAGGGGTGTGAATACTTTCTGAAGGCACTGTAGCCCTCAAGGAATTGAGTTTGACACCCCGGGCACCCTCATAGATATCATCCTAACCAACTTGCCCTCTAAATACACCTCTGCTGTTTTCAACCAAGATCTCAGCGATCACTGCCTCATTGCCTGCATCCGTAATGGGTCAGCGGTCAAACGAACTCCACTCATCACTGTCAAACGCTCCCTGAAACACTTCAGCGAGCAGGCCTTTCTAATCGACCTGGCCGGGGTATCCTGGAAGGATATTGATCTCATCCCGTCAGTAGAGGATGCCTGGTTATTTTTTTTTAATGCCTTCCTCACCATCTTAAATAAGCATGTCCCATTCAAGAAATGTAGAACCAGGAACAGATATAGCCCTTGGTTCTCTCCAGACCTGACTGCCCTTAACCAACACAAAAACATCCTATGGCGTTCTGCATTAGCATCGAACAGACCCTGTGATATGCAACTTTTCAGGGAAGCTGGAAACCAATATACACAGGCAGTTAGAAAAGCCAAGGCTAGCTTTTTCAAGCAGAAATTTGCTTCCTGCAACACAAACTCAAAAAAGTTCTGGGACACTGTAAAGTCCATGGAGAATAAGAACACCTCCTCCCAGCTGCCCACTGCACTGAGGACAGGAAACACTGTCACCACCGATAAATCCACTATAATTGAGAATTTCAATAAGCATTTTTCTACGGCTTGCCATGCTTTCCACCTGGCTACCCCTACCCCGGTCAACAGCACTGCACCCCCCACAGCAACTCGCCCAAGCCTTCCCCATTTCTCCTTCTCCCAAATCCAGTCAGCTGATATTCTGAAAGAGCTGCAAAATCTGGACCCCTACAAATCAGCCGGGCTAGACAATCCGGACCCTTTCTTTCTAAAATGATCTGCCGAAATTGTTGCAACCCCTATTACTAGCCTGTTCAACCTCTCTTTCGTGTCGTCTGAGATTCCCAAAGATTGGAAAGCAGCTGCAGTCATCCCCCTCTTCAAAGGGGGGGACACTCTTGACCCGAACTGCTACAGACCTATATCTATCCTACCCTGTCTTTCTAAGGTTTTCGAAAGCCAAGTCAATAAACAGATTACCGACCATTTCGAATCCCACCATACCTTCTGCGCTATGCAATCTGGTTTCAGAGCTGGTCATGGGTGCACCTCAGCCACGCTCAAGGTCCTAAACGATAACCTAACCGCCATCGATAAGAAACAATACTGTGCAGCCGTATTCATTGACCTGGCCAAGGCTTTCGACTCTGTCAATCACCACATCCTCATCGGCATACTCGATAGCCTTGGTTTTTCAAATGATTGGCTCGCCTGGTCACCAACTACTTCTCTGATAGAGTTCAGTGTGTCAAATCGGAGGGCCTGTTGTCCGGGCAGTCTCTATGGGGGTGCTATGGGGGTTCCACAGGGTTCAATTCTTGGACCGACTCTCTTCTCTGTATACATCAATGATGTCGCTCTTGCTGCTGGTGAGTCTCTGATCCACCTCTATGCAGACGACACCATTCTGTATACTTCTGGCCCTTCTTTGGACACTGTGTTAACAACCCTCCAGACGAGCTTCAATGCCATAACTCTCCTTCCGTGGCCTCCAATTGCTCTTAAATACAAGTAAAACTAAATGCATGCTCTTCAACCGATCGCTGCCTGAACCTGCCTGCCCGTCCAGAGTAGTGATGTTGGACTTAGCATATGTGGACAACTACAAATACCTAGGTGTCTGGTTAACTGTAAACTCTCCTTCCAGACTCACATAAAACATCTCCAATCCAAAGTTAAATCTAGAATTGGCTTCCTATTTCGCAACAAAGCATCCTTCACTCATGCTGCCAAACATACCCTTGTAAAACTGACCATCCTACCGATCCTCGACTTCGGCGATGTCATTTACAAAATAGCCTCCAATACCCTACTCAATAAATTGGATGCAGCCTATCACAGTGCCATCTGTTTTGTCACCAAAGCCCCATATACTACCCACCACTGCAACCTGTACGCTCTCGTTGGCTGGCCCTCGCTTCATACTCGTCGCCAAACCCACTGGCTCCAGGTCATCTACAAGACCCTGCTAGGTAAAGTCCCCCCTTATCTCAGCTCGCTGGTCACCATAGCAGCACCCATCTGTAGCACGCGCTCCAGGAGGTATATCTCTCTGGTCACCCCAAAACCAATTCCTCCTTTGGCTGCCTCTCCTTCCAGTTCTCTGCTGCCAATGACTGGAATGAACTACAAAAATCTCTGAAACTGGAAACACTTATCTCCCTCACTAGCTTTAAGCACCAGCTGTCAGAGCAGCTCACAGATTACTGCACCTGTACATAGCCCATCTATAATTTAGCCCAAACAACTACCTCTCCCCCTACTGTATTTATTTATTTATTTTGTTCCTTTGCACCCCATTATTTATATTTCTACTTTGCACATTCTTCCACTGCAAATCTACCATTCCAGTGTTTTACTTGCTATATTGTATTTACTTGGCCACCATGGCCTTTTTTTGCCTTTACCTCCCTTATCTCACCTCATTTGCTCACATTGTATATAGACTTATTTTTCTACTGTATTATTGACTGTATGTTTGTTTTACTCCATGTCTAACTCTGTGTTGTTGTATGTGTCGAACTGCTTTGCTTTATCTTGGTCAGGTCGCAGTTGTAAATGAGAACTTGTTCTCAACTTGCCTACCTGGTTAAATAAAGGTGAAATAAATGTTTAAAAAATACGCTGACCTGTTATTTCAGTGCCATTATGTTAGTTAACCCTCCCCTAAGGTCTTTGACACCTGAAGCGTTGTCTCTGTCAATGTCAGGTCAGCAGGAGGGCTCAGCTTAGTTGTAGGCGGGTGCCCCTCGTTGGGTCTTTGACAGGCGCTAGGCTATTTATAAAATCCATGTCTTATTTATTATATGATGAACATGTTAGGCTAATTCCTAGAACCTAGAAGGCAAATTCCCTGGCTTTTGTGGATGGTGTGAGATGAGAGAGGTGGGAATATTTGCTTTCTTTGTCTCAGTGTTGGTGTTTCTGTGGTTCTTTATCTAAGCCAAAGGAAGTATCTGATTATCTGATATGAATACTCAGGCTGAGTTCCAAATGGCACCCTACTACCTATACAGTGCACTACCTTTAGTGCAGTAAATAGGGAATAGGGTGCCACTGTGTCCCTGATCAGTGCTCTGACTTTGACCTCCTGTTGATGAGTCGAGTATGGTCACTCATTGATGAGTCATTTTGCTCAAATGGTTTTGGTTCGCTTGAAATGGTTCAATAGATATCTTGTACTAACTCCCACTCCATTGTCTTTCTGTCTCTGTTCAGGTGGCCATCAAAATAGTGGACAAGACCCAGCTGGACGATGAGAACCTGAAGAAGATCTTCAGGGAGGTGCAGATCATGAAGATGCTGAGGCACCCTCACATCATTCGTCTCTACCAGGTCAGTAGATCACAGCTCCGGGGTGGAGTTTGCCCTAAGTACAGATCTAGGATCCCCTCCCACAACCATAACCTTAACCGTTTGTATGGAGATTGCAAATCTGACCCAAGATCAGTGTCTACAGGCAACTTCACCCTAAACCGGATCCACACTGCTGATGCCGTGTGTTTAGTGATGTTGACTGCAGCGGTTATATTGTCAATGCAAATGTCTGTCTCATCAGGTAATGGAGACCGAGAGGATGATCTACCTGGTAACAGAGTATGCCAGTGGCGGGGAGATTTTTGGTAAGTCTGTCTTTTGTAGCAAGCCATTGTCTTTTTGTATGCTCACATAGTCACATTTGACCTCTCCACTTGTGCACAATTGTATGGTTTACTACCTATGTCAATGGCTCTGACTAGTGACTATCTGTTTGTCTGTGATCCTGGGTTTGACGTCGTCATTGTTTCAATGTGATGTGAAGTGGTGGATCTCGGGGAGATGCAGAGTAAAACCCCTGTAAAAGGCAAATGAACTGAATTTGAACTTTGGCCTCTCACCTGTCTGTGTTCAGACCACCTGGTGGCCCACGGCAGGATGGCGGAGAAGGACGCGCGGCGGAAGTTCAAGCAGATCGTGGCGGCCGTCCACTTCTGCCACTGCCGCAACATCGTCCACCGAGACCTGAAGGCCGAAAACCTGCTCCTGGATCACAACCTCAACATCAAGATTGCAGGTATAGTTTTTCACTTGATTTCTAGGAGTGTGTTGGGGTAGATCACGGGAAGAGAAGGTTGATTTCTAGGAGTGTGTTGGGGTAGATCACGGGAAGAGAAGGTTGACCCCCCCCCCCCTCGCTTATCTCCTTTTTTCCCCCTCTCTTTTTTTGAACTTCCCTCCTCTGCCCATGGTAGACTTTGGCTTCAGTAACCTGTTCTCCAGAGGCCAGCTACTAAAGACCTGGTGTGGGAGTCCTCCCTATGCTGCCCCAGAGCTCTTCGAAGGGAAGGAGTACGACGGACCCAAAGTGGACATCTGGGTCAGTGTCCTAGTCTTAGTAATGCTAGTTCCTATAAGAAACGACCACAGCTACTCCTCATAGCCTACACTGGACCATGGCTACGTCCAAATTCACACTTCCCGGCATAGATTTAACAACGGTGGACATTCCTTCCAGCCCATACTTACACCCCAATCCAGTGCTTTCAAATCCAAGATAGGGAGTGTGTCTATGCCCACTTTTGGAAAAGGGTTGAGAATCTCACCTATGAGGGATTACTCCTCCTCATCCTTTTCCTCTTTCTCTCTCTCTTTCTCTCTCGCTCTCTCTCTTTCTCTGTGTAGAGTTTGGGCGTGGTGCTGTATGTTCTGGTGTGCGGTGCCTTGCCGTTTGACGGCAGCACCCTCCAGAACCTGAGGGCCCGGGTGCTGAGCGGGAAGTTCCGCATCCCCTTCTTCATGTCCACAGGTGAGACCCGATGCCAGCACTAGTACCTTGCAAGTTGAAACAATGGTGTCTTCTACGGGGTCTGACTGGCTGCTGTGAGGTGTGTTGCTCTTCTGACGCCGTGTTCTGTCTGACAGACTGTGAGTACCTGATCCGACACATGCTGGTGCTGGAGCCCAGTAGACGCCTCTCCATGGAGCAGATCTGTAAGAACAAGTGGATGAAGCAGGGAGACCCCGACCCAGAGTTTGAGAGGGTGAGTTCCCGAACTCTGGGTCCATCGAGCTGCTTTTGGATGATCTGGCAAGACTGCTCTGATTCATTGTCTTTGATTTCAATGGACTCAATGAAGAATGGACCCAACGTTGTAATGGATTTTCTGTCTCTCTCTCTCAGTTGATCGTGGAATGTGAGCAGGTGAAGTCTGAGCGGGAGACAGAGCTCATCAACGAGCAGGTGCTGATGGCCATGTCTGAGATGGGACTGGACCGCGAGCGCACACTCCAAGTGGGACCAACACACACACTAGACACAAGATTGTTGCAGCAGATACAAACGCTGTTGTGCATATGAAATGCCATTGGCTGACGGTTGTCTTGTTTCACCTCTCTTTCGCCCGTTCTCTCCAGTCTCTGCACACTGATGCGTATGATCACTACAGCGCCATCTACAGCCTGCTCTCTGACCGCCTGAAGAAACACAAGACCCTGCGCGTGGCCCCGCCCACGCCCCGCCCCATTGGCTACCCTCTCAACGCTGTACAGGTAACCTTTGCCCCTCGGATCTATAGATTCTAAGGAATTTGATTTGATTGGTTACTAAGATTATATGGAACGGATACCATATCATGGTTTAGTTATACAATTAGGTGTCTTTTTGGGGGTTAGAGGTATATAATGTGTGGAGCAAACTGGCCTAATGTAGTTCACTTTATAAAAAGATAAATAGTCTTTTTTTTTCTTTTTCTCCCCACCCCCTTCCGTCGGTTCACTCTCGCGCCTTTCTCCGGTAGTCAATACTTTACCTCAGATGCCTTTGTACTTCAGTGAATGATGAAGCCTACAAAAGAGGAATGGAAACGTCTCGTTGCAGCCAAGGACACATCACTAACATCAGAGCCATTCAAAGGAAAGAGCGATGTTTTAGCGAAATTTGATAGTTGTCTTTGACAACGAAGGAACTGAGTAGAAGGCTTGGGCTCCCAAATTGGTGCAGCGGTCTAAGGCACTGCATCTCAGTGCTTTAAGCGTCACTGCAGACACCCTGGTTCGATTCCAGGCTGTATCACAACCGGCCGTGATTGGGAGTCCCATAGGGCAGCGCACAATTCGCCAAGTGTCGTCCGGGTTTGGCTGGTGTAGGCCGTCATTGTAAATAATTTCTTAACTGACTTGCCTAGTTAAAGGTTAAAAACAATATTAAAAATACTGCGGTTTAATCAAATGCCAACCGGAGAGCGGAACAAGCGGCATTAGCTGCTTTACTACCTGCTTTACTACCGACAACGTTACCGGTCAAGCCCAATTGTTTGCCTATTTAACTAAACCTGTGCCATCTGAGGTGAAGAGTGGGATGTGTTTTAGGTTATTATCCTGCTGAAAGGTGAATTTGTAGTGTCTGGTGGAAAGCAGACTGAACCAGGTTTTACTCTAGGATTTTGTCTGTGCTTAGCTCCATTCTTTTTTTTACATTTTCTTTTTTTTATCCCCAGTCCTTTACGAATACAAGCATGCCCATAACATAATGCAGCCAACACTATGCATGAAAAAATGCAGAGTGATACTTAGTAATGTGTTGTATTGGTTTTGCCCTTAACATATCACTTTGTATTCAGGACAAAAGGTGAATTGCTTTGCCACATGTTTTGCAGTATTACTTTAGTGCCTTGTTGCAAATACGATACATGTTTTGGAATATTTTATTCTGCACAGGCTACCTTCCTTTCACTCTGTCAGTTAGGTTAGTATTTTGGAATAACTACAATGTTGTTGATCCATCCTTCTCCTATCACAGCCATTAAACTCTGTAACTGTTTTAAAGTCACCATTGGCATCATGGTGAAATCCCTGAGAGGTTTCCTTCCTCTCCGACAACTGAGTTAGGAAGGATGCCTGTATCTTTGTAGTGACTAGGTGTATTGATACACCATCCAAAGTGTAATTAACTTCACCATGCTCAAACCATCCGTTACGTTGAGGTGAACGGAGTGACCCACATCCCCCTATCAGCAGGCCAGAGCAGATTGCTAGCCAATCAGGTCGATCATTGAGTGACCTTAGCTGTGTGTGTGTACGTGTTTGTGTGTACGCATGTCTTTTTCCTGCAGACGGATCAGCAGGGTAATCCCGTTAGCATGAATGTCCCTCACGTCCAGCTGATCAACCCAGAGAACCAGATCGTTGAGGTTAGTGAGTCCACCCACATCCATTTCACAATCCTGCAATGCAGCTGCTCTAGTGACACTGACATGGTGGCCTGTTTGCTATGATCGCTTTAAGCTTAGCCTCCTGGCACACTTCTTTAGAGTCCAAGACAGACGTTTTTTATCTCGATACAAAATCATTTTTGGGTCACAATTTAAGTACCGTACTGCGATTTGTTTTCAATTAAATGGTCAAATAGAAACACAATTAGCTTTTTTAGCAAAGAGCAATTTCTCAAGCAAGAATTTTGCTTGGACTGTGGTCTAAACTACCTGTTGTTGGTAGTGACGTTTGGGAATCTCTATCTTATTGGTCTATTAGGTAATTTACCAGGCAGGCCAGAACTCCATCCCACCTAAACAGGCAGAAATTATCATAATTTTCACAATTTCACAGTATTATTCCAACCTCATAATGTGGAAATATATAAAACTGCACTGGGCCTTTTTATGTAGGAATTTAATAACTTTTTTATCTAGACTGCACAGCAATTGTGTTGTTTTGTGGGATCCTACACTAATATAACCCTGTGATTCACAAATATCCAACTCTGAATTACACAGATACACAATGGCATACCACATACACAAATGCAGAATCGAATGTATTGTTACACATACAGATATTGTTTGTCCTTTGCTGTGTAGCCGGACGGAAACATGGCCCTGGACAGTGATGACGCAGAGGAGCCGTCTCCAGAGGCCATGGCTCGCTACCTGTCCATGAGGCGTCACACTGTGGGCGTCCCAGACCCCAGGTACTCTATTCACCTTGTCTCTCCTGTCTGTCCGTCCGTCGGTCTGTCTCTCTATCTTGCCGTCTGGCTGGCTGTTTGTCTGGCCGTCTTTTATCAGTGTGTGTACCCTTGTGTGTGTGTGTGTACGTACGTGTGTCTGTGTACGTACGTGTGTGTGTGTACGTACGTGTGTGTGTGTGTGTACGTGTGTGTGCATGCGTGTGTGTGCATGCGTGTGTGTGCGTGCGTGCGTGTGTGTACGTGTGTGCTTGCATCTCCTTGCTGACTGTGTTCTCTATCAGGACGGAGATGCAGGAGGATCTGCAGAAGCTGCCCCCTGGGTTCCCCCGTGTGGCCCCCCAGCCCCCCTTCCCTATGCCCCCCACCATGGGCCACATGCACACACTGATGCCCACCCAGAACCCACACCTGCAGCCCACACAGCAGCTGGAATACAAGGTGAGGGATCAGAAAGTGTGTGTGTGTGGTATGACAGAGTATAGTTACATAGTCCATCTATATTTATATATGTGTGGGCTAAACTGATGTCCCTCCCGCTCTCTGTCCCTCCAGGAGCAGTCCCTGCTGCAGCCCCCCACCCTGCAGCTGCTGAATGGCATGGGACCCCTGGGCCGCAGGGCCTCGGATGGTGGGGCCAACATCCAGCTGCACGCCCAGCTACTGAAGAGGCCACGGGGACAGTCCCCTCTGGTCGCCAACCCTGTGAGTCCCTGCCCTCCCAATGTTAGTGTGTGTGTGTGTGTGTGTGTGTGTGTTTAAGAGCCAGAACTGGATTCAAATGCATGTGTATTTGTTATTTAAATACTTATTTTCTGTGTATAATGTAAATAAATAATGTAGTCCGGATCAACAATTTTCAAATAATTTCATATTAAATGACAACTATTTGAAAATATTTTCAAATACTTATGTACAAATCCATTATTTTAAATACTGGGTTCAAATGCATGGGAGTATTTATTTGTATTTGAAAATACACTGTATATTTGAGTATTTTCAAATGCATGCCATTACTTTCCCAGTGTATTTCCAAATACATCCCAGTATTCAACTACTAAATGTACTTCCAAATGCCTTTGAAAGTTATTGAGATATCCTAAATAGTATTTAAACCCAGGTCACTTAAGAGTATAGTTTTTGTCTAGTTCAGTCTACTATGCCATGTGCTCTGTCAGTGCCTATGTACCTGCTCTGTCTACTGAGGTGACAGTGGTTTTATACATCCCCCACCTGTTTTCAGTGTCACTGTCCAACATTGTTTTTCCTCATCATGTTCTCTCTCCTTCTCCCGTTCTCCCTCTCCCTCCCTCTTGCAGCACCCCATCCCGGCTGTGGCTCCGGTGGATGAGGAGGGTTCTGACGGGGAGCCCGACCAGGAGGCGGTGCAGAGGTAAGCCTGGGAGGGTGACGGGGACAGGGGGGCTTTGGAGCGTGACCGTAGAAGCGCTGGTGTTCCTGGGTTACTGGGAGTCGAGATGCAAGTAGGCTGCAGCACTGCTTTCTGCCACCGGGGGACCTGGCCACTGTTGTTCCGGTGCCCCCTTCTCATCACGCAACTGGCTTTCATAAGGCGATCAAGCAACTCCTCTCCAACTTCTACCAAATCTACCTCTCTAAATCTCCTCTTAAAATATCTCTCATTTCAAATTATGCCGCCAAATTATCCCGCCACTGCTTCGCTTACACTAAGCTTGCTCAAACAATCCAATCCTCAAATTGGAACGGGGGGTTGTGGGCGTTATCTGATGTGTGATTCGTCCTGCCTGAAGGAAGGGGGAGGGTGTTTTTTTCCCCCCTCCCCCAATGAGGACAGAGAGCTGACCAGTGCTGCTTCCTGTCTCCCTCCCCGCGGCCCAGGTACTTGGCGAACCGCTCCAAGCGGCACACGACGCACGCGCTCATGAGCACGGCGCACGGCGGTGAGCCGCTGGCAGACTCGCAGAGGCCCCAGGGCTCCCGACAGAGGGGGTGGGCCCCGGAGCAGCACTGCCGGTGAGGGGCCCCACACTGAGGCTGACAGACAGACACCCCACCCCAGGCCAGGGGGGGCATGCATGGGCCCCGACCCACAGCAACGAGGGAGCAGGGACAGTATCTAGAGATAGGGACACAAGCACTAAAGATGCACAGACACACATACACCCCCTTCACTGAGCCAAAAGTCCTCACTGGGGGTGGGTGCATGGGCCCCAGCATTCAGCGAGGCAGGGAAAGGGGCACAGGAACTTAGGAGACATTCACAGAGACACATATTCTCACGCTATAATGAGCTGAAAGTCCACACCAGGGGGGGCATGAATGGGCTCCAGCCAGCACACAGGAGCAGGGACCTGGACACCATTGCACCATGCAGGTTACACTATCATAGTCACCAGCTTGAAGCATACGACATGAGGACTTCTAGTGATCCAGGGGTAGGTTAGGTAACAGAACCAGTTACCAGAGCCTTGCGCCGGGCTCCGAGTTCTCCTGAGCTGCAGGTCAGCCGTTGGACAGTCTGGGTTCTGGAGAAGTTGCCATCTCATTGGCTGAGGACAGATATTATCGAGCGTCTCAGAGTAGGAGTGCTGACCTAGGATCAGCTCCCCATCTAATCTCGTTCATTGGGACCTTATCCGGCAAAACCGATCCTAAATCAGCACTCTGAGACGTTTGATACATGCGGCTGGTCTTCTGATACTGTTTGAACACGTTCAGCTCTGTTTAGGAGAAGCATCTTTATTATAATTATTCCAAGCTGTTCATTCTACAGCCAGTTTGAGTCAGCCTAGCTATTATCTGATTTCTCTAGCTAGCTATTATCTGATTTCTCTAGCTAGCTATTATCTGATTTCTCTAGCTAGCTATTCTCGGTATAGATTTTTTTCTTTTCTTGTTTGACTGCAACTGAAGGACGCTTCAGGTATTGGATTCTCCAAATGATCTTGCCGATCAGGTCTTGGTTTGGACTGGGTATGACGACACAGTGACGCAGTCCTGCTGTGTGTTGCTGTGGATCCTCTGTTCACGGTTCTAGGATCAGCTGTTTGTTTACAGTGACATTATGATCATGCAGAGAGACCAGAGGAGCTCATGTAAATGTGATTTTTCATTCTTTCATTTTTCTGTCTGTATGCGACTTCACCTCTGTATCCATTTCTATGTATGTCTGGCTCCTGTCTATGTGTCTGTTTGTTTGCGGCTCTGCGCTTTTCCCCAGGTCCATCTATAAGGACTGTAACACCCTGCACTTGCCCATGGAGCGTTTCTCCCCTGTGAGGCGCTTCTCCGATGGGGCCACCACCATCCAGGCCTTTAAGACCCACCTGGAGAACAGCAGCCTCATCAGGCAGCTCAAACAGGTACTGTACACCCCCACCTGGTTCTGTGCACCCCCACCTGGTGACTTTTTCCACATTTTATGTTACAGCCTTATTCTAAAATGGATTAAATAAACACAAATCCTCGTTAATCTACACACTATACCTCATAATGACGAAGCGAAAACGGGTTTTCACATATCTTTACAAATTTATGAAAAATAAAAAACGGATACCTTATTTACGTAAGTATTCAGTCCCTTTGCTATAAGACTTGAAATTGAGCTCAGGTGCATCCTGTTTACTTGATCATCCTTGAGATGTTTTTACAACTTGATTTGAGTCCACCTGTGGTAAATTCAATTGATCGGACATGATTTGGAAAGGCACACACCTGTCTATTTTAAGGTCCAAAGTTGACAGTGCATGTCAGAGCAAAAACCAATCCATGAGGTCGAAGGAATTGTCCGTAGAGCTCAGAGACAGGACTGTGTCGAGGCACAGATCTGGGGAAGGGTCACAAAAAATGTCTGCACCATTGAAGGTCCCCAAGAACACAGTGGCCTCCATCATTCTTAAATGGAAGAAGTTTGGAACCACCAAGACTCTTCCTAGAGCTGGCCGCCCAGCTAAACTGAGCAATCGGGGGAGAATTGCCTTGGTCAGGGAGGTGACCAAGAACCTGATGGTCATTCTGACAAAGATCCAGTGTTTCTCTGTGGAGATGGGAGAACCTTCCACAATGACAACCATCTCTGCAGCACTCCACCAATCAGGCCTTTATGGTAGAGTGGCCAGATGGAAGCCACTCCTCAGTAAAAGGCACATGACAGCCTGCTTGGAGTTTGCCAAAAGGCACCTAAAGGACTCAGACCATGAGAAACAAGATTCTCTGGTCTGATGAAATCAAGTTCAAAGTATTTCGGGACAAGTCTCTGAATGTCCTTGAGTGACCTAGCCAGAGCCCGGACTTGAACCCAATCGAACATCTCTGGAGAGACCTGAAAATAGCTGTGCAGCAACGCTCCCCATCCAACCTGAAAGAGCTTGAGAGGATCTGCAGAGAAGAATGGGAGAAACTCCCCAAATACAGGTGTGCCATGCTTGTAGCGTCATACCCAAGAAGACTCGAGGCTGTAATCATTTCCAAAGGTTCTTCAACAAAGTACTAAATAAAGGTTCTGAATACTTATGTAAATGTGATATTTCCGTTTTTTTTAAATATATTTGCAAACATTTCTAAAAACCTGTTTTTGCTTTGTCATTATGGGGTATTGTGTGTAGATTGATGAGTGAAAAAAAACAATTAAATCTCTTTTAGAAACAGTCAAGGGTTCTGAATACTTTCTCAAAGCACTGTATCTCACAGCCTCCCGAAAGACATAGCATTTTTATGAGACTAGTCCTGATTTACCACTTCCTGCAGCTCCTAAGCATAGTCCTGCCTTACCCCGTACCTGCTCCAATGTATCTACCTGCTGCTCCTACATAGGTGCCCGGACTGCCCACACCCCCTGGTGCGCAAGTGTGAATGCCACACAAGCCTCCCTTGACGTCATCCACTTACTTTCCACCTGCTTTGTTTTCCTACACAGTGAAAGGACAGATTTAGATACTGAGCCTCTTTAGAGGAGATTCAGTGTAGAGTCAGTGTGTACATCTCCACTTTGTACTGTTCTGGTGTTTTAATGACTGACTCCCTGACGTCGTCTATCGTCATACTAAACTGTCTGGCCTCAGTGGAAAGTATTTTGTTAATGCATCCGGGGAAAAGAGCGGGTCTTACCGTGATTCAATTAATGCCTTTGTCACAATAGAATCACTTGCATACGCACATAGCTAGATAGCTTGTCAAGTGCTCTACTTTTGCCTCTGGAAGTTCCAGGTGGTATGAAACACAGGAACTGGCTCTCCATTGAGATCCCATCAGTTGAAAGGCCTCTTGTAATTCTCTTTCTCTCAAATCCGCTGGTCCTTATTTCCCCTACCCACCTGCTCCTGCTGGTCCTGCCTTAACCCGTACCTACCTGCTCCATTGTATCGACCCGTGTAGAGACACCAAAACACAGGTTTCTTCTTGTTTAGTCTGTATACTTAAAGACCCCTCCCTCCCATCCATCTTTTTTTCCAGAAACCATACCATTCTACCATTCTCCGAAACCAAGGACATTTTTAATTTTTTGCTTTTCATTCAATATGTTTCCATGTAAAGAACAAGTCATCGATGTACTTTTTTTCATCTTTTTTTATCCAGCTTTTTTCGACATTCTGTCACCTGCACCTCTACACAACGCCGAGGCTGGCGTTCAACTATATTGAAATATGTAAAGACTTACCAAAAACAAACTTGTGTTTTTTGTTTTTTGCATTGCTCTGCAGTCTACAATACTTCTTTGGGTAAGCACTGCAGCTCCTAAGCATTGTCCTGCCTTACCCCGTACGCTTCTGTTTCATTCTATCTTCCTTCTGCACCGAAGTGTGCAGGCACTTGATGTAATCCACTTACTCCCACTTAACCTTCAATTAGTTTGATTCCATACACAAGGACAGATTGTGCAGTGTTGGATTGAAACACTGAACTGCTTTAGCAATAGAGTCAGTATGTAATAGACAGATCCAAGGTGGAGGCATCAAGAGGTTCAGCAGGTTTGAGGATATTGGGATTGGCCTAAGGGTGCCGATGTCACTGGGGTGGTAATTAGGGGTAATCCCACAGACTCAAATTTGGGATGGTGTTATGGTGAGAGTAAACACTTGGCTGTTGGGTCACGGGGGTGAGCGTCAATACAAAACAAGCTGCCATTGATGTCGCCAGCACTTCTGCCCTCGGTCAAAGCTAAAGTCATTACGGCACCCAGAACCAAATCCGCTAGCCTTGTCCCAGATCTGTTGTGCTATCATGTCAACTCTTTGTCATGCCAAAATGATAGCACAAACAGGTCTGGGACCAGGCTAGATATTAGCTAATCGATTTAACAGTTTAATGTTGAGCCTGTGATGAGAGACTAGCGCTAGAGAGGTGGCGGAGGGATCTCCAAGGTCATTGTAGCAGTGCACAACAAGGCAATAGGGAAAATTCTATATTGATGATTTCAGAACCAGTCTGTATTATGGAGTTAACAGCCATTTTAGAAGTGTAAGGAAGGACAACATGCCTTGCATACAAACCTCATAGACTCTGAAATGGATTCAATTTAATTCAAAAAGCTTTATTGCTCATCCAATATACATAAGAAGGAAATGGCCTTTTTGACATGCGACAAAGAATTGATTTTAATCTCTTTTATTGTTGCATTCTATTATCGTCGGATGGGGTATTCTGCGTGAAAGTGACCGCAAGTAATGCTATTCATTATATTTCAGGTTCCACTGTCTTTCTTTGTGTGGTCTCTAACAACAATATGTTTGTTGTGTGTTTGTGCGCGTATGTGTACCAGGAGTGTGAGCAGCTGCAGAAGATGTACGCTAACCCCCAGGACGAGAGGCTGCTTGAGCATACACAACAACAGCATTTCCTGTACCAGCAGGAGCAGCAGATTCTACACCAGCAGATACAGGTCACTGTGACACACACCGACACAGGCGCACATACACACGCACGCGGCGACAGACACACGCACAGAGACACACAGAGAAAGACACAGACACACACACTGCATGGTTTGTATCAGCTGGAGCAGTGTCTTCTACACCAGCAGATGCAAGTCACTTTGAGCCTGGGATATTTCTGTCCCCATCTCTGAAAGACACACACACTGGGAAATGCAGGTCGATGTGACACAAACACCGTAAACACATGCCATTATGCGTTCCTAAATTGTTTTTCCATTAGCTAAATCTTTCCCTCCGTTCTGCAGGCCCTGTCTTTGGGACACGGAGACTGCCAGCCCAGTCACCTTACCCACCAACTCCAGAGGTGAAAACACCACACACACACCCTGAGTTGTCAACACCCGCACACTCTGAGCAAGAGACTGATGATACTCATTAGTGACTAATAACAAGCATTTATTTTTATGCACACAGGTTCAAAGGAACACACTCTATGGCAATAGTCTGCTAAACACATGTAGTGCAGCTCAGAGAAGCTCCACCAACAAGCCAGGCTTTTGTGGCGCTCTATTGATTTGAAGTGTTATTTACATCCCTGTCTGTTCTCTCCCTTCCCTCAGGTTGCATATCCAGCCCTCCAGCCCACCGCCTACACATGCCAGCAACCACCTTTTCAGACAGCCCAATCAGAGTCCCCCTCCAACAGCGATGATGCAGGGGCATGGTGAGTTCTAACTCCACCCCTTATTCTTACTTGTCTTTTTATTGGACTAAAGGACTGAATGATCAGTCAATATGACAGCATTGTTAATGATCCCTTATTAAGACTAAGTGAGGGTTGAAATAACCCGTTTGTAGGTATATTAGCTCTCTCCTGACTGACTGATCTCTCCCTCCTCCCCCCAGGTGTACCATCAGCGGTGCAGTACCAGCACGCCCCCGCCCTCTACCAGCCCACCAGCGGGAGTCCCCCCCCTTGCGGCCTTTGCCCCGTCACACTGCCCCCCCAGCAGCAGCAGCCCTGCTCCTCTTCCCGTGGGGGGGGCGTCCCCATGCCCCAGCAGCAGGTGACTATCCAGGTGCAGGAGGTGGAGCTGGGAGGGGGCGGGGCCCTGCAGCGCCAGCAGCAGGCTTTCCTTTCCACGCCGTGCTCTCACCGGGTCCTGGGGAAGCAGCTGAGCGCAGACAATGCCGAGACCCACAGGTGACCCTCACGCAGCCTGTATGGCTGACCCGTCATGGCTGTTCCCCTTTGCACTTTTTGATTTTAGTTTTTATTTTCCCTCCATCACTTTTCTTAAACTTTCATGTTCTTCAACTCTGTGTTTTGGGCTTTCTCGCATGTCCTCACACTGTAAATACCTCCATTTTATCTATTTTTCCACCCCCCCCCAAAAAAATATTTTGGTTTTCGTCATCTTCAGTTATTGTAGATTTCAGTCTCTCATACCTCCGTCAACCCTAGGAAGCCATGTTCCTGAAACCCAAAACTCACTCATAATACAGTTTTATAAACCGTGTTGCCCGTGGTGTAAATCTTTTTGGGCTTGTATTATTGGGAGGTGGGATTTAGAGGCAGCATGGGATGCATCCTAAATGACAGCCTATTCCCTATATCCTGAACTCCTTTAGACCATGTGCCCTGGTCAAAAGTACTCTATATAGCAGGGGTGTCAAACAAATGGACCCGTGAGCCCATTCAATCGGGCCCTTTCGAAAACGAAAGCTAGACAGTCAGGGAGCATAAAACATCCAAAATGCAATGGACAGAGGTTATGTTATCTTTTGCACTTTTTGACTGCGAGGAAATATAATCAATATTAAGTGCGGCCCTCGAGACCTCTGTGAAGACTGAATGCAACCTGCGGGGCCAAATTCGTTTTTTTACGCCCCTGCTATTCAGGTACAACAGGGTCTTACACCTGATCGGTTAGTGGATTTCAGACAAATATTTGTGGGTTTTTACATTGAGAAATACCACTGTTACCAAAGTGTTTTGATAAACCAAAAAACCTACTTGGCTGAAAAAGAAGACGTCCCGTCACCTCTGATTCCTCCACTGAGATTGGCTGACTAAATGGACTTTGGTGGTGGGATGACTGCTAGTGGTAGGAGTGTCCCTTCCAGCTGGTAGCAACACTGTAGGAACTAGGAATTCCTATACCCAACAGTCTGTGTGTTGTATTTCTCCTCCACCCCAGCTGGTAGTAACACTGTAGGAACTAAACACATATTCACCCAACAGTCTGTGTTGTATTTCTATGTTTAGCCTAGACCACGTTCATTGAGAGGGGGTGACAAGCTTGGTGGTTACCTCATCATTTGATTTTCCTGTCATTTCCTCTGGCAAAGCAACAGAATTTGTGTGTATTTGAGGTTGTCACTCAATACCATGACTGCTTGCACACCCTTCAGTGGACTTGTGACCTTTAATCCGGAAGGCTTCTGTGCTAATTATCACCCATAATAGTGGGTCATACTGTTGTATTTAAGATGTAGAATTGTATTGTCATGTCAGAATCACGTAGACATATTTGTGTTTTGTCATACTTCTCTCACCACTCATACTGTTCATAATAACTCATTTCATTTTTGTACTACTACTAATAATAACTGGCATTTATTTATTGTATACTTCCTTAATCCAAAATACTTCATCTCAATGGTGTATTTGTTTTTTCCCCTCTCAGAAGTATTTGCATTGGATGATACATTTTGTTGCAAGTAGCATATAAGCTGACTATTCCCCCACTCTTCCCTGGTCCCTCCCTCCCCAGTCGCAGCCTCGGACGGTTCAACACATACGACCAGGCCGCCTTCAACCCCCATCTGTTCGGCGAGGGGTCTCGGCCATCGGGGGTGGTGGGGGGCTACAACCCCTACCTCCAGGGGACCTCCCTCAAGGTTCCAGGGATGGAGGGCTACCAGGGTGGGGTGGTTGGTGGCGCTGGAGGCGGGGGCTACGGGAGCCCCTCTGCCCTGCAGCAGGCTCTCCTCTCCCCCACCCCCCTGGAGTACCGGCCCCAGCAGCACGTCACCCCCACCCTACAGGGTCTCCTCTCCCCCCGCCACTCACTGACGGGCCACGCCGACCCCCGCCTGCCCCCCCAGGACCTGGCCTCCCTGCTGAAGAGGCAGAGCCCTCGTCCGGCACCCCCCACTTCCCCCAACGTGCCCCAGGACTACACGGAAATGCTGCTGCTGCGCCAGCTCGGCCAAGGGGAGTCTCTGGAGCCGGGAAGCCCCTACCACCACCTCCTCCAGATCAGGCCCCCAGACGTCCAGCCCCCCAGCCTGCCCCACTCAGAGAGCATGGAGGAGGATGACCTGCCACCCGGCTACCATGAGGGCCTCCTGGCCAAGGCCCAAGGCTGTGGGGACGGCCATGACCTGCTGGGCCCCCCCCAGGGAGGGACGCCCCCCTACAACTCCCCCACACACAGACACGGCTACATCAGGAGCACCACCACAACCAGAGGTAAGGGTCAAGCAGGCTCAATCGTAGAAATAGAAGGACAATTTCGATTCTGTACATTCTATTTCTATGGTGTCAAACAGCTTTCACATCCCACATGCTTTTTACACATTCCTGCTTCGGTCACACAAGCTACATTCTACATTGTTAACTTAGCAACTTCAGTAATCCCTCCCTCCCTCTCTTCCCCCTTCCAGACAATGAGCATGTTGACTGCAGGACCCAGGGGCAGCAGGTTATGGAGCAGGGCGTGCCTGACCGTAACGGAGTGGGCTACTCTACCAGGGGCCCCCAGGGGGACGGCTATCGGCCCCGGGGCCAGCTACAGCGCCACCACACCATCCAGACCTGCGACGACGCCTATGTGAGTCTCTCACGGTGCTCCGTTTGGGACCACAGAAATAGAATCTACAGAATCTCTCAGCCTCTTGTGTAGCTCTCAAAGGATTGGATAGTTTCAATGGATAGGTCTTAGGCTAGGTAAACTATGAGGGCACGATGGACCGTGTTGCTCTTACCTATCTTTTCAGATCTGTATGGCATGCCTAGGGGTTGATTTGGAATTGAACATTGTGTGTCTGTGTGCGTGCGTTTATGTACTTAACATGTCTTTCTGCACCGCCTCAGGACCAGGCCGAGCCCATGTCTGGGATGAGCCTATTGGCTGGCAAGGCTCTGAGCTCCGCCCGCATGTCTGACATCCTCAGCCAATCATCTCTGACAGGAAGCCAGCAGCTCCACCAGCGGGAAGAGTCAGGTCAGTGTCACGTACACGTACACGTACTCGCATACTAAACGGGGTAAAGTGAGTGAAACGTGGCAGACTCAGTTTGGTCTAAGTAAAATGTGAACTCTAAAATAATCTCTATCACAGGACAGAGTATAACAATATATGCCTTTTTAGCAGACACTTGCATGCATTTTCTATTGGTGGTCCCAAAGGGAATTGAACCCATAATCCTGCCGTTATAAATAGATATATTATTGTGAAATACACCAGATAGGTGCAGTGACATGTTGTTTTACAGGGTCAGCCATAGTAGTAAGGCGCCCCTGGAACAAATTAGGATTAAGTGCCTTGCTTAATAGCACATCGGCATATTTTCACCGTGACGACTCGGGTATTCGAACCAGCGACCTTTCGGTTACTAGCCCAACGCTCTAACCGCTAGGCTAGCTGCCGCCCAACGGAGACACATGCACATGCGCTCACAATAGCCACCAAATACCTGCCTTGAACATGGAGGAATTCTTCATTCTGTGTGTCTGTGTGTTTTCTCCTGGCAGTATGTGACGTGGAGGGAGAGCTCCACGCTGGAGCCTGCTACCCGTCGTCCTGCACCAGCAACATCCTTCATAGCTACAAACCCCCAGACCTGCAGTACAGCATGGAGCAGGCCGGGGTCTAACACAGGTACGCACATGCACTTAGCCTGCGTCTCAAATGGCACCCTATTCCCTATATAGGGCTCTACTTTTGACCAGTAGTGCACTATATTTGGGGAATCGGGAGCCATTTTGGACCAACCTTACAGTATGACTCCGTTGCCCGAACTCAGTCTACACAGTCAGTGAATGTCCTTTACCAGACTCATGTCAATGGTTGTCCATACTGTTGCCACTGTTTGTTTATTTAAAAAAATGTTTTTACCTTTCTTTAACTAGGCAAGTCAGTTAAGAACAAATTCTTATTTACACTGACACGCTACCAGGGAACAGTGGGTTAACTGCCTTGTTCAGGGGCAGAGCAACAGATTTTTACCTTGTCAGCTCTTGGATTCGATCCAGCAGCCTTTCGGCTACTAGTCCAACGCTCTAACCACTAGGCTACCTGCCGCCCCAAAATGGTAATGCTGTTCTTAGATCAGTTGTCATTTAATTAAACGTTCATTTAGCCAGGCAGGTCATTTAGGATACGATTCTCATTCACAGTACTGACTTGGTTGGTCAAGAGGTGAACAGGACTAGAAGTGTTAGTGCTCCTAGCTAGGGGAAATCCAGAGTGAATCTCAATGGTATTACCTTGATTCCTCACCTCTCTCCTCACTTCCTTCTCTAAGCTCATTGGAAGAGAAGTACTGGGGGGATCCTCAGATATGCTTTTTGAGATGGAGGCAAGGAGAGAGGGCACAAGGAACTAAGGAAAGACAATTGAAATTCACCCCTAGTGTTAACTCTGTCCCTCTGTGTTCTCTCTCTCCTAGGAGCGTCTTCTGTGTATAAAGGTCCACATCAGCCACCTGTGTTGAGCAGCATCACGCCAAACCGCCATTGTCTGTCTGGAGGGGGCGCTGTCCGTCAGTCATGGGGCTTGGGGGAGGGCAGGCAGCCTGCAGGCTGCAGCCCGGGGTGGGTGGGGGGGGATTGGCTGGGCGAGGGGAGTGGGTTCAATGGCAGCATTCTGTTCTGCATAGCCATCTAGCAAGCATTGCCATCATTGGCTCTCTCCATTTCTGCTCTTCCGTCTGATTGGATAGATTGAGCTCTGCTTCCCCCATTCACTTCTTCCTTCCTACCCCCTTGCGGTCCCGCTCTCCTGCCACCCTTACCCCCCCTCCTCCTCCTAACTGTTGCCATAGCAACACACTCATGCGCCTCAATGTCCCAGACATTCATACAGGCAAAACGTAGAGATAACATAAACTTACACATGCACACACTCAGCCACAAACCCAAAGTATTCACACCAAGTCTGTGCGCAGGGATTCCTGTGAGGTTCTGTCCGCTCCTCCCTCTCCCCTCCACTGTATTCCAGTGGACCATTCCGGAGCGGGCTGTGATCTCAGAGCCTATGAGGCTCTCTCTCTCTCTGAGTGACCCATTCCATTGGGCTTGCAGGGGTGGGATTGGGTCAGGCTCAGAGGCGCTAAAAAACATAACAAAGGAGCTCAGTGACATCGAGGATCGCACAGCACAACCAGCTCTCATTTTTTATTTTGTTTTCCTGTTCTGTTCTTTTTATTCATTGTTTTTAAAATTCATTTTTACGGGCTAATGTTCATCTAGAAATTATGATCATTATTGTTATTACTGTTTTCTGTAAAATAATTATTGTTATTATGATTATAATGAGAATTATTATTAAAGGAGAAAAAAAACTGTTCTGTGTTGCAAGGAAGACAACATTTAAGTTTTGATTACTTAAGTAATTCTGCACTTTCGGTTCAAGCTATCTTTAATTCTTCTCCCTGTTTACCCTCCCATACTGCCTTCTCCTTTTCTCACTCCCTTGTTCTCTCTTGTTTTATGCCCTTCTCTGCCCCCCCCCCCCTCCCGTTCTTCATTCCATCCTTCTCTATCCCTCTTTTTCCACTCCCCATCACTCCCCTGCCACCTTTTGTGACAGTGTGGCATTGTGTGTAGTTTTAACAGACATGCTTCCCCTTCCTCCCCTGTACAGCGACACCATGTATAGACCACAATTGCTGTATCCCATTTTTTCGGTGGGGGTGTTGGGGAGGCATTTTTTATATTATTATTATTTGTATTTTTTGGATGTCTTCAGATATCTTCTTTTTTTTCTCTTCTGAATATTGAGATTTTTAGCCAAAAGAGTACAGGGAGAAAATTCTCCTTCGTTGTCATAAAAAAAGATTGTTCTTATTGTTTTATTATCGAGACACTTGAAGAGGAGAGTGGTTATTTGTTACTTTTTATCATTTCAATCATTGATCTCGTCGTTGTTGTTATTGTTCTCTGTTTTTTTGGGGTAGATTTGGCAGGCAATGAGTTGTGGGGTGGTTCGGTGCTGGGAATGCAGTCATTGAAACGGAGGGGAACTGTAATATAGCTGACCTATCATCACCATCATCGTAAAACATTTTAGAGGCGGAGATGGACAGACCCCTTTTCCACTCGTTCCCCCGATCTGCAGTGGTACCCTCCGTCTCGGACCTCATCGCCCCCTTATTGGCCAACACACACTGGACATTGCCTCTTCTCCCGACTCTGGCCCAGCTACGGCCACATCCAAGGAGGAGACTACTACTCTGCACATGTGCTGCCTCCCTTTTCTATCTCTTTCTCACTCTCTCGTTCCCTCCCTTCGTCACATGATCATCAAGTGAGACCTACTCCAGCCCCAATACTGAATTCAGTCCTTCATCTCTTCAGAGGGAGAGAAATGAGGAACTGACCAGAGACAGACCGGTTGCTTCAGTTTGACCCCAGCGCAGTATGTACAGTTCAGATAGTGAGCAGAGGGGGTGGGAGAATGATCCGCCTCCCTATCCCCACCTTGTCTGCAGGACTCCCAGTGCATCATGGTCCAGCGAGGGACTGTGAGTGTGTTGCTGATGAGTGACCACCTCGTTGTCTTCTTCCTGGTCTGTTTCTGTCTGACTTCCCTCTCATCATCTGTAAACCGGCTCTTTGCTCGGCACCTGTATCCTATGTTCTCTTTTTCTATTGTTTATTTTGTTTTTGGGAGTACAAAAATACTAAAGTGCAACAACGATGATTAAATAGAATACCAACCAAACTGAGATGAATTAAATACATATATATAAATAAATAATTTAAAAAGACAATGTGTTTGGGTGATCAATAGATTTAAGGAATCTGTATACCACCTGTGAATTGATGCTTGTTTTTTGTCAGTCTGAATGCCATGCTGATTGTAGTTGAGGAGCAGAGTTAATGAAGGTCAAACATGTCCAAACATCTTCATGCACTATAGCAGGGTTGTGTTCCATTCCAATTTAGTCATTTCAGGAAGGCAACTGAAATTCCCACTAGAATTGGAATGTCAGTTTCCTTCCTCAGTTGACTGAATTTAAAAATGATCAACCCTGCCATATACTCCAGATTTCACAGTCTGTGATAGATGAGGCACAAACCTGAAATCCTCCTGGGTAAGAAGAAGAATTCCTCTAGTTTTATTTGTGAGAGTTAAGGAAAGGAACTCTTTGTCCCTGACACGGGAGCACTGTCGGGATGAATGGGGATCATTGGGTAAGCTATTGATCTACATCCCTCTACCTCAGGGCTGCAGTGCTCGGTGATCAGCTTCTTTGGTCTGTCTGTATAGCTGCACTGCAGTGGCTTTTCAGGCAACGGTAGCTGAGCACAGATCTAAGGGAGCCCTATAGGATTTAATGGAGGAGGGGCAGGCAGGGATGCTGTGGGGCTGCGATTGGAAGATGGGCAAGATAAGTGGATAACAGCTATTCCCCCTGTGTCTTAGTAGAATGACCCCCTCAATCACTCTCCTTCCAGCCATCCCTTAATTTTTCTCTCTCACACCTTGTAATACGTGGCTACTGTCTCACTGAATGACGGATGCATTGCGTAGCTTGTCCCGTTTTCCTCTCGCTCCCCCTCTCCTCTCCCCTTCTCGTTGTCTGTGTGGCGACAGCATGACTGCCTGCGTCAGCCACTAAATGCTGCTTGCTGCAGTCAGAGGATCCTGTGTGTCTGTGTGTGTGTGTGTGTGTGTGTGTGTGTGTGTGTAGTTGAGTGAGCCAGGGGGTGCTGCCTCTCTTCTCTGCTACCCTACCCAGCATGTATGGAGGACCGACAGGCTGAATCATCCCACCACCATCTGCAGACTGTGCCAAGGTAACACACTAACATGGATTTGTGTGTGTGTGTGAGAGAGAAAAATAAAGAATGGGGAAGAAAGGTTAGAACTGGTGTGTGTTGGTATATCTGAGTTTGAAAGACAGTGCTGTGTGCATTGCTCTGTATATTTGTGTATGTGTGCGTTTTGAGGACACTGCATGCATCCCTGCACAGCAGATTTTAGTGTGTTGCGCAGAGTCTAGCCCTCTAGCTCTCACTCCTCTTGTCCATTACTCCCTTCAATCCATCGTGCCTGTGCTTGTTATGACAACACGCTTCCAGCCCTCTCTTTACTGGACTGATTGCGCCATTGTTTATTTGGGGAACACTATGGAATACTATTCTCATGTTGTCAGCTTTATGTGTTGATGTCGTGCTTGCATGCCTGCTTTACTGGAAGGCGCTGACACATTGATCATGTGACCATGATAAACCGGGATTGATAGTATCAGGCGTTGGTCATTTCTGGTGCTTTTTCACACATTTGATTTGCACGTATGTGGTGTGAAATGACTGACTTCTCCTTTAAACAGGCCTGTGTTTTTTAATCTACTGGTAGAGATTTACTCAGATGGCGTCTATATCAGCGTATTGCACTGCAGCTCCTTACAAATCAAAGTTAGACAGCCAGCAAATTATTCAATACTCTGGAGTCAGGGTCTATTTGTAAAGAGCACAATCAACTCTTACTCTACCTCTCGTCATCACTGTTCGTTGTGTCTCTATATCCCGTCGCAGTTTGGCTATTTCTTTGTCTTTCATACTGTTGTATCCTTTCGGATTGGCTATTCCTGTGTCTTTTCATGGATTGTCCAGGAAGCTACTGCTCTTCTGTTGACATTGTCTGTTCACACTAGTTGTTTATCTGTGTTCACCTCATTCTCTTTGTCTCTCTTAGGGATCGATCCTCTTTATTCCTATGTGTTGTTACGGTCTTTGTCCCTGTCTTTCTTTCTGTCAGTTTTCTTGTTTTTCTTTCTAGAGCTAATGCTATTCTTATATGTCCATGTTCTCTCTCTCTTTCTCTCTCTTTCTCTCCATATCTGACACACTGTCCTATTTCCCTGTCTTGTTTCTGTCTGTTTGTTTGTCCACCTCTGTTTTGCTTTTCATTCTCTTGTCTGTGTAAACCCTCTATTCAGTCACTGGAGAGCAATCACTTACTGCCAGTCTCTCTATCCCTGTGTGTGTGTGTGTGTGCTTGCGAGTGCACATCATGGCAGATAGCAGGTGTGTGTTGGTGGTCCTGTGGATGAGCATGGAGTGTGTGTGTCTGAGGCAGGTGCTGGGCACCACTGTCCTGCTGCTAAACACCTTGGCCTGGGCATGGACAGGTCAGTAACAAGACTGGATCACAAAAACTAAGAGATGGAAAATATACCACCTCACAGAGTATACTACTCAGTTCTTTATGAGTTACAGTATATTGATAAAGATTCTCATGAGATACCAATGAAAAGTACATTTAAATAGACACTGAGTTTCAAGGGCACATCTTTTTTTTTTACATCAACTTCTCTGTCCAGGTGCCATCGAACATGCGCCCAAAATTGATGGACGGCATCGAGCTGCACTAACACTGAAAGAGAATGTCACCCACAAGTTCAACTGCCAATCAGAGGGTTGGAATCCTCATGCCCCGCCCCTGCTGACGTGGTACCTCAACGGGGAGCGACAGAGACCGCAGTCGGACAAACGGACACCTGGGCGCCTGGTGGTGACATCACGGGAGGAGTCTGGGCTGCTGACACAGGACTCCAAGCACAACAGCACCTTCTCTCTGAGAGCCAGGAAGTGGGATAGAGAGCTAGTATGTGCCGCCTCCAGCCCCCACAGTGGAGAGAGCTACAACGCCACCGTCACCCTCAATGTGCAGTGTGAGGAGGCTTGTTGAATGATCTACTGATGTGGTGTGGGGAATGTGTTAATATGATTATCTGTTGTGGCTGTTAACGTTTCACTTACTTGTTGAATTAAGGTTACATATCCAAAGGCAGTATTAACCACAGTTCTTCTGCTTACTCAGATATTATCATTGGCTGCAGTGCTAATATCAATATCCAAAATGATCCCACCACTGTAGATTATTAAAACCCAGGAGTACATTGAACTGATGTGATGCTCAGTTTCCCTCTCTTTGTTCTGTTCCCCTTTTCTATCACAGTCCAGCCAGAGATTCTGCGTGTGAACGCTCACTACACTGAGACCTCAGACCCTGGCCTCTCCCTGGTCCTCTTTGCCTTGGTACGGTCAAACCCCCCTGCCCACATCACCTGGTTGGACCAGTCCGGTCAGCTGGTGGCCAACACTTCGGACTTCCTCATCCTGGACTCGCGGAGCTACCCCTGGCTGACCAATCACACGCTGCAGGTCGCCCCGAGCAGCCTATCAGGGAACGTCTCCGTAAACGCCAGCAACAGTGTCGGTGCAGCTCAGAGCAACCTAGCTCTGGCAGGTCTGACAGGTCAATATCACTCTGACCCTTTTCTTACTATCATGCCGACACGAACCAACTGTCTTGCATATTTACTTTTCAGCGAGGGGTGGATGCATAACCAGGCCAGCTGAGCATAGCTTGGTTTGGCCCAGCTCGGTTCGGCTCAATAGTGTGAAAAGCCCTTTTTTCCACTACAGCCCAGATCATAGGCCCCCTGTTTCTGTATTCTCCAGAGTTCCTCCAGTCCAGGGTGGAGGTGCCGGTGCTGGGCATCCTGACAGGGGGCGCTGTGGGCTTCGTTACCTTCCTCATCCTCAGCCTTCTGGTGCTCTGCCTTCTGCACAAGAACAAGGGCAAGGCCATCATCGGTGAGACAAGGGAGCAAGGAGGGTGGGAGGAACTGTTGTATTTTGATGATACAGTGAATTAAGTGCTTTAAGTCTCTGAATAATGTCTGTGCCTGTTCTTTTTCAGATGAGCCAGTCGAGATTATAATGGCGAAAAAATGGTAACGTATATTATTTAGTTAGTCCGTCTGTTGTTTGTGTCAGTTGTCAGCATAGGTATGTGTCTAAATGTGCCTTTCTTTAAATACGAAAAAAAGGGAATAGTTTGAAAATGTATGAACTCACTGCTACGCTAAGTCGCTCTGGAAAAGAGTGTCTGCTAAAACGTAATACCTATCAGTGGCGATATTAACATGTACTAAGTCTTGGTGGGGGAAAAAATCAATAAAAGTGTGATGCATGCCAGCAAAGCCACTACACAGCACAACACTAAACAATACATTAATTGCACTGTAATGGTGACATACGGTGCCCACAAACTGTTAGGGCCTACGTAAAGCTATCCGAACAGGAGTCCCAACAGCTTACCACTGATACACCTGGCTATCAGCGGAGCCTTGTCTGGCAGCGAAACAGTTCATTCAGCCTCATTTTAAAAAAAACATAGCTGATATGGCTGACTTGCTTAAATAAATGTGGTTTCTACTAACAATTGAGACGAAAAGCGGATAAAAGGAAATCCTTAACTTCGATTAAGACATTAATGAGCGAGCTAGGACGGACATAACGTTAGTCAATATAATTATTTGTTTAGCACTTTTGAAATGTACAGCAACAGACTTCAGAATATGGGCCGTTCTTACAGTGTTCTCTCTGTACACCAAGATAGAACCGTAGGTTAAATAAAGGGGGCATATAAGCAGACAATGAAAGCTTTTACAATATTCAATGATTACATTTCTCTAGAACAGGTTATAGGCTACAGTAGAGCAGTCAGAACAATTGGCAAAATTAAGAAGGGTAAATAGACCAAATGATTAGGGTGAGGCACATGGGCTACTAACATCATACTACACAACATACACTTAGTATTACTTTCTTAGCTACTGTATACATATCTCCCTTGCATATTACATAATTTATGCCGCAGCATACAATACATTTTTGGACTCACCTTGTTGTTTTGTGCTCACTTGAACAGGAAAGTGGAGTGGCGCTCCTTCGTGGGCAAATTTTGTCATCAAATTCTGGATTTATGGTGCTTTCAAAACAAGTTGGATGACCGTTCAAAACGTGTTTTCCCAGTCGGAGCTCATTTATTCCCGACTTCCCAGTTGTCTTGAACTCACTAAAGTCAAGTTTTCGCAATTCCGAGTTAACAGTTGTTTTGAGCATGACCCAAATCATGCTTCATTGACGGCATGGCCAATGTTGAATGTTTATCATTTTAAACTTGGAAAAGATCCCCTTAATCCCATATTTGGGACCACACAGCCACTGTCACCGATTCCTTCCAAACCACTTTTGTGATTTCCAACTTGTGTAATATTTATGTGCATTGGCCGATGAGCACCAATACGTTTTACCTTTAATTTCTCCTCATTATTTCTCTTCATATGACAAGGATTAAAAAGTTTTTGTCAGTAGATTGTCGACTTTATTCATGATGATGACTGCTAGCTCAGATTGTGAAAGTAAGATGTTGACATGATCAGTCCAGTCAAAGCTACTGTACATGTAACGTGATTTGACGTCATTTTATCAGTGGCCAATGACCTTGAGCCTTCTTGGATGGACACTCATAATGTGACTATATGGCAGCACCCAAAGTGCTAGAATTTTCAAGGTCTCCTCTTACACTTGGCAGTGACGTAGTGTCCCCACAAGTGACAGAACACTGAGCAACGCTCCGTATTTTCCGTTGGATTGCCCCACCACCACAGAAAGCACTGAGCTAGGCTGAAACACCTGCATTTTGGAGCTGTCTTACTCAAGAAAACAAAAAAAGAGACCATGTTTGAATGCAGCTTTATTAACGCAATGATATACATAATTTTTTACATTGTTTGAAAACTGATATCTGACATGTATTAATGCCAAAATAACATGCAAAACAGGCAAGCCCCCCTCCCCCTCTGCCCCACCTGTCCAGAATTACGGGTTGCCACTGTTTCCTATGTATTGTATTCATGCTCCTCTAAGTATTTACAGGATTTACAGTACAGTACACAAGGCAAGTGTCTGTATAATAATATACTTTACATGGGTGTATTCATTAGGAAACAAACAGAAGCAAACAGGCCAAAACGGGGATGGGTATACCTGAACTTATCCAATAAGAAACGTTTTGCTACGGTGTGCACTAATAAATACACGCCATGACTCTTGTTTCAGTATGGAATCACCTAGTGTGAAGGTAGACAAGATATCCCTACCCAGAGAGAACATGTCTCTACCTTCCAACATGCAACTCAACGACCTCAGCACCCTGCTTAAAGGTAAGACACTACTGCTGAGAGACAGATACCTCATTAGAACCGAGGCAGAAGTCTCATCAATGGTGCAAAGCAATTACAGAACAGGAAACAGAGTGGCCATTTTGGTGCCCTGGGCACTGGCATCTGTCCCTGTGGTCTTCTCCATGACTGTGTCCCATCTGTTACTCTACTTCCTCATTCCCATGCTGTCTCTCTGTAGCACGAGAGACCGCCAAACACCACCTTGGGGAGAAGATGGAAGAGGAGGATCTGTCTGCTGCCTACGCTGCCAGGGGTAAGACAGGGTTCAGATGTTAAAGGTTAGCTTGCCTGTTGAATGGGAATGAGTTGGCCCAGTCTACACTTTCCACACGAATGTAATGTGTAACATATTTTCAGGCGTGTTACGGAGGGTGTGGATGTGTTTATATAGACTATTGGATGTGTGTGAGCCTATAATTCTAGTTTGTGTGTCTGTATACTGTGCACCACATATGTCCGTACATTGTCCTAAAGGTTGTTGTTGACACCCCCTCCAGGCTTCGCCCTGTACCCCATGGTGGGCTACATCTATAAGGTGAACAGCAAGAGCAGTGATGAGATCTGGCTCTGACTACTACGCCCCAGTTCCACCACTGGGTGGTCAAACCACAGTGCAACCGGCCAAAAGGAACCTGTGAACGACTGCCAGTCAGCCAATCAGCCGATCCCATCTTCAAAAAGGACCAATAGAGATGCTGAGAGGATTACAGGCGCAGAGCAGCTAGAGGAGCCTGTTAGGAAGATACTGTAGTTAGCGATCTCACTCTGAGGTTGGCCAGATGAACCTATTACAGCAGGTAATCACATTCCAACTTGATTCAGTGAAAATCAGAAACTCAGAATATCAGGTCCTATGTTGATTGGTTCGTGTCTTTCAAGCTGACAGGTATAAATCTGTAGCCTGGTCCTATATCTGTTTGTGCTGTCTGTCTGTTTGGTGTGACAATATGTCACAAACATATCTGGGACCAGGCTAATAACTCTGACTGCCATGGACTGAGTTATCAAAGGGTGCAGTTGTGGTATCAAGTTAATACATTTAGATGGCTCTAAACACCTAAACCGATACTCAGTGTGGGAAGTATACTGTACCTGTGTTTTACATGGTTTACACTGATTGACACCTACCACTCCTCCATATACTACAGTCTGTTGATCACATACCATAACCATGAACTCTTGTTGGATTACGGAATGCTTCATGTTCTTTGTATATCATAAGAATGTCCAAGACAATGTATGTGAACTGACATACTTCTATGGCTATATACATAAACAAAAGATATTCATCTACAAGTATAAAATATGTGTATATGTATATTTGTATTCATATGTATATGTGTATAAAATAAATCTAATAAAGATTAATATGACTGGATTTGACTATGGACGGTAAATTCTGCTTTTTGTTTTTATTCAACCAGCAGGGGGCACTAATCTTACCCTGTCAATTACCGTAGTTAAGATGGAGACTAAGGGATCCAACCGTCTATTGATTTACACATAATGGTCTGTCTGGCTTGTCATATTAATGTTGTCGCCAGAGGTCATTGGGGCTTTGCAGGGCATCATCGGGGGACAGTGCAGGGCTGGTTCTGCTGTAATGGAGCCCGGACTAGTGTTGGCCCATTTTAGTGTGCTGAGCCAGTGGGAGGAAATGCAGCCTTTAGTCTGATGGAAATTGTAATGACATTTACATATGACAATTATATCTCAGATTGTATTCATTGGACACTGCTGAGAGGGGTGATACTGTCCTATATTTTATGGTTCTGACACTGCTGACTTGGTAGATGTGATTGTGTGTAGATTTGAACAGAAAGATGATGTTATGACCCCCAAAATCAACATTTTGTGTACTGGAATTCTTCCAAGAAAAGTGTTTTCTGTCTTACCTTTTGGTTAGTGCGTTGTTGTTTTTGTTGACGTAGGGGTGGTAGTGTTTGAGGCATTGTGTCTTCGTGACTGGGTGAGAGTGTGACTGGGTGAGAGTGTGATTGTGTTCCAGGTGCCAGTTGTAGGTTACAGGGTGTTGTGGTCTACCGTAGCCAAGCAGGAAGCTGCGTTGTGGGATCATCTCTTTGTCTTCCTCACATGGCTCCTTTGCAGAGCAGTAGGGATTGTAGGTTTTCTACAGAATCATTGGGACGAAACTTTCTTAAAGAAATTTGAGTATGATCATAATCATGTTTTACTACTTGCTAAAATCATATTCCATACTAAAACCATTAGACTCATTTAAATAATGTTTTGTAATTTACTGTAGGCCCATATGTAATATGGTATTACACATTGGGACATTGTTGTATCAAAAGTGACAATACTTGCTAAGCAGCATGTTGAAGATATTTTGAGCTGTGTCCTCACCCATAACCCAACCCAGACTAATTTCAGAGAAATTACAGAGGTACCAGATAGAGACAGCCCCCGGTGTAACGGAAGATAAACCAATCATACACACTTCCTCCTCATAGACATAGAGACAGACAGACCTACTGAGAAGGTGACATTTTGAAGACTTTTTGGAAACATACAGGGGGAAGGATTCAATATTAAGGTATGTTTTTATTGTTGAACTCCTATTCTAAAGAGATGATAGAGACGCTTAAAGAGTTGGCATCACTGGCATTAGAAAGGTTTACAATTTAAAACGTTTGTTGGAGCCTAAGGATGTGTAAAATTACACAAGAGACACAAAACAACAATAAATCAATATATTTGTGTAAAGGTGTTTTTTTGTAATATGTCATGTCTCAATTCAGTAAATAAAGATGTATGTATCTTTCTATTATGATACAAAATAGAAGTTTGAGTAAAACTAAAATGGCTGACTAGGGACAGAAATGGTGTCTCTTACAATGGCAGTGTATGAAATGATACACCAGTTTAATTTCCTCAGGAGAATCAAGAGAAGAGTAAGTAGAATGAAGTGGACCATACTCTTGGCTCATCTTTTGGTGATTTGGACCATGACTGGTACGTTTTGGGATATCTACAAAAAAAAAATACATTGACAGACTGCATAAAAAAATTATGTCAGAAATTATTCAACACCAGATTTTTCTGATCACTTTTTTTATTATTCCTGACTAGATTAATCAGCTGGATGACATTTAAAAAGTACAAGATCACTGATGTCAAGGTCACATGCTTTCTGATCTATTTACTGTGACCCTAACTGTTGCTTCCCCCATTCTTTTTACAGTAGCTGAAGATACAGTCCCAAGTAAGTGACCAGATTAATCCAGGTCCTGTTTCGATCTAACTATGAATCTTAGAGCATTATCTGGGCATAGATCAGGTTTTCTCCTAATTTAATTTAGTATTCAAAACTATCTAACTGAACTGACTAAAACCCACCATAAGTATTGGCATCCTTGATAGAGATGAGCAAAAAATACTGTATAAAATAAATAATACAAAAACTGATCTATATTATATGCAACAAAAAAAGGGAAAGTTACGTTAATTTATACTAATGCAATTGCTCAGAAAAAAATATGATTTTGTCATCTGACCATAGCATCGCCTGGAATTTGATACATGACGTTGGCACTTGGATTGGAAACCGGTGCTATGGTCAGATTACACGGAAATTGAGCTCTTCGGCCATGGACATCAGTGGTGGGTTTGGTGTTGAAAAACAGAAGCATATGCAGAAAAGTATCTCATACCTACTGTAAAATATGGCGGTGGATCTTTTTGATGTTATGGGGCTATTTTGCTTCTACTGGTCAAGTATCAGGACATTGTAGACAAAAACCTGGTTGCTTCTGCCAGGATCTCCTAGCAAGACCATAAAACCAAGCACTAATCAAAATCCACAAAGAATCAGCATTTTGCAATGGCCCTCTTCGGCTCTGGACTTGAACTCCATTGAAAACCTGTAGTTTGAATTGAAGAGGGCAGTCCATAAGCGCTGACGAAGGATATCAAGGATCTGGAAAGATTCTGTATGGAGGAATGGTCTAAGATCAAATCAAATAGTATTTGTCACATGCTTCGTAAACAACAGGTGTAGACTAACAGTGAAATGCTTACTTACGGGCCGTTCCCAACAATGCAGAGAGAAAGAAAGAGAAATAATAACACAAGGAGTAAATACACCATGAGTAACGATAACTTGGCTATATATACGGGGTATTAGTACCGAGTCCATGCGCAGGGGTACGAGGTAATTGAGGAAGATAAGTACATATAGGTAGGGATAAAGAGACTAGGCAACAGGATAGATAATAAACAGTAACAGCAGCGCATGTGATGAGTCAAAAGTGTGGATCGACGTGTCGTACACGTGTCGTACACAGCATCCCAAATATCTTCAATGGGTGACATGTCTGGTGAATATGAAGGTCATGGAAGCTTCCAGGAATTGTTGAAGATCCTTGCGACATGGGGCCATGCATTATCATGCTGAAACATGAGGTGATGGCGGCAGATGAATGCCAAGACAATGGGCCTCAGGATCTAGTCATGGTATCTCTGTACATTCAAATTGTCATTGATAAAATGCAATTGTGTTCGTTGTCCGAAGCTTATGTCTGCCCATACCATAACCCCACCACCACCATGGGGCACTCTGTTCACAATGTTGACATCAGCAAACTGCTCGCCCACACGACACCATAGACGTGGTCTGCGGTTGTGAGGCTGGTTCAAAATACTTACAAATTCTCTAAAACGTTGTTGGAGGTGGCTTATGGTAGAGAAATAAACATTAAATTCTCTGACAACAGCTCTGGTGGTCAGCATGCCAATTGCTCGCTCCCTCAAAACTTGAGACATCTGTGGCATTATGTTGTGTGACAAAACTTCACATTTTAGAGTGGCCTTTTACTGTCCCCAACAAAAGGTGCACCTGTGTTATGATCATGCTGTTGAATCGGCTTCATGATATGCCACACCTGTCAGGTGGATGGATTATCTTGGCAAATGAGAAATGCTCACTAACAGGGATGTGCACAACATTTGAGATAAATAAGCTTGTGTGTATGGAACATTTCTGGGATCTTTTATTACAGCCCATTAAACATGGGACCAACACTTTAAATGTTGCGTTTATATTTTTGTTCAGTGTTTTTAGCTGTCTTATGCCTTAGGGGTAAAGCTGTTCAGGGTCCTGTTGGTTCCAGACTTGGTCCATTGGTACCGCTTGCCGTGCGGTAGCAGAGAGAATTAGCTATGACTAGGGTGACGAGTCTTTGAGAATTTTTAGGGCCTTCCTCTGACACCACCTGATACAGAGGTCCTGGATGGCAGGAAGCTCGGCCCCAGTGATGTACTGGGCCGTACGCACTACCCTCTGTAGCGCTTTGTGGTCAGATGCAAACAGTTGCCATACCAAGCCGTGATGCAGCCCGTCAAAATGCTCTCAATTATCAAACTTTTTTAGGATCTGAGGGCCCATGCCGAATCTTTTCAGAGGGGGAAGAGACGTTGTTGTGCCCTCTTCACGACTCTGTTGGTGTGTGTGGACCATGATAATTCCTTAGTGATGTGGACACCAAGGAATTTGAAGCTCTCGACCTGCTCCACTATACCCCCATCTATTTGGATGGGGGCTTGCTCGGCCCTCCGTTTCCTATAGTTCAGAATCAGCACCTTTTTTCTTGCTGATGTTAAGGGAGAAATTGTTGTCCTGGCACCACGCTGCCAGGTCTCTATTCTGCCAACGTGCTCTCCAATCACATAAAACATTGTACAAAAAGGGTGTGTAATTATCCTCGGAAGGGGATGGTGCTAGATTATTGAAAAAGGGAGAGCCAATCATTTTGACCCTTCTCTTTTTTATCTTTTTTTGTATTACTTTTTAAATAAAATCTCTTTCTCTGAGCAATTGTATTAGTATTAAATAATCATAAATATTTGAGCCTACAGTATAGCTCAGTATTTGTATTCTTTTTTTCATACAGCCTTTTTTGTTTATCTTTATCAAGGGTGGCAATAATTATAGACCTGACTGTATGTCTGCCTATATGCATTTGCTTAAATAACAGAAACAGAGCATGAGGAAAAAGTAGATGGAGAGAAACATGAATATCCTGAAAGGGCTTATCAATCTATCTTATCTAATGCTGTTGTGTTTATTTCTTTAGAACTTAAAATAAAAGTGGAAGAATCCTCGGACAAGATCATAGTAACATGTCTTGATGGTTATCAATTTCAATCTACTAATATAACTGCTCAAACATTGGAATACAAGGATGAGAACACAAATGAGTATGTATGCGAGAAAGACAAAGCTCCGGTCTCAGACGAAGACCAGGGCAAAGACCAGGTCAAAATCTATGTGAAATTTCGGAGTAAGTACAGTACTGCCGTTTCCCTCAATGTATAATTATACCTCACAATAATATAAGTCAATGTTTGTTTGTGTGTATGCCATTATAACACACATCATTATAACGTATGTGTATATGTGGCGTGCTTGTGTGTGTGTGTGTTCCCAGCCTGTGATAACTGCATCGAGCTGGATACAACTGCGGCTGTAGGGATGGTTGTGGGAGACCTGGTGGCCACTGTCCTGATTGGAGTAGCTGTCTACAGCATCGCCTCACAGCCCAAAGCAAAACTGATCACCGGCAAGAAAAGTGAGTGACCACACAAAGGAGAAAAACATAAGATATGTGAACTTGAAATTTGAATGATACCTGACGAGCCCCTACTTTGTATGTTGTGCATAAAATTTAGAAAACTCAGAAGTGAACACTTCTGATTGAGATATTCTTAAAAATGAAATGTTTTACAGTAAACATTCAAAAATAATACACATGAAGACCATAATCAATAATGTAATGCAATATTTCATTTCTGTCTTTCACGCCTAGCATCTAGCAAAATGGGGCTCATCAACAATGAGGCGAGTGCAAACGAAGACCCCATTGGCAACTATCAGGTAGGTGTTTCCTGGCTTTTTTGAGCCACGATCTTGACATGAACAAAATAACTAGTCCAACTCATTTGTGTCTGTCTGACTTTCTTTCTTTCTTTCTCACAGCCCCTGAATAAAAGGCGCATGGACAAATCTGAGTACAGCACTCTGCCAGAAAGGAGATAAAGAGAAAAATAAAATGTAAAGCAAACTCTTTAAGCTCCGTTCGAAGATCCGTTTCGGATTGAAACATAGTCAATAAAGAGGTGAATTGTGAGCTTCAATGTTGTGCGGGCCATCTTGTTCTTTACTAGTATTCTTTATCAGCCCAGCACCTATGTTTTTTTAAGGTTGTGCGTATGACCACACATTGTTCTACAAATAAAATGTGCTCAGTGCTACATTACTTTTACAAACCACAAAATAATTGTTGTAATGCATTGAGTGAAGGCAGAAATCAGGTCCACAATAAGTCCCTCAACTGTCCATTTGATGTACAGAGTCATTGACTGTTTGCTCTGTTGCTTTGTTTAGTTTGATCTACTGCTTTGCACGAACTAAGATTTCCTTTTGGTACCATAAACTGTATTTGTCCAACTTCACACATGTTTGTTGATTTCCCCAATTTTTTTTATTGAGAATTTGTTTGGCATGATGCCTCATAAGGTTAATATTGCTGTATATAGACATATTGTCACGACTTCAACCGAGGCAGGCTCTCCTTCCCGTTCGGGTGGCGCTCGGCGGTCGTCGTCACCGGCCTACTAGCTGCCACTGACTCTTTTTCCTCCCCCTCCTTATGTGTTTATTTGTATCACCTGTGTTCAGTTAGTTGTTAATTAGTGTGGCTTTATTAGTCAGCCAGCCCGTACGCTTCTTTGTGCGGGATTGTTATATTGTAGCTTTTGGATTTCGGGAGTGGATATTGTTATTGTGGACTGGGTTTGTTTCTCGTGTCGTTGGACCGTTGTGTATGACACCCAGTACGTCCGTGTTGGACATTTTGTTTGCCAGTTGGGTATTAAAGACTCAACATATTGAAGCTCTGCTGTTCCTGCGTCTGACTTCGCACCCCCCGACACCCAGGTCGTTACACATATATACATTTTCCTTGTATTTATATTTGTTTTCATTTAGGCTGTTTTGTCATACCATGACGTAACATAATTTGTTATTTGCTTTTATAGTCGTAGCTGATATCTTTTTTCAACCTGTGTACAGAAAATGTTTGACGAATTCAGGTGTACCATGGGGAGCGGAGGTTTGTTGTGAATTCAGGTGTACCATGGGGAGTGGAGGTTTGTTATGAATTCAGGTGTACCATGGGGAGCGGAGGTTTGTTATGAATTCAGGTGTACCATGGGGAGCGGAGGTTTGTTGTGAATTCAGGTGTACCATGGGGAGCGGAAGTTTGTTATGAATTCAGGTGTACCATGGGGAGCGGAGGTTTGTTGTGAATTCAGGTGTACCATGGGGAGCGGAAGTTTGTTATGAATTCAGGTGTACCATGGGGAGCGGAGGTTTGTTGTGAATTCAGGTGTACCATGGGGAGCGGAGGTTAGTTATGAATTCCGGTGTACCATGGGGAGCGGAGGTTTGTTGTGAATTCAGGTGTACCATGGGGAGCGGAGGTTTGTTATGAATTCAGGTGTACCATGGGGAGCGGAAGTTTGTTATGAATTCAGGTGTACCATGGGGAGCGGAGGTTTGTTGTGAATTCAGGTGTACCATGGGGAGCGGAAGTTTGTTATAAATTCAGGTGTACCATGGGGAGCGGAGGTTTGTTGTGAATTCAGGTGTACCATGGGGAGTGGAGGTTTGTTATGAATTCAGGTGTACCATGTGGAGCGGAGGTTTGTTGTGAATTCAGGTGTACCATGGGGAGCGGAAGTTTGTTATGAATTCAGGTGTACCATGGGGAGCGGAAGTTTGTTATGAATTCAGGTGTACAATGGGGAGCGGAGGTTTGTTGTGAATTCAGGTGTACCATGGGGAGCGGAGGTTTGTTATGAATTCAGGTGTACCATGGGGAGCGGAAGTTTGTTATGAATTCAGGTGTACAATGGGGAGCGGAGGTTTGTTGTGAATTCAGGTGTACCATGGGGAGCGGAGGTTTGTTATGAATTCAGGTGTACCATGGGGAGCGGAGGTTTGTTGTGAATTCAGGTGTACCATGGGGAGCGGAAGTTTGTTATGAATTCAGGTGTACCATGGGGAGTGGAGGTTTGTTGTGAATTCAGGTGTACCATGGGGAGCGGAGGTTTGTTGTGAATTCAGGTGTACCATGGGGAGCGGAGGTTTGTTGTGAATTCAGGTGTACCATGGGGAGCGGAGGTTTGTTGTGAATTCAGGTGTACCATGGGGAGCGGAGGTTTGTTGTGAATTCAGGTGTACCATGGGGAGCGGAGGTTTGTTGTGAATTCAGGTGTACCATGGGGAGCGGAGGTTTGTTGTGAATTCAGGTGTACCATGGGGAGCGGAGGTTTGTTGTGAATTCAGGTGTACCATGGGGAGCGGAGGTTTGTTGTGAATTCAGGTGTACCATGGGGAGCGGAGGTTTGTTATGAATTCAGGTGTACCATGGGGAGTGGAGGTTTGTTATGAATTCAGGTGTACCATGGGGAGCGGAGGTTTGTTGTGAATTCAGGTGTACCATGGGGAGCGGAGGTTTGTTATGAATTCAGGTGTACCATGGGGAGCGGAGGTTTGTTGTGAATTCAGGTGTACCATGGGGAGCGGAAGTTTGTTATGAATTCAGGTGTACCATGGGGAGCGGAGGTTTGTTGTGAATTCAGGTGTACCATGGGGAGCGGAGGTTTGTTATGAATTCAGGTGTACCATGGGGAGCGGAAGTTTGTTGTGAATTCAGGTGTACCATGGGGAGCGGAGGTTTGTTGTGAATTCAGGTGTACCATGGGGAGCGGAGGTTTGTTGTGAATTCAGGTGTACCATGGGGAGCGGAGGTTTGTTGTGAATTCAGGTGTACCATGGGGAGCGGAGGTTTGTTGTGAATTCAGGTGTACCATGGGGAGTGGAGGTTTGTTGTGAATTCAGGTGTACCATGGGGAGCGGAGGTTTGTTGTGAATTCAGGTGTACCATGGGGAGCGGAGGTTTGTTGTGAATTCAGGTGTACCATGGGGAGCGGAGGTTTGTTGTGAATTCAGGTGTACCATGGGGAGCGGAGGTTTGTTATGAATTCAGGTGTACCATGGGGAGCGGAGGTTTGTTATGAATTCAGGTGTACCATGGGGAGCGGAGGTTTGTTGTGAATTCAGGTGTACCATGGGGAGCGGAAGTTTGTTATGAATTCAGGTGTACCATGGGGAGCGGAGGTTTGTTGTGAATTCAGGTGTACCATGGGGAGCGGAGGTTTGTTATGAATTCAGGTGTACCATGGGGAGCGGAGGTTTGTTGTGAATTCAGGTGTACCATGGGGAGCGGAAGTTTGTTATGAATTCAGGTGTACCATGGGGAGCGGAGGTTTGTTGTGAATTCAGGTGTACCATGGGGAGCGGAGGTTTGTTGTGAATTCAGGTGTACCATGGGGAGCGGAGGTTTGTTGTGAATTCAGGTGTACCATGGGGAGCGGAAGTTTGTTATGAATTCAGGTGTACCATGGGGAGCGGAGGTTTGTTGTGAATTCAGGTGTACCATGGGGAGCGGAGGTTTGTTGTGAATTCAGGTGTACCATGGGGAGCGGAAGTTTGTTATGAATTCAGGTGTACCATGGGGAGCGGAGGTTTGTTGTGAATTCAGGTGTACCATGGGGAGTGGAGGTTTGTTATGAATTCAGGTGTACCATGGGGAGCGGAGGTTTGTTGTGAATTCAGGTGTACCATGGGGAGCGGAGGTTTGTTATGAATTCAGGTGTACCATGGGGAGCGGAAGTTTGTTGTGAATTCAGGTGTACCATGGGGAGCGGAGGTTTGTTGTGAATTCAGGTGTACCATGGGGAGCGGAGGTTTGTTGTGAATTCAGGTGTACCATGGGGAGCGGAAGTTTGTTATGAATTCAGGTGTACCATGGGGAGCGGAGGTTTGTTGTGAATTCAGGTGTACCATGGGGAGTGGAGGTTTGTTATGAATTCAGGTGTACCATGTGGAGCGGAGGTTTGTTGTGAATTCAGGTGTACCATGGGGAGCGGAGGTTTGTTATGAATTCAGGTGTACCATGGGGAGCGGAAGTTTGTTATGAATTCAGGTGTACCATGGGGAGCGGAAGTTTGTTATGAATTCAGGTGTACAATGGGGAGCAGAGGTTTGTTGTGAATTCAGGTGTACCATGGGGAGCGGAGGTTTGTTGTGAATTCAGGTGTACCATGGGGAGCGGAAGTTTGTTATGAATTCAGGTGTACCATGGGGAGCGGAGGTTTGTTGTGAATTCAGGTGTACCATGGGGAGCGGAGGTTTGTTGTGAATTCAGGTGTACCATGGGGAGCGGAGGTTTGTTGTGAATTCAGGTGTACCATGGGGAGCGGAGGTTTGTTGTGAATTCAGGTGTACCATGGGGAGCGGAGGTTTGTTGTGAATTCAGGTGTACCATGGGGAGCGGAGGTTTGTTGTGAATTCAGGTGTACCATGGGGAGCGGAGGTTTGTTGTGAATTCAGGTGTACCATGGGGAGTGGAGGTTTGTTGTGAATTCAGGTGTACCATGGGGAGCGGAGGTTTGTTGTGAATTCAGGTGTACCATGGGGAGCGGAGGTTTGTTGTGAATTCAGGTGTACCATGGGGAGCGGAGGTTTGTTGTGAATTCAGGTGTACCATGGGGAGCGGAGGTTTGTTATGAATTCAGGTGTACCATGGGGAGCGGAGGTTTGTTATGAATTCAGGTGTACCATGGGGAGCGGAGGTTTGTTGTGAATTCAGGTGTACCATGGGGAGCGGAAGTTTGTTATGAATTCAGGTGTACCATGGGGAGCGGAGGTTTGTTGTGAATTCAGGTGTACCATGGGGAGCGGAGGTTTGTTATGAATTCAGGTGTACCATGGGGAGCGGAAGTTTGTTGTGAATTCAGGTGTACCATGGGGAGCGGAGGTTTGTTGTGAATTCAGGTGTACCATGGGGAGCGGAGGTTTGTTGTGAATTCAGGTGTACCATGGGGAGCGGAAGTTTGTTATGAATTCAGGTGTACCATGGGGAGCGGAGGTTTGTTGTGAATTCAGGTGTACCATGGGGAGCGGAGGTTTGTTATGAATTCAGGTGTACCATGGGGAGCGGAAGTTTGTTATGAATTCAGGTGTACCATGGGGAGCGGAAGTTTGTTATGAATTCAGGTGTACAATGGGGAGCAGAGGTTTGTTGTGAATTCAGGTGTACCATGGGGAGCGGAGGTTTGTTGTGAATTCAGGTGTACCATGGGGAGCGGAAGTTTTTTATGAATTCAGGTGTACCATGGGGAGCGGAGGTTTGTTGTGAATTCAGGTGTACCATGGGGAGCGGAGGTTTGTTGTGAATTCAGGTGTACCATGGGGAGCGGAGGTTTGTTGTGAATTCAGGTGTACCATGGGGAGCGGAGGTTTGTTGTGAATTCAGGTGTACCATGGGGAGCGGAGGTTTGTTGTGAATTCAGGTGTACCATGGGGAGTGGAGGTTTGTTGTGAATTCAGGTGTACCATGGGGAGCGGAGGTTTGTTGTGAATTCAGGTGTACCATGGGGAGCGGAGGTTTGTTGTGAATTCAGGTGTACCATGGGGAGCGGAGGTTTGTTGTGAATTCAGGTGTACCATGGGGAGCGGAGGTTTGTTGTGAATTCAGGTGTACCATGGGGAGCGGAGGTTTGTTATGAATTCAGGTGTACCATGGGGAGCGGAGGTTTGTTGTGAATTCAGGTGTACCATGGGGAGCGGAGGTTTGTTATGAATTCAGGTGTACCATGGGGAGTGGAGGTTTGTTGTGAATTCAGGTGTACCATGGGGAGCGGAGGTTTGTTGTGAATTCAGGTGTACCATGGGGAGCGGAGGTTTGTTGTGAATTCAGGTGTACCATGGGGAGTGGAGGTTTGTTGTAAATTCAGGTGTACCATGGGGAGCGGAGGTTTGTTGTGAATTCAGGTGTACCATGGGGAGCGGAGGTTTGTTGTGAATTCAGGTGTACCATGGGGAGCGGAGGTTTGTTGTGAATTCAAGTGTACCATGGGGAGTGGAGGTTTGTTGTGAATTCAGGTGTACCATGGGGAGCGGAGGTTTGTTGTGAATTCAGGTGTACCATGGGGAGCGGAGGTTTGTTGTGAATTCAGGTGTACCATGGGGAGTGGAGGTTTGTTATGAATTCAGGTGTACCATGGGGAGCGGAGGTTTGTTGTGAATTCAGGTGTACCATGGGGAGCGGAGGTTTGTTGTGAATTCAGGTGTACCATGGGGAGCGGAGGTTTGTTATGAATTCAGGTGTACCATGGGGAGCGGAGGTTTGTTGTGAATTCAGGTGTACCATGGGGAGCGGAGGTTTGTTGTGAATTCAGGTGTACCATGGGGAGCGGAGGTTTGTTGTGAATTCCTAAGCTCTCCCTCATCACTGTACCCTCTATATGAGAGTGGGCTGGCCTTCCTTAGCTTGTCGGAGACCTAGTCATTGGTTACGTCTTCATTGATCAGGCCATACTGAGACAGCTCCCTTTTTACCTGTGTACCTACATTGTCCAGCAGACAAATGACAACAATTGGCTACGCTCACAGGACTGTATCTTGTTGACTGTGCCCGTACAGAGTTTGGTAAAAAAAAAAAAAAAAAACATTCCAGTTTTCTTGCCCTTCCACTTGGAACGAGATACAAAAGGACATTAAATTGCAGGAGCTCGTGTGCTTGAATTAGTTTAAGGCTCGGGTCAAATCTATGGTGGACAATAAAGTGTGTGTGTGTGTGTGTAGGGGGGGGATTCTGTGTGCTTCTATTTTGGCCAGGTCTCTCTTGGAAAATAGTTTTTTAATCTCAACGAGACTAACCTGGTGAAAAGAATACAAATAACATAAATAATGAAATGCAAATGAAATGGGAAGTTGGTCACAAAATATATGTTCACTGATTGTGACTTGTTATTTCTGGTTTCATCCTACTTTTTATGAGATCTTTAAGTGAGTCGTTTAGTTCGATCTGACTATTCCACTTATTTACTACCACACAGAGAGCAGCTTTAGTGGAGGGTTTGCTCTACAGGAAGCCTGAATGTGTCAGATATTCTAATGGAACAGAGCACATGATATATGAGATGCTTCTCGAGTGTGGTTATGGGGATTTACTTCTGCTAGTCTACAAAGTGCGGTTTCCTAACGGAGCTTAGAGAGGAGATCAAACGGAAGAGCTCAAACAACACAGAGCTCACAGCGTACACAACCAACACCCACATATCCATGCTCACATCACACACACACCGACAGACACACTCACACAAATCAACCAAACAGACACATTTAACACAACACTCAAATTCTCCAAATGAACCACTGTTGATCAGATCTAACAGATCCCATTCACTCCAGTGTTCCAGGTGTGCACGCTCCATGTTCATGGTCTTCACTCTGGACCATAATTTGATTAATCAGCTGTGCAGGGCTGGATTGATCTATCCAGTCACTCATTGATACAAAATGGTAGGAAGCAACTATAGACACCTACACTTGAATGTCGTAAGGTCTTTATTCTTGTCAAAATATATTTTTTTAAATACATCCAGTAGACATTATTTCCACTACATGCTTGCAACACAAAGTTAGTGGAAGGCACTTTCCACTGATGCGGGTAAGTAAAGTCTGCCTACACTCATATATGACATGTTTCCGATGAGATCCTCATGATTAGCAACAGAGAGACCTGGCCAATCATCCACCATCATTTACTGTAAGCGTAAGGGGTGCAGGCATCTGCGGCTTAAGGCATGAGAGCCGACTGAAGATAAAGAACCGCAAACTAGCTAGACTCTTTAGTCGCATGACACTACACTTCATAAAACAAACATTTCCTTTGTGTCATAGTGGCTCACAATGAAGTAGCTAGAATCAATGCAAGATATAACTGTATATGTGCTAATACGCTAGCTGCACAAAACATTAAGAACACCTGCTCTTTCCATGTCATAGACTGACCAGGTGAATCCAGGTGAATGATATGATCCCTTATTGACTTCACTTGTTAAATCCATTTCAATCAGTATAGTTGAAGGGAGACAGGTTAAAGAAGGATTTTTAAGCTTTGACATGGATTGTGTGTGTGTGCCATTCAGAGAGTGAATGGGCAAGACAGTGTCCTGTGTGTATCAAGAATGGTCCAACACCCAAAGAACATCCAGCCAACTTGACACTACTGTGGCAAGCATTGGAGTCTACATCGGCCAGCATCCCTGTGGAATGCTTTCGACGCCTTGTAGTCCATAACCCAATGAATTGAGGCTGTTCTAAGTGCAAAAGGGGGTTCAACTCAATATTAGGACGGTGTTTTGTACACTCACTGTATATACAGGCAGCATTAACATTGTGAGGAGGAAGAACTTGGCATCTGCAAGCATTGATACCATTTTACAACAGTTGATCTACACAGCTATGTACAAGTTGTTTTTCAGTACAGCAAACATCTAAAAGTCATTACAAAGATCTTCCTATCTTTATATCTCTATTTTCCAGAGCAACACTATGTTGATCACTATTATCGCTAGTTACAGTAATTCTAAACTATAGTTTTAACTAAATCATAATATCACACATCAAGCTAAAATAAGAAGCTCTTTAAGTCTATGCTAAGCACTACAGAGCCTTCTCCCCTCCTCTTTGATGGCAGGGTGAGCTGAGGCCTGCTGGTCCAGGGCATCAGAGGGGTCCTAGAGAAGAGGTGTGGTCTGGTGAGAGGATAGTCTACCCAGTCCTGTGGGTAGCGTAGATATCTCTGCTGCGGGTTTCCACACTAAGGGGCTGTCAGGGGGAAAATAAAGTCTTTAGGTGACTGATGTAGCTATTTGTTGTTGTTAAACTTGTCTGTGAATCTGACTTAATTAAGTCAGATTCACAGATCAGTTTCCATTGCAACACCCCACTTTATTATGCATCTTTACCAGAAGTATTGTGAATAGCTAGCCTAGACCATCTCCCTAAAATACTGACAGACATTGGCTAACCATGAGATGTGGAATGAAGAATAAGTAGGAGATACGGATGGAATAAAAGCACAAAATACAGATGGAGAGATAGACAAGAGGTAGTGGTCGACAGCCTACCTCATAGTCAGGACTTGGCACCACGGCCTGCTGAGCGGTACGTCGCTAAGGGGAAAACCAAATATAAATGAATAAGTAAACTTTTGCTGTACCGATAAGAAATGATCAATACTATGCCACAGGGAATTTATATTTTTATGATCTGTGAATACTTTGCTGTCGAGTAGTCCTGGGTATGGTCAAATTAAATAGTTGAGAGCACTCCTTACCACCAAGTGCCACTGTTGGCTGATGGATAAGCAGATGGTAACAGCATTACGTTTTTGGGGTACAGCAGGTCCAGACTTCTTCTGGGCCCAGTTATACACAATGAAGATGACCCCTCCTGTCACCAGCAGGTCCCCAACAATAACCCCGGTAACCAGAGTCGCATCCAGCTCAACACAGTTCTCACACACTGCAAAACCAAAACCAATACAGATCGGGTTAGTAGTCAAATTTTGTTAAAACATGGGAAGGGTGTATGAAGGGAAGAAGGAAAAAAAAGATGTGTTAATGGATGTAAATATTTTGGGGGCATTTCTTACCTTTGATGTATAACTGTTAAATTACAGTTGAAGAATTGCAGTAATACGGTCTTTTAACGTTTTCCACAATGTTATTTATGATTCCTTTGCTTTTATCACTCTTATCTAATGTAAATTAGGAGTCATCTTTTTTCTTTAATTCACCCCCGGGACATGTCATAGTTGTAACGATCGTCGTCATATTCCTCCTCCTCGGATGAGTAGGAGCATGGATCAGACCAACACGCAGCGAGGTATGTGGACATAATGATTTATTAGACAAACGACGAAACACGAAATAACACTTTAGAAAACAAAATAACTAAACGAACTAAACAGACCTAAACTTACGAACTTACATGAAACGAAGAACACACGAACAGGAACAGACAAACCGAAACAGTCCCGTGTGGTAACATGTACTGACACGGAAGACAACCAGCCACAAACAAACAGTGTGAAAACACCTACCTTAATATGATTCTCAATCAGAGGAGATGAAAACCACCTGCCTCTAATTGAGAACCATATCAGGTACCCAAAACCAACATAGAAACAGAAAACATAGACTGCCCACCCAAAACTCACACCCTGACCAATTAAACACATACCAAACAACAGAAAACAGGTCAGGAACGTGACAGAACCCCCCCCCCCTCAAGGTGCGAACTCCGGGCGCACCCCTACAACTCAAGGGGAGGGTCTGGGTGGGCATCTGTCCGCGGTGGCGGCTCCGGCGGTGGACGAGGACACCACTCCACCACTGTCTTTGTCCCCCTCCTTAGCGTCCTTTGAGTGGCGACCCTCGCCCCCGACCATGGTCCAGGAACCTTCACCAACGCTCCTCTAAAATAGAGGAGACAACTCAGGACAAAGAGGTAGCTCAGGACAAAGAGGTAGCTCAGGACAAAGAGGTAGCTCCGGACAGAGAGGTAGCTCCGGACAGAGAGGTAGCTTAGGACAGAGGGACAACTCTGTACTAATGGCAGCTCCGGACTGAGTGGCAGCTCCGGACTGAGTGGCAGCTCCGGACTGAGTGGCAGCTCCGGACTGGAGGGCAGCTCATGACTGGAGGGCAGCTCATGACTGGAGGGCAGCTCATGACTGGAGGGCAGCTCATGACTGGAGGGCAGCTCATGACTGGAGGGCAGCTCATGACTGTAGGGCAGCTCATGACTGTAGGGCATCTCTGGCAGCTCCTGACTGGCTGGCGGCTCTGGCAGCTCCTGACTGGCTGGCGGCTCTGGCAGCTCCTGACTGGCTGGCGGCTCTGGCAGCTCCTGACTGGCTGGCGGCTCTGGCGGCTCCTGACTGACGGACGGCTCTAGCGGCTCCTGACTGACGGACGGCTCTAATGGCTCGGGACAGACGGGCGGCTCTAATGGCTCGGGACAGACGGATGGCTCAGAAGGCGCTGGGCAGACGGATGGCTCAGAAGGCGCTGGGCAGACGGATGGCTCAGAAGGCGCTGGGCAGACGGATGGCTCAGAAGGCGCTGGGCAGACGGATGGCTCAGATGGCGCTGGGCAGACGGATGGCTCAGACGGCGCTGGGCAGACGGATGGCTCAGACGGCGCTGGGCAGACGGATGGCTCAGACGGCGCTGGGCAGACGGATGGCTCAGACGGCGCTGGGCAGACGGATGGCTCAGAAGGCGCTGGGCAGACGGATGGCTCAGACGGCGCTGGGCAGACGGATGGCTCAGACGGCGCTGGGCAGACGGATGGCTCAGACGGCGCTGGGCAGACGGATGGCTCAGACGGTGCTGGGCAGACAGATGGCTCAGACGGTGCTGGGCAGACGAGCAGTGTAGGCGGCGTTGGGCAGACAGCCGACTCTGCCCTGCTGAGGCGCACAGTAGGCCTGGTGCGTGGTGCCGGAACTGGTGGCACCGGACTGGAGACACGCACCTCAAGGCTAGTGCGGGGAGCAGGAACAGGGCACACTGGACTCTCGATGCGCACTATAGGCCTGGTGCGTGGTACCGGCACTGGTGGTACCGGGCTGAGGTCACGCACCTCATGGTGAGTGCGGGGAGAAGGAACAGTGCGTACAGGGCTCTGAGGACGCACATGAGGCTTGGTGCGTGGTGCCGGAACTGGAGGCACTGGGCTGGAGACACGCACCACAGGGAGAGTGCGTGGAGGAGGAACAGTGCGTACAGGACTCTGAGGACGCACATGAGGCTTGGTGCGTGGTGCAGGCACTGGTGGTACTGAGCTGGGGCGGGAAGGTGGCGCCGGATATACCGGACCATGTAGGCGTACTGGCTCCCTTGAGCACTGAACCTGCCCAACCTTACCTGGTTGTATGCTCCCCGTCGCCTGACCAGTGCGGGGAGGTGGAATAACCCGCACCGGGCTATGTAGGCAAACCGGGGACACCATGCGTAAGGCTGGTGCCATGTAAGCCGGCCCAAGGAGACGTACTGGTGGCCAGATATGTAGAGCCGGCTTCATGGCACTTGGCTCAATGCTCACTCTAGCCTGGCTAGTATGGGGAGGTGGAATAACCCGCACCGGGCTATGAACACGTACAGGAGACACCATGCGCTCTACTGCGTAACACGGTGTCTGCCCGTACTCTCGCTCTCCACGGTAAGCCCGGGAAGTTGGCGCAGGTCTCCTACCTGACTTCGCCACACTACCCTTTATCCCCCCCCCCAAGAAATTTTTGGGTTGTACTTGCGGGCTTCCAGCCTTGCTTCCGTGCTGCCTCCTCATATCGTCGCCTCTCCGCTTTAGATGCCTCCAGCTCCGCCTTGGGACGGCGACACTCCTCTGGCTCTGCCCAGGGTCCTTCTCCGTCCAGAATCTCTTCCCATGTCCAATCCTCCTTGACCCACTGCTGCTGTCGTTGCTGTCCGTTAACCCGCTGCTTGATCTGGGTTTGGTGGGTGGTTCTGTAACGATCGTCGTCATATTCCTCCTCCTCGGATGAGGAGGAGCATGGATCAGACCAACACGCAGCGAGGTATGTGGACATAATGATTTATTAGACAAACGACGAAACACGAAATAACACTTTAGAAAACAAAATAACAAAACGAACTAAACAGACCTAAACTTACGAACTTACATGAAACGAAGAACACACGAACAGGAACAGACAAACCGAAACAGTCCCGTGTGGTAACATGTACTGACACGGAAGACAACCACCCACAAACAAACAGTGTGAAAACACCTACCTTAATATGATTCTCAATCAGAGGAGATGAAAACCACCTGCCTCTAATTGAGAACCATATCAGGTACCCAAAACCAACATAGAAACAGAAAACATAGACTGCCCACCCAAAACTCACGCCCTGACCAATTAAACACATACCAAACAACAGAAAACAGGTCAGGAACGTGACAATAGTAACAATGCTTCTCAAGAAGGATACTCTTTACATTTATTTAATGCATACAAAAAAGTATTTACTTCACAGCTAACTTTTTTTTAACTAACATTGAATTATTGAATTGACACCAAACAAGACATTCAACATTACAGTTTCTCAATCACGTACAAGCAGTTTGTAACAATACTGTTGATTTTCAAAACAGAGTCCACAAGACACAGAACTCTGTGGCCTGTTGGAAAACAGTCATTGTAGTTGCCTTCTCAACACATATACAGTACATTTATCAAAACTATATTATACCGTAAATTGCAAATACATTTATCAAAAGAACATGCCTGCCTGCAAAAGATACACAACTATACATATCTCTTGATTCCAAGCAGACAAAACAGAAAGTTAGTCTGTCTTTAAAAAATCCCAGTAGATCAATACATTTTCTTTGCAGTCACTTAATCATGATGATAAAACATTTGAGTACAACTATCCAAAAGTGCAGAATTATGGGGAACTATTCTCCTTTGACGCATATTTCTCCAAACAATTTCATACACAAAATATTATTCCTGATAAAAAAATGCACATTGTGTGCAGGATTCGTTCATTGGTATCATCACAATACAATTCCATGTATTCAATACAAAGGTTGGTTTGCTTATAGTTTTGTAGACTTTTCATTGGTGCACCGAAACACAATCCACAATATAAATAAGGTTGAGGACAATGGAGGAACATACTTGATATGAATGTATAGTCCTGTCACGATTGTTAGAATGATTGGACCAAGGCGCATAGAGTTCCACATGTTTTAATCAATGAAACCCCCCAAAACAAATCCAGAACACAAACGAACCGTGACACAATTGCAGTGTTAACAGGCACTACACAAAAACAAGATCCCACAAACAACAGGTGGGAAAAGGCTGCCTAAATATGATCCCCAATCAGAGACAACGATAGACAGCTGCCTCTGATTGGGAACCATACCAGGCCAACATAGAAATACAAAACTAGAGTACCCACCCTAGTCACACCCTGACCTAACCAAAATAAAGAATAAAAAGGCTCTCTAAGGTCAGGGCGTGACAAGGCCTAAATCCACATTAAAGCAAAGCTCTATAATGGAAGGACACAATGTGGCTATGATGACTTAGGAGTAACCCAAGGTTACGTAAAAGTAACCCAACTTCATTGTCTGCAATATTGTGAAAAATCATAACAATTACACAGTCCCCATTGCCTAGATCTTTCCATATATTGTACATGGTATGACACTGATGTGAGACTTTTGTGCAGTAGTAGTTACTGATTACGGGAAACATTTATCTTCTGATGAAAACAATGTGTTCATATTCTTGAACTGAACACTTGACAGTGAGTTTAGTATTCACTGAGGACATTTGTAATTAAAGTTTTGCAAAAGGTGGTGTAAGATATGCAAGCCAGGTACTAAGGCAATAAAATGATCAGAAGTTCTGTAAATCTATTTGAGCATTTGATCATTGATGTTCTGCTATGGATACGTTTCAACACAGATCCCAGAATTGCTTGTACACTATTGAGAAGAACCGTAAATACTTTCAATATATAACTAAACCATATATTTTTTTATTTAATACAATCAATCTCTACATTGTAATAAATGTAAATATAGGACAACTGATTTGAACAAAGAAACCATAGAAACCATCTGAACCTGATTTTTGTCCCTGCACAGCAGTGATGGCGACCATGGAGAAGATGAGCGCACCACTCACGTTAACTCTGTTCATGTCTTCTCTGTCTCTCAAGGTAAGTCAAGTGTATTTTGATTATTGTATTCTGTCTGAATTTAAGTGCTGGAGATCTACAGTACTTATGTGAATATAGTCTGAAAATGTTGTGTTTAGAAAAGTCAATAGTTCTCTCAAAGCCCGCTCTCTCGTTGCCTCTCTCTCTCTCTCTCTCTCTCTCTCTCTCTCTCTCTCTCTCTCTCTCTCTCTCTTTGCCTTTCTCTCTCTCTCTCTCTCTCTTTGCCTCTCTCTCTCTCTCTCTCTCTCTCTCTCTCTCTCTCTCTTTGCCTTTCTCTCTCTCTCTCTCTCTCTCTCTCTCTCTCTCTCTCTCTCTCTCTCTCTCTCTCTCTCTCTCTAACAGGAAGACATTTTTTCAAGATGAGGTTTTGATTGTTCTGCTGTTACACACATCGTTCCATAGGCTTTACACTGAATATAGAAATATAGTAATTTAGTAGTTAACGAAATGATTAAAATAATTCTAAAAATTGAATAGCATATTCATTATTTGATCTAACTTCAAATCACATTTACTGTATTGTGTTTTTGAAGGTGTTTTTTATGTTTTTTTATGTGTAGTAATAGCGAACATTTTGACAAAATATATTTATATATGTATACATATATAATGAGAAATACAGTATGTACCATAAAGAAGGAACTGGGAACAGGGGTACGCCAACTTAATATCGAGGCCACACCATAGGACAGTTATGCCCCCTGCTGGATTCAGTCAGTGAACTTCCTAATTATTTGTTATTTGACAATTCCGTTACTCTAGCTTTGATTTGTGAAATAAATAAATAAATGCCATGCATGACCTATAGTCTATACAGAATTGTATTGGCACAAAAGTTGGTTACTTGGTTTGTGATTTGGTAATAACAGACTTATTTTAGCTGCATAGCTAGTAACAATGTAAACCGTACCAGGAGTCCATCAAAACATTAAATATAGGGCATATTCATTACTATTTCAAATGTCAGCATTATATTCCAAACGTTTGCAACGAATGCCAGTTAAAGGGATAGGAAGGTATGATGAGGATGTGGAGACTATAGGTTGGCATCATAGTGGGTCTACAGTGCATTCGGAAACTATTTAGACCCCTTGACTTTTTCCACATTTTGTTAAGTTTTACAGCCTTATTCTAAAAAAAATATTTAAAAAATATTATCTCATCAATCTACACACAAATCCTCATAATGACGAAGTAAAAACAGGTTTTTAGAAATGTTTGCAAATGTATAACATTTTAAAAAACTACCTTGGACCCTTTGCTATGAGACATGAAATTGAGCTCAGGTACATCCTGTTTCCATTGGTCATCCTTGAGATGTTTCTACAACTTGTTTGGAGTCCACCTGTGGTAAATTGACAGTTGACAGTGCATGTCAGAGCAAAAACCAAGCCCTGAGGTCAAAGGAATTGTCCGTAGAGCTCCGAGACAGGATTGTGTCGAGGCACAGATCTGGGGAAGGGTACCAAAAACATTCTGCAGCATTGAAGGTCCCGAAGAACACAGCGGCCTCCATCATTCTTAAATGGAAGAAGTTTGGAACCACCAAAACTATTCCTAGAGATGGCTGCCTGGCCAAACTGAGCAATCGGGGTGAGAAGGGCCTTGGTCAGGGAGGTGACCAAGAACCTGATGGTCACTCTGACAGAGCTCCAGAGTTTCTCTGTGGGAGAACCTTTCAGAAGGACAACCATCTCTGCAGCACTCCACCAATCAGGCCTTTATGGTAGAGTGGCCAGACGGAAGCCACTCTACAGTAAAAGGCACATGACAGCCCACTTGGAGTTTGCCAAAAGGCACCTAAGGACTCTCAGACCATTAGTCTGATGAAACCAAGACTGAACTCTTTGGCCTGAATGCCAAGTGTCACATCTGGAGAAAACCTGGCACCATCCCTACAGTGAAGCATGGTGGTGGCAGCATCATGCTGTGGGGATGTTTTCAGCGGCAGGGACTGGAAGACTAGTCAGGATCGAGGGAAAGATGAATGGAGAAAAGTACAGAGAGATCCTTGATGAAAACCTGTTCCAGAGCACCCAGGACCTCAGGCTGGGGCAAAGGTTCACCTTCCAACAGGACAACAACCCACAGCCAAAACAACGCAGGAGTGGCTTTGTGACAAGTCTTTGTATGTCCTTGAGTGGCCCAGCCAGAGCCAGGACTTGAACCCGATTGAACATCTCTGGAGAGACCTGAAAATACCTGTGCAGCAATGATCCCCGACCAACCTGAAAGAGCTTGAGAGGATCTGCAGTGAAGAATGGGAGAAACTCCCCAAATACAGGTGAAACCCAAGAAGACTCGAGGCTGTAATCACTGCCAAAGGTACTTCAACAATGTACTGAGTAAATGGTCTGAATACTTACAGTTGAAATCGGAAGTTTACATACACCTTAGCCAAAGACATTTAAACTCAGTTTTTCACAATTCCTGAAATGTAATCCTAGTAAAAATTCCCTGTCTTAGGTCAGTTAGGATCACCACTTTATTTTGAGAATGTGAAATGTCAGAATAATAGTAGAGAGATTGATTTATTTCAGCTTTCATCACATTCCCAGTGGGTCAGAAGTTTACATACAGTGGGGAGAATAAGTATTTGATACACTGCCGATATTGCAGGTTTTCCTACTTACAAAGCATGTAGAGGTCTGTCATTTTTTATCATAGGTACACTTCAACTGTGAGAGACGGAATCTAAAACAAAAATCCAGAAAATCACATTGTATGATTTTTAAGTAATTAATTTGCATTTTATTGCATGACATAAGTATTTGATCACCTACCAACCAGTAAGAATTCCGTCTCCCACAGACCTTTCTTTAAGAAGCCCTCCTGTTCTCCACTCATTACCTGTATTAACTGCACCTGTTTGAACTCGTTACCTGTATAAAAGACACCTGTCCACACATTCAATCAAACAGACTCCAACCTCTCCACAATGGCCAAGACCAGAGAGCTGTGTAAGGACATCAGGGATAAAATTCTAGACCTGCACAAGGCTGGGATGAGCTACAGGACAATAGGCAAGCAGCTTGGTGAGAAGGAAACAACTGTTGCCGCAATTATTAGAAAATGGAAGAAGTTCAAGATGACGATCAATCACCCTCGGTCTGGGGCTCCATGCAAGATCTCACCTCGTGGGGCATCAATGATCATGAGGAAGGTGAGGGATCAGCCCAGAACTACATGGCAGAACCTGGTCAATGACCTGAAGAGAGCTGGGACCACAGTCTCAAAGAAAAGCATTAGTAACACACTACGCCGTCATGGATTAAAATCCTGCAGCGCACGCAAGGTCCCCCTGCTCAAGCCAGCGCATGTCCAGGCCCGTCTGAAGTTTGCAAATGACCATCTGGATGATCCAGAGGAGGAATGGGAGAAGGTCATGTGGTCTGATGAGACAAAAAATAGAGCTTTTTGGTCTAAACTCCACTCGCCATGTTTGGAGGAAGAAGAAGGATGAGCACAACCCCAAGAACACCATCCCAACCATGAAGCATGGAGGTGGAAAAATCATTTTTGGGGATGCTTTTCTGCAAAGGGGACAGGACGACTGCACCGTATTGAGGGGAGGATGGATGGGGCCATGTATCGCGAGATCTTGGCCAACAACCTCCTTCACTCAGTAAGAGCATTGAAGATGGGTCGTGGCTGGGTCTTCCAGCATGACAACGACCCGAAACACACAGCCAGGGCAACTGGTAAGAAGCATCTCAAGGTCCTGGAGTGGCCTAGCCAGTCTCCAGACCTGAACCCAATAGAAACTCTTTGGAGGGAGCTGAAAGTCCGTATTGCCCAGCGACAGTGTAACGGCTGTCGTTTTCCTCCTCGTCTGAGGAGGAGAAGTTAGAAGGATCAGAGGACCAATGCGCAGCGTGGTAAGTGTCCATCACGTTTATTATCAAACATAAACTGAACACTAAGAAATACAAAACAATAAAGGTGAACATAAACGAAACCGAAACAGTTCTATCTGGTGCAGACACACGAAGACTGAAGACAACCACCCACAAAACCCAACACAAAACAGGCTACCTAAATGTGGTTCCCAATCAGAGACAATGACTAACACCTGCCTCTGATTGAGAACCATATCAGGCCAAACACAGAAATAGAAAAATATAGATAAACAAACATAGACTGCCCACCCCAACTCACGCCCTGACCATACTAAATAAAGACAAAAACAAAGGAAATAAAGGTCAGAACGTGACAGTACCACCCCACCCCCCCCAAGGTGCGGAACCTGAACCTATAGGGGAGGGTCTGGGTGGGCATCTGTCCGCGGTGGCGGCTCTGGCGCAGGACGTGGACCCCACTCCACCATAGTCTTTGTCCGCTTTAGTGTCCTCCTAGGAACGCGACCCTCCTAAATGACCCCACTGGACTGAGGGGCGCCTCTGGACTGAGGGGCAGCTCCGGACTGAGGGGCAGCTCCGGACTGAGGGGCAGCTCCGGACTGAGGGGCAGCTCAGGACTGAAAGGCAGCTCCGGACTGAAAGGCAGCTCCGGACTGAAGGGCAGCTCATGACTGAGGGGCAGCTCCGGACTGAAGGGCAGCTCTGACAGCTCCTGACTGGCAGGTGGCTCTGGCAGCTCCTGACTGGTGGGCGGCTCTGGCAGCTCCTGACTGGCGGGCGGCTCTGGCAGCTCCTGACTGGCGGGCGGCTCTGGCAGCTCCTGACTGGCGGGCGGCTCTGGCAGCTCCTGACTGGCGGACGGCTCTGGCAGCTCCTGACTGACGGACGGCTCTGGCGGCTCAGGACAGACGGGCGGCTCTAGTGGCTCAGGACAGACGGGCGGCTCTGACGGCTCAGGACAGACGGGCGGCTCTGACGGCTCAGGACAGACGGGCGGCTCTGACGGCTCAGGACAGACGGGCGGCTCAGATGGCGCTGGACAGACGGGCAGCTCAGACGGCGCTGGGCAGACGGGCAGCTCAGGCGGCGCTGGGCAGACGGGCAGCTCAGGCGGCGCTGGGCAGACGGGCAGCTCAGGCGGCGCTGGGCAGACGGGCAGCTCAGGCGGCGCTGGACAGACGGAAGACTCTGGCCTGCTGAGCCGCACAGTAGGCCTGGTGCGTGGTGCCGGAACAGGTGGTACCGGGCAGGGAACACGCACCTCAGGGCGAGTGCTGGGAGCAGGAACAGGGAGTACTGGACCCTGGAGACGCACTGGATGCCTGGTGCGTGGTACCGGCACTCGTGGTACCGGGCTGAGGACACGCACCTCAGGGCGAGTGCGGGGAGGAGGAACAGGGCGTATTGGACTCTGGAGACGCACAGGAAGCCTGGTGCGTGGTACCGGCACTGGTGGTACTGGGTTGGTGCGAGGGGCTGCCACAGGCGGACTGGTGCGTGGAGAAGGCACCGGATAGATCGGACCGTGGAGACGCACTACAGGTCTCGAGCACCGAGCCTGCCCAACCCTACCTGGCTGAACGCTCCCCGTAGCCAGGCCAGTGCGGCGAGGTGGAATAGCCCGCACTGGGCTGTGCTGGCGAACCGGGGACACCATGCGTAGGGCTGGTGCCATGTACACCGGCCGGAGGAGACGCACTGGAGACCAGATGCGCTGAGCCGGCTTCATGGCACCTGGCTCGATGCCCACTCTAGCCCGGCCGATACGAGGTGCTGGAATGTACCGCACCGGGCTATGCACACGCACCGGGGACACCGTGCATAACACGATGCCTGCAAGGTACAACGCTCTCCACGGTAAGCACGGGGAGTTGGCTCAGGTCTCATACCTGGCTTAACACCACTTCCCGTGTTCCCCCCCCCCCCCCCCCCCCAATTTTTTTGGGGGCTGCCTCTCTGGCTTCCAGCCGCGCTTTCGTGCAGCCTCCTCATACCACCGCCTCTCCGCTTTCGCTGCCTCCAGCTCAGCTTTGGGGCGGCGATACTCACGAGCCTGTGCCCAGGGTCCCTTGCCGTCCAGTATTTCCTCCCAAGTCCATCTCTCCAGATATCGCTGCCGCTCCTGTTGCTGCTGCTGCTGCCCGTTACCACGCAGCTTGGTCCTTTTTTGGTGGGTGGTTCTGTAACGGCTGTCGTCTTCCTCCTCGTCTGAGGAGGAGAAGTTAGAAGGATCAGAGGACCAATGCACAGCGTGGTAAGTGTCCATTACGTTTATTATCAAACATAAACTGAACACTAAGAAATACAAAACAATAAAGGTGAACATAAACGAAACCGAAACAGTTCTATCTGGTGCAGACACACGAAGACTGAAGACAACCACCCACAAAACCCAACACAAAACAGGCTACCTAAATATGGTTCCCAATCAGAGACAATGACTAACACCTGCCTTTGATTGAGAACCATATCAGGCCAAACACAGAAATAGAAAAACATAGATAAACAAACATAGACTGCCCACCCCAACTCACACCCTGACCATACTAAATAAAGACAAAAACAAAGGAAATAAAGGTCAGAACGTGACAGACAGCCCTGAAACCTGAAGGATCTGGAGAAGGTCTGTATGGAGGAGTGGGCCAAAATCCCTGCTGCAGTGTGTGCAAACCTGGTCAAGAACTACAGGAAACGTATGATCTCTGTAATTGCAAACAAAGGTTTCTGTACCAAATATTAAGTTCTGCTTTTCTGATGTATCAAATACTTATTTCATGCAATAAAATGCAAATTAATTACTTACAAATCCTACAATGTGATTTTCTGGATTTTTGTGTTAGATTCCGTCTCTCACAGTTGAAGTGTACCTATGATAAAAATTACAGACCTCTACATGCTTTGTAAGTAGGAAAACCTGCAAAATCGGCAGTGTATCAAATACTTGTTCTACCCATTGTGCACTCAATTAGTATTTGGTAGCATTGCCTTTAAATTGTTTAACTTGAGTCAAACGTTTCGGGTAGCTTTCCACAAGCTTCCCACAATAAGTTGGGTGAATTCTGGCCCATTCCTCCTGACAGAGCTGGTGTAACTGAGTCAGGTTTGTAGGCCTCCTTGCTTGCACACGCTTTTTCAGTTCTGCCCACAGATTTTCTATTGGATTGAGGTCAGGTCTTTGTGATGGCCACTCCAATACCTTGACTTTGTTGTCCTTGAGCCATTTTGCCACAACTTTGTAAGTATGTTTGGGGTCATTGTCCATTTGGAAGACCCATTTGCGACCAAGCTTTAACTTCCTGACTGATGTCTTGAGATGTTGCTTCAATATATCCACATCATTTTCCATCCTCATGATGCCATCTATTTTGTGAAGTGCACCAGTCCCTCCTGCAGCAAAGCACCCCCACAACATGATGCTGCCACCCCCGTGCTTCACGGTTGGGATTGTGTTCTTCGGCTTGCAGGCCTTCCCCTTTTTCCTCTAAACATATAATCCTAACCAACCTGCCCTCCAAATACACCTCTGCTGTCTTCAACCAGGATCTCAACGATCACTGCCTCATTGCCTGCGTCCATAATGGGTCTGCGGTCAAATGACCACCCCTCATCATTGTTTAACTCTCCCTAAAACACTTCAGCGAGCAGGTCTTTCTAATCGACCTGGCCCGTGTATCCTGGAAGGAGTAGAGGATGCCTGGTTATTCTTTAAAAGTGCTTTCCTCATCATCTTAAATAAGCATGCCCCGTTCAAAAAATGTAGAACCAGGATCAGATATAGCCCTTGGTTCACTCCAGACCTGACTGCACTTGACCAGCACAAAAACATCCTGTGGCGTACTGCATTAGCATCAAATAGCCCCTGCGATATGCAACTTTTCAGGGAAGTTAGGAACCAATATACACAGGCAGTTAGGAAAGTAAAGGCTAGCTTTTTCAAACAGAAACTTGCATCGTTTAAAGGCACAGTCAACTTAGTGTATGTAAACTTCTGACCCAGTGGAATTGTGATACAGTGAATAATAAATGAAATAATCTGTCTGTAAACAATTGTTGGAAAAATTACTTGTGTCATGCACAAAGTAGATGTCCTAACCGACTTGCCAAAACTATAGTTTGTTAACAAGAAATTTGTGGAATGGTTGAAAAAATAGTTTTAATGACTCCAACCTAATTGTATGTAAACTTCCGACTTCTACTGTATGTAAATCTGATATTTCAGTTTGGGATTTTTAATACATATGCAAAAAATTCTAAAAACCTGTTTTTGCTTTGTCATTATGGGGTATTGTGTTTATATTGATGAGGGGGGAAAACTATTCAATACATTTTAGAATTAGGCTGTAATGTAACAAAATGTGTAAATGGTCAAGAGATCTGACTACTTTCCAAATGCACTGTATGGGGAACAAAAACCTTATTTTTTACTATGGTCTGGTCTCAATGCATTTACAAGTAACCTATCATTGATGAGAGGAGATATGAGGAGAAGTGCTATAGGATTAACTCAACAGTGAACAAAACCCATGAATAGCACCAGAAATGCAGTCTTGGAATGGAATGACAGTAAAAATGCCCACTGGACAGAGATGTTAATTCCACTTTGGTTCAAACAACGTTAAAGTTGATTCAACTAGTGTGTGCCTAGTGGGTGGAATCCGAATAATGTAGTGTCTTAACAGGATGGACAAGAAGATTTGTCAACCTCAACTTCATAAGAATGGAGTAAATGTTATGACTCTGCCTGGAAAAGGTCCCCGGTGGGAGGGCTTCGAAACGATGAAGGCAGTGGCGAGTTGAGACGTGTCCCATATCGGCTGAGACTGCTAGTCAGTGCGTGTTGGATTGGGGTTTACAGACAGTCTAAACTACAGGTCCAGAATAGTTCACCGAGTTTATAGAATCGAAGTGTCCAGTCCCTTCAGATGTTATTCGGGGGGTTGGTGGGGACTCCACAAGGGTCTGGTCAATTGGGTCGACTCCGGACACCTTTTCCAATGTGCGTAAAACGGTTTTATCTACTCGTCCTCTTTTCCGGACTAGCAACTTCAGGTGAGTGTGCTGAAGTTATTTCGATTTATAGGCCTACTCTACTAACTTTGAATGAATCCAAACAATGGAAACTAGTCCAACAGAACAGTAATTGTGGTTATTAGTAATATCTGGTTATAGCATTTTAGATCACATGGTTAGATTATGTTTGATCAGTAATTATTCTCCTCCATCCCTCACTCGACACATCATTACGAAGGTATGGTGATATTAGGGAGTAGCTGTTCTATGCATTAGACCAGTAAAGTGGTGAAAACATTTACTCATACTGGTGCGTTAAGTGAAGTGGGAACTTGGGTCCACGCGCTGGCATAGGGTTGGTCGTCTGAGCATTCCGACGTGATTATACAATGCAACTTGCCTATCCCCTTAATGACTTTACCGTATTTGTCGGTATTGAGGCAAAGACACATTGTCTTGAGGCTTCATGCAACATAATTCGTTTCCTGCTTTTGATAATGTGTATCCGTGCTTGCGTGCTAGCAAATGGATCCGAGATTTTGACTGCCCTGTAGGAAGGTCCACCTGTTTCCCGTGAACAAGTCAAAGGATGTCACTAGTGGCTCATATGAGCTACTATCTTGGCAGATGCACAAAGAACCTCAGTGGATATGTAATAAACAGATTACAATGAAAATAGGTCAAACTGTAGGCTATTTAGTTATCATGTATACAACTGAGCAAGCTAGACTAATTGCAGTTAGCGTCACTGATATTCCTCTGGAGAACAGTAGAGAACATTAGGCGTATTGAGAAAAGTAGGCCTATTTAACCTTGACATAATCTCTGGAAGTGTCCAACTGTGTGCTATAAGGGGATTATATGCATAGGTGCAAGCTGCTTAGGTTTACATTGACATCATGTGCCAAGCAATAATTCATTCATATTAACAGAGTGCCTGACTAATTGTGCAAATAAAGATAGACAATCTTGAGCAATTTACTGGCAATATTGAGCAACAAACTGTTGACACTTTTGACTATCGCAGACATGATACCCCTCCACCCATGGGAATCATTTTGAATTTTTCAAATATCTTGCATTTAGGTTAAGAATCAGTCTCATGCCTGTCCTCGGCACTACAGAAGACTACGCTGGTGTCAGCACTATGCACAACTGTTGAGGAACAATCTTGTTAAAGAGGAGTTCATTAATTCCCTCTAGGTTGTTTAGGACAACTCTAGGCCAAAGAGAGAAGTTGTTTAGATATTGTAAATATCCCTGTTTCCCCTGTTTAGCTAAAATATCAACAGGAAGCTATCACAATACTCTCTTAACCATTACGTGATATTCTGCCATTGGTGATAAATGTTCATTCTTGCCATGACGGGGTTTCCTTTCATAATGTATACCTACGTTTCCTTTCTTTGCTTTCCTACATCTCAACCAGCCTATTCCATGAGCTTGAGAGCTCATGGACACACAATCATGCATGTGTCAGCTTGTCCTGACAATCCTTGTTTACCATCTTGACACACACACACACGCACACACGCGCACACACGCACACACGCACACACACACACACACACACACACACACGCACGTGTTCAGAGCAATAATGAATTGCCTGCCTGTGCTGGTTATGTAACCTCCAGATATTTGGTTGGCCATTTTAGCATAGTTGATCACATGTAATTTGCCATAATAGAGAAGGGCCACTTCTTTTGCGCCACTGTTATTAGTTCAGGGTTAATATCACCAAGGAAAGTGTTTTGACATGCTAAACAGTCAACACACTTTTTATGCATAAAGTGAATGGGCAGCCCAGGGGCACAGTTGATAGCCACTTGGTCTATCTCAAGTTCCACCCTATAAGCTAACCTCATAAAGTCAAAGGGTGAAACTGCTTTCTGGGCCTTGCAAAGCCACTCTTAAAACTCCTGATTATTTCTTTCATGAGAATGGGTTTGGCCCTAAGCTGAAACAATGATTTGATGGCATATCTACTTCCCTGTGCATGACAAAGTTGTTGTGGGGGAAAGTTCTGTTTTTCTCCAAACTATTTGTCAATAATGTAAACGAAAGTTCCAGTTAACTAGTGGGTTTCCTCAGGAAAAACAAACCAGTTGCAGCCATTTCAGATAGCTCATCTGACTCAACTGATGTTGATAATTCATTCATCTGGAAACAGCTAAGTAATGTACCATGTTGGTAACACTACTTGACAGCTGACACAACTTGTCATAACCTGTTATAATACGGTCATAACACTGTCACGCCACATTTAGACCTGCTGTGACATATATTGTGTTATTTTATGGCTGGCTATGACACCTACATAAGCAACACCTACAAACCTACCACACAAGGCAAAACATTCCGTTACACCATAGTCTACATGTCAACAGTATGTTTATGTTATATAACATTTTTAAACTGACCATATTAAATTATCATTGTAATTGCGCACACATTGATGTCAGACATGCGCCTACCCCAATGCTCCGTTGCTGATGACTGGGATGAATGCAGGAGCAGATTTCAGGAGCAGGACAAGACACCTTGACTGATGACTGACATGAGGGCATGTACGTGATAGGCCTATCTGGCTTATATGATTATGATGATCAGGATGCTTCTTGACAGTGTCATAAAGTGTATATTCTACAAGTTGTTTAAAATATGATCTAAAAAAACAGGACTGTAAAGAATTCATTACAACAACAACAAAGGATTTAAGAAACAAACTTTTAAACGAGAGGAGACTTCTTGGCAGGGCGAAAACCTCAATTGAATAAATGTGGAGTTTGACACTCTTATGTAGGTGTCATAACCAGCCATAAAATAACGCAATATATGTCACAACAGGTGTAAATATATGGGTCATGACAGTGTTATGGCCATATTATGACAAGTTATGACAAGTTATGTCAGCTGTTAGGACATCTTATGACATGTTATGACCGTGTCATAACGTGTTATGACACTGGGTGTCAAGTAAAGTGTTACCAATATATTTTATGGAGTCCCTGAGGCAAAATTACATTTTAAAATTCATTGATCCATTCAAATATCTGCTCCAGAGTTATCCCCACCCCGAAGGCTCTATGGCTACCTGTAAATATGGTGTGTGGAAAAGTTTTCTCCAAAGCATTAGAGTGCTATTGGTGTGGGTGGTAGTACATTTGTTGCGTTGGACCTAGGCCCACTTAAAAGACTTTAAAAAATGCACTTTACTCCAAAACAACAATCTGTGGAGAACTACTTGAGTCAGTGTTGAGGCCGAGGTGGGAGAGGAGGTTTGATGGATTCAACTTTTATCCTTTCTTATCGTAAAAACACTTTTCCTGGCCAATACTACAAGATGAATTGTAGTCTGTCAGTTCACCCCTGAATTCGGAAAAAAGGGGGAGAGAGGGCAGGAGGTAGAGAGAGAGAGAAGGGGGTGGAGAAAGAGCGAGAGGGAGAGAGGGAGAGAGGGAGAGAGGGAGAGAGCAAGAGTTTGTGTGTGATGTGTGTGCAGTGGCATGTATTCATGGATGCCAATGGAAGCCATTCTTCCCCCCCAAAATTTACCAAGAAAAAAATTAACTAAATCATGTATCTTTCGTCTTTCTGTGTTTCATACATTTCCTTCATTTCGCAAGAGGCTGAATGTATCTCACCGGAGAAAGCATCCGAGCGGGTGAAACAGTGCCCCTCTGTCTCTGACAGTATGTGTAGCGTATCTGATGCTGTCTGGTCATAAAGAGCATGGCATTGTTGCCGCCTGTAGCATTGAATGCAAGGGAAGCCAGCAAGCATTTGGCCTCCCTTGATAAAAAAAATAAAAAATAGCCAATTAGCGTTGACCTAAACTGAGTGAGCTCAGATGTAAATGGTCCGGGCCACCAAAAGAAAAGTGTCTAGGGAAGCCAGTTTGGATTTGGCTTCAGAACAATCACATCACAAGCTAAACGTCATTATTGACAGATTTTTTGTTGTTGTTGTTGCTGCTCATTGTGTTGTTGTCCTCCGGTGGCTAGATAGCTAGCTACAATCGTCCCTTTCCTAAATAAGCCATGGATAGAGATATGGATTTGGACTTATGGTTTTACTTGATTCTCCACACTGGAGAATTTAGTAAATTCAACCTTAAATCCAACCTTAAATTCATACATTGTGCCCCTGGCCTGATAGGATGGAAGTTCAACATGTAGCTAGATGTAGTAGGCTAATGTTAGCTAGCTGGCCTGGTGTATGAAAGGAAGGAAGTTAGGTTAGCAAGCAACTATTTTAGCCAGGTAGCCTAGGATAACACAAACTAAAAGTGTGTACTGTATGACAGAGAAGTTGAAATGGTGCTGGAATAGTGGAGTCTGCTCCTGTTTTCTTTGCAACTTGCGCTAACTCTCTGTGGTTTTAAATCAATAGTTGTTTAGTAGTCCAAAAATCTCTGAAAAATTAACTTGATTGACCATGCTGTAGGTCATGTAACTGTTTGTTACTTGCAATATGTTTTGTGGAATTCAATGAACAGATGTTGCTTCTCCGGTTTTGTAATCAAACAAATGTGTGGTTGAATTTATTCTGCCACTGTGTCTTCTTATTGTCTCGGCCTTAGGCCTATATATCACTGTGTCAAGGCATATGAACTAACAGGTTATAGAGTAAACAACTCAATTATGACAACACATAGGTTGTAATATGGCTTTTTTTCTGGATTGGCTTCCCCGGTGATTTTACCCATGCACCGTGTGTGTGTGTGAGAGACAGAGAGAGTGAGAGTGATAGTGAGAGTATGTAGCTTGGCCTGTGAACGCAGGTTGTTACCTAAACTCAGCTCCTCCCTCCCACTATGAAAGAGCTCTTGTAAACGTAACCTGTGCTTGTGAAATCTCTGCCCACAAAGGAGCGAGGAGAGTCTTTGTAGTCTTCTTAGGCTTTGTGTTGTTGTGTGTAGGAGACCCGGCCCAAGTGTTTCTTTCTCCACCCCTGTAAGAGAGTCAGGTTTCGTCCGGCGAACTAGGAGTCTGGTCCTAAAAGGGGAAGAAAAACCAACATAGACACGATCTAGGAAATATTGTAATGAACACAATTTCCCAAGTCCGAGAGGAGAGCCGTGCCGATTGGTTGAGTTGCCTTACATTGTTCTTCCAGATCCAATGTAAACCCACCTTCTATTCACATTAAGTAACAACAACTCGTTAGATTTGCACCTACGGTACATTTCAACAGTCTTTTTGGTAAGGAAGGTACTCTGTACTGTGTTGATAACATCCACATGCACTCTCTACTGGAGACTGACACATTAATCAATCAATGACTATAATGCAGCAGATTGATTGATTGATGTTATTTGATGATTAAAAACACATATAGAGCCATAACACCGATTTAATAGCTACTGTATGCAGTTATTCACGGAGACCTTATAGACTAGAGAGAGAGAGAGAGAGCGAGAGAACGAGAGAGAGAGAGAGAGAGAGAGAGAGATAAGATAAACTGATCTCGGGCTAAAAGATATGCAGGGAGAAGATAATACTGACAGGTTCAAGCAACAGATTTAGAGCAATTGAAGGAACATGTTCATCCCAAAGTATGTCACTGCTATAATAAATTATATCTACAAAAGTATGAAAATGACTCACAGAATGTGGAATATTCATACTTTCTTGACATGGGTATTCCTACTTTTTCTGTCTATCTTGTCTGCGACATACTGCAAGCCCATACTGCAAGTCTACTGCACTGGCATCCTCACGATATGTCCCTTTCCCTACATAGCTAGCTATTAATAAGCCATGAAAAAAATGGACAATGGGTGTGGTCAGTAGACGCTAGAAGTCAAAGTCCCAATTCGAAACGTAAACAAGCTAACGAGCCCAACGGACAGAAAGACGGACAAACAAATAAACATCCCCTTAATATCATCATCTCCAATCTCTCTGGCTGTTCCCACTGAATTCCCCTACAGTGTCCCAGCTAGCACCTTTGGTTCCTTGGAAGTTGTGGGAACGTACGTTTTTGGTGTCCCATTGGTTCTGGGACGTTAATTATCCTAACCTGCTATGTAAACAAATCATCTGTGTCGAGAATAGGAATGACCACATCAAGAAATGCTCCGAATTGTGGTCTGACAAAGTTTTACTATGGTTTCCTAAAAGTTTTCCTGGGTGGTTTTATTAACGTTCTGTGAACACCAATTATATATATTTTTTTTTAATGGAAAGTTTTCTTCACGTCTCGGAACAATTTGAGAACATTACTTTAAATAGAACCATGAGGAAACCTGTAGGAAACATTTGGCTGAAGTACTGAAAATCCCACAGAATAACGTTGTTTTTTAATGTTCTCGGAACAAGGTGTGAACATTATTTTAAATATAACCATCTGGAAACCTGTAGGAAACATTATGCTGAAGTACTGACAGAAGAACATTGTTTCTTAATGTCCTCTGAACTATTTGAGAACATTCCCAATGTCAAACCAGTTGGAGAACATTCGTAGACCGTTACTAAAATTGAAATTAAATGTAATAATGTTTGAACTTTTAAGAAACGTTCTGATAAAGTAATGAAATACCATTACATTTTTTTGGTGAAGTTCCTTAAATGTGCTGAGAATGTTCCAAAGCCAAGCAACTATCCTGCACCATTCCCATAAAGAAAGGTTATGCAGAAGTATTGAATTTCCCACCTAAGAAACATATGGTTCTCAGAACATTATTCACTAGCTGGGTATCCTGCACATTTCCCAGAATCTTTTGGGAAGGTTGTATAAAAAAATTATTATAGGACAAATAATTAGAGGACAACCATGCTCTCACCAGAGTCTAAGAAACATATGGTTCTCAGGACATCCCACAAGGTTCTGGGAATGGTGCAGGATACCCAGCTAGGGCATAATGTTCTGAGAACCATATGTTTCTTAGGTGGGAATTTCACTACTTCAGCATCGCGTTTCTTACATGTTTCCTCATGGTTCTATTTAAAGTAATGTTCTCAAATTATTCCGAGAACGTTAAGAAACAACGTTCTTCTGTGAGAATTTCAGTCCTTCAGCATGTTTTCTGCAGGTTCTCATGGTTCTATTTAAAGTCATGTTTTCAGAACATTAAGAAAACTTTTAAAAAACAAGAAAACATTAGTAATGTTCAAAGAACGTTATAAGAATGTTATTTAAAAACATATACATTCTGTTCTCAGCGTCAATAAAACTCTATCCTCTATCTTGTTAAGTATGTTCAGGTGTGTTGGCCGCTCCCACTCATTGGCCACACCTGATCTTAACCTTTTCACACACGAGTTCCAAATATCTCTAACAGTAGCACCAGCGTGAGTTGTTTTATGCACGTGATGTCAGAATGCACTCACTGTTCCAAAATGTGATTGTTACGCAACAGGACAGTTAACCTGGGCTGAATGCAAATTATCTATAGGCTGTTTCAACTTGTCAATTTCAAGTTTTATTTTCTAACAACAGTTGGAATTGAGGTGTGTTCCGCCTCTTCATTAACTCCATTTCACTGTTGCAGACAATTTATGTTTGAGGCTTTACTGAACCGGACAAACTTCTCTCTTCAAGGAGAGCCTAAGCCATTCCTGAGTCTTTCCGCAGACATTTGCATACATTTGCGTAGTCTTGCACAAACTTTTTCCAAGTGCGGCACATTTTCTGGCTGGCGCTCGCATTGCCTTCATTGTTGTTTTCCTTACAAATAATAACATTGGACATGTGTGCTTTTCTATCAAAGTAAGTGCCTTATTTTCTGTATAGTGTTTCTACTGTAGCATACAGTATATATGTATGGAGCATAATGTATTTACAGTTCTATTTACATGTTTTTAAGTGCTGGCGACAAATAATGCATTCTGATTATTGCATAGATTGTAATGGATACCTATGATGTGTGTAAAATACTTTTTTGAAGGTTTTACCTAATTATGATGAGCTAATGCTAAGCTATTTGCCAGCTATGTGTGGCGCCATGTTTGTTGACATTATACAATGCATTCTGGGTGTCACGTAAATGTCTGTCACACCAAAGATATTATAATGAGGTGATGGAATGGTTCACTCGTCTTTTGAGTAAACATCCGGAAGTGAATGAAGGGAAGTGAATGATCGTAGATGAAACACCCCTTTCAACATGCATACTGCAAATAGATCAAACTTATCTTGTCTCCTGTTATCTTTTGTTGACCCCAAATTACAAACATGGTGGCGCGCACAAACTACCCATCGTCGGATTACATTCGATTTTTAGAAAGTGTGTTCCCTTTCTTCATTAACTCCATTTCACTGTTGCAGACAATTTATGTTTGAGGCTTTTCTGAGCCGGACAAACTTCTCTCTTCGAAATGATCAATGGTGAACTCACCCGTGATGTGATGAATTGTAAATAGGAATTTCTATTAGCTAATTCATATTGTAGTTTCTGACCGCTTGTGTTATGTCAATCTTTCCTCAGTTAGCGCTAGGACTAATGTATCCTACATTTTCTGGTTTGGATGATTGTGTTATGATGTCACGACTTCTGTGAATTTCCAAAAATAAACTGGTCACATTCAGGACATAACTTTGTAAGGACTGTGTTTGTGCAAAATGTTTCTGTGAAAAAAACAGTGTGGCCAGCTGAAACACTGACTGTTGCGTCAGTCAAAACTGGACGTTCTAAATAAGTGTTCTAATCACACCGGTTTGAGGGTAAGCTGCAGGGACCACTGTAGTATGATCACACTCATTCGTTGGTACATGGTGAGTGCTTGTTTCCTTTGAAATGGGGTCTGTTTGAATAGACTAAAATGAAATACATGGCATGCGAGCTCCATCCTGGTGGCGTAGTGGACTGTTTTCATGGCGACAGAACAGAAGATCATAGATTTGAATCCCATTGATGCCGTGACACCATAAAAAAGAAACATGTTTGCATGATTAATGCTTAATCAAATAAATTTTCTTGTGACCTATCTGTGCTTGGAGTTAAAAACATTTAACACAAACTAAGCAATCGGTGTGTTCTCAGAGCGGTATTTAATTACCTTCAACTAACCTATAAATTATCAAAACCTCCCAGTAAAATGTTCAGGGAACCATAGTAAAACGTTGTCAGAACCTCGCTTCAACCTAAAAATGTAAGTTCCCAGAACAGGTGAAATTTTCACTTCTGTTCTCAGAACGTGTAAAAAACATTCCGTTTTACCAAACGTACTGTATGGCCTCATTCCCAGATCCAATGGCAAACCAAAAACATACATTCCCACAACTTCCAAGGAACCAAATATGCTAGCTAGGCAGCTTATAATGTCAACAATTGCTTTCACTTGAGTAATGTGCCATTTTGCAATTGTAACTGTCACTAATTCCTCATTAAATAGCATTTATGCTCTAAATGTGAAAGGCATAACGTATATGACATGCTATTAAAGTAATTGGTACACACTTTACAAGCTTTTTTTTATCTCTCTTAAAACCCACATTAGATTCAGAAACCCTTATGAGAAGTCATTGTTAATCAGTTAATCAGTAACACTGGCATCAGAAAGAAAGCTGCTGCATCTCCGAATGAAATCAGGGCCAATTATTTAGTGCCACAGAAATAAGTGCTATTTATGCTCCTAATAAATGAAAGGAAATATGATAAAAAAATGTAACACACATTCAAATGGTCTGCATCTCATAGTGTGATCTTTAAGATGATTACCTAACATACTTGAGTTTGGATGAACCTACTGTAAATAGGTACTGTGTGAGAACCATTTTAGTCTACCTCCCCTTCCCTTTCCGCTCTCCAACTCCCCCCCCATCCTCCGTGCTCCAGTTTCCTGGTGGAAGATAAATGTGTTGGGGAAGGAGGGTGATGCTGGCCTATGTGCGGTAGCCCCATTCCCCTCACAACAAAAGCCAGTGTGGAGTCTGCTGTGGACAGACAGGTCTGAGCCTCCTCCTCCTCGTCCTCTTTCTGCCAGCAATGGTCATTAACTGGGACTGATATAGGCCAAGCTAGCTAGCTCGGAGCACGTAAATAGAGACCTTTTTCTCGTCCCTGAGAATTTTGCAATTTCCTGAGGCAGGCCCAATCAGTCTGCCGCCACCAACCCCCCCCCAGCCACCGCCACCCAAAAGATCCCCTCAATGATTTTGGGCAATTTAAAACACATTAGGGCCAGGGGGAACTGGGTGCGCTCCTCTGGTGTTGGTGATGAAGGAGGGCCCTCTCTGTCTAATGTACAGTGGGGCTGGTTACTGGTAATGTGGCCTACAGGAAGCCATCTGCACTGCTGATAAGGAAAATACAGGTTCCTGGGGAGCCGAGCCCAGCAGCTGTTTTCCCAGCTACATGCGTGAACTCATTAGATGAACAAGCATCCAGTCTTTATGGACCCATAGGCTTATAGCCATATCAAAAACCCTCTCAGCACGGGAGGGATGCATGCATTGTCCAATCAAATCGAATCCAATTTAATGCGCAGAATACAACAGGTACCTTACCGTGAAATGCTTACTTACAAGCCCTTAACCAACAATGCAGTTCAATAAATAGAGTTAAGAATATATTTACTAAATAAACTAAAGTTTAAAAAATTATAAAATAAAAAAGTAACACAAGAAAATAACATAACAATAACGAGGCTATATACAGGGGGCACCGGTACCGAGTCAATGTTAGTCGAGGTCATTTGTAAAGTGACTATGTATAGATAATAAACAGGGAGTAGCAGCAGTGTAAAAAGAAAGGGGGGGGGGGGGGGTTGTCAATGTAAACAGTCCGGGTGGACATTTGATTAATTGTTCAGCAGTCTTATGGCTTGGGGGTAGAAGCTGTTAAGGAGCCTTTTGGTCCTAGACTTGGCGCTCCAGTACCGCTTGCCGTGCAGTAGCAGAGAGAACAGTCTATGACTTGGGTGACTGGAGTCTTTGACAATTTTGTGGGCCTTCCTCTTGCACCACCTAGTATATACAGTGGTTTGCGAAAGTATTCACCTCCTTGGCCATTTTGTTGCCTTACAACCTGGAATTAAAATAGATTTTTGGGGGGTTTGTATCATTTGATTTACACAACATGCATACCACTTTGAAGATACTAAATATTTTTTATTGTGAAACAAACAAGAAATAAGATTTTTAAAAAGAAAACTTGAGCGTGCATAACTATTCACCCCTCCAAAGTCAATACTTTGTAGAGCCACCTTTTGCAGCAATTACAATCTCCTGGGGAATGTCTCTATAAGCAATTACAATCTCTTGGGGAATGTCTCTATAAGCTTGGTACATCTAGCTACTGGGATTTTTGCCCGTTCTTTAAGGCAAAACTGCTCCAGCTCCTTCATGTTGGATGGGTTCCGCTGGTGTACAGCAATCTTTAAATCATACCACAGATTCTCAATTGGATTGAGGTCTGGGCTTTGACTAGGCCATTGCAAGACATTTAAATGTTTCCCCTTAAACCAGTTGAGTGTTGCTTTCGCAGTATGCTTAGGGTCATTGTCCTGCTGGAAGGTGAACCTCCTTCCCAGTCTCAAATCTCTTGAAGACTGAAACAGGTTTCCCTCAAGAATTTCCCTGTATTTAGCGCCGTCCATCATTCCTTCAATTCTGACCAGTTTCCCACCACCATGCTTCACTGTGGGGATGGTGTTCTCAGGGTGATGAGAGGTGTTGGGTTTGCGCCAGACATAGCTTTTTCCTTGATGGCCAAAAAGCTAAATTTTAGTCTCATCTGACCAGAGTACCTTCTTCCATATGTTTGGGGAGTCTCCCACATGCCTTTTGGCGAACACCAAACGTGTTTGCTTATTTTTTTATTTAAGCAATGGCTTTTTTCTGGCCCCTCTACCGTAAAGCCCAGCTCTGTGGAGTGTAAAGTGGTCCTATGGACGGATACTCCAATCTCCGCTGTGAAGCTCCACAAAGCACCTTCAGGGTTATCTTTGGTCTCTTTGTTGCGTCTCTGATTAATGCCCTCCTTGCTAGGTCCGTGAGTTTTGGTGGACGGCCCTCTCTTGGCAGGTTTGTTGTGATGCCATATTCTTTCAATTTTTTAATAATGGATTTAATGGTGCTCTGTGGGATGTTCAAAGTTTCAAATATTTTTTATAACTCAACCCTGATCTGTGATTCGCCACAACTTTGACCTGTTTGGAGAGCTCCTTGGTCTTCATGGTGCCGCTTGCTTGGTGGTGCCACTTGCTTAGTGGTGTTGCAGACTCTGGGGCCTTTCAGAACAGGTGTATATATACTGAGATCATGTGACACATAGATTGCACACAGGTGAACTTTATTTAACTAATTATGTGACTTCTGAAGGTAATTGGTTGCACCAGCTCTTATTTAGGGGCTTCATAGCAAACGGGGTGAATCCTTTAAGGGGTGGCAGGTAGCCTAGTTGTTAGAGCGTTGGGCCAGTAACCGAAAAGTTGTTAGATCGAATCCTCGAGCTGACAAGGTAAAAATCTGTCGTTCTGCCCCTAAACAAGGCAGTTAACCCACTGTTCCTACATCGTCATTGTAAATAAGAATGTATTTTTAACTGACTTGCCTGGTTAAAAACATATGCGCACACCCCTTTTCCATTTTTATTTGTTAGAATTTTTTTAAACAAGTTATTTTTTTCATTTCACTTCACCAATTTGGAACTATTTTGTGTATATCCATTACATGAAATCCAAATAAAAATCTATTTAAATTACAGGTTGTAATGCAACAAAATAGGAAAAATGGTGATGCATTCTTTTGCAAGGCACTATAGGTCCTGGATGTCAGGAAGCGTGGCCCCAGTGATGTACTGGGCAATAACCCTCTGTAACGTCTTACGGTCAGATGCCGAGCAGTTGCCATACCAGGCGGTTATGCAAACGGTCTGGATGCTCTCGATGGTGCAGCTGTAGAACTTTTTAAGGATCTGGGGACCCATGCCAAAATCTTTTCAGTCTCCTGAGGGGGAAAAGGTGTTGTCGTGCCCTCTTCACAACTGTCTTGGTGTGTTTGCACCATGATAGTTTGTTGGTGATGTAAAAACCAAGGAACTTGAAACTCATGACCCGCTCCACTTCAGCCCCGTCGATGATAATGGGGGCCTGTTCGGCCCTCCTTTTCCTATAGTCCACGATCAACTCCTTTGTCTTGCTCACATTGAGGGAGGCTTATAGCCATATCAAAAACTCTCTCAGCACAGGAGGGAGGAGAGATCGGAGCGATTAATATTATGACTGTATTTGGTTGCGTGCCATATTAGTTCAAGTGTTTGCCCCTAAAGGACCTTATAGACCCTGGGTCATATTCATTAGGCACCAAACAGAAGAAAACTAACTGAAATAAGAAGGGATTACCCGTAAGCCTGGCGGGTAGGAGCGTTGGGCCAGTAACCGAAAGGTTGCTGGATCAAATCCCAGAGCTGACAAGGTAAAAAGCTGCCATTCTGCTCCTGAGCAAGGCAGTTAACCCACTGTTCCCTGGGTGCCGAAGATGTGGATATCAATTAAGGCAGCCCTATGCACCTCTCTGTTTAAGAGGGGTTGGGTTAAATGCGGAAGACACATTTCAGTTGAATGCATTCAGTTGTACCTTGTGGAGTCCTTGTGGACTTCCGGCTCCCCTTGTGGACTTCCGGCGCCGACCGAGATGGCCGCCTCGCTTCGCGTTCCTAGGAAAATATGCAGTATTTTGTTTTTTTATGTGTTATTCCTTACATTGGTACCCCAGGTAATCTTAGGTTTCATTACATACAGTCGGGAGGAACTACTGAATATAAGAGCAACGTCAACTCACCATCGTTACAACCAGGAATATGACTTTCCCGAAGCGGATCCAGTGTTTTGCCTTCCACCCAATACAATGGATCTGATCCCAGCCGGGCGACCCTAAGCGACGCCGTAAAAGGGGCAAACGAAGCGGTCTCCTGGTCAGGCTTCGGAGACGGGCACATCGCACACCACTCCCTAGCATACTACTCGCCAATGTCCAGTCTCTTGACAATAAGGTTGATGAAATCCGAGCAAGGGTAACATTCCAGAGAGACATCAGAGATTGTAACGTTCTTTGCTTCACGGAAACATGGCTCACTCGAGAGATGCTAACGGAGTCGGTGCAGCCAGCTGGTTTCTTCACGCATCGCGCCGACAGAAACAAACATCTTTCTGGTAAGAAGAGGGGCGGGGGTGTATGCCTTATGATTAACGAGACGTGGTGTGATCATAACAACATACAGGAACTCAAGTCATTCTGTTCACCTGATCTAGAATTCCTCACAATCAAATGTCGACCGCATTATCTACCAAGGGAATTCTCTTCGATTATAATCACAGCCGTATATATTCCCCCCCAAGCAGACACATCGATGGCCCTGAACGAACTTTATCTGACTCTTTGTAAACTGGAAACCACACACCCTGAGGCTGCATTCATCGTAGCTGGGGACTTTAACAAGGCTAATCTGAAAACAAAACTCTCTAAATTCTACCAGCATATCGATTGTGCTACCAGGGCTGGTAAAACCTTGGATCATTGTTATACTAACTTCCGCGACGCATATAAGGCCCTCCCCCGCCCTCCTTTCGGAAAAGCTGACCACGACTCCATTTTGTTGCTTCCAGCCTACAAACAGAAACTAAAACAGCAAGCTCCCTCGCTCAGGTCTGTTCAACGCTGGTCCGACCAATCTGATTCCACGCTTCAAGACTGCTTCGATCACGTGGATTGGGATATGTTCCGCATTGCGTCCAACAACAACATTGACGAATACGCTGATTCGGTGAGCGAGTTCATTAGAAAGTGCATTGACGATGTCGTACCCACAGCAACGATTAAAACATTCCCAAATCAGAAACCGTGGATTGATGGCAGCATTCGCGTGAAACTGAAAGCGCGAACCACTGCTTTTAACCAGGGCAAGGTGACCGGAAACATGACCGAATACAAACAGTGTAGCTATTCACTCCGCAAGGCAATCAAACAAGCTAAGTCCCAGTATAGAGACAAAGTAGAGTCGCAATTCAACAGCTCAGACACAAGAGGTATGTGGCAGGGTCTACAGTCAATCACGGATTACAAAAAGAAAACCAGCCCCGTCGCGGACCAGGATGTCTTGCTCCCAGACAGACTAAATAACTTTTTTGCTCGCTTTGAGGACAATACAGTGCCACTGACACGGCCCGCTACCAAAACCTGCGGGCTCTCCTTCACTGCAGCCGAGGTGAGTAAAACATTTAAACGTGTTAACCCTCGCAAGGCTGCAGGCCCAGACGGCATTCCCAGCCGCGTCCTCAGAGCATGCGCAGACCAGCTGGCTGGTGTGTTTAAGGACATATTCAATCAATCCTTATCCCAGTCTGCTGTTCCCACATGCTTCAAGAGGGCCACCATTGTTCCTGTTCCCAAGAAAGCTAAGGTAACTGAGCTAAACGACTACCGCCCCGTAGCACTCACTTCCGTCATCATGAAGTGCTTTGAGAGACTAGTCAAGGACCATATCACCTCCACCCTACCTGACACCCTAGACCCACTCCAATTTGCTTACTGACCCAATAGGTCCACAGACGACGCAATCGCAACCACACTGCACACTGCCCTAACCCATCTGGACAAGAGGAATACCTATGTGAGAATGCTGTTCATCGACTACAGCTCAGCATTTAACACCATAGTACCCTCCAAACTCGTCATCAAGCTCGAGACCCTGGGTCTCGACCCCGCCCTGTGCAACTGGGTCCTGGACTTCCTGACGGGCCGCCCCCAGGTGGTGAGGGTAGGTAACAACATCTCCACCCCGCTGATCCTCAACACTGGGGCCCCACAAGGGTGCGTTCTGAGCCCTCTCCTGTACTCCCTGTTCACCCACGACTGCGTGGCCATGCACGCCTCCAACTCAATCATCAAGTTTGCGGACGACACTACAGTGGTAGGCTTGATTACCAACAACGACGAGACGGCCTACAGGAAGGAGGTGAGGGCCCTCGGAGTGTGGTGTCAGGAAAATAACCTCACACTCAACGTCAACAAAACAAAGGAGATGATTGTGGACTTCAGGAAACAGCAGAGGGAGCACCCCCCTATCCACATCGACGGGACAGTAGTGGAGAAGGTGGAAAGTTTTAAGTTCCTCGGTGTACACATCACGGACAAACTGAATTGGTCCACCCACACAGACAGCGTTGTGAAGAAGGCGCAGCAGCGCCTCTTCAACCTCAGGAGGCTGAAGAAATTCGGCTTGTCACCAAAAGCACTCACAAACTTCTACAGATGCACAATCGAGAGCATCCTGTCGGGCTGTATCACCGCCTGGTACGGCAACTGCTCCGCCCACAACCGTAAGGCTCTCCAGAGGGTAGTGAGGTCTGCACAACGCATCACTGGGGGCAAACTACCTGCCCTCCAGGACACCTACACCACCCGATGTCACAGGAAGGCCATAAAGATCATCAAGGACAACAACCACCCAAGCCACTGCCTGTTCACCCCGCTATCATCCAGAAGGCGAGGTCAGTACAGGTGCATCAAAGCAGGGACCGAGAGACTGAAAAACAGCTTCTATCACAAGGCCATCAGACTGTTAAACAGCCACCACTAACATTTAGTGGCCGCTGCCAACATACTGACTCAACTCCAGCCACTTTAATAATGGGAATTGATGGAAATTATGTAAAAATGTACCACTAGCCACTTTAAACAATGCCACTTAATATACTGTTTACATACCCTACATTACTCATCTCATATGTATATGTATATACTGTACTCTATATCATCTACTGCATCTTGCCATCTTTATGTAATACATGTATCACTAGTCACTTTAAACTATGCCACTTTATGTTTACATACCCTACATTACTCATCTCATATGTATATACTGTACTCTATACCATCTACTGCATCTTGCCTATGCCGTTCTGTACCATCACTCATTCATATATCTTTATGTACATATTCTCTATCCCTTTACACTTGTGTGTATAAGGTAGTAGTTGTGGAATTGTTAGGTTAGATTACTTGTTGGTTATTACTGCATTGTCGGAACTAGAAGCACAAGCATTTCGCTACGCTCGCATTAACATCTGCTAACCATGTGTATGTGACAAATAAAATTTGATTTGATTTGAACTGACTAGGTATTTCCCTTATATGCATATTTTTGTTTTATGTTGCAAAACGTTTTGGTATGGTGTGCCCTAATGTATACAACCCTGTACTACCGCTCATATCTTCCCAGAGGTTTTAGAGTACTAGGTCATGTTCTGCTTGGTCATTGGGTTGAAGAGCACCGATGGTGCATACCAATAGAAAAGGGGTATTGCACTCTTTACAAAATGTGGTTTGGCCATCCATTTTAACGGGACAGAACACTTCTTCTAATTACACTGAACAAAAATATAAATGCAACATGTAAAGTGTTGGTCCCATGTTTCATGGGCTGAAATAAAATATCACAGAAATGTTTCATACGCACAAATTTGTTCACATCACTGTTAGTGAGCATTTCTCCTTTGCCAAGATAATCCATCCACCTGACAGGTGTGGCATATCAAGAAGCTGATTAAACAGCATTATCATTACACATGTGCACCTTGTGCTGGGGACAATAAAAGGCCACTCTAAAATCTGCAGTTTTGTCACAAAACATGCCACGGATGTCTCATGTTTTGAGGGAGCTTGCAATTCGCATGCTGACTGCAGGAATGATCACCAGAGCTGTTGCCAGATAATTGAATGTTCTTTTCTCTATCATAAGCCACCTCCAACGTTGTTTTAGAGGCAGTACATCGCTGCAAGTACATTGGCAGTACATCCAACCGGCCTCACATCCAACCGGCCTCACGACCGCAGACCATGTGTATGGCGTCGTGTGCGCGAGTGGTTTGCTAATGTCAACGAACACAATTAGATTTTATCAATGGCAATTTGAATGCACAATTGTACTGTGATAAGATCCTGAGGCTCATTGTGAGGCACATTTTTTTTAAAGGTATTTGTGACCAACAGATGCATATTTGTATTCCCAGTCATGTGAAATCCATTGATTAGGGCTTGATGAATTTATTTCAATTGACTGATTTCCTTATATGAACTGTAACTAAGGAAAATCTTTGAAATTGTTTCACTCTTTTGGAACCCTTTTTTCTAAGAGTGTAGCGTTGTCTGGAGACTATTATAAGTGTGCAGAATACACACATGAACGCGCACACACGCACACACGCACTCACTCACGCACGCACGCACACACACACACAAACACAAACACACACACACACACACACACACACACACACACACACACACACACACACACACACACACACACACACACACACACACATACACACACACACACAAAGAAAGAACACAAAGCAAACAGGGCAATCTTAACTCGGACGACACCTGAACAGAATAAGCCGGGCTTCTGATTTAACTGGGGCCAAGATCATTTATTACAGGTTTTTTCATTCGCTTTGTTGCTATTTAACAAGAATGTGAAATTTCAAAACACTTAGTACAAAACGCCACACTGGTAACACTTGTAATGCAGCAAGTCTTATTCTAAACCTTATATTGTGCATTCACTTTGATTTGTAGACATGTCTCACCACACAACCATTGATCCAAAATATAAATATACCGATATAATTACAACAATAAAATTAAACTAGTTAAATTAATGAAAAAACATAACGATTGGAAGGTACTAGTTTGCATCAAGCCTGTCTTGAGCATTTGACCATTGGTTCTCAGCTACATTGCAGTAAATGTCCAGGGCCAAACGAGCACCCAGGGCACCCAGAGCACGGACACCCAGGGCATGTGCCCCGTGGCCCCCGACCTCCAGGGCCCCCCCCCCCCCCCCCCCCCCCCAAAATGCCCTGTAAATGCCCTCATTGTTCATGCACCTGGGGAAAAACCTTTGAACATGATTGTTTGGATGATTGTGTTATGATGTCACGACTTCTGTGAATTTCCAAAAATAAACTGGTCACATTCAGGACATAACTTTGTAAGGACTGTGTTTGTGCAAAATGTTTCTGTGAAAAAAACAGTGTGGCCAGCTGAAACACTGACTGTTGCGTCAGTCAAAACTGGACGTTCTAAATAAGTGTTCTAATCACACCGGTTTGAGGGTAAGCTGCAGGGACCACTGTAGTATGATCACACTCATTCGTTGGTACATGGTGAGTGCTTGTTTCCTTTGAAATGGGGTCTGTTTGAATAGACTAAAATGAAATACATGGCATGCGAGCTCCATCCTGGTGGCGTAGTGGACTGTTTTCATGGCGACAGAACAGAAGATCATAGATTTGAATCCCATTGATGCCGTGACACCATAAAAAAGAAACATGTTTGCATGATTAATGCTTAATCAAATACATTTTCTTGTGACCTATCTGTGCTTGGAGTTAAAAACATTTAACACAAACTAAGCAATCGGTGTGTTCTCAGAGCGGTATTTAATTACCTTCAACTAACCTATAAATTATCAAAACCTCCCAGTAAAATGTTCAGGGAACCATAGTAAAACGTTGTCAGAACCTCGCTTCAACCTAAAAATGTAAGTTCCCAGAACAGGTGAAATTTTCACTTCTGTTCTCAGAACGTGTAAAAAACATTCCGTTTTACCAAACGTACTGTATGGCCTCATTCCCAGATCCAATGGCAAACCAAAAACATACATTCCCACAACTTCCAAGGAACCAAATATGCTAGCTAGGCAGCTTATAATGTCAACAATTGCTTTCACTTGAGTAATGTGCCATTTTGCAATTGTAACTGTCACTAATTCCTCATTAAATAGCATTTATGCTCTAAATGTGAAAGGCATAACGTATATGACATGCTATTAAAGTAATTGGTACACACTTTACAAGCTTTTTTTTATCTCTCTTAAAACCCACATTAGATTCAGAAACCCTTATGAGAAGTCATTGTTAATCAGTTAATCAGTAACACTGGCATCAGAAAGAAAGCTGCTGCATCTCCGAATGAAATCAGGGCCAATTATTTAGTGCCACAGAAATAAGTGCTATTTATGCTCCTAATAAATGAAAGGAAATATGATAAAAAAATGTAACACACATTCAAATGGTCTGCATCTCATAGTGTGATCTTTAAGATGATTACCTAACATACTTGAGTTTGGATGAACCTACTGTAAATAGGTACTGTGTGAGAACCATTTTAGTCTACCTCCCCTTCCCTTTCCGCTCTCCAACTCCCCCCCCCATCCTCCGTGCTCCAGTTTCCTGGTGGAAGATAAATGTGTTGGGGAAGGAGGGTGATGCTGGCCTATGTGCGGTAGCCCCATTCCCCTCACAACAAAAGCCAGTGTGGAGTCTGCTGTGGACAGACAGGTCTGAGCCTCCTCCTCCTCGTCCTCTTTCTGCCAGCAATGGTCATTAACTGGGACTGATATAGGCCAAGCTAGCTAGCTCGGAGCACGTAAATAGAGACCTTTTTCTCGTCCCTGAGAATTTTGCAATTTCCTGAGGCAGGCCCAATCAGTCTGCCGCCACCAACCCCCCCCCAGCCACCGCCACCCAAAAGATCCCCTCAATGATTTTGGGCAATTTAAAACACATTAGGGCCAGGGGGAACTGGGTGCGCTCCTCTGGTGTTGGTGATGAAGGAGGGCCCTCTCTGTCTAATGTACAGTGGGGCTGGTTACTGGTAATGTGGCCTACAGGAAGCCATCTGCACTGCTGATAAGGAAAATACAGGTTCCTGGGGAGCCGAGCCCAGCAGCTGTTTTCCCAGCTACATGCGTGAACTCATTAGATGAACAAGCATCCAGTCTTTATGGACCCATAGGCTTATAGCCATATCAAAAACCCTCTCAGCACGGGAGGGATGCATGCATTGTCCAATCAAATCGAATCCAATTTAATGCGCAGAATACAACAGGTACCTTACCGTGAAATGCTTACTTACAAGCCCTTAACCAACAATGCAGTTCAATAAATAGAGTTAAGAATATATTTACTAAATAAACTAAAGTTTAAAAAATTATAAAATAAAAAAGTAACACAAGAAAATAACATAACAATAACGAGGCTATATACAGGGGGCACCGGTACCGAGTCAATGTTAGTCGAGGTCATTTGTAAAGTGACTATGTATAGATAATAAACAGGGAGTAGCAGCAGTGTAAAAAGAAAGGGGGGGGGGGGGTTGTCAATGTAAACAGTCCGGGTGGACATTTGATTAATTGTTCAGCAGTCTTATGGCTTGGGGGTAGAAGCTGTTAAGGAGCCTTTTGGTCCTAGACTTGGCGCTCCAGTACCGCTTGCCGTGCAGTAGCAGAGAGAACAGTCTATGACTTGGGTGACTGGAGTCTTTGACAATTTTGTGGGCCTTCCTCTTGCACCACCTAGTATATACAGTGGTTTGCGAAAGTATTCACCTCCTTGGCCATTTTGTTGCCTTACAACCTGGAATTAAAATAGATTTTTGGGGGGTTTGTATCATTTGATTTACACAACATGCATACCACTTTGAAGATACTAAATATTTTTTATTGTGAAACAAACAAGAAATAAGATTTTTAAAAAGAAAACTTGAGCGTGCATAACTATTCACCCCTCCAAAGTCAATACTTTGTAGAGCCACCTTTTGCAGCAATTACAATCTCTTGGGGAATGTCTCTATAAGCAATTACAATCTCTTGGGGAATGTCTCTATAAGCTTGGTACATCTAGCTACTGGGATTTTTGCCCGTTCTTTAAGGCAAAACTGCTCCAGCTCCTTCATGTTGGATGGGTTCCGCTGGTGTACAGCAATCTTTAAATCATACCACAGATTCTCAATTGGATTGAGGTCTGGGCTTTGACTAGGCCATTGCAAGACATTTAAATGTTTCCCCTTAAACCAGTTGAGTGTTGCTTTCGCAGTATGCTTAGGGTCATTGTCCTGCTGGAAGGTGAACCTCCTTCCCAGTCTCAAATCTCTTGAAGACTGAAACAGGTTTCCCTCAAGAATTTCCCTGTATTTAGCGCCGTCCATCATTCCTTCAATTCTGACCAGTTTCCCACCACCATGCTTCACTGTGGGGATGGTGTTCTCAGGGTGATGAGAGGTGTTGGGTTTGCGCCAGACATAGCTTTTTCCTTGATGGCCAAAAAGCTAAATTTTAGTCTCATCTGACCAGAGTACCTTCTTCCATATGTTTGGGGAGTCTCCCACATGCCTTTTGGCGAACACCAAACGTGTTTGCTTATTTTTTTATTTAAGCAATGGCTTTTTTCTGGCCCCTCTACCGTAAAGCCCAGCTCTGTGGAGTGTAAAGTGGTCCTATGGACGGATACTCCAATCTCCGCTGTGAAGCTCCACAAAGCACCTTCAGGGTTATCTTTGGTCTCTTTGTTGCGTCTCTGATTAATGCCCTCCTTGCTAGGTCCGTGAGTTTTGGTGGACGGCCCTCTCTTGGCAGGTTTGTTGTGATGCCATATTCTTTCAATTTTTTAATAATGGATTTAATGGTGCTCTGTGGGATGTTCAAAGTTTCAAATATTTTTTATAACTCAACCCTGATCTGTGCTTCGCCACAACTTTGACCTGTTTGGAGAGCTCCTTGGTCTTCATGGTGCCGCTTGCTTGGTGGTGCCACTTGCTTAGTGGTGTTGCAGACTCTGGGGCCTTTCAGAACAGGTGTATATATACTGAGATCATGTGACACATAGATTGCACACAGGTGAACTTTATTTAACTAATTATGTGACTTCTGAAGGTAATTGGTTGCACCAGCTCTTATTTAGGGGCTTCATAGCAAACGGGGTGAATCCTTTAAGGGGTGGCAGGTAGCCTAGTTGTTAGAGCGTTGGGCCAGTAACCGAAAAGTTGTTAGATCGAATCCTCGAGCTGACAAGGTAAAAATCTGTCGTTCTGCCCCTAAACAAGGCAGTTAACCCACTGTTCCTACATCGTCATTGTAAATAAGAATGTATTTTTAACTGACTTGCCTGGTTAAAAACATATGCGCACACCCCTTTTCCATTTTTATTTGTTAGAATTTTTTTAAACAAGTTATTTTTTTCATTTCACTTCACCAATTTGGAACTATTTTGTGTATATCCATTACATGAAATCCAAATAAAAATCTATTTAAATTACAGGTTGTAATGCAACAAAATAGGAAAAATGGTGATGCATTCTTTTGCAAGGCACTATAGGTCCTGGATGTCAGGAAGCGTGGCCCCAGTGATGTACTGGGCAATAACCCTCTGTAACGTCTTACGGTCAGATGCCGAGCAGTTGCCATACCAGGCGGTTATGCAAACGGTCTGGATGCTCTCGATGGTGCAGCTGTAGAACTTTTTAAGGATCTGGGGACCCATGCCAAAATCTTTTCAGTCTCCTGAGGGGGAAAAGGTGTTGTCGTGCCCTCTTCACAACTGTCTTGGTGTGTTTGCACCATGATAGTTTGTTGGTGATGTAAAAACCAAGGAACTTGAAACTCATGACCCGCTCCACTTCAGCCCCGTCGATGATAATGGGGGCCTGTTCGGCCCTCCTTTTCCTATAGTCCACGATCAACTCCTTTGTCTTGCTCACATTGAGGGAGGCTTATAGCCATATCAAAAACTCTCTCAGCACAGGAGGGAGGAGAGATCGGAGCGATTAATATTATGACTGTATTTGGTTGCGTGCCATATTAGTTCAAGTGTTTGCCCCTAAAGGACCTTATAGACCCTGGGTCATATTCATTAGGCACCAAACAGAAGAAAACTAACTGAAATAAGAAGGGATTACCCGTAAGCCTGGCGGGTAGGAGCGTTGGGCCAGTAACCGAAAGGTTGCTGGATCAAATCCCAGAGCTGACAAGGTAAAAAGCTGCCATTCTGCTCCTGAGCAAGGCAGTTAACCCACTGTTCCCTGGGTGCCGAAGATGTGGATATCAATTAAGGCAGCCCTATGCACCTCTCTGTTTAAGAGGGGTTGGGTTAAATGCGGAAGACACATTTCAGTTGAATGCATTCAGTTGTACCTTGTGGAGTCCTTGTGGACTTCCGGCTCCCCTTGTGGACTTCCGGCGCCGACCGAGATGGCCGCCTCGCTTCGCGTTCCTAGGAAAATATGCAGTATTTTGTTTTTTTATGTGTTATTCCTTACATTGGTACCCCAGGTAATCTTAGGTTTCATTACATACAGTCGGGAGGAACTACTGAATATAAGAGCAACGTCAACTCACCATCGTTACAACCAGGAATATGACTTTCCCGAAGCGGATCCAGTGTTTTGCCTTCCACCCAATACAATGGATCTGATCCCAGCCGGCGACCCTAAGCGACGCCGTAAAAGGGGCAAACGAAGCGGTCTCCTGGTCAGGCTTCGGAGACGGGCACATCGCACACCACTCCCTAGCATACTACTCGCCAATGTCCAGTCTCTTGACAATAAGGTTGATGAAATCCGAGCAAGGGTAACATTCCAGAGAGACATCAGAGATTGTAACGTTCTTTGCTTCACGGAAACATGGCTCACTCGAGAGATGCTAACGGAGTCGGTGCAGCCAGCTGGTTTCTTCACGCATCGCGCCGACAGAAACAAACATCTTTCTGGTAAGAAGAGGGGCGGGGGTGTATGCCTTATGATTAACGAGACGTGGTGTGATCATAACAACATACAGGAACTCAAGTCATTCTGTTCACCTGATCTAGAATTCCTCACAATCAAATGTCGACCGCATTATCTACCAAGGGAATTCTCTTCGATTATAATCACAGCCGTATATATTCCCCCCCAAGCAGACACATCGATGGCCCTGAACGAACTTTATCTGACTCTTTGTAAACTGGAAACCACACACCCTGAGGCTGCATTCATCGTAGCTGGGGACTTTAACAAGGCTAATCTGAAAACAAAACTCTCTAAATTCTACCAGCATATCGATTGTGCTACCAGGGCTGGTAAAACCTTGGATCATTGTTATACTAACTTCCGCGACGCATATAAGGCCCTCCCCCGCCCTCCTTTCGGAAAAGCTGACCACGACTCCATTTTGTTGCTTCCAGCCTACAAACAGAAACTAAAACAGCAAGCTCCCTCGCTCAGGTCTGTTCAACGCTGGTCCGACCAATCTGATTCCACGCTTCAAGACTGCTTCGATCACGTGGATTGGGATATGTTCCGCATTGCGTCCAACAACAACATTGACGAATACGCTGATTCGGTGAGCGAGTTCATTAGAAAGTGCATTGACGATGTCGTACCCACAGCAACGATTAAAACATTCCCAAATCAGAAACCGTGGATTGATGGCAGCATTCGCGTGAAACTGAAAGCGCGAACCACTGCTTTTAACCAGGGCAAGGTGACCGGAAACATGACCGAATACAAACAGTGTAGCTATTCACTCCGCAAGGCAATCAAACAAGCTAAGTCCCATTATAGAGACAAAGTAGAGTCGCAATTCAACAGCTCAGACACAAGAGGTATGTGGCAGGGTCTACAGTCAATCACGGATTACAAAAAGAAAACCAGCCCCGTCGCGGACCAGGATGTCTTGCTCCCAGACAGACTAAATAACTTTTTTGCTCGCTTTGAGGACAATACAGTGCCACTGACACGGCCCGCTACCAAAACCTGCGGGCTCTCCTTCACTGCAGCCGAGGTGAGTAAAACATTTAAACGTGTTAACCCTCGCAAGGCTGCAGGCCCAGACGGCATTCCCAGCCGCGTCCTCAGAGCATGCGCAGACCAGCTGGCTGGTGTGTTTAAGGACATATTCAATCAATCCTTATCCCAGTCTGCTGTTCCCACATGCTTCAAGAGGGCCACCATTGTTCCTGTTCCCAAGAAAGCTAAGGTAACTGAGCTAAACGACTACCGCCCCGTAGCACTCACTTCCGTCATCATGAAGTGCTTTGAGAGACTAGTCAAGGACCATATCACCTCCACCCTACCTGACACCCTAGACCCACTCCAATTTGCTTACTGACCCAATAGGTCCACAGACGACGCAATCGCAACCACACTGCACACTGCCCTAACCCATCTGGACAAGAGGAATACCTATGTGAGAATGCTGTTCATCGACTACAGCTCAGCATTTAACACCATAGTACCCTCCAAACTCGTCATCAAGCTCGAGACCCTGGGTCTCGACCCCGCCCTGTGCAACTGGGTCCTGGACTTCCTGACGGGCCGCCCCCAGGTGGTGAGGGTAGGTAACAACATCTCCACCCCGCTGATCCTCAACACTGGGGCCCCACAAGGGTGCGTTCTGAGCCCTCTCCTGTACTCCCTGTTCACCCACGACTGCGTGGCCATGCACGCCTCCAACTCAATCATCAAGTTTGCGGACGACACTACAGTGGTAGGCTTGATTACCAACAACGACGAGACGGCCTACAGGAAGGAGGTGAGGGCCCTCGGAGTGTGGTGTCAGGAAAATAACCTCACACTCAACGTCAACAAAACAAAGGAGATGATTGTGGACTTCAGGAAACAGCAGAGGGAGCACCCCCCTATCCACATCGACGGGACAGTAGTGGAGAAGGTGGAAAGTTTTAAGTTCCTCGGTGTACACATCACGGACAAACTGAATTGGTCCACCCACACAGACAGCGTTGTGAAGAAGGCGCAGCAGCGCCTCTTCAACCTCAGGAGGCTGAAGAAATTCGGCTTGTCACCAAAAGCACTCACAAACTTCTACAGATGCACAATCGAGAGCATCCTGTCGGGCTGTATCACCGCCTGGTACGGCAACTGCTCCGCCCACAACCGTAAGGCTCTCCAGAGGGTAGTGAGGTCTGCACAACGCATCACTGGGGGCAAACTACCTGCCCTCCAGGACACCTACACCACCCGATGTCACAGGAAGGCCATAAAGATCATCAAGGACAACAACCACCCAAGCCACTGCCTGTTCACCCCGCTATCATCCAGAAGGCGAGGTCAGTACAGGTGCATCAAAGCAGGGACCGAGAGACTGAAAAACAGCTTCTATCACAAGGCCATCAGACTGTTAAACAGCCACCACTAACATTTAGTGGCCGCTGCCAACATACTGACTCAACTCCAGCCACTTTAATAATGGGAATTGATGGAAATTATGTAAAAATGTACCACTAGCCACTTTAAACAATGCCACTTAATATACTGTTTACATACCCTACATTACTCATCTCATATGTATATGTATATACTGTACTCTATATCATCTACTGCATCTTGCCATCTTTATGTAATACATGTATCACTAGTCACTTTAAACTATGCCACTTTATGTTTACATACCCTACATTACTCATCTCATATGTATATACTGTACTCTATACCATCTACTGCATCTTGCCTATGCCGTTCTGTACCATCACTCATTCATATATCTTTATGTACATATTCTCTATCCCTTTACACTTGTGTGTATAAGGTAGTAGTTGTGGAATTGTTAGGTTAGATTACTTGTTGGTTATTACTGCATTGTCGGAACTAGAAGCACAAGCATTTCGCTACACTCGCATTAACATCTGCTAACCATGTGTATGTGACAAATAAAATTTGATTTGATTTGAACTGACTAGGTATTTCCCTTATATGCATATTTTTGTTTTATGTTGCAAAACGTTTTGGTATGGTGTGCCCTAATGTATACAACCCTGTACTACCGCTCATATCTTCCCAGAGGTTTTAGAGTACTAGGTCATGTTCTGCTTGGTCATTGGGTTGAAGAGCACCGATGGTGCATACCAATAGAAAAGGGGTATTGCACTCTTTACAAAATGTGGTTTGGCCATCCATTTTAACGGGACAGAACACTTCTTCTAATTACACTGAACAAAAATATAAATGCAACATGTAAAGTGTTGGTCCCATGTTTCATGGGCTGAAATAAAATATCACAGAAATGTTTCATACGCACAAATTTGTTCACATCACTGTTAGTGAGCATTTCTCCTTTGCCAAGATAATCCATCCACCTGACAGGTGTGGCATATCAAGAAGCTGATTAAACAGCATTATCATTACACATGTGCACCTTGTGCTGGGGACAATAAAAGGCCACTCTAAAATCTGCAGTTTTGTCACAAAACATGCCACGGATGTCTCATGTTTTGAGGGAGCTTGCAATTCGCATGCTGACTGCAGGAATGATCACCAGAGCTGTTGCCAGATAATTGAATGTTCTTTTCTCTATCATAAGCCACCTCCAACGTTGTTTTAGAGGCAGTACATCGCTGCAAGTACATTGGCAGTACATCCAACCGGCCTCACATCCAACCGGCCTCACGACCGCAGACCATGTGTATGGCGTCGTGTGCGCGAGTGGTTTGCTAATGTCAACGAACACAATTAGATTTTATCAATGGCAATTTGAATGCACAATTGTACTGTGATAAGATCCTGAGGCTCATTGTGAGGCACATTTTTTTTAAAGGTATTTGTGACCAACAGATGCATATTTGTATTCCCAGTCATGTGAAATCCATTGATTAGGGCTTGATGAATTTATTTCAATTGACTGATTTCCTTATATGAACTGAAATTGTTGCATGTTGCATTTATATTTTTGTTCAGTATAATAACCTAGAGCAGTCCAATAAATTAGTCATGAGACTAGTTTAGAATATTTAAATTGAATTATAAAATAAATAGCTTGTCAGATTCATTCCTCAGTTCAATTGATTTTGTCGTTTCATCCTAAATTATTTACAATAAGGTGAAATAATTGTTATTCCTACCCTGTTTGAACTACCATGGCAACACATTTGTGTTCGATTCAGTGATTCATATAAATCTAGAAGGATCACTGGTTTATACTATTGAGCATAACCGTATTACAGTTTGAACATCTTGAAGAACAGTCTGGCCTTAATGGCCATGTACTCTTATAATCTCCACCTGATGTCAACGAACACAATTACATTTTATCAATGGCAATTTTAATGCACAATTATACTGTGATAAGATCCTGAGGCTCATTGTGAGATCCATTATTTTTAAAGGTATTTGTGACCAACAGATGCATATTTGTATTCCCAGTCATGTGAAGTCCATTGATTAGGGCTTGATGAATTTATTTCAATTGACTGATTTCCTTATATGAACTGTAACTAAGGAAAATCTTTGAAATTGTTTCACTCTTTTGGAACCCTTTTTTCTAAGAGTGTAGCGTTGTCTGGAGACTATTATAAGTGTGCAGAATACACACATGAACGCGCACACACGCACACACGCACTCACTCACGCACGCACGCACACACACACACAAACACAAACACACACACACACACACACACACACACACACACACACACACACACACACACACACACACACACACACACACACACACACACACACACACACACACACACACACACACACACAAAGAAAGAACACAAAGCAAACAGGGCAATCTTAACTCGGACGACACCTGAACAGAATAAGCCGGGCTTCTGATTTAACTGGGGCCAAGATCATTTATTACAGGTTTTTTCATTCGCTTTGTTGCTATTTAACAAGAATGTGAAATTTCAAAACACTTAGTACAAAACGCCACACTGGTAACACTTGTAATGCAGCAAGTCTTATTCTAAACCTTATATTGTGCATTCATTTTGATTTGTAGACATGTCTCACCACACAACCATTGATCCAAAATATAAATATACCGATATAATTACAACAATAAAATTAAACTAGTTAAATTAATGAAAAAACATAACGATTGGAAGGTACTAGTTTGCATCAAGCCTGTCTTGAGCATTTGACCATTGGTTCTCAGCTACATTGCAGTAAATGTCCAGGGCCAAACGAGCACCCAGGGCACCCAGAGCACGGACACCCAGGGCATGTGCCCCGTGGCCCCCGACCTCCAGGGGGCCCCCCCCCCCCAAAATGCCCTGTAAATGTCCTCATTGTTCATGCACCTGGGGAAAAACCTTTGAACATGGCGAATCCAAGCCTGACATAGGTCTGGATTGATGTCATTGCATGCCTCATCCATGGCCTGAAGGAGGGTGGCATGCTTATGTCTTATGTGACTCAGTTCACCAGAGTTGTGGGTTCGATTCACACTGAGCTCACATACAGAAATGTGTGGACTCACTCACTGCGTAAATGGCATATAAATGGTGTTTTCCAATGCAATTTTAGTAAAGCAGTGTGAAACCCCTCCATCAAGAAGACCCCAGCAACTTAATTTTGTATACTTATTACTGTAATGCCAGTTGTCACATACCTTTGTATCATACAGTTACATTGTTATAATTCTCTAAGTCTTCGGTGATGTTTATAAATGTCACGTTCTGACCTTAGTTCCTTTTTTATGTCTTTATTTTAGTTTGGTCCGGGCGTGAGTTGGGGTGGGCATTCTATGTTATTTTTCTATGTTTTGTTCTGTATGTTATATTTCTATGTGTTTGGCCTAGTATGGTTCTCAATCAGAGGCAGGTGTCAGTCGTTGTCTCTGATTGGGAGCCATATTTAGGTAGCCTGTTTTCTATTATGTTTTGTGGGTGATTGTTTCCTGTGTTAGTACCATACGGTACTGTTTCGGTTTTCATTTATTCTCTTGTTCTTTTGTATTTTGTATTCATTCTCGATTAAATGATATTATGGATACGTACCACGCTGCCTTTTGGTTCTCCTTCCACCAACGAAAGCCGTTACAATAAAGTGCAGTACTGGGATGCAAACTCCAAATGGAATACATTTCAACTCTACAGTATATCTGACATGGTACAGGGGTCTTCTTTTTTAAGCCCATAACTATGTGTGTGAGGTGTATACATTTGTTTCAAAGTAGATTTGTTTAAGAGTACCAATAAACACTCTGTGTGACCCTGATTTAGCCCACTGCAGTAAAAGGATCATTATTGGCCTCCCCCTCAATGTCAGTATGACAAAGGAGCTGATCGTGGACTACAGGATACGGAGGGCCGAGCACACCCCCATTCACATGGACTGGGCTGTAGTGGAGCGGGTTTGAGAGCTTCAAGTTCCTCTGTGTCCACATCACTAAGAATCTATCATGGTCCATACACACCAACACAGGCACGACAATGGCTCTTCCCTCTCAGGAGGCCGAAAAGATTTGGCATGGTCCCTCAGCTCCTCAAAAAGTTCTACAGCTGCACCATCGAGAGCATCTTGACTGGCTGCATCACCGCTTAGTATGGCAACTGCTTGGCATCCAACCACAAGGCACTACAGAGGGTAGAGCGTATGGCCCAGTACATCACTGGGGCCGAGCTTCCTGCCATCCAGGACCTCTATACCGGGCGGTGTTAGAGGGAGGCCCTAAAAATTGTCAAAGACTCCACCAACCCAAGCCATAGACTGTTTTCTCTTCTACTGCACAGCAAGCGGTACCCATGCACCAAGTCTGGAACCAACAGGATCCTGAACAGCTAATCAAATGGCTACCCGGACTACCTGCATTGATCCTTTTTTGGACTAACTCTCTTGCACTTACTCTTTGCACACATATGCATACTGATGCCACACACACACACTCACACATACAGTACTCACACTGACACATACACATTTTCACACTCACCACATACACTGCTGCTACTGTCTATCTATCCTGTTGCCTAGTCAGTTTACACCTACCTATATGTACAGTAAATAGCTACCTCAACTACCTCGTACCCCTGCACATCGACTCGGTACTGGTGCTCCCTGTATATAGCCATGTTATTTTCTACTCACTAAAATATATAGCCATGTTATTTTTACTTGTTCTTTTTATTAGTTATTCACTGTATTTTTTAAATATTTTTTTAAAATCTTTAACTCTGCATTGATGGAAAAGGACCCGTAAGTTTCACTGTTAGTCTACACATATTGTCTATGAAGCATGTGACAAATAACATTTGATTGGATTAAGTTATAGTAAAATCAATTTTAACAAATGAGAAGACAATCATATCAAAAGTAATGTGAGCCATTTATTTCTAGATGAAACACTCATTAAGGTGAAAAGTGACTGTATGATTTGATTTTGTGGTGTGGTAGTTAGTAAATTGAAAATGTGCTTATAGTTTTGAAGCAACTGTCTTTTCAATGATCTGTTTTTAGTTTTGTACTAAGAGTTGTGAATAACATACTTATGAAAATTGCACTAAAGCGATTGAAAACAAATGTAATATCAGAGGAAAACTGACATGATCAGCCGAGTACTGATGTAATGTTGTTTTGTAGTGAAACAGGAACTGTTGAGCAATTTAAGAATGTCTCTTCCTGATTCTGGGTTCGAGTCCAGGCTCTGTCGCAGCCGGCCGCGACCGGGAGACCCATAGGGCGGCGCACAATTGGCCCAGCGTTGTCCGGGTTAGGGTAGGGATTGGCCGGCAGGGATGTCCTTGTCCCATCGCGCACTAGCGACTCCTGTAGCGGGCTGGGCACAGTGCACACTGACACAGTCACCAGCTGTACAGTGTTTCCTCCAACACATTGGTGTGGCTGGCTTCTGGGTTAAGTGGGCATTGTGTTAAGAAGCAGTGCGGCTTGGTTGGGTTGCGTTTCAGAGGACGCACGGTTCTCGACCTTCACCTCTCCCGAGTCCGTACGGGAGTTGCAGCGATGAGACAAGACTGTAACTACCAATTGGATACCAAGAAATTGGGGAGAAAATGTATATTTTTATAATGTCCCTTCCTGGGACTGTGTTTGTGTGTGTGTTTTTGTGTGTAGACCACACTGCAGACTCCATTCTGTGCGTGTCACTCAATCTATTATCTGGAGCAGGGAAAATGCTGCCAAGTTTTGTCTCTCTTTAATTTCCAGCACTTTCTCTGTAATGTGTGGGTGTGAGCGTCTGTTGGTACACCAACATCCATAACATACAGTATTGATGTTGTATGTATGTACTGTATGTACAGTATGTATGTATGTTTACTAGTGTTTCTGTTGCATAACTACTATGCTGTGCTGTGTTCCTGTGGCTTCAGGCATGTTACCGGTCAGTGGGATGAGGGTGTACACGTCGGGGGAGGTGGAGGCGGTGAACGGCACAGATGTGCGGCTGAAATGTAACTTCCAGAGCAGCTCGCCCATCACCCCAGCAACGCTCACGGTCTCATGGAGCTTCCGCCCCCTCGAACCTGGCCGCGAGGAGTCAGTGAGTCACCCTGGCTGATTGTAGAACCCTCTGGGCATCCTCGAGATGTAGTTCAGAGACTGTGTGTGTGTGTGTGTGTGTGTGTGTGTGTGTGTGTGTGTGTGTGTGTGTGTGTGTGTGTGTGTGTGTGTGTGTGTGTGTGTGTGTGTGTGTGTGTGTTTATAATCTGCATTCTGTTGTTTGTCAAGGACCTCTGAGTCAGCCATCAACCTCCTTGTCAGTGTCATTTAGGAATCTGGCTGAACCTTTTAGAAAAATGACCTTGTTTTGGAAACGCTATTGTTGGAGAAGCTCTATTAGAGGCGACAATCTAGTAAATTAGATACAATTAACTACCCTCTAATGAGATGCAATTGGATCTCATTAAGCATTGTGCCAATACATGCCAGGTGTTCTACTACCATGAGAGGCCTTACCCTCCCCCAGAAGGGCGTTTCCATAAGCGGGCGACATGGGCGGGTGATATCATGGGGCGGGACGCCTCCATCGTGGTGCGTGAGGTCAAGTTCTCCTACAACGGGACGTTCAGCTGCCAGGTGAAGAACCCTCCGGACGTCCACGGCAACGCGGGGGAGGTGAAACTAACCGTGGTCACCACAGGTTAGTGTCTGTCTACTGTGAAGCGTTCAAGGGTGCTGGGTTAAAATATACTGTAGACGTGTCTGCTGTCCAATCTTTGGCCTCAGGCTGTGAAAACCTCCCAGCAATCTTTACAAAACCAATCTGGCCCATTTGTCCTTTATTCAATCCAGCAGCTCCTTTCTCACAGTAGGTACTAGCTGACATTGCTACTGTAATGGGATAATATGTTTGCTGTTGATACATTTAAAAAAATCCTAAAACATCCCATAAGGTCATCATCATGTACCTCCCCTGGGAACCAGCCATCTAGTCCTGTTTGAATAGAGAGTTTCCTCTTAGTCTATTTATTTCCCCCTCTTTTCTTTCCAGCCTCCTTCTCTGAGATTGTCATTCTGGCTGCAGCCATCGGGGGCGCCATCATGCTGATGGTCATCCTCCTCGTCGTCATCATGTCAATAAGGCAATGTTTCAAGAAGAGACAGGAGGAGTGGGTGGAGGAACTGCCTCGCAGAGAGAGAAAGGACCCTACAGTGTGGTAAGACAGAGAGAGCGAGAAGGAGCGAGAGAGAGTGGGATCTCTCCAACCTGTCTTCCCTCTGGCTGGGCTCTGTGGTGCTCACCTCTGGGACTGGGCTCAGTCAATTGCTCTGTCTGCGTGGACACTCTCCTCTGAACCTAGCTTTGGAACCAAAACCTGGACCTATCGTTGGGCAGATGTTTTTACAAAGAGCAGACTAAAAGTGCCTTAGAATACTACTGTAGATTATCCATCTGCTGGATCCTGTATCTTACCGCCATGCACCTTTCTGGAAAGACAGTAGGCCTGCATTAATATTTTCCTGTATATCAAATGGAATTCTTAACACATTTCCTGTTTAAGTGTAGATGTTTTATGAGATAGTTGTGGAAAATAATGTACAGTATTTCTATTGTGATTTCCTACTATCAGTTTCAAACTCTAACATCTGCCCAATCATTTTCCAATCGCATAGGACTTAGTAAGCCAATGCCCATGGTTGTATAGGTACAGGCAGTCTCTCTCTCATCTGGTTCAATGCATTTCAACCACAAGTCCACGACAAGATCTCTTTACATTTCTGTCTTAGTTTACTGCTGACCAATGATATTATTTGATTTTGTCCTGAAGTGATTTTGTATTTCTAAACAGATGTTGTGTTTTTTATCAGTGAAAATGTTCAACTACTGCAGAAATACTCAAAATGCTGTCAATATTCACTGCAAGACCTAAGGCACTTGCTTAAAGCAGACATTTCTCAAATATTATAATCAACATACAGTTGATTATATCAACATTGTTAAATCATTATTTTCAAATTATTAAACATTTCAAAGAATTTACTATTTCACTATGACTGTCACTGTATTGTAGTTTTTTCACCTTTAGACTGTTGAAACCCCATGTGTCTGTTTTAGACAGTGCAATTATGGTCAGTTGAACACAAATTCTATATCAGTAGTGTTCCTTATCTATGGTCTATGGATGAAGGGACTACTTTGCCTCTCATTCTGTTGGGTTTTCAGATCCCTCTGCATTGGGTGCTTCTTTAGGTTTCAATTTAAACAACGTCATGTGTAACCACATATGCCTCAACAACAAAAGCCAACTCTACTACTTGGCGATGGAAGTATTTTTCTTTTACAACAACAAAATCCAGACCAATTGATTGATCCCGATCAAACATGGTGTTCCAAGATGGCATCGCTTGAAGAGTTGTTCTTTTCCTATTCATTGAAGAGGTGGCTGCCTCTCACCTAAAAGGCAAATTCATGCTCAACCTTTCCCGATTTTGATCTCTGCGTGTGCGTGCGTATGTTCGTGTTTGTGTGTATGTCCCTGTTCCTGGCCTTGTCTTCTGTGTGTATGTGTCTTAGCCACCCTGCAAGGGCCATCCACCTGTATATGGATGATGACGTGCTAGAGGTTGACAGCTCAGACGGTATGATCTCTGATGCCAGCACTAAGGACCCCAGTTCCTCTGAGGAAGACGACAGGAGCTCTGACTACGACGGAGGTGATGACTCTGACTGAGATAGGGACAGTGGCACCACATGAGGTTGGTGGCACCTTAATTGGGGAGGACGGGCTCGTGGTAATGGCTGGAGCAGAATAGGTGGAATGGTATCAAACACATGGTTTCCATGATGCCATTCCATTTGCTCCGTTCCAGTCATCATTATGAGCCGTACTCCCCTCAGCAGCCTCCTGTGAGCAGGGCTGGTTTAATGCAGGGGCTTACAGGGACTGAAGCACCTTGGCCCAAGCCCGTAGAGGGCCCAAGAGACAAAAACATATACAGTGGGGCAAAAAAGTATTTAGTCAGCCACCAACTGTGCAAGTTCTCCCACTTAAAAAGATGAGAGAGGCCTGTAATTTTCATCATAGGTACGCTTCAACTATGACAGACAAAATGAGAAAAAAAAAATCCAGAAAATCACATTGTAGGATTTTTAATGAATTTATTTGCAAATTATGGTGGAAAATAAGTATTTGGTCACCTACAAACAAGCAAGATTTCTGGCTCTCACAGACCTGTAACTTCTTCTTTAAGAGGCTCCTCTGTCCTCCACTCGTTACCTGTATTAATGGCACCTGTTTAAACTTGTTATCAGTATAAAAGACACCTGTCCACAACCTCAAACAGTCACACTCCAAACTCCACTATGGCCAAGACCAAAGAGCTGTCAAAGGACACCAGAAACAAAATTGTAGACCTGCACCAGGCTGGGAAGACTGAATCTGCAATAGGTAAGCAGCTTGGTTTGAAGAAATCAACTGTGGGAGCAATTATTAGGAAATGGAAGACATACAAGACCACTGATAATCTCCCTCGATCTGGGGCTCCACGCAAGATCTCACCCCGTGGGGTCAAAATGATCACAAGAACGGTGAGCAAAAATCCCAGAACCACACGGGGGGACCTAGTGAATGACCTGCAGAGAGCTGGGACCAAAGTAACAAAGCCTACCATCAGTAACACACTACGCCGCCAGGGACTCAAATCCTGCAGTGCCAGACGTGTCCCCCTGCTTAAGCCAGTACATGTCCAGGCCCGTCTGAAGTTTGCTAGAGAGCATTTGGATGATCCAGAAGAAGATTGGGAGAATGTCATATGGTCAGATGAAACCAAAATAGAACTTTTTGGTAAAAACTCAACTCGTCGTGTTTGGAGGACAAAGAATGCTGAGTTGCATCCAAAGAACACCATACCTACTGTGAAGCATGGGGGTGGAAACATCATGCTTTGGGGCTGTTTTTCTGCAAAGGGACCAGGACGACTGATCCGTGTAAAGGAAAGAATGAATGGGGCCATGTATCGTGAGATTTTGAGTGAAAACCTCCTTCCATCAGCAAGGGCATTGAAGATGAAACGTGGCTGGGTCTTTCAGCATGACAATGATCCCAAACACACCGCCCGGGCAATGAAGGAGTGGCTTCGTAAGAAGCATTTCAAGGTCCTGGAGTGGCCTAGCCAGTCTCCAGATCTCAACCCCATAGAAAATCTTTGGAGGGAGTTGAAAGTCCGTGTTGCCCAGCAACAGCCCCAAAACATCACTGCTCTAGAGGAGATCTGCATGGAGGAATGGGCCAAAATACCAGCAACAGTGTGTGAAAACCTTGTGAAGACTTACAGAAAACGTTTGACCTTTGTCATTGCCAACAAAGGGTATATAACAAAGTATTGAGATAAACTTTTGTTATTGACCAAATACTTATTTTCCACCATAATTTGCAAATAAATTCATAAAAAATCCTACAATGTGATTTTCTGGATTCTTTTTTCTCATTTTGTCTGTCATAGTTGAAGTGTACCTATGATGAAAATTACAGGCCTCTCTCATCTTTTTAAGTGGGAGAACTTGCACAATTGGTGGCTGACTAAATACTTTTTTGCCCCACTGTATATATACAGTATATATATATATATATATATCACAGGAGGTTGGTGGCACCTTAATTGGGGAGGACGGGCTCGATCAATAGTTTCAAAAAAAGAACTGTGGATAAAGTTTTATCACAAGCCCATACAGGTAACTCCTAAAATAAAGTTAACATAAAGTGTCTTAAAAGGCATCGATTCTACAAGTGGACCTAAACCATGCCAGGAAAATGCACCCCACACCATAACATATACTTTGTCTTTCATTACTCAAGTATTTGCTTTATTTTGGCAGTTACTTGTATGTTTACAGGGAAGGTTGCAATTTGGGCAGCAAGTGCGCCAAATATACAGCTTGTCACATTGTGGCCATAGACATACAATCCATAGAAATGTATTGTAAACACTTACCCTGGCAATTTGACTGTTAGACTCATGGGTACGATAGCAATGGCTGCCAGTCCTGATTTGAATGGGAACTGCCATCTATGGATTATATTATACAGTGGCAAGAAAAAGTATGTGAACCCTTTGGAATGACCTGGATTTCTGCATAAATTGGTCATAAAATTTGATCTGATCTTCATCTAAGTCACAACAATAGACAAACACAGTCTGCTTAAACTAATAAGACACAAACAATTATACGTTTTCATGTCTTTATTGAACACACCGTGTAAACATTCACAGTGCAGGGTGGGAAAAGTATGTGAACCCTTGGATTTAATAACTGGTTGTCCCTCCTTTGGCAGCCATAACCTCAACCAAACGTTTTCTGTAGTTACGGATCAGACCTGCACAACGGTCAGGAGGAATTGTGGACCTTTCCTCTTTACAAAACTGTTTCAGTTTAGCAATATTCTTGGGATGTCTGGTGTGGACCGCTCTCTTGATGTCATGCCACAGCATCTCAATCGGGTTGAGGTCAGGACTCCAGAAGGCATATTTTCTTCTATTGAAGCCATTCTGTTGGTGATTTACTTCTGTCTTTTGTGTTGTTGTCCTGTTGCATCACCCAACTTCTGTTGAGCTTCAATTGGTGGACAGATAGCCTTACATTCTCCTGCAAAATGTCTTGATAAACTTGTGAATTTATTTTTCTAGCGATGATAGCAAGCTGTCCAGGCCCCGAGGCAGCAAAGAAGCCCCAAACCATGATGCTCCCTCCACCATACTTTACCGTTGAGGTTTTGAGGTTTTGATGTTGATGTGCTGTGCCTTAGTGTTGTGTGTTCCTCCAAACAACTCAACGTTAGTTTCATCTGTCCACAGACTTTGTTGACTTTGTTGTCCTTAAGCCATTTTGCTACAACTTTGGAAGTATGCTTGGGGTCATTGTCCATTTGGAAGCCCCATTTGCGACTAAGCTTTTACTTCCTGACTGATGTCTTGAGATGTTGCTTCAATATATCCACATAAACTCTGTCGGAGCCGGCCGCGACCGGGAGGTCCATTGTGCGATGCACAATTGGCCTAGCGTTGTCCTGGTTAGGGAGGGTTTGGCCCGGTAGGGATATCCTTGTCTCATCGCACACTAGTGACTCCTGTGGCGGGCCGGACGCAGTGCACGCTGACCAGGTCGCTAGGTGTACGATGTTTCCTCCGACACATTGGTGCGGCTGGCTTCCGGGTTGGATGCGCGCTGTGTTAAGAAGCAGTGCGGCTTGGTTGGGTTGTGTTTCGGAGGACGCATGGCTCTCGACCTTCGTCTCTCCTGAGCGTGTACGGGAGTTGTAGCGATGAGACAAGACAGTAACTACTAATAATTGGATACCACGAAATTGGGGAGAAAAAGGGGGTAAAAAATATATATTAAAAAAATATATATATATACAGTATATCCACATAATTTTCCTGCCTCATGATGCCATCTATTTTGTGAAGTGCACCAGTCCCTCCTGCAGCAAAGCACCCCCACAACATGATGCTGCCACCCCCATGCTTCACGGTTGGGATGGTGTTCTTTGGCTTTTTCCTCCAAACATAACAATGGTCATTATGGCCAAACAGTTCTATTTTTGTTCCATCAGACCAGAGGACATTTCTCCAAAAAGTACGATCTTTGTTCCCATGTGCAGTTGCAAACCATAGTCTGGCTTTTTTATGGCGGTTTTGGAGCAGTGGTTTCTTCCTTGCTGAGCGGCCGTTCAGGTTATGTCAATATAGGACTTGTTTTACTGTGGATATAGATACATTTGTACCGGTTTCCTCCAGCATCTTCCCAAGGTCCTTTGCTGTTGTTCTGGGATTGATTTGCACTTTTCGCACCAAAGTACGTTCATCTCTCGGAGACAGAACGCGTCTCCTTCCTGAGCGGTATGACGGCTGTGTGGTCCCATGGTGTTTATACTTGCGTACTATTGTTTGTACAGATGAACGTGGTACCTTCAGGCGTTTGGATCCCAAGGGTGAACCAGACTTGTGGAGGTCTACAATTTTTTTTCTGAGGTCTTGGCTGATTTCTTTTGATTTTCCCATGATGTCAAGCAAAGAGGCACGGAATTTGAAGGTAGGCCTTGCAATACATCCACAGGTACACCTCCAATTGACTGAAATGGTCAGAAGCTTCTGAAGCCATGACATAATTTTCTTGAATTTTCCAAGCTGTTTAATGGCACAGTCAACTTAGTGTATGTTAACTTCTGACCCACTGGAATTGTGATAAAGTGAATTGTAAGTGAAATAATCTGTAAACAATTGTTGGAAAAATTACTTGTGTCATGCACAAAGTAGATGTCCTAACCGACTTGCCAAAACTATAGTTTGTTAACAAGAAATTTGTGGAGTGGTTGAAAAACTAATTTTACAGTTTTTCCCAATTGCTAAAACACAATTTTGCAAACTAGGCTGGTTTTATCAAAATACTTAACACAATTCACAAAACCACACACCCAAACTGCAAAATACCTCATATATCCTGCAAAATGAAGCACTGCAACCAAAACTACATATAGCATTATCAAAATCAAACGTTTGCACGAAATGGCACCCACTTCATTCATATTACCAGATTTTTGTCTAACCAACTACACACTGTTGGGCATAATGAAAAGCACTCTCATCTTTAGTATGCTTTGCCATAATACTAAAATAGTTCAAATTGTAGAAAATTCTTCAGATGCACAAAAATATTTGCAGATACACACACATGCTGTTGAAACATTTAATTTTTTATTTTTCACCAAACAAGTCAGTGCAACATATGCACAGCAGATATATTTACATTGGACTGAACAAAAATATGCTCACAAAAAAACAGTAAACTGAAAAAGAAAATTGCTGAAAAAATGTGCAGAAAAAATATATTGAAAAAAGAGGCAAGAAAAAGAATTAGGCAGCATCTTGCCGCACAGCTGGGTCTGGCCACAACGCCTCGTCCACATCACAGCTGGGTCTGGCCACAACGCCTCGTCCACATCACAGCTGGGTCTGGCCACAACGCCTCGTCCACATCACAGCTGGGTCTGGCCACAACGCCTCGTCCACATCACAGCTGGGTCTGGCCACAACGCCTCGTCCACATCACAGCTGGGTCTGGCCACAACGCCTCGTCCACATCACAGCTGGGTCTGGCCACAACGCCTCGTCCACATCACAGGCAATATCTTCCCTTGCCAGACATCGAGGGAAGAAGCGCCTTGAGTGCCTTATCCATCCCTGAATCGCACCCACATCAATCTCATCACATGCCTCTTCCATAGCCTGCACAAGAGGCATGCGCACAAGGGGCTGCCGGTCGTATACCTTCCACCGCCATGTCGAAAAGAACTCGTCTATGGGGTTCAGAAATGGTGAGTATGGTGGGAGGTATTGCACTAGAAATGGTGGGTGGTCAGCAAACCAGTTTTGGACTGGGGCTGCACGATGAAAGCTCACTTTGTCCCATACTACAACGTACCGGGTTCTTTGATGGTCTGCATCATTCATACGCTCTGGTGGTATGAGATTGTTGTGGAGTCTGTCCAGAAATGTGAGAATATGGGCTGTGTTGTATGGTCCAAGGTTTGCATGACGGTGGAGGACAGCAAGCATATTGGAGATGGCAGCGCACATTGTGATGTTCCCACCACGTTTGCCAGGAACATCTATAATGGCTCTGTGGCCAATGACGTTTCTCACCCTTCTTCTGGTCTTTGCTAGGTTGAACCCAGCCTCATCTATAAAGATGAACTCATGTGGGATTGCATGAGCATCCATTTCCAGTGCTCCCTGAAAACAAAGAACAAAAGCAGTCAATATGGTGTTATCCAGTACACTGGGAAACAATGCTGCGTGTAGTGTACTGCAGTCAATATTGTACTTACATCCACATATGCTCGTCTGACCTCTTTGTTTCTTTGAGAGTTTCTCTCAAACGGCACCTTATAAAGTTGTTTAATTCTGATTTGGTTTCGCTTGAGAATGCGAGCCAATGTGGACAGACTGACTCGTTGAATGTTGTTGAATATGGTGTTGTCTTGGATGATGTGGCTTTGAATTTCTCGTAATCTGATTTCATTATTTTCCAAAAACCAAGTTTACAATGGCAGCTTCCTGTACTCCGGTGAACATTTGGGCCCTTCCTCCACCATGGTTGCGTCTCTCAGTCCTTTAGAAAAACAAAAAAACAAAAATATAGGGCTTGGACAATGCAGCCTAAAGATATTTCCCCCACAGTAGAGTAAATTCTACAAAAAATGTGTGCAGTTAGTGTATGACATCAGCCATTCATGAAGTAAACAGGTGTCACCCAACTGATACACTATGACATGGGGTGTACTACATAGTGTGAAAGAAATGTTGGTTACATACCTGTACTCCAGTCTAAATGTCCGGATGACACAGGCGACAGTAAAACGGCTCAAGTTGGGCTGCACTCTCTGTCCAGCCTCTCGCATTGTCAGCCCATGGTTGATGACATGATCAACTAAGGTTGCTCTGATTTCATTTGAAAGTTGTCTTCTTTGGCCATGAACTCCTCTACCAGCTCTACCCCTACCTCTCACTCTTCCTCCCCCTCTCATTCTCACCCTCCCTCTTCCTCTTCCTCTCTTTGCAACAGCTTCCATTGTTGTTTCATAGTGCTTACTTCCTGATTGAAGTGGTAACAATTAACCATTGAGGGGTTTGGCCAGGTGGCACATGTATTGGCCAATTAGCTCATGTAGTGTCATTTTGAATGGCAGTGTTTTGAAATGGCAAACATGTGACTTTATGTCAGATTGTTGTGTCTTATGCAGAGAACCGTGTGCAGTGCATTTAAAAAGTGCCATTTTGAATTGCAAAATGTGTGTAAAGCAGAAAATGTGTTTAGACTTTTGGAGACTTGAGAAGAGGTTTTGCTCTCTGTGTGTCAGTTTAAATAATTGTGCTGTGCATGTCATTTTAGTGTGTTAGCAATTGGAAAAAACTGTAATGACACCAACATAAGTGTATGTAAACTTCCGACTTCAGCTGTATACACTGACTGTACAAAACATGCTCTTTCCATGACAGACTGACCAGGTGAATCCAGGTGACCTGTGATTTCTTAATCCAGCCCTGCCTCTGAGCATGGCAGCCGGGACGACATAACAGCAGGGATCAGGAGAAGAGAACATGAGGGGAATGCCTTTACAGTATTGTATCTCAAGCAGTGTTTGAAGAAGAGTTTGAAGAGTCTAGAACAAGAATACATCAGAATCCTATTGGATGTAGATGATGATGAAGTTTTAGAGGTGAAATAGGAAGCACCAGGCAGCATAGCAGACTAGTATGGCCCAAAGCAGGACAGAGGGAGAGGGACAGAACACTGCTACCTGAATGAGTTGAGAGGAGCTGCAGAAAGAAAAAACTGGGATCTCACTTAACAAAAGGGAATGTATTACATCAAGAATGTTGGACTGATTTTAATAGTGTTCCGTTTATATGAAAAATAACAAGTATTGCAGTTTTACAACGAAGATTATCTATCCTCAGTGCTCGCCGGGGTGCGTGGGAGTTGAAGAGTCGCATGCAGTCAGATCTGAAAACCCTTTGATTCCAAAAATCTCCTTGAGACTTTTTATTTTATTAACGGAGGATGCATCCTACTGATATTTTACCGTACCACTTTTTTACAGAATTTTTGTTGTTTTGTACAACTGAGAAATGTGTTTTTTGTCTCTGCATTTTAGACACGCAAGAAGTATTTTTTCCTGTCGTTAAAAAAAATCCAAGTTAATGTTACTGTTTGATTTATAATAAAATTCCTTTTACTGAATTATTGCTGGTCTTGAAGCTTGATGATGCGTCTCTGCTGAAATCTGAGCCTCAGCAATTATATCTGTTAAACTGATGATTGCTGACATCACATACATAGTAGCTAAACAAATAGCATGTTTTATTGCATCTATTATGCATCGTTATCTATCATTTGTTGTCTCTAGTGGTCTATCAACTGATGGATGTGCCCTTAGCTGTAACTGTTGCCTGATTGCAATGCATTGTTTGAGCTGTATTCATGAAGTATGCTTGTCCATGCGTCTGCAAGTTGCGTTTGTGTGTGCTCATTTTTCTTGAATGAGATCGTGTGTGTGTGTGTGTGTGTGTGTGTGTGTGTGTGTGTGTGTGTGTGTGTGTGTGTGTGTGTGTGTGTGTGTGTGTGTGTGTGTGTGTGTGTGTGTGTGTGTGTGTGTGTGTGTGTGTGTGTGTGCAGTGATCAAAGTCTATCCACTCTGGTGCGGCTTTGGTTACTGACTGACATAGCAGGGAGAGGAGGGAGGGATTTGGGGGATAATACTCTAGAAGGGAGTCTAACGATCCAAGATAATTGGATCTGTTACATTCTGTAGTTAAGAATGACAGCTCTGTTGAATGAAAGGTTGCACTGGTGTAATCTGGGCTCTCTCCAGCATCACCAGGCTTCAGGTGATTATCCACTCAAAGCTAGGTTCACTCCTAATTTCATCACTTAATCTTCTCTGGAGGTTGGGAATAAACAGGTTATCTCCTCAAAAAGTCTTGGAGAAAAAAATGATGGAAGAATGGCACCGAAGTGGATGGCTGCCGTTTTATGGCCTCCTAACCAATTGTGCTATTTAGTGTGTTTTTTCGAATTTTTTGTAACTTATTTTGTACATAATGTTGATGCTACCGTCTCTTATGACCGACAAGAGCTTCTGGATATCAGAATAGTGATTACTCACCTCAAACTGGACAAAGATAATATACAGTTGGCTGAGTTTTCCGTACATCGGCAGGACAGAACAGTTACGTCCGGTAAGACAAGGGGTGGGGGTGTGTGTCTATTTGTCAATAACAGCTGGTGCGCAATGTCTAATATTAAGGTAGTCTCGAGGTATTGCTCGCCTGAGGTAGAGTACCTCATGATAAGTTGTAGATCACACTATCTACCAAGAGAGTTTTCATCTATATTTTTCATTGATGTTTATTTACCACCACAAACCGACGCTGGCACTAAGACCGCACTCAACGAGTTGTGGAAGGCCATAAGCAAGCAATAAAAAATTATCATCCAGAAGAGGCGCTCCTAGTGGCTGGGGACTTTAATGCAGGCAAACTCAAATCTGTTTTACCTAATTTCTACCAGCATGTCACATTTGCAACCAGAGGAAAACACTTTAGACCACCTTTTCTCCACACAGACGCGTACAAAGCTCTCCCTCGCCTTCCAATTCTATCCTCCTGATTCCTGCTTACAAGCAAAAACTAAAGCAGGAATACCAGTGACTCGCTCAATACGGAAGTGGTCAGATGACGCGGATGCAACGCTACAGGACTGTTTTGCTAGCACAGACTGGAATATGTTCCAGGATTCATCCAATGGCATTGAGGAGTATACCACCTCAGTCACCAGCTTCATCAATAAGTGCATCGACGACATCGTCCCCACAGTGACCATACGTACATACCCCAACCAGAAGCCATGGATTACATCTGCACCGAGCTAAAGGCTAGAGCTGCTGCTCTCAAGGAGCGGGACACTAATCTAGATGCTTATAAGAAATCCACCTATGCCCTCAGACAAACCATCAAACAGGCAAAGCGTCAATACAGGACTAAGATTGAATCCTACTACACCGGTTCTGACACTCGTCGGATGTGGCAGGGCTTGCAAACTATTACGGACTACAAAGGGAAACCCAGCCGCGAGCTGCCCAGTGACGCGAGCCTACCAGACGAGCTAAATATCTTTAATGCTCGCTTTGAGGCAAGCAACACTGAAGCATGCATGAGAGCACCAGCTGTTCCGGACGTCTGTGTGATCACGCTCTCCGTAGCCGATGTGAGCAAGACCTTTAAACAGGTCAACATTCACAAGGACGCGGGTACAGACGGATTACCAGGACGTGTACTCAGAGCATGCGTGAACCAACAGGCAAGTGTCTTCACTGACATTTTCAACCTCTCCCTGACCGAGTCTGTAATACCTACATGTTTCAAGCAGACCTCACATCAACACCATCATCCCGGAAACCCTAGACCCACTCCAATTCGCATACCGCCCCAAAAGATCCACAGATGACGCAATCTCAATCGCACTCCACAATACCCTTACCCACCTGGACAAAAGGAACACCTATGTGACTACAGCTCAGTGTTCAACACCATAGTGCCCTCAAAACTCATCACTAAGCTAAGGACCCTGGTACTAAACACCTCCCTCTGCAACTGGATCCTGTACTTTCTGACGGGCCTCCCCCAGGTGGTAAGGGTAGGCAACAACACATCTGCCACGCTGATCCTCAACACGGGGACCCCTCAGGGGTGCGTGCTTAGTCCCCTCCTGTACTCCCTGTTCACCCACGACTGCGTGGCCAGGCACGACTCCAACACCATCATTAAGTTTGCTGACGACACAACGGTGGTAGGCCTGATAGGCCTGATCACCGACAACGATGAGCCTATAGGGAAGAGGTCAGAGACCTGGCAGTGTGGTGCCATGATAACAACCTCTCCCTCGAGAGTTTCAAGTTCCTTGGTGTCCACATCACCAACAAACTATCATGGTCCAAACACACCAAGAAAGTTGTAAAGATGGCACAACAATGCCTTTTACCCCTCAGGAGACTGAACAGATTTGGCATGGGTCCCCAGATCCTCAAAGTTCTACAGCTGCACCATCGAGAGCATCCTGACCGGTTGCATCACCGCCTGGTATGGCAACTGCTCGGCATCTGACCTTAAGGCGCTACAGAGGGTAGTGTGTACGGCCCAGTACATCACTGGGGCCAAGCTTCCTGCCATCCAGGACCTATATACTAGGCAGTGTCAGAGACTCCAGTCACCTAAGTCATAGACTGTTCTCTCTGCTACCGCATGGCAAGCGGTACCGGAGTGCCAAGTCTAGGTCCAAAAGGTTCATAAACAGCTTCCCCAAGCCATAAGACTGCTGAACAATTAATCAAATGGCCACCCAGAATATTTGTTTTTACACTGCTGCTACTCGCTGTTTATTATCTATGCATAGTCACTTTACCCTTACCTACATGTACTTACCTCGACTAACCTGTACCCACACACATTGACTCGGTACCGGTACCCCCAGTATATAGCCTCATTATTGATATTATTATAATTTTTTAAACTTTAGTTTATTTAGTAAGTATTTTCTTAACTATTTTCTTAACTGCATTGTTGGTTAAGGGCGTGTAAGTAAGCATTTCACAGTAAGGTCTACACCTGTTGTATTAGGCACATGTGACTGTCACGACTGTCGTCGGAAGAAGGTGAAGACCAAAATGCAGCGTGGTAAGTGTTCGTCATGTTTAATAGAAACTGAACACTAAAAAGCAAAAACAACAAAGTGACAACCGAAACAGCTCCGTCAGGTGCAACACACACTAAACAGAAATGAATCACCCACAACACAAAATGGGAAAACAGGCTACCTAAGTATGGCTCCCAATCAGAGACAACGATAGACAGCTGCCTCTGATTGGGAACCACACCAGGCCAAACACATAGAAAACCAACAACATAGAAAAAAGAACATAGACTGCCCACCCTAGTCACACCCTGGCCTAACCAAAATAGAGAATAAACAACCTCTCTATAGCCAGGGCGTGACAGTGACAAATAACATTTGGTTTGAACTTGGGTCAAAAGACTATTCAATGATTATGATGGATTGATTCAATGTCATGGTATGATTACTGCAATTTTCTGTTACAACGATTATTATTATGTCAAACAATACATTGTTATTGTAACCAATATATTGGTTATCTCAACCAATACATTGTTTGGGTAACACTACTTGTCTTTGTCTTGTAATAACCGAGTAACTACTTTGATATGTCAAACATTTTATTGCGCAGATAAACATAGAAACTAGATAAGCTTTTGGCTGTCATATCAGTTACTATGTAATTACATAAATACAAGATAAGTCTAACTTTATGGTAGCTGTTAAACTTAATGGGATTTTGGTCAATATTTCTGTTGAAGTGTATAAGAATGTAAACCTAGATTTGGGATTAAGATCTGTCTGTGTCCTGAGTCCTTTATTCCTCCTTCACACCTACTGAACTACACAAGAGATGACAAGCATAACACGGCTTGGTTAAAATAAATGAAAGGAATGTTGGTAGGCCTAAGCCTTTCCCTTGTAGCTGAAAGCTGGACAGACAAACAAACAGTCATCCTCTCATCATCTCATTCCACACCCAATTATGGGTTGTACCAGGCACAGACAGTGACTAGGAGGTAAACCTCAGCATTTTGTAAAAACATCACCCTATTGGTGCACTTTGTCCCAGCCCCAGGTCCTCACAAATGGGCTGGTCTGGGCATGTAGCAACAGCAGCAACAATACACGCGTCACCATGGGAATGTGACTTGAAGGCTGAAGACTTGACTGACGACTTACAGCGTCCCCTTGCAAGACTGTGCAATCTATCTACGTTATGCTGAGAAGTAAAATAATGAGTAATAATGAGGAAAATAGTCAAGGGGAGAGGCAACTGTAACGCTCAAAGAGTGAATGGGTGTGGAGTCAGGCGCAGAGAGCAGAGGATACGGGGAAAAACACGCCTTAATGTCCAACCAAAAAAGGTACAAAAGGTAACGCCGAACATAGGCGTAATACACTCCACCTAAGTACACTCTGGTATCAAACCGGACAGCGGAAAACCCATATAAATAAAGAACACCTCTCACAATACAGAAACAAGCCCGCACAAACACAAGCCGGCTAATCGAACTTAAATAACAACCACCCCAAAACCCCAACAAGGAACAGGTGAAAACTATTAGACAAAACCAAACGAAAAGGGAAAAAGGGATCGGTGGCAGCTAGTAGACCGGTGACGACGACCTCCGAGCGCCACCCGGACAGGAAGGGGAGCCCCTTCGGTGATATTCGTGACAGCAACAATACAATGAGTGTACAAAACATTAGACATGACATAGACTGACCAGGTGAAAGCTATGATCCCTTATTGATGTCACTTGTTAAATCCACTTTAATCAGTGTAGATGAAGGGGAGGAGACCGGTTAAAGACGGATTTTTAAGCCTTGAGACAATTGAGACATGGATTGTGTATGTCTGCCAATTCATAGGGTAAATGGGCAAGGCAAAAGATTTAAGTGCGTTTGAACGGGGTATGGTAATAGGCGCACTGGTTTGATTGTGTCAAAAACTGCAGCGCTGCTGGGTTTTTCACGCTCAACAGTTTCCCATATGTACATAGCCCATCTATAATTTAGCCCAAACAACTACCTCTTCCCCTACTGTATTTATTTATTTATTTAGCTCATTTGCATCCCATTATTTCTATTTCTACTTTGCACATTCTTCCACTGCAAATCTACCATTCCAGTGTTTTACTTGCTATATTTTATTTACCTCGCAACCATGGCCTTTTTTTGCCTTTACCTCCCTTATCTCACCTCATTTGCTCACATTGTATATAGACTTATTTTTCTACTGTATGTTTTGTTTATTCCATGTGTAACTCTGTGTTGTTGTATGTGTCGAATTGCTATGCTTTATCTTGGCCAGGTCGCAGTTGCAAATGAGAACTTGTTCTCAACTAGCCTACCTGGTTAAATAAAGGTGAAATAAAAAAAATAAAAAAATAAATGTGTATGAAGAATGGTCCACCACCCAATGGACATCCAGCCAATTTGACACAACTGTGGGAAGCATTGGAGTCAACTTGGGCCAGCATCCCTGTGGAACGCTTTCGACACCTTGTAGAGTCCATGCTCCGACGAATTGAGGCTGTTCTGAGGGCAAAGGGGATGGGGGGGAGTGCAACTCAATATTATGAAGGTGTTCTTAATGTTATGTTCCTGGGTGTATTGTCCACAGTATGATTTCTGTACAGATGATTTTTGAGTCTGCCATCCATTGCTTTGACAATTTTGACAGCTACACTCATGTTTGTAAGTATAACTCTCAGATTTCTGTACACATGAAGAGATAATATCCTTTACCAAAAGATGAGAGGAGGGCCATGGTACTTTACATCACAGCACTGCACATCTACATACACCTGGATAATCAGAGGCACAGTCTGTTTGTTGGACCTTGTAGCTAAACCCCTTTTATTAGTTTCCCACATGTTGACATCTGAAGAATCAGCCCTCTGTTGACCGTGCCCCCATGGAGACAGTGAGAAGTGAGGGTCCATTCATTCTCACTGGGAAGGTAGAACTGAAATGCACACTACTGTACCAAACAGAGGCCTCTCTAAGAATACACATTACACAAACACAAAGCAGCACTGTTGGAAACACACAGGTAATACCCAGAATCCTTCACGTTTGCAACTAAAAGGACATCCTTGAAATTCTGTCCATGTAGAAATCTGATTATGGGATGTAATTCTCTTGTCGGTGTAGGAAGTGCATGCCCCTGGGATTGATAGTTGTTCACTACAGATGTAATGGTATCAGAATTAAATGAAGACATAACTTCAAAGGGCTCTCTAACGTAGGCGTACACAGGGGTAAACTGTGGTAGTGCTGGACAAATAAATAAATGTCTCACCCATTAAGGATAATTACAAAGTTAAAGACTAGGGCTCTGGGACAGGGGTATTGTACTCTAGGAATAGCTGGCCGCTCCCACAGGGTAGCCAGAAGTTTACAGAGAAGGCTGATAAGAGAGGAGGATTAGACACACAAGGTCACATAAGGTGATGAGTGGCATTGAAAAAGGTTTAGGAGTGAAAACATTTAATTGTCATATCCAATGCTTTCAAAGGGGTGATGTTGCTACTAAAAAGACATAACGACAAGCATATTGCCAATGTAAAAATCATGAAGGCCTACTCAGGTAAGTGCAAAAGATGATGAGATTATTATTTTGCCAGCTCAAGATGCTCATCCTCATTCTTGGCAGTACTACAGAAGTGCAGTACTCGACGAACCATCAAACAGGCAAAGCATCAATACAGGACTAAGATCGAATCGTACTACACCGGCTCTGACGCTCGTCGGATGTAGCAGGGCTTGCAAACCATTACAGACTACAAAGGGAAGCACAGCCGAGAGCTGTCCAGTGACACGAGCCTACCAGATGAGCTAAACTACTTCTATGCTTGTTTCGAGGCAAATAACACTGAAACATGCATGAGAGCACCAGGTGTTCCATGAAGACTGTAATCACGCTCTCCGCAGCCGATGTGAGTAAGACCATTAAACAGGTCAACATTCGCCAGGCCGGAGGGCCAGACGGATTACAAGGACGTGTACTGCGAGCATGCTCTGACCAACTGGCAAGTGTCTTCACTGACATTTTCAAACTCTCCCTGTCCGAGTCTGTAATACAACATGTTTAATCAGACCACCATAATGCCTGTGCCCTAGAAGGTAACCTGCCTAAATGACTATTGGTCCGTAGCACTCACGTCTGTAGCCATGAAGTGCTTTGAAAGGCTGGTCATGGCTCACATCAACACCATTATCCCAGAAACCCTAGACCCACTCCAATTTCCATAGCGCTCCAACAGATCCACAGATGATGCAATCTCTATTGCACCCCACACTGCCCTTTCCCACCTGGACAAAAGGAACACCTATGTGAGAATGCTATTCATTGACTACAGCACAGCGTTCAACACCATAGTGCCCTCAAAGCTCATCAATAAGCTAAGGACCCTGGGACTAAACACCTCCCTCTGCAACTGGATCCTGGACTTCCTGACTGGCCGCCCCCAGGTGTTAAGGGTAGGTAACAACACATCCTCCACGCTGATCCTCAACACAGGGGCCCCTCAGGGGTGTGTGCTCAGTCCCCTCCTGTACTCCCTGTTCACTCATGACTGCATTGCCAGGCACAACTCCAACACCATCATTAAGTTTGCCGACAACACAACAGCCTGATCACCGACAACAACGAGACAGGTTATAGGGAGGAGGTCAGAGACCTGGCCGTGTGGTGCCAGGACAACAACCTCTCCCTCAACGTGATCAAGACAAAGGAGATGATTGTGGACTACAGGAAAAAGAGCACCGAGCACGCCCCCATTCTCATTGACGGGGCTGCAGTGGAGCAGGTTGAGAGCTTCAAGTTCCTTGGTGTCCATATCACCAACAAACTAACATGGTCCAAGCACACCAAGACAGTTGTGAAGAGGGCACTACAAAACCTATTCCCTCTTAGGAGACTGAAAAGATTTGGCATGGGTCCTCAGATCCTCAAAAGGTTCTACAGCTGCACCATCGAGAGCATCTTGACGTTGCATCACTGCTTGTAATGGCAACTGCTCAGCCTCTGACCGCAAGGCACTACAGAGGGTAGTGCGAACGGCCCAGTACATCACTGGGGCCAAGCTTCCTGCCATCCAGGACCTCTATACCAGGCGGTGTCAGAGGAAGGCCCTAAAAATTGTCAAAGACTCCAGCCACCCTTGTCATAGACTGTTCTCTCTGCTACCGCACGGCAAGTGGTACCGGAGCGCCAAGTCTAGGTCCAAGAGGCTTCTAAACAGTTCTACCCCCAAGCCATAAGACTCCTGAACACCTAATCAAATGGCTACCCAGACTATTTGCCCCCCTCTTTTACACCACTGCTGCTACCTACATATTACCTCAACTAACCGGTGCTCTCGCACATTGACTCTGTACCGGTACCCCCCTGTATATGGTCTCGCTACTGTTATTTTACTGCTCCTCTTTAATTACTTTTATTTCTTATTCTTATCCATATTAACTGCATTGTTGGTTAGGGGCTCGTAAGTAAGCATTTCACTGTACACCTGCTGTATTCGGCACATGATACTAATAACATTTTATTTGATTTAGTTTTATTGAATGTAAAATACGCACCAGGAATATGTGATGCCAGGCCAACGATGGTTAATAAATAAAGATACTTCACTCAGGCCGTTTACCATTGAAAAAAATGGTCAGTTTTGTTCTACTTAACTAGGTGTGTCTCCCATAGACAGTAATGCCTGGTCTACGTAGTTTATTGACTTCCACTTAACCAGAAAATAACCGTCGGAAGAAACTGCGTGTGGGGTGACTCGCTTCCTTTCCCCTCTTTGGTCAGGGCGAGGAGTGTCAGCAATACTTCCTGAAACACCTGTTTGTCAGGTAGTGCACACTGGGCAGGCACAGCGGAGAAACTGAGTCACACAAAAAAATGGACGACGAGTATCCGAAACGCAAAATTTGACTAGACTTGACAATTTATTCGAACTTTTTCTAAAGCCTTACATCATTCTACTAAAATGGTTTGGCATCAACACAGGATTATACGTTTGAACATTGTCGTGTTGCTGTATTTAATGGTTTGTTTTGGTGAGTACAACCCTCTCATTTGTCAAGCTCGTTTTCAATGTCACAGATCAACGAATTTGCGACACTAGACTACCTTTACTTTACATATGAAACACAAGCATTTGGATTGTGGGTGTTTTTATAGAATCCTGATTTTGTACCTTGTATAATTGTCTAGGCCTACTTTTAAAAAAAGCTTACAAACCAATTCCTTATGAATTATTGTTAGAATTATTATAATAAGTCACATGTTTGCCTTCATAGTTAACATGATATATTACTATGTATTTATACAACCCTACAACATTTTCAATAGGCTACTATTTATCCATTTGTGAATAGCCACAAATAATTATACTGCATGTTCACAACAAACCAAATTGCGCCTGAGGCTAGGTTCCTTACAACAGGAATGCAGTAGCCTGTCATGTGAAATTCATAAGACTCATGGCTTTGAATTGCTTCGTCTTTTTCCCTTGTTTTCAACGTCACTCGCGTTTTGTTATTGAGTTTAAAGTACCCTGCGTCCAATTCCAAGCAGCCATTATCTAGAACTGAGAATATGACTCTTGGGTGAGGTCTACTGACATTGAACAGATTTATATAACTACTGGTTCGACAGTAGGAGGAGTCATTTCCTATATGTTTGAGACGTATGGGGATACATGCAACTGGCTCAAAGGGTTGCCAACTTTCTCATCAACAATTAGAATGTCAACCGCTATCAAGCATCTACTGCTCTTCAGCTTGAAATACTTTTTTCAACATGATTGCTACCTTGGTTATGAGATTAGCTTGTTCATTCTCGGTCCACTTTACTCCAAGGTGTTTTGAAATAGAGCAGGATATCTGCATACCCTATTAACCCTCTGATTCTGCTCTGTACGGTGTATTTTAGATCACTCAAATATTTGTAGTTCACAGTACTTGGACTGTCTCTTTGTCCTTAGAGAGAGTTATTTTTTCCCTTCTTTTTTTAACATTCCTTTGAATGTGTCCTTCACTTGTCCAAGGTAGAATAATTATAATGTACTGTTGAAATCTGAATCTCTGAACCACGTACAGACCTACAGTATGCTGTATGTTAAATGATACGTTTGCATTTTCCTGTGTGGGTTGGAGTTCACATGGAAAATACAATATTGAATCTATGGGGGTGGGCCTGTTTTGAAATATAACACACATTATGTAAATGTTTTGTATTTTTTTTGCATTGCACAATGTCTGCATTGGCAACTCTCATCACAAGGAATACGACTACTACTGTAGGCTGTGTCGTTATTGCCATGTTTGCTGAAAGTTGATGGAAAGATCAACAGCTGTTGTTGTTTGCCTGCCAATCCAGGAATTGGTAAAGAATCACTATTACTAGGACACTATTACTGCTACAACTAGTCTTCTAGTAGTCTTGTTGTCAGATGGTGCCAAGAAAACAATGTTTCCCATGGAAAATGCTTTAGATTGTGTTTTTTCAATTAATGTCAGGCAGTGTACAGAAGGTTTGATGTTGCCATCTGGATACTGGGTTAATACTGGGTCAACAATGTGGGCCTTTGGGGTTACCTTTGACCTTTGACATTATACACAATTGTCAAATGAGAACTTTAGCTTTATTCTGTTTATTTGTGTTTGGTTTATGTGAACTACCTCGCTCCGAAATTATTAATCTTTTGACTTCTACAATGTATTTTGTTCCCAACTGGATTTCACTTAAAATTCTGTGCAATCGTCTGCCCTTCCTCCTCCTTAATCTATCTTCCTCATCTGACCACCTCCCTGCCCTGCTGTCTCTCTCAGTGCTGTGCCCTGTGTCAGCCATGACAGTGAGCTCCCCTGCAGAGGTCCATTCTGTGAAGGGCGACGCCGTCACCCTAACTTGCACCTTCACCTCTACCAGCCGAGCCACCAGCCGTATGTCAGTGGACTGGTCCTACAGGCCCCAGACCGGAGGCCCTCCGCAGGCAGTAAGTGCGCACCATAGAAAATGAATCAGTATATTGAGTTGATTTGTTAATAAAGCACACATTGAATGAAGAATTATTGTGCTTTTATGTCCTGGCATGGGTACACTCAATATGGCTGCCGATACGTTGACTTTAATTGTGCCGTCCGTTCTAGTAATTCTATTTCTCTGAAACCCTTAACCCCTGGGAATATGACTCAGAAACCCCAGGCAGTTAGGGGCAGGAATCAGGATCACTCTTCCACATATTGGTGATGTGGTAAATGTATGTTAAATGTATGCCTCGAGCTGGAAGTTGCGAGTCAGAGCTCTGACACCAAAGTTCCCCTAGATCCAATTTCCTTCTCCATACTCAGAGCGGCTGACCGCGTACATTTTTAATTCCATTTGGAGGGGCCGATAACGTATACGCTATGTAGTTGTTGGGATATCATATCCTATAGGAGCTCTCAGCGCTAAGTGATAGCTAATGTGCTGTGGCTCCCTTGATGGGGTGATAGAAGCTGTTGGTTTAGTCATTAAGATGTAGTAGTCAGGCCTACTGCTGTGTCAGTGTTTGCAGATAGAGTGGGTTCTTATGTCACTGACACAAACTCTTTATACTAGGGGTGTGTCGGCTTGGCTGTATAAGCGTAGCTGGGTTGGTCGATACCAGAGTATACCGGGAATCCAACAAGATCCTTGGTTTCATTTCTTTATTTACTTGAAACAAGTTTGTTCTGTGCAACTATAGACGGAGAGTGAAATGTTTAGAACATTTCGCCGCATTCCCCATAGAGCTAGCCAACACAACAGAGCTAGAGAGTGAATTTGTCTCTCATGGCACATTTGTTTCCATCCAATTTCATTAGTGGATTCGGACACTTTTATTGCCACAATCGTATATCAAAAGGCACTGTGAATAAGCATTTGAAAAAAACTCTATCAGAAATATAATTTACCAGCCAAGGCTTGAGAACTATGAATTGGTGGTGTGCTTCAGTCTCCCTGCATAATTATCAATATCTTGATGAGAATTCATTTCCAGGACTGAAAAGGCAGCTCTAGCAACGGACAGCGATGGAGGACTTGTGATTCAGTTCCTCTGAATGACACTGAATGAACAACTCCAGTCAATCAATGTCTTGTATAAGACATGATCAAATCAATTCAATATTCATTTAAATGCAATTGCCCATGATCCATCAGGTTTTTATTTGTTACGGTAACCACAAAGCTTTTAACCACAGGCCCTAACATTGCACCCTGAGTGCCGGTTTCCCGGACCCAGATTATTCCAGGCTTGAAAATCATTCTCAATGGAGAATTTCCATTGAAAGTGAGTTTTAGTCCAGGACAAGCTTTAATCTGGGTCCGGCTCTGAATGTTTCAGAGGCACTTGGCTGTGTATAATCTCCATGTGGCTAGGTGTAACCTGTCTGGTTGACTGAGTGCAGTGATTAGATTTAGTATGCTGTCTGTATCAGCCCTCTCAGCTCTATGGCTGTCTGAACTGAAGTGCCTCCTGGAGAGCCCAGCCCATACAGAGCTATAAAACAATATAACTGTTGAGCACCATTGATTGTTAACAGGCCTGCCGTGTGTTTGTCTTCGTGTATATTTTCCTGTGCTGTTTATTCCCTATGTGTAGTTTGTTTTCTTCAATGTGTCTATTTGACACTTCTTATTGTCTATTTGTCTGTGTATTACTGTCTGATGAGTCAAACCCTATTTTAGCTTCAACTTTATTCCAACTTTATTCTACACCCCCCCTACTTTTCGAAAACACAGTGATGGTTATGTGATTGATGCAGTGTTTCTGTTGTCTGTGTCTTGTAAAGTGGCTCTGTAGTTGCTAAGGTCTAAGTAACACTAAGAAACACTGTCCTGCCCAGAGCCGTCACAATCTCTCCTCTTCTCTTTGTTCCCCAGTTCTTCCACTTCTCCTCTCTGGCGTTCCCTCCTCAGGACGGCCAGTTTAACGGGCGCGTGAAGTGGCTGGGCAGCCCGGCCCGGGGCGACGCCTCCATCCAGCTCCTCAACGCCTCCCTCAGCGACAACGGCACCTACACCTGCTCAGTCAGGAACCCCCCTGACGTTCACGGATCCCCCACCTCACAGACCGTCCTCACCGTGACGCCCAAAGGTGAGGCAATTACTTAAAAAATGTATGTTTAGGGCAATGCATTGATGTCAATGGGACGTTTGAGCACATTTTCCAGTAAGAAAATGTGCATCTCAAGTCAGGATTTGGCCCTTAATTGAGAGGCAGAAGTTTAGGATTTGTTAGTAAAGGTGATTGTGGGTTCACACTATTGACCTTGGGAATGATGACGTGTAGAACATGGCTTTATGGGAATTGTGGCACTGGGGGCAGTAAAACCTACTACCTCGTGTTCAATACTGGTATGGTTGGGCGCATATTTATTGGTGCCTTTTTAAAGACTTCTACAGTAGATTTAGGTACGTATGTGCTATGGATTGAGTCATATTTTCCACAAAGCTTAAACCATCCCTCTTTAAGAAGCTTTTACAGGTTTATTAAAGCAGTTGTATGCGAGAGGGCGTGCTAAACAACCTTTTTAGCACGGCTGTGCTGCGGTCATAGGTAACGAGGCGGATCTCGTACCTAAAGAGATCATAAAATCGTTAGCGTCTCCACTCTGCGCTGACACTGAGTGTGTATGTGGTTATGATGAACCCTCTCCTCTCCACAGTGCCCACGGTTCGTTTCTCGGACGTGGCGGTGCTTCTAGCCTTCATCCTGCTTCCTTCTGCCATCATCACGCTGGTTCTGCTGGGTCGCATGTGCTGCCCTCCGAGGGACAAGAGCCAGGCCCAGGGCTACCACTCCCCTATTGAGGTCACACCCGAGTGAGTGGATTTACTCCTCAATCAGTGCACCAGTTCTTCAGGACATCCTAGACATATGGTTTTAAAGAAGTGATATGGTTTCTGGTGAACGGAGCCCCCAACCCTGACTTGCTGAATGGACATTATTGCTTTTTCTCAATGAATCTTTCCTTGATTCCTTGCGTCTTCTCTCCTCCATCTCAAAATGCATTGGAGAAGAGGGTCCAAGGGGAGGGGCAGTGGACCTTCTCCTTCAATAAGATTGTGAAGGAGCTGAGCAGAGAGGATGCGAGGAATCAAGGAAATATTCATTGAAAAACTGACTTTTGCCAATATAGCAAATTGCTAATGCTGACCGTTTTGTGATTTGACCAATTTGAACTCTATCATCTTTTTGACAGAGATGAGCCTGGCTTCAAGCAGATCAACCGCAAGGAGAAAAACATGACATGCTGCGATCTATATTTGCTGGTATGGCCCTATTTTTTATTTTTTTTTCTCATGAATTACTTAGGGGCACATGTCTCGCCCGATCAATTTCATACTCTTAAATTTTACATGTAGTCTACGTCTGACAATATGAGACGTCCATGAAATATTCATCTGTTACCCCACTTCCTGTCCCTAGGATTCCGACTATGAGGATTACTACATCCACAAAGAGAGGCCTCTGGCTCAGGGAGAGATCATGGCTGAGTCTCAGTGCTAGAGACCCCTGGTGGCAGTGCTCTGTAAGGTGCTCTGCCTTGCCAATGGGAGGGGTTGGCCAGAATTCTCGCTTACATTGTTTGTTAAAAACGCCAAGATTCCTGGACTTAGTTCTGTCTCACACATCAGTATCCACACCCACTCCCACTCCTCCCTTCTTTCATGGCTTGTCAACAGCTGATTCTACTGGTGGGATAGACATGGATCGGGTGCCTGACACACGGACACACACATACGTTTTGCACTATACTCTAAACATTTCTGGATAGATTTTCCTATTATGAAGGAGATGCGTATATTACTAAGTTATTGTCTGCTTTATCAATTTTGTAATTTAGAATCATTGTTTTTGTACAGCTATTATGAGAGTTTTTGTTGAACTATCGGTCCTTATGGAATCTATTGCTAGAATTGTAGACAGTCTTTGCCTGTGGCTACATCTGCTTCATTGAGTCCAATTAATATTATTTTAAACATATATTTCAGAGTTTGTGTTACATTTGTACCCGTTGGTATAACTACATTCAGGAGTGGACCAATTATGACCTCTGATTTAGATGTTGAATGAATTTACAGGATTTGATTTACATGTTGGAATTTGGATGTACAGTGTAGTGAATGTTGTTGAATGCATGTATGTGCAAATGATATAAAATGATGCTTAATACAATACATAAATGTTCTTGTCCGTTGGTAAAATGGTTTGTCCATTTACCATGTAAGTTGAACTACAGTACATTTTCAATAGTGTCGGTCTTTAAACCTTATCTGACTTAAACGGGCACCCATGCTGTTTGAAATCCCCATCCATGTTGCTGGTGTGAACTACACTGAAGTAAAATATAAACGCAACATGTAAAGTGTTGGTCCCATGTTTAATGAGTTGAAATAAACAGTCCCAGAAATGTTCCATACGCACAAAAACCTTATTTCTCACAACTTTTGTGCACAAATTTGTTTATATCCCTATTAGTGAACATTTCTCCTTTGCCAAGATAATCCATCCACCTGACAGGTGTGGCATATCAAGAAGCTGATTGAACAGCATGATCATTACCCAGGTGCATCTTGTGCTGCGGACAGTAAAAGGCCACTCTAAAATGTGCAGTTTTATCCCACAATACAATGCTACAGATGTCTCAAGTTTTGAGGGAGCGTGCAATTGGCATACTGATTGCAGGAATGTCCACCAGAGCTGTTGCCAGAGAATTGAATGTTCATTTATCTACCACGACCTTCAACGTCGTTTTAGAGAACTTGGCAGTACGTCCAACCGGCCTCACAACCGCAGACCACGTGTAATGGGTCCTGTGGGCGAGTGGTTTGCTGATGTCAACGAACACAATTGCATTTTATCGATGGAGATTTGAATGCACAAAAGTACCGTGATGAGATCCTGAGGCTCATTGTGAGGTCAATTTTCTTTTAAGGAATCTGTGACCAACAGATGCATATTTGTATTCTCAGTCATGTGAAATCCATTGATTAGGGCTTGATGAATTTATTTCAATTGACATTGTTGCATGTTGCATTTATATTTTTGTTCAGTATAAAAACCTAGAGCAGTCCAATAAATTAGTCATGAGACTAGTTTAGAATATTTAAATTGAATTATAAAATAAATAGCTTGTCAGATTCATTCCTCAGTCCAATTGATTTTGTCGTTTCATCCTAAATGATTTACAATAAGGTGAAATAATTGTTATTTCTACCCTGTTTGAACTACCATGGCAACACATTTGTGTTCTATTCAGTGATTCATATAAATCTAGAAGGATCACTGGTTTATACTATTGAGCGTAACCGTATTACAGTTTGAACATCTTGAAGAACAGTCTGGCCTTAATGGCCATGTACTCTTATAATCTCCACCTGGCACAGCCAGAAGAGGACTGGCCACCCCTCAGAGCCGGGTTCCTCTCTAGGTTTCTTCCTGGGTTCCTGGCTTTTTAGGGAGTTTTTCAAAGCCACAGTGCTTCTACATTTGCATTGCTTGCTGTTTGGGGTTTTAGGCTGGGTTTCTGTATAAGCACTTTGTGACATCAGCTGATGTAAAAAGAGCTTTATACATACGTTTGAATGATTGATTGACACAGTCCATAATAATAGATTTGAGTGGCTGGCTGGCTGGCATGCAGGCCACGGTGGATGGATGTCTCAGTAGAATATTGTAACGATTTCTCTGTGAGGAGGAGATGTGGCATAATCCTGCAGCACATGTGAAGACAGAGCAGAGCCCCTTGGATCCTGTCTTCGTGTGTCTGGAATCTGCCCCCCTCCCTCTCCCCCCCTCTCTTTGGTCAAAGAGGGGGTGGGGGCTCTCACCACAGCATGCGTTGTGCCTGGTCATCACAGAAGATTCTGCGCAAATTTGGGCAGAGAGGAGGGAATGGAGCCTGGCTGCTGCCACACCCGGCCTTCCTCCTCTCCTCCATGGCCACGGCACTGTGAGAGCTTGTAGTGTTTCCATGTGAACAGAGCACTGAAGAGAAATTGACGTGTGTAAGCATTATCACTCTGTTTCACACATTCTCATTGGCAGCAACATGCCGGTGTCTCTGCCAGAACAGGGAATTGGTATAGGTCATTTAGGCTGGAGCTTGGCTTATTTATTGATCTTTACCAACAACACTGACTGAGTGGGATTTTAGCAGGAAAATACCCTCTTTAATATAAAAGCTATTTAACAGGGCCACCGCCCCAGTGTATGGAGGGAATTTAAAAAAGAGAGAAAAGCAGAAGAATGGGAATTGTCTGTTGACAGATTGGATGTATTCAGTCATTCACACTAGGAGATGTGTATAGGGTGGGGTTGTAGCTCTCGCCAGTGCAAGGCTGCATGCTGGTCGCCTGTGGAGGAGAGAGGGAGAGGGAGGGAGAAGAGGGGGATAGGTTCATCACAGAGAGAGAAGGAGGGGGTGTCGGCGTGAACAGAGGGAGGGGAAGGGAAGGAGGGGTTTTAAAGGGTGAGCTTGTAGTCATTGTTAGCCAGCAAGTCAGAGAGAGGCGCGAGCAGGCAGACAGTGAGTGTGTGTGCAAATTGTGATGAGTAAAAGCATTAGGCGACTCAGCTGTTGGTACAGCCAGTGAGCGTGTGCAAGAGCGCGAGAGCGAGGGAGTGAGAGAGAAGTGTAAGGCAAAAAGGAAAGAAAGAAGGGAAAAGAGAAAGGATATTACAAGTATGCTGTGCTGCATAAGAAGAACAAAACCGGTAACTGCTTTCCTTACAGATTCTCTCATTCATAGCTGTCATTTTCAAAAATGTGGCTAAATTGTTCAACTTTTGGACTAATTACTTCCGTAACTGATCTGAGGATATGCTTGTCTAATTCTTTTGTCTTCTTGGCTCACTGGGACTTCAGTGATGTCTCGGATGCAAAACGGACACGCCTTGTTAATGTAATTATGTTTGAATGAGTGTAGCCACAATGCTGCCAGACCTCATACTGTAATAGCAGTAAGATGAGCCTGTAACATGAGGCTGTGCTCTTTTATACTATTATCGATCCACTACTTTAAACACTGAAACACGTATTGATAGACACTTGATGCACCTGTTTGCTGCCTTCTGTGATTGCCTTGACTGCTTTGTACTGTAATCAGGGGATACATGAAGACTGAGGATACCACCTCCATTGAGCACAATAGTGTCTTATTACCTTAAGGCTGCTTTTAGTTGATGCACTAATTGACGCTAAAAAAAAATCCTATTTTGGTGTTATCTCTAAGAAACAGGAGGATAGAGAGGCATGTTTGCTGAGGAAAAAGGGTGGGGTAAGGATCCACTGACTAAGACTCAACTCCTCTGGCCACGGTGTCTCCAGGGTATAAATGAGGAACTTAAAGGGATTAGCACGGTTCTGGGGTTAAAAGTGTATAGTGTCAATTAGGTCTACACATGTTTATGGGTGCATAGTTGTGAGAGAAAAAAAACTGATGAATACATACGAGAGAGCTCCTTTCTCAGAAAAGGAAGGTGTTGTGAATCTACGGGTGAGTCTAGGAGGTGTACAGTATGAGATAGTACCTTGATGTAAGTAGCTCTCAGAAGGTATTTTTCATTAGCACAGAGCTATCCATCTGCAGAAGCTATCTAGAGTGGTCGGGATTTTATCGGCTTCTTAAAGCACTGGATTCCATCAACACCTGATTGCTGCTTAAATGTCAGCATGTATGAGTCATTTTAGCTCAGCCAGGCTGCACATTGCACTGAAGTGGGTGAGGCATCCCTCTTTCGCTCTCTCTCGCGCTCTCTCTCACACAGCTTTAATACTGCATTAAGCCCTATCTCCACACAATGCTGCTATCTGAATCGTACACTACGCTCGCCACAGGGAAAACCGCCTCCCATGCAGCATCCAGCCCATTCTCTGCTTTCTGCTTTTGAGCACTGGATAATGAATGAATGAAGTCTCTGGGATTTAGACAGATGAACAGAAAGCATATAAATGGTGCAACAAGAGAGATTGCTCTCAACCGGCTTTTTCAACGGGCGCCACCAGCCCTCACTGTCAGAGCAGCCGTGATTGTGTAGCCTTTGTTCAAGGGAGAGAGAGCAGACTAATTTAATTAAATGAGGGTGGCTATTATGATTGAGTATTATCTGGTTGCAAACATCACTCTTGGGGCCATCGAAAACATGTACAAGACTCATCAATTCACCGTCCTGGGAATAAGGCGTGCGTCGGAGAGGCATGGGGCTGTGCGGATAGGTGAATGTATTCTCCTCCACCTGAACCCCCCCCCCCCCCCCCCTCTCCTGCAGGAGGAGTGAGAGGAGAGGAGACAGCTGGATGAAAGGGTGTGGTGCTGTGTGAGTGGGTAGTAGCAGCTCAGGGAGAATGGGGGCGATTCAGCTGCAGACTGCAACCCTGCCTGTCTGCCTGCCTGCCTCCTCTGTAGTGTTTCTCATCCCCATCCACTAGAAAACCAGACATATATCATGCTGGGATTTATTGAAGGATATACATTTACTCGACATACTGCGACAGACAATATATTTCTTGGCAGACTTTTTTTTTTGACCCTGTCCCTGTCTGGTTTCAGTGTTGGTGTGTAAGAGCCAAGCTATCTTTTTAGTACATCGACTGGTTCAATTGAAACACACATACAGATGTTAGTGTTGGTTTACTGAGATAAGAGCAATATAAGCCTACCTCATTTGCATGTCAACATACTTCTGTCCTTGCGTCAGCACTCTGCGTTCCTCGATGTGGGGGAGCTAGGGAGCATCTGCTCGAGTGAATAAGAACAAAAAGAGGACACATACCGACTGTGCGTTTGTGCAAGCAGCGGTCTCATTCCCCTCCTGTGGCAAAGTCTCTAATGGTTTCCAAACTGAGACAGCGGTCTGACGTGGGGGGATGGTGGCTGGCTACCGTTTGAAAGATCCATCCATAAACCCACCGTGGGGTGTGGTTCACACGGGGTTGCCGACCCAAGGACAGTGGCTGGGGCGCGAGATGTACACATTTGTCTTTCAGATACTGTAGCCTGACTTGTATTGGTGGTGTATCATATACAGGCAATCAGCTATCTAAAAGGGCAAATGCAACTAGTGTTCCTGGGAGACCGTTTTGAGATATGCTCATTTTATGAATGGAAAGATCACGCACTGAGTGACATAATGGAATCAGACTGTTGTTTAAATACGGTTGTCTGAAGCTGTCTCAGGAGTCTGGGTTTCAATTGACATATCAATGCCTTTTAACATCAATTATTTTTAGATCTTCAATGATTGAGGTTTAAAAGGGATATAGGCTTGTCTCCCCAGACATCTGGTTGGAAGACATTTCCTGAAGTCAGATTATATAATTTTGATATGTCTCTCAAAAGGATGTTCTACATTTCTGTAGGTACATTGGTTAACAACGGACATAAACATGCAAATATATCGCCTTGGACATCCTACCATTCATATTACTTGTCTGAATCACGGGTTTGGGAAGCAACCTTATAACATGGCAGGTAGACTTTACTGTTTTGTGGGTTGAATGGACAATATACTGTAAATAGGCTACAATTGATTGTGGTAAAATTGTTGTAAAATCAATGAAATGAGATCTATGCTCTTATTCAAAAAAGTATAGGTGGTCTCAACACATTTACCCAACTGAACAAACATAAACTCATTTAAAATCCCCAAATGGACAGTAAAATACAGTATCTTCCCATTAATATCAAAATTATGTCATCTCTCATATTCCCAAAACAGTTTACAATTACAGTTTATTAGATGCCCTTTTCCAGAGCGACTTACAGTAGTGAGTGCATACATTTTTCACACTGGTTCCCTGTGGGAATTGAACCTACAACCCTGGGGTTGCAAGCGCCAACTGAGCCACATGGGACCCTAAAAACATTTTTGGTAGATGCTCTTTTCCAGAAGCAATTTGGGTCAAGTGCCTTGTTCAAGGGCACATCGGCAGATAGTTCACCTAGTCAGCTCAGGGATTCAAACCAGCTACCTTTTGGTTACTGGCCCAACGCTCTTAACCGCTAGGCTACCTGCTGCCCTTCTCAATCTCCATAAGTCATTCTTATGGTGACTCACAACTCCAGTAAGTCATTCTGTTTGAGTAAGTGCTTAGACCAAAATTTGGCAATTGTGAGCACCTATGAGATCATTATATTAAATGTACCATTACGGCTGTGAGGGTGTGCCAGACACTAACAGTCTATCACATCTCACTACTCCATTAGCTATACAAGCACTTCAGTTCATTCAATTATTCAAAAATAATACAGTTTCATGGCTTTAAAAACGTAATATATTTATTGGGAGCAGGTGATTAAAACATCTTCTCCTCCTAAACGTGCCCCCTAAACGTGCCACACACACACACACACACACACACACACACACACACACACACACACACACACACACACACACACACACACACACACACACACACACAGAGAGAGACCCTGAACAAACACCCTGACCGGTGGAACCGCGAGCCCCTCCCTGCTACCCTGATTAGTAACCTGATTTATAGTTTCCTATTGGCTGTTTTCCCAAGGGGTCAGGTGCAATGTCAATCATGGTGACATATAGTCTTTCATAGCCTAAACCAGTAGTTTTCAACCTTTTTCGGGTTACTGTATCACCCCTCATGTGCATTTTACCAGTAGTCCTATGGTCTCATGAGTCTTCTCAAGTACCCCCAGTGGATAGGCCAAGTACCCCCACGGGTACTAGTACTCCTGGTTCGGAACCACTGGCCAAAAACAGCAGATGAGTTAAATGTAGCACTCTGGTTGTCAAGGTAACGTTTGATCGTTCACGGGAGGATGGCGGTGCATCTTGACGAGGTAGCAACCAAAGATGGATCCACAACTCAGCCTCCAGGAATCTAGTAATTAAACAACGATGTACGCCATTTTGAATATCATAGTCATAATAACATAATTGATGTTATTATGACTATGATATTTCAAGTGGCATTCAACATAATGATAGTAACTGATGTCAGTATCTAAAAACATAGCAAAACAAATACTAATTGGAAATGAGATGAATCATCAAAACATAACTGATCCACATGCAGCACTTTTTGGTTTATTATGCAACGAGACCAAAAATGTATTTGTAACAAGAAGCAAGAACTCCTCGTGAAAACATCACATTAGGTAACATCGTGACAGACAAAGCATGTAACGCTACATCATGGATTTAGAATCCCAGTCTCTTTGATTTGGTTTAGGCCACACTGCCTGTTATGTTTGCGTTACATTAGTTCACTCTATTATTTTCAGATTAACATAATTTGTCTGAGTGAGATAAATGCATAATTCAAATCAATACGATCTGTTTATTTATTTATTCATTTTGAATGTGATGATCATTTTTTTCCTTTGTCAATTTCAACATCATTGTTCCTTTTTCCTTATTTTCACTTCATTTCTTTTTCATTAGATTTATAAGAATCATAACACAGCCCTCTATTTGATGGACCACTCCAACTATGGATCCAGATACTGTATCAAAGGTAACATCTTGGCGCTCTGTACAGGCTTCAACACCTATCCCACTCCTATTCCTCATCTGTTCCTAAACTCTGCTCCAGTCATAACCACCAACTTCTTCCAACCCAAACCTGAACAACCCCGCTCAGATCTACATCCCACTCTCACCGCCTGCTCGGACTCTACCTTCTTCTGCCTTGAACAATCCACCTTTATTCTACCTTAATTTCCCTTAATTCTACATATAACCTAGTGTCTATTGTGGGTGGTGGGTATGTTGGTGGGATGTGTTGTTGGAGATGCCTTTTGGAAGTGTTCTTATTCAGAACCATTGGGATTGTATGTGAATGACATCCAATGGCGTTCACCACGGTGGAATGCTATTTGTTCATCTGCCACGATAAGAGGAGCTAATGGTTGGACGTTGATAGAGAAGGGCTATACAATAGTTACTGTCACTCACTATTTGGCAGGCCTATTGAGTATGGGCCTCTGATATCACTTCATTGGAGACCTTTCGCATTCAGCCATAAGGATGGGATGCAACAGCTTTCTAAGAGTTTAGTAGGTCACCGGAAGGGTACCTGTTTGGTTCTTTGAAGAGGCAATTGAAATTCTTGTTAGTTAGATAACAATAATACTGCTTCATTTTAGGGCAGACACAAAATGTCAATTGTCAAGAAGTGATATGCTCATCACTTCTTGACATCCTGTCTCTTTCCCAAGGTTGAGAAGAATGAAGAGGCTGACCAGGAAATCAAGCAGGATGAGAAGAAACCAGAGGACAAAGCCCACAAGGCGGCCACCAAAATCCAGGCCAGCTTTCGTGGACACATACTCCGGAAAAAAATGAAAGATGGAGAGGAGGATGAGGAGGCCAGCCCAGCTGTCCCAGAGGAGGCGGCGAAGGAGACGGCAGACGGAGAGGAGGAGAAGAAGGAAGACGCCCCCCCTGCGACTGAGCAGGCTGCCGAGGAAAAAGACCCCACTGATGTTAAAGAGGAGGAGACGAGCCAAGCCAAAAGCCCCATCTCAGAAAAGCCAGCAAACTCTCCTGCCCCTGTCGCCACCTCTCCCGTAGCCGCAGCCACCTCGCCTGTGGCAGCAGCAGCCTCTCCCACTGCAGCGGCGGCACCTTCAGAGCCTCCCAAAGAGGAAGCCAAGGCAGAGCCCAGCAACACCAAGGAGAAGCCCAAAGAGGTGGACAGCAGTGAAGCTCCGGTTTCTGCCCAAATCCCCTCCACTGATTGTGCTGAAAAGAGCGTGGAGGGTGGTGCTGTCCAGGAGGAGTCCAAACAAGCCGACGTGCCTGCTGCTACTGTCAGTGAGATGGCTGATAAGGAGGAGCCTCACCAAACACAAGACAAAAAAGGTAGGCCTTATTGTAACCCAGCCTCTGAGATGCCCATCCACGTAGATGAGCTTAGAAATAGGCTACAAATACAACACAAACCAAATAGTCTACACAATAGCTTGAATAATACATTTATTATTAATAATACAATTGTCCGTGAGCCAAATGTACAAAATGACATCATGTCAAGATGTTACTCATAATCTCTTTACATTATCTTTGATTGGTTATATTAGCTTAGACTAAACAGTATGACAGAACAAGGGAAAGGCTCAGTAGGTTAACTTGTTCCAGTCCAGGAACTCCCAGACTGTATGATGTAGCCTACCTAATGGAATATGTGCAGAATCCTCTACAGGAGGATCAATGTCTGAGTCCTGAATGGCACCCTATTCCCTACGTAGTGCACTGCTTTTGACTGGAGCCCTATGGGCCCCGGTCAAAAGTAGTGCACTTTATAGGGTACATGCTGCCATTTGGGACACAATCTTAGACAGGACTGGGAGAAACTAGGTCATAGAGGCTACACTGTCCGCAGGTTGTCATAGTTACATGTACTGGTGTAGACCTGGAATATCTGGCCATGGTTTTTAGACTTACCGAATGATAAATTACTTAAACTGGTGAATGATAATTTACTTAAACTGGTCAATTAAGACTGAAACCAGCAGACCGTGAAAACAAGCAAGACCTGAATGGCTAACCATCATATGAAGCACTAGACAAATGTAGGTCATAAAGACCAATGTAAAGGATATAGTGCAAATGAAATTCAATATTTTAGTGGAGTTCAGGTGGTCCTTTGTGCTTCAGCAAAAACAAAGGAAAGGAGGGGTGCTCAACAATAATGAGAAAAACTAAATATTTTAGTATTCAATATGTAGCAGTGAAGGTGTTTATATTATCTGTCCGGTATATTCAGGCTCTATACACAATGAAACAAGACCTTTCACAGAAATATTATTGATGGAGACTTTAATGAATGACTGAATCAACTTTATTGATCCCCAGAGAGAGAAATTGGGATAAATAATACATTAGCTCATCTTCTAGGATGGGTTGAAATGTCTATATTTTCACAGTGATTGCATGGTTACCACTGCCTTACCTGAAACCTGCCCATTGAGTGCCCGTAGAATACTAAGTGCTGTGTGAGTCATCTATCATGAGTCACATACACAAGTCCAGCTCCATCTCTGATTCCCAGAGGATGACCAACGAAGATGATGTCATGCTGATGATTAAAGTCAATGCAGTCAGGATGACATCACTACCTCCATGAAATGAGGACAATAGCTTTGATTGGAAAAAACTTCTAAAGGTCATTACAACTCATAGTGAAAATACTCATATTGAAAATAAATCTTAAACCTGTGAGACCCAATGTTGCAACAAAATAAAATTCCTAAATTGCATCTTATACAGGTCCTAAACAAAACAATTATGCCAAACACAACACAGTGCATCTCTTAGTAGTATTTTTTGTGTGTTGGTATGATTATTGTGGCTATCAGTAGCCTCTGAAACATTATAAACTGTCCACTCGTCTGAGACCACACTGGTCACCTACACAAGCAGTATGTTGTAGCCATCCATGCAAGTACATGACTTAATATATTTCCTGTATTCTCTAAGATGTAGTGATTATGTATAAAAAATATATATAGAAAAAAACATTCTGAGCTAGATGTAATTTGTGCTGCAAAAATGCAACATTAGGCTTGAAGAGTTGCCAAAACACTGTTTCCCTTCCAAGATCTATCTGCAAATAATAAGGACAACCAAATACTTCAGGAGTAACTTTGATGTCCCTTCTACACATCAAAAGAATATATATATATTAAAAGAATACTGCCATTGATGACCATTCATTTTATGATAAAGAAGTAAGATAAGTAATCTCTCTCAATTTACCCAGAAACGACAACCAAATATGTTATCCATACTGTACATAGAAAACCCCCAAAATAGTTGATCCTGTTTTTGATAGTTAAATACAAGAATTTGAATTGGTCAAGTCAATCAATTTCCTATTTCAAACAAAATAGGACTTAATTTCAAATGTATATACCATTAAACAATATTTTCCATCACATGTAAATGTTTTGGATCCATTTTGATGTGATTTTCATATAATTTCAGTTTTCTTACAACACGTTTTTGCTTCCATTGAAGCCCAATGTTGCACTTTCGCAATGTTTCCCCCCAAGATTTCGACAAACTTCAAATTCCAAAAACAGATTATTTTCATAATCAGATGCCTATTACAAGTATTTCTGAAGGGTAAAAAAAAATCTGATCTGGATCTATGCTTAAGTCTCACAGGGAATCATAGATATTGGCCAGCTGTACTAAAAAATGAGTGGATTTCTTTAGATTTAGTTTTGGACTTGGGAATCCCACCTAGCAGGTTCTGAGAGGAAGGAACAGCAAAATAAGTATTTTTGTAAGTATGTTAAGTAATAAGTGAAGTATAACAATTTGACAGCCACAAGCATATACAGAGCTCTTTATAATGGGTCGCTGTAGAGCGGGGTCTCTGTAGCCTTTTTATTACTGTATTTCACACAGTCCACTGAGAATAAACAGGTCTCCAACTCACCGCTTACATTACCTACTGATCAATAATATTTTCTCACACAAAATTCAAAAAAAATTCTCTCTTTCTCTCTCTCTCTCTCTCTCTCTCTCTCTCTCTCTCTCTCTCTCTCTCTCTCTCTCTCTCTCTCTCTCTCACTCTCTCCCCCCCTCTCCCTCTTCCTTCTTTCAGATGCTGCCGAAGAATCCCAACCAGCTGAGGCCCCAGCAGAGGCAGACCAGGAGTCCAAGGAGGGCGAAGAGAAAGTTTAACATAGAGAAAAAAATTACTATGATTACAAATGAATTTAAAGGGTGACTCTTCTCCTTCTGAATGTGAAGACAGTCCATTTTTATTTGTTTGTCATTTTTTGTGTGGCGATGATTTTCATATGTTGGGGGAGTTTCCAACATGCGTTTTTTGGTTCAAGCTATAAGTGCTATGATTTGGGTATGTTCCGTATCTTACATGATTGAATCGATGGTTGGACGTATCCACGTTTTGAACTGAGTTTCAAAACCCTACAAAGCTGGACAGGACATTTTCATATTCTGTTGATCAAGCTTGGTTTACGTTCTTTGAGTAGTCGGTACTTCCCCTTCCTCATTTATACAACTAACAGGTCTGAGGCGATTTTGAGGACTTTACAGAAAACGATGAATACTATGACATAAATGTTGTTGGCCCCACAACTAAAATCCCCCTTCCAAATTACATGATTAGCATGAACCATCTAACAACTTGCATGGGAACTCTTCCACTAAGAGGAACTTTTCGCAGTCACAATGCAAAAAAAATGTGGCTTCTTTTTGATGTCCTTGGTGTTGTTATGACAGTTTGATATAAATTGGAATTACTCTTGCACTGATGTTAAAAAGAAAATCAAACAAACAAAACTAAAAAACTTTTCCTATGTTCCAGTGAGTGCAATGTCCAGTTTGAATCTGAGGAGTTAAATTGTGAAAAAATTAAAAAATTAAATAATGGTTTCAATGTCTGTTTTCAAAATAAAGCAATGTGCCAATTACCATCATAAGTTGTGGAATATATTTCACCTGCCAAACAAAACATTTGCTAATGAAGGCTAATGATAAGCCACTTTCACATAACCCCTGAAATAGAGTATAATAGTAGTATTATTAATGAGATCTAGAGACATCTAGTGGAGTGTAATAGCACCTGCAGCTTTGGGCTTGGGTCTCGATTCAATCTGTATTGCTGAAGTACAGCACTATAGTGCGATTTAAATTTCTAGGTCATTTCCGATTGAGTCGACCAATGCAGTGTTTACTGTGAAAGCAGTCCGCTAACTCGGGAACACTGGCTTTAAATTTCTATTACGCTGTATGGCAGCTCTAAAGTACTATATATTGAATCGAATCTCTGGTATGAAACATTACCCAGCAATTAGCTTATTAGTAACAAATGCTATACTTTTGGGTCTCGATTATATCCTTATTGCAGAGTTTCAGCGCTATAGCTGAAATTTAAAGGCAATTTCCGATTGAGCCGACATATGGAGCGCTCACAGGGAATGCAGTCCTCGCTAATGCAGGAACATTGCCTTTAAATGTCAATCAAGCTACAACACAGATTTTCAGCACTATGGGTTGAATCAAGCCCAATTGGCTTGATAGTAAAAACATACTAGTGGTAAGCTCCATTCTTTTTTTTACTAGATAGGTTATAGATACACCCATTCTTCCATCCTCCCAGTATTTGACACAAACACTTCCAGCTGGTCAGGTCTGTGTTGGAGGATCAGCTAGTGTTTCATAATCACCAGATGGATTTCTCATGAAGGATGGACTGGTGCATGTGCTGTCCAGGGTTGGGGTCAATTCCACAAATTCAATTTTAATTCAATTCTCTCTCCCTGTCAATTCCCATTTCATTTCATTCAAATTCCCAGTCAGCCTTTGAATTCAGAGATAATTCAATTCCTCTGAATTCCAATGTTAGGTCAATTCCGATAATTCAATTCCCAATTCAATAGTATCCCCAAAAATTCCACAAATTCCAATTCCAATTCCATTCCCTCAGGCTGATTATATCACTGTTCAGACAGCCTAGCTATACTGGAATACAGGTTGAAATGATTAAAAACAAATCTTAAAACATACCATTAACTGGTAAATATATATACGATTCCAATTCAATTCCCAAGATTAAATGTTTTTACAATAAGAATTTAATTCAATGCAAATTCTCCACTTCATGAGTGAATTCAAGAATTTAATTTCAAATTTGTCTGCAACCCTATCACTACACTTTAAAAGCTACTTTTCCACTTAGGGTCAATGTAACGCCCCCACCACCTCCTCCTGAGTCGTCTTTCCCTTGAGTCTTTATCTCAAATGGGGCTTCGAGGTTTAAAGGTTAGATCAAAACGCTACAAGGTTCATAGAAAATGAATTGACTCCATCCATTCATCAGTGTCCACATATAACGTCCCTTTCCTTCTATAAAGGCTATCATTTCCGCGAGACAATGCAAATGACTGGGATCTCACTGTTCAGATAGCTTTGTCAGTGTCATTTCCAATGTCCAGAGTTAACTGGCTAGAAAGTGTCATAGAAACCCATCTCCTTTTCCAAAACAGATTTATAGTTTTTCAAGCACTCCAGAAATGTATAGTATAGGACACAACTCTCCCAATGAGAATTAACAATACGTATATTATTTTATTTGCATGTTACATGGTGATAAACACAATTGTACCAGGAAGATACTGTGTTTCAAGCGTTCTCCAAAAAGATTACTCATCGACATCTCAATCCACATTCAAATACAGAACACTGAATTCAAACAAATGTATTTTGTGTTGAAAGTTTTTCTTGTATACCTTTACATACCATTTTTAGAAACCAATCGCAAAAAAACGTTAACATAAATCAAAGGAAACAGAAAAACGGGACATTGCTGTGTAATGATTGTGTAATTGTCTAGGAATTCCATTCTTGTGACAAAGGGAAGTACAAATGTGACATTCCTCTGTGTCCTACAGTGGGTAATTATCAACAAAGTGAATTTAGGGATAGACTTAGCTTAAATATATTCTAAAAACATTTTATATACAGGTGAGATAAACCATAAGATGGTGGGTTACACATGTAACCATAGCTTGGTGGGATGGATAAACATGTGACCAATGTAAATGACTGGTAATTCATGCCGCATGTATCTCTTTCAATGGCTTAAAACAAGCCAAAGTAACTCAACAGGGTGTGCACACACACACACACACACGCCAATTTTATACAGCGATGGGATGCAATGTTCATTATTAGTAAGAATCTAGATAGACACATCAGTCCCAAGGTCTTAGTCATAAGGGATCAGGGACTGTATATACAGTCAGGGTACAGTGCAGTCAGGTGAGACCCCTCCTCTTGGGAAAGACTTCAGCTAAACGTCTGATGGCTCACTGGCTGAGAAGACTGTCAATCAGTGCAAGACTGCTTTCCCCAGTGCTTTAGCTTTGCCAGGCAGACAGGTACAGTACCGTATTCTAGTCCCCAAGCCTTTCCATTCAGACATGTAAAAACACTTCCCATCAAATTATAATACATACCCCTTTATTGAAGTGAACAGACAGATTATTCATTTCTTAATCAGATTATTTTGTTAATAAACTATCGTCCAGAGGCAGGATGTACAGTAGGCCTAGCATTCATTGTTTTATGAAAAATTTAAAATACAGAGATGACATACAGATAGATTCTCAGTATAGCACTAAGGCTAACATACAGCAAGTCTGTTTTTTTTTTTTTTTTTTTACAAAGAACTCAGACTGCTTAGATGGACAACTACCTTACAGTCATGGTTCTAAAGCAGTATGAATTCAGTGGAGGTTTTTAACAATGATGAGATTTCAGAGAGCATTACTTACATTAAAGGTTGGTTTTGTGAACACACTGACTTGACAAATAGCGGTAGACAATGTCATCAAGAGACCTATCTGTTTTGTTGGCCTTTGTTGTACTTGTTGGCCTTTGTTGTAATTTTGGCATTCCGCTCACGGTCACTCTCCATGAGCTTTCATTATAGAAACCAAATACATCTATGTACTCTACTCAAAGACAAAAAAAAAAAAAAAAAAAAAAAAAAAAAATGTGTTGGAAAGGTACAATAAATGTACTAACTTGACCTTATTAAACCCTTTTAAAAACATTGATCTCTAGTGGTCTTTACTTGCATGGTGCAAAGGGTTGCTGCCATGGAACACTACAAGTTAATTATCAACAAATTACAGACCTATTTAGAAACATGGACATATTAAATTTGTCTTTATATATAAGGACATTGGATTCAAGTATATACACCATTAACGGAAATGATTTAAAATAAATCCATAAATTATGAATTTCCATATGTCAATATGAAAACACACATACAGAAAAGAAAAGCACATCATTCATGTCTATCCAAATTCCAGCAGTATAACTGTTGTAGCTCAAAATTAAATGGAGAACGATGACAAGATAAAAGCTAATATGGCAGGCCATTTCTGAAGCTAAATACAGTTTGCCATAGAGAAACTGAACAGCATATAGTTGGCTTGTAATCATACAAACAACATACGCTGCAACAATAATTACTATTTTTCTTGTTACAGTGGTGGAACAAGTTATTTTTAACATATAGAGAAATACTTTTTTTAAATTATATACAGTAACGCATCAATATTACCTATGTTTTGTTTGAAGAAGGTCCTGAAAGTAGGTCTTCTTTTTCGACATAAAGAATGAATACACATTTCAAGCGTTTCTATGAGGGTTTGCAAAGAGTAGTTCACCAAAGCATACCTCATGCTAGTCCACAGTTATTGAGCATCCTCATCCTTTGATGCATCCAAAAATGAGGCAGTTAATTTAGAGGCAACTAGCCATGTATCTAATGTAGCTGAGGCTATTTTCACCCGGTTATGATCACTTTACTATTGAAATGAAGTATACCAAGTATAACATTGCATGTTCTACTGTTTTTCTGTAATGTTGATTGGAGTGTGTTGGCTTTGACATAATGTGTAATATAAACTGTTTAAAATCTATTGTTTTGTTTTATATTTTTTTAATTTAGATTTTTGGACAGATATTGGCATATTATTTAAGCAATAAGGCACGAGGGGGTGTGGTATATGACCAATATACCACGGCTAAGGGCTGTTCTTATGCACGACGCAAAGCAGAGTGCCTGGATACACCCCTTAGCCGTGCTATATTGGCCATATACCACAAACCCCCAAGGTGCCTTATTGCTATTATAAACTGGTTACCAATGTAATTAGAGAAGTACAAATACATGTGGTCTGATATACCACGGCTGTCAGCCAATCAGGATTCAGGGATCGAATCACCCAGTTCATAATGTCTGATAATGCACTGGTTACAATGCCCTTTTCGTTTAACAATACAGTAAAATGCCATTAGGAAAGGAACAGTAACTTGAATGTCTCAGTGCTTCTCGCAGATATCCATGATTGTTGTACTTGACCTGAAATCCCTGCCACTTGGAGGTTAAGACTTACGTATTCATTTGGACGAAATACAATGAACCACACCCCAACCGAAACAAGAGTAATGACAGCGGAAAAGCAAGACTTCAGCATGTTAAAATGGCAATAAATGTTTCTTAGAAAAAGCAGTGTTTGTTCCATTGTCTCCATTTCATATTTTTTTGTTACTAAAACTTATTAATAAGCCCATTCTATCTTCTTATTATCTAGTTTGGTGCATCGGAGCACATCAGGATTTTTGTTACATTACGCAAACAGTCTCAATGTAATAACTGGGTAGGTAATAACAATGGTAGGTTGGTGGTGTTATTAACACTTGAAGAGAAGGCAGGTGATGGAGGCCAGGAGGAGCCACAGTGACTGGGATAGGCAGGCAGAGCCGTTGATGTCTCGGCCCGTACCAGGTCCTGGAGAGAGAGGGAAGGAGGGAGGGAGAGAGGGAGAGAGGGAAGGAGGGAGGGAGAGAGGGAAGGAGGGAGGGAGAGAGGGAGAGAGGGAGGGAGGGAGGGGAGAGAGAGAGAAAAAGAGAGGTTAAAGACTAACATATTAGTTTTGTTGATGTTTAATTTAATATATGTCACTTCTATGTGATGTAATAATGTGTAAATGTATAAACTGTTATGCCTGACAGGTCCCTGTCTGAGTATCGGTACTGTTGCTATGACACTACAGGAATTCATTTGTGTGCAGTGAGTGACATCTGGTGGTCAGACCATGTAACACATCATTTTCTAGGCCCACATGTAAACGGAATAGGGCCTAGAATTTGTAACATTGTCTAAAGTGTCTAATTTCAGAGACATTTAACTAAGAGATTTTGGAGGACTGCATACTATTCCAAAGTCACTTACTATAGAGGAAGAGACTAGCATTTTGGATCCCGAGTTTGTTGGTTGCAACACAAGTGTAGTTTCCATAGTCCTCTTCTGTAACGTTGGAGATCATCAAGACAGTTGTGGTCCCTACGATCTGGATGCTGATTCCCTGGGCGTTGGATAGCCTGGACAAGACGCCACATCACGTTAGGCATTATAACACACTATGCATAAGACTCAGGACATCTGATTTGTCTGCCACTTTTGTCCTTAGAATACATACAGTAGTAGTCAGCTCGTTTCAAATAGTAAATAAAGGTTCACACAGTTCCTCTCGTATATTTACATACAAATAATGATTTATGATCACATTTGTTTGCCTTATCATAGAGTCTATTGACATTGAGTAGACACAACAGTGCACTCTTTCCTGGACATAGACTGACCAGGTGAATCCAAGTGAAAGCTATGATCCCTTGTTGATGTCACTTGTTAAATCCACTTCAATCAGTGTAGATGAAGGGGAGGAGACGGGTTAAAGAAGGATTTTTAAGCCTTGAGACAATTGAGACATGGATTGTGTGTGAGTGCCTTTCAAAGGGTGAATGGGCAAGACAAAATATTTAAGTGCCTTTGAACGAGGTATGGTAGTAGGTGCCAGGCGCACCAGTTTATGTCAAGAACTGCAATGCTGCTGTTTTTTTTAACCCTCAACAGTTTCCCGTGTGTATCAGCAATAGTCCACCACCCAAAGGACATCCAGCCAACTTGACACAACTATGGAGTCAACATGGGCCAGCATCCATGTGGAACGCTTTCGACACCTTGTAGAGTCCATGCGAACTGCCTCAATTCGTCGGAGGGGGGGGGGGGTGCAACTCAATATTAGGAAGGTGTTCGTAATGTTTGGTATACTCAGTGTATAATACAATGTAAAGGCACACTTGAGGTAAAGTATGAAGGGCTTCAAACTGATCCCGTCTTTAACATTTTAATGTGCTAGGACAGCTGAGACTGATTTAAGGGTGCAGTGGGTTTGTGCTGACACAGGTAGTATAAAACATTTGCATAAAAAGGAAAGTGAGTGCACATCATGAGACAGCATAATCTGATGGCGGGGAAACCGAAAGTTTGCAACTACTTACTACTTCTTAGCTACTTTGCAACAACTTAGCATGTTGCATGTTGCCGCGGGGCGGCAGGGTAGCCTAGTGGTTAGAGCGTTGGGCTAGTAACCGAAAGGTTGCAAGTTCAAATCCCCGAGCTGACAAGGTACAAATCTGTCGTTCTGCCCCTGAACAAGGCAGTTAACCCACTCTTCTAGGCCGTCATTGAAAATAAGAATTTGTTCTTAACTGACTTGCCTAGTTAAATAAAGGTTAAATGTAAGTCGCTCTGGATAAGAGCGTCTGCTAAATGACTTAAATGTAAAATGTAAATGTAACTAACCCTTCCCCGAACCCTTTAACCTAACTCCTAATCTTAGACCTAACTTTAAACCTTAAGCCTAACCCCTAGCCTAGCTAATGTTAGTCACAACAAATTGGAATTTGTAACATATGGAGGGAGACAGATTTACGTTTACAATGTTACGTCTTCCCCTGAGTCCTGGTTGAGCAGCATGGAATACAACATTTCCAGCTATGGTCAGGTCATAAGCAACTGTGTGAAGTCTGAAGCATCCAGGGAAGGGATCCAAATAATACCTAGTTCATTGCACCATCATCTTCCACTGGTAGATGGCAGCACATGTCTTTTCAATTACATATTCACTTTAAGAAGCCACAACCATTTTTTAACTGAAGGACAGATTTGATTCATGTACTAAAATGGGGCAAAAGGTACAGAAACTGGTTTGAACGGGAATGTGTCAAACAATCAGGCAGACACATCTCATTCGCCGCCTCTCGATGTGGCATGTGGGTGCATCTAAAGTAGGCTATTACAGGAAACGGCGAGTGACAGAAGTAGGATGTCTACAGGCTGTTGATAAAGGAAATCAACAAGACATTGTACGTGGCAGGGAAAATGGAAAATGTTGTCAAGTGGTTGTGACAGCAACTCATGTTGATGGGAGAAAGAAAAACGCTTCCCCATATTCAACATTGTGGGAATATCAGGTTCTGTGAAGAGCACTCTACCATTGTTTCAGTTCACAATGAGTGAGTACAGTGTTCAGTCTGGGTTAACCAGGCTATACTGTACCACCCTCCTCTTCCCTGAAGACATTCATGCGGCATAGTTCAGGGGCGGTGCCAGAACGCGGGATGTAATCAGAAACTAGAGACTAATAGAGGACCGGGAGGTTCCAGAACGCGGGATGTAATCAGAAACTAGAGACTAATAGAGGACCGGGAGGTTCCAGATCAAAGGACCAAGCAGCAGCAACAGTAATGAGCCTCAGAATCCCCAGTAGAGGATTAGGAGGAGCGGGTCAGTCTTGGGAAATGCTAATTGCTGCAGTATCAATAAGCACTAGAGGATTCCTATACATCAGATGCCACTGGGAGATGGTGTGGACATCTCAGTGGTAAAGTAGTTCAAACGTAACAACAGTGGTGAGCAGTCATGACGAGGTCAGTGCTGGTAAGGTTAAAGGGAATTACAGAAAACAAGTTGAGGAACAGGCCTCTTGCAAACTGGAAGTAAATATGCTTGATAAGGTACACTAAGTTAATCGTTAAAGACAAGACATATAATCTACTGGCCGAGCATTATTTGAAATTATGGTATTGTATTACATCAAGGAAGTCGTTGAAGGAGATACATTAATAACATGCAGAGGTAAAGGAAGGGCACTTAAAGGTATTAGAGTTTGAATTCAAAGTTTGGCAGATGTTTTCTGACCTGAAAGGTAGTCTAATGTGAAGACGAGTCCACATGCCATGCCATTGGCTGTGTAGATCCAGCTATATTACTCAACCCCAAATGAAAAGATAAGCAGAGCAAATCTGGAAATTATATGGTGCTTATCTTTTCCATTAATTTTCGATTGTGGCATATAGCTGGATCCACAAAAACAGATGGCCTGAGATGTGGATTTATCTCAAGAAATAACCAAGCCAGGAATTTAGGGGAACAAAACAACTACAGTAACATTGTAACCCGCAAGGTTCCATGGTTCCTTGAGATGTGTATAGGCTATGGGCTCCGCCCGGTCACGCCCTGGCCATACCCATAGTCACTTCCTGGTTTGAGTTCGTAACCAAGAAACTCTTTGTAGTTTAAAAGACTAGTTTTCTCAACTCCATACAACTTAGAACATTCACAAAGACTTGTTTAAGGGATTTTGTATTGATTTTCAATACATTTCCCTCTGTGGACTACTGCTTCTGTAACGTTTGGAAGGCTTGGTTATTTGGATTTTGGTTTGTGGTTTGACCCTGTGTGCTAGCTGATTCATTAGTGAATATACACAATTCTTTACTAGCCATAACATTTTGACAAGAAGGTATACTCTCACTTCTAATCAAAACATTTCCCATTCATGTACAGTAATGCTAGTGCCTTACAGTCCATTCACAAACCTATCTGTCGTGCGGGGGAAATATGTTAAGAGCCCTGACGCTCTGTCTAAACATTAATAACCCTTGTGATGTGGTTTTGGAAATCTTTAACACTCAACTTAATTATCATCCCAAAACAATTTCACAAATGATACACTTACACAGAGGTATTTTGCGATGCATATTTACAGTACCTGAACCACGACACTTCCGGAGCTAATGGACACCCAGGAGGGAACACAAAAAAAATGTTGTCTCGAAGCTGTGTTACACAAAAAAACCTCTGTGGAAATACGTGATAAAACAGCCAACAGTAAGTCACTGGCGTAACACAGTTTCTCTGGGCCCCCCTGTAAGGTTTGCGTTATAATAATCAAATGTGTCAGCCAGACAGCCACTCACAAAGTAGATTACCGATCGCTGTCCATGGTGCTGAAATTGCAACATGTCTACGCGACTGCATGCCTATCGAATCGATGATAAGCTTTCTATGGAGCCAGGGCACACCTTTGCTTTAGCTAATGGATAAATGTTTAATGGTAGGCCTATTTTGGTCATCATTTTCTCAAGGTTAAGCCTAACATTTCACAAAGCTATACACGGTGTCGCAATGCTGCCATTTTTAGACTGCTGGCCAGTGGAAATAATATAACTACTTTTTCAGTAATTAAAGTTGGAAATTCAAACATTATAGATTGTGAAATATATTTTAGATACAACAGAACACTAATCAGCTACCAATTGATTTTTTTTGAATATACAGCCTTTATAGGGTACCTGAACCTGCATAAACTGAGCCGTCATCCCGCTCTCTTCCAGTTTAAGTCTATTAATGCCAAATAATACATTGTCTACCCTCAAAACACTCGCTTACTAGGGATTGTTCCATTATGCAGTGTACTATCTATAGCTGCAATGAGAAAAAAAGTAGTCGGTTTGAGGATAAATTCAGCCACTATTTGTTGTTGAACTCAGTGGGTTTTGTCTGGCTAGTAGCCTACATAAATGGGCTGCAATATTCAAAGTAAATTCAATCCAACTTGAGAGACTCACCTGGTCTCCTGAAGTCCTCCTTTTTGTGTGCAAATGTTTTCACTATGGTCTGTAGGTCCAGGTTGCGGCCCGACTGTTTTCTATACTGAGTATTGCCACCCCAAATAGTCTTTCCTGAGACATAGTGCAATATACACTGAGTGTACAAAACATTACGAACACCTTCCTAATATTGAGTTGCACCCCCCCACCTTTTGCCCTCAGAACAGCCTCAATTCGTTGGGGCATGGACTCTACAAGGTGTCGAAAGCGTTCCACAGGGATGCTAGCCCATGTTGACTCCAAAGCTTCCCACAGTTGTGTCAAGTTGGCTGGATGTCCTTTGAGTGGTGGACTATTCTTGATACACACGGGAGTGTGTGAAAAGACCCAGCAGCGTTGCAGTTCTGGACATGAACCGGTGCACCTGCCACCTACTACCATACCCCATTCAAAGGCACTTACAGGAAATCTTTAGTCTTGCCCATTCACCCTCTGAATGGCACACATACACAATCTATGTCCCAATTGTCTCAAGGCTTAAAAATCCTTCTTTAACCTGTCTCCTACCCTTCCTCTACACTGATTGACGTGGATTCACCTGGTCAGTCTATGTCAAGGAAAGAGCAGGTGTTCATACTGTTTTGTACACTCAGTGTATGTCCATTGTGCTGCACACAATTTAAAATTAGTCTCGAATGACGCATGCCAAGATATACCAGAGATAGGGACTGTTGATATTGCAACCACACAACTCAAACGACGGTTCACCAGTATGAACAAAAATAGCTTTTTTTGTTCAAGGCCCTCGAGCCCTGCATCTTCTAATTTATTGGCTGTCCAGTGTCCAGACGACCTGTCCCAGAGCTTCCTATACAGTTAATCTCTTTCCATGACGTGTTGAGGCCGGGAATTAAGGAGAATGAGAGGCTCAATTAAAGATGTTGCAGAACTGCTGTATTTGTGCCCAAGAAAACTAAGGTAACCTGCCTAAATGACTACCGACCCATAGCACTCACGTCTGTAGCCATGAAATGCTTTGAAAGGCTGGTCATGTTTCACATCAACACTATTATCCCAGAAACCCTAGACCCACTCCAATTTGCATACCGCACCAACAGATCCACAGGTGATGCAATCTCTATTGCACTCCACACTGCCCTTTCCCACCTGGACAAAAGGAACACATATGTGAGAATTCTACTCATTGACTACAGCTCAACGTTCAACAACATAGTACCCTCAAAGCTCATCAATAAGCTAAGGACCCTGGGACTAAACACCTCCCTCTGCAACTGGATCCTGGACTTCCTAACGGGCCGCCCCCCAGGTGGTAAGGGTAGGTAACAACACATCCGCCACGTTGATCCTCAACACAGGGGTCCCTCAGGGGTGCGTGCTCAGTCGCCTCCTGTACTCCCTGCACGGCCAGGCACAACTCCAACACCATCATTAAGTTTGCTGATGACAACAGTGGTAGGCCTGATCACCGACAATGATGAGACAGCCTATAGGGAGGAGGTCAGAGACCTAACCGTGTGGTGCAAGGACAACAACCTCTCCCTCAACATGACCAAGACAAATGAGATGATTGTGGACTACAGGAAAAGGAGGACCGAGCACGCCCCCGTTCTTATCGATGGGGCTGTAGTGGAGCGGGTTGAGAGCTTCAAGTTCCTTGGCGTCCAAGGTCCAAGCGCACCAAGACAGTTGTGAAGAGGGCACGACAAAACCTATTCCCCCTCGGGAGACTGAAAAGATTTGTCATGGGTCCTCAGATCCTCAAAAGGTTCTACAGCTGCACCATAGAGAGTATCCTGACGGGTTGTATGGCAACTGCTTGGCCTACAACCACAAGGCACTACAGAGGGTAGTGCATACGGCCCAGTACATCTTCCTGCCATCCAGGACCTCTATACCAGGCGGTGTCAGAGGAAGGCCCTAAAAATTGTCAAAGACCCCAGCCACCCTAGTCATAGACTGTTCTTTCTGTATTGGAGCGCCAAGTCTAGGTCCAATAGGCTTCTAAACAGCTTCTACCCCCAAGCCATAAGACACCTGAACAGCTAATCAAATGGCAACCCAGACTATTTGCATTCCACCCCCCCCCCCCCCCCCCCCCCCCCACGCTGCTGCTACTCTCTGTTATTATCTATGCATAGCCACTTTAATAACTCTACCTACATGTACATAATTACCTCGACACCGGTGCCCCCGCACATTGACACATTGACTCTGTACCAGTACCCCCTGTATATAGCCCCGCTATTGTTATTTACTGCTGCTCTTCAATTATTTGTTATTCTTATCTCTTATCTCTTGTTGTTTAAGGGCTTGTAAGTAAGCATTTCACTGTTGTATCGGTGCATGTCACAAATGAAATGTGACCCGAAAGCACCATTCCTTTCTGTCCAGTTTCCCTGATGTTTCTACAGCAATCAAGCTGTTTTTACCATCCCTGTAACTGTCGCTTCTGCGGAGAGATCATTTTCTAAAACTAAAACTCATAAAGAACTACCTAAGAACCATTAGGCTCTCGTCTGACATGAGCTTTTGGACACCTGAGTAAGCTCCACTTATTGCACTGGTGTTGTCGTAGGCTTGACCACGGCAAGTGTTTGCTGATGCCCCCTAATACTTTCAATCAGTTTGTTATTTTTCAAGACCTGGGGCACTTTTGCAGTCACATTCCTGAAGCCCAAGAAACAAACAGTATCCTAGTACATACGGAAATAAAATAAAAAGTATTTATTACATTTAAAAAAATGTACATCGATGACAGGCGTAAGGGCCCCCAAAGCTCGTGGCCCCCGCCTTCCAGGGGCTGCGGGGGTGTCTGGTACACCAGTGCATCTTTTGCATTTGTAAAAAAAAAAAAATTGGGATGATAATTAAGTTGAGTGTTAAAGGTTTCCAAATACGTATCGCAATCAAGGATCAATTGTTTCTAGATAAAGCGTTTCACACTTGACCAAATCACCTCAGCTAATCAAAAGGGACGTGGAATGATTGGAGTCAGAAAGGCAAAGTGCTGACTGAACCCGTTTTATAAAAAAATGGTAGTGAACAATTTAAATATCTGAACAATCATCAATTATATACTGAGTACCTAGACTACTTTTGCAATAAAATAGCAGATAATACTTATACTAAAGTTGCTCCTCAGTTTGTATTTTTTTTATCATCACATTCATGAGCTTACAAAGACTGTTTAGTGTGAACATTACCATAAACACTTTTCGGCTTTGCATAGCCACTGAATATGTTACAGTGAAGCAATCTGAGAGGCTATTACATGACAAGTGTTAAGATGAAAGGAACATGGTTGCCATTGCTTAGTGATCACATACGAATTTCCACCTACGGTTCTCCTCTATAAGTGTCCTCTCTGTCACAGGTGTGAAATTGGTTCCCTGGACAACTTTTATATTTTCATATGACACGCAGTGCAGGCTGGTGGGAGAAGCTATAGGAGGACGGGCTCATTGTAATGGCTGGAATGGAATCAATGGAACGGAGTCAAACGTGGTTTCCATATCTTTGATACCATTCCATTTATTCCATTCTAACCATACAAATGTGCCCGGGCCTCCTATAGCTCCTCCCACCAGCCTCCTCTGATAATAGGGTAGGCTCTTCCCCCATTATGACCAAAGGACATGTATTAAAGGGGCAGTCTGGGATTCAAACAACCACAAAACGCTTACCTCTTGTCATCTCTGTACCACTCAAACTCTGGTTTGGGCACTGCGGCCGCATCACACTGAAGAACCCCCATACGGCCCACCTGGGTTTCAGAGCTCTTGGCATTCTTGATGGCGGGAGGATCTAAGGATTCAATCACAACAGTTCATCTGGTTCTATCGCTTTCATCAATTAAGGAAAGACACATCGTGGATCTCAATGTAGTAAAAACATCTGGCCGGGAAAACAGGAGTCACCCCCCCAAAAAAGTGACTTACAGTTGACGACAACATTGACGTATTTGACGTCCGGTGTGGCCACGTCATTGCTGGCTTTGCATTCGTAGCGGCCCGCCTGGTTCCTCATGATCCCTGATATATCCAGGTACTCCTCCCCATCTAGAGAATCCGCTGTGGGGAGACACACAGAGAGAGAGAGAGAGAGAGAGGGTGAATGGAGGACATAGGGAAAACAGGATAGCTTCCAGGAAAAGCAGAACAATGATGTTCAATGGGGCTCTGAATCCGTCATTACTTCCAATAAGCCTGATTAGCAAATTAATGTCGGACCAAATGTTCGAATGCAGCATCACATGGACATACCTGAAACAGCAGTTCCCTTAATTAGTCACGTATGTCTCCTGAGTTTCTCTCATTTAGCCTATCTAGGAGTGATCAGGATGAGGAGAATGCCAAGCATGCGGATAAGACTGACTCTGCAGTGCTGTCTTGGGTTGATTAGATACCCGGTACAATTGCTACATACAGTACCATGGGGTAACATTGACGAAGGTACCATGGGGTAACATTGACGAAGGTACCATGGGGTAACATTGACGAAGGTACCATGGGGTAACATTGACTAAAGTACCATGGGGTAACATTGACGAAGGTACCATGGGGTAACATTGACGAAGGTACCATGGGGTAACATTGACGAAGGTACCATGGGGTAACATTGACGAAGGTACCATGGGGTAACATTGACTAAAGTACCATGGGGTAACATTGACTAAAGTACCATGGGGTAACATTGACGAAGGTACCATGGGGTAACATTGACGAAGGTACCATGGGGTAACATTGACGAAGGTACCATGGGGTAACATTGACGAAGGTACCATGGGGTAACATTGACGAAGGTACCATGGGGTAACATTGACTAAAGCTGTTCACAAACAAAACAATAGTGTACTGTATCAACATTTCTCTTGGCATTCCTAAATGGATATTGATTGATAGGAACAATAGCCTGCAGTGAATGCATGAAGACTCCTGAGACCTGTTTAACCTTATAACTAACATGTTTTTCCCAAGCCCTGTAAATGTGTGGAAGACAGAGACAGTTTCTGAGTAAAAAAACCCAGCTAAACCTCCAAATGCCACCGAACCCAACTAAATAAAACAATGAGCACGCCGAAACTGAGCTGACACTCAGGGAGCAAGGTCTTCTACCCGTGAAATGAAGTAACAACCCTGGGAATGTCGATACGGAAGACTGTTCCTTTCCTATTAGAGACACTCAAGTTATTCTTATACATTTGTTTGTGGCTAAATCCAAAATGTAAACATACCGAACAACCTCAATTTCAAGTCTCAAACTGCATGGCAACAGCATTCACAGCTGCATGCCCAATGTATCAAGCTCTTTCTGTGCCACACCCATAGAATTAACCCTAACCCTGAACCCTAACCCTAACCCCATAGAATATATATGATAGGATCTCTATGGTTACGCTTATGTTTGGTATGATTGTCTGGTGTAGTTCAATGCTTATGAATAGAGCACTCAGATCAAAGGGTCCTCCTAGCATGGCTACCGCAGCCATATCAAACACACTCATCGTGGACAAAGGATGCCATGATTGGAAAATTAGGATTGAAATCAGTTGCCATGGAAATGTATTGTGGCTGCTTGATCGTTTTATCATTAAGGCAGTTGGACTTCACCTGAATAGATATTTCTTGAGGGGCTAGAGAGAGAAGATGATGACTTAGCTACGATCTACAGTACGGTAGCTTACTTACAGTAGCTATCTAGGTAACACTTTAGTTGGATAGTCCATCTGTAGTCACTCTACAGACTTTCAGTAACATTTCTACTGTCTACTGACCCTTACCCAAGCTCTAACCCTAACCTTAACCCTTACCCAAGCTCTAACCCTAACCTTAACCCTTACCCTAAACTTTATTCAAACCCTAACCATAGCAAGCAGGTTTCCACCAACAGATCTACAGACTATCCAAATAAAGTGTGACCAAAATGATCAATTATAATAATAAAATCAACTTCTTTATACAAGTGAACTGGAAATATTACGTCAATAACTCAGCAGGGTCCAGAAACAACTGTATTATGAATATGACCAGATTAATTGCTTAATTAATGATTCTATGAAATCAAAGAATGTCCCCCGGGAGGCTTGAGCAGCCTCGTGATAAACACTGTTCTCTCTTTACATACACTTCAAGTACTAACTCTCAGAAAGAAAGTAATTATGAAAAATAGGCTTACCTTCACCAGGAAAGAACCTGTTTCTATAGCTACTCAATCTCTGTGTGGATTCAGCAGGTATAAATCACTGCTTTCCTTGGGCCCCATGGGGAATGGAAAAGTGATTGATTTGGAGCACATTAAAAATCACATGACGGCAAAGCCATACAACTCTATGCTAATCGAGTGAGTGACTGAGAAACCCAATGAGGTGGGAGAGAATGGAGTGCACATTTCTTACTTCACATAACTTCTTATTTCACATAGATTGTCAGGGCAATAAATCAGTTTGAGTTGTGTGAGAAAAGAGAGATGAATGAGAGAGAGAAAGAGAGAGAGAGAGAGAGAGTGTAAAGAAAGAGAGGAATTCCAAATCACAGACATAAATAGTTTGTGTGGGTGTGTGTGTTTTTGTATGTGGCTGTGTGTGAACTGTAGAAAATGGAAGACTGATGTGTCTGTGTGTGTGTGTGTGTGTGTGTGTGTGTGTGTGTGTGTGTGTGTGTGTGTGTGTGTGTGTGTGTGTGTGTGTGTGTGTGTGTGTGTGTGTGTGTGTGTGTGTGCGCGTGTGTGCCTGCAGGAGTGTTAGAGAGTGTGTCTATGCCTGTATCCTGGTCTGACTGGGTGTAAGACATGAATAGGTGTTCTCTACCATTCTCCCCCTAAAGTCCTGGGCTCATTCAGTTGAAAACAAAGCCAATGATCTTCACTTGACGCAGACAGAGACCCCTAGGAGAACTGTTCAAAATCATCCTGTTGGGCGGCTAGCTCTGCCTAGCATTGCCAAACAACCCCCTTCACATCAGCTTATTGTGACTACAGGTGAAAGTTTAAGGTCCGAGTCATGGCATTCGGCAGCACACTCCTCCAGCTTGCTTTGAGCCTGGATGTACTTTAGATAGATAGATGTAGGGCCTATGTTGCTAAGCTGCAAACGCATGATAAGCTATGACAATTAAATAAACTATTTCTTCTTCACCCATTTATAATGAACAGTGTTTATTATGAAAACGGAACTTAAAAACTTCACTATGAAAATGGCACTTAAAATTCAACTTTGATGAAAAGCTCAATTTTTCTGGTGCCCTGCTTTAATTTATTGTGTTGACTGTGCGCCAGCAACACTGAAAGACAACGCATATAATTATTTTCCAACATATTCTAGTTCTGAATAAAAGGCGTACGACCCTAGGGCTATCTAATACCAGGATTTGGGAGCAACATAACAGTGCAGTGGTCTGTGAGCCTCACACTCATAAATGTGTGGTGAAAAGTTATTTGCATTGAACCGCATTACTTTGGGTTTGTCTCAACAATTGTATTTCCTTAAATTCTTGGGAAAGCAACTACATTATGGTGAAGGCTAACCACAACAGTGACAGAGAGGGCTTCCAACTACAGGGGGCTGCTGAGGGGAGACAACTACTAATAATGTCTGAAATGGTGTGAATGGAATAGTATCAAGCACATCCATGTGTTGGATACCATCCCATTTATTCCAGCCATTACTATGAGCTCGTCCTCCCCAATTAAGTTGCCACCAACCTCCTGTGCTACCAACCCACTACCACCTCCCCACCACACACACACACACACACACACACACACACACACACACACACACACACACACACACACACACACACACACACACACACACACACACACACACACACACACACACACACACACACACACACACACACACACACACACACTCCCCTGTGCCAGGAGGGAGCTGAAAGCCTGCAGCAGTAGCATATAACTCATCTCAGAATGAATCAGATGGGACTGGGTAGGTCAACTCTAATCCTGGTCACATTAGCATGGAATCACCGAAATTCCACTCACGTTTGAGCCTCGTACTGCAGCACGGAATGCCCACCTAGCCAAAAGAGCCCTTATATTTCTGATGGCATGTTTCCTTGAACAGGGTAGTTCAAGTGCACGCGTCTGTGGGCAAGCCAGTATTTTGGAAAGACCTTTCGTAAGGGAACTAGAAGGCAGATTTGAGACACTATAGAGAGCAAAGCACAAACCATCAGTGAGGAGAGACTCAGCATCACGTAGCAACACAACTGCAGTTGGGAACTAAATGCTCATTTGCATGGCCATGCATTATTCATGAGCATCATTTACCACTGTGCGAAATGTTACATTTATTTTGTGAATACTAATTTATGTTAAGCAGTTGATTTTGGGAGAACTTGGGGAGAACGGCACAAATGGCTCTGCAACATTTATTTGATTTTGTCTACACTACTTTCTAAGTGCTTCCAAATGGAAAAGGCTCGGTTTTATCTTTCTCAAACACATGGAGCCAATCTTTTTGTCGGGCCATTGTCTGATTTAGATGATGAGGGGTCAATATATAATTAGCTCAGCCTGTTCTTTAAGACTCTTAGTGGGAAGATAATGAACAAATGAACAAATGACTGAGCTAAATCACCGGCCCTTTCTCATTCTTTTGGTCATATCAGTAGCTAGAGGGCCAACCACAATGAAAACACCCACATGCTTACATATACGGAGGTCTTCAGGGAAACATTTCCACCTCAGCGAAAGACCACTCTTTGATAAACCTCAAAACCATTTTACAGATATCATTCCCATTTGTGCAGGCTTGCCGTATCATGCTGATCAGCGCATCAGATAAACAAATCAATTTTATTGAATCACAGACCGCACGTTATTCCAGCATGGCTTCTAATTTCCTGATTCTTTATGGATTGGTCAAATAGCGTTGCCTTGGGACAAGGACACTCAGGTTACACTCCGGTTACATCACCCTTAGAACATCCCATGATGCATCACGTTGTGGTCACAAATGCCTGGAGGGGAGCTGTGAGTGATGATGGGTGAGAGTCACACAAGTGTGGCTCTTCTTACTCAGTGTGGCTGGGTGGTGTGTATGGTGTGGTGTGTGTGTGTGTGTGTGTGGACGGGATAAACCTTCAGTGACAGTGGACAGGTCTGGGATCAGCTGCAGTGCCAGATGCGGAGCTCTCTCTCTGTGATCCCTGGGGGGAGCACTTAATCCCCTTCTACGAGCAGCCCTCTACATGTTTCACACCCGCTGCCAGGGCTGAACCTGAGCCACCCTGACAAGGGCCTGTCACATCTCACAGGTCACAGCCTTCTCAGGGACAGCCTGGAGAATGTCAGCAAGGCACTGCCTGTTTCCTGCACTGAGGAGCAGTGGGGAGCAGTGAGCCCTCCATGAACATGCAAGTCAGGGACCTTGGGATTGTGAGCCTAGTTCTGGGAAGTGCTCTACTTCAATCTCAGGGCTGACAGAGGTGGGGACTCTGGAGTGTGTAGCATGCTGAGCTGTGGTGGACAGGGATGAGTGGTGTATTATTGAGACCTAGTCCAAGTCACTCATAGTATAGAGAATGGCAGGGACAGACTGGGACCAGAAATATGCCCGGGCATCTCTAACACACCGGCCATTTTTTCCCCCTCGAGGTCCCCACACCGGCCCTTTTCCCCCCTCGAGGCCCCCACACCGGCCCTTTTTTCTCCCTCGAGGTCCCCACACCGGCCCTTTTTTCCCCCTCGAGGCCCCCACACCGGCCTTTTTTCCCCCTCGAGGCCCCCACACCAGCCCTTTTTTCCCCCTCGAGGCCCCCACACTGGCCTTTTTCCCCCCTCGAGGCCCCTACACCAGCCCTTTTTTCCCCCTCGAGGCCCCCACACCAGCCCTTTTTCCCCCTTGAGGCCCCCACACCGGCCCTTTTTCCCCCTCGAGGCCCCCACACTGGCCTTTTTCCCCCCTCGAGGCCCCTACACCAGCCCTTTTTTCCCCCTCGAGGCCCCCACACCAGCCCTTTTTCCCCCTTGAGGCCCCCACACCGGCCCTTTTTCCCCCTCGAGGCCCCAACACCGGCCCTTTTTCCCCCTCGAGGCCCCCACACCAGCCCTTTTTTTCCCATTGAGTCCCCCATCATTATCTGAATAATTTGAATTTTGTAAAATAAAATTAAAATGTAAAAATGTATGGTATTTTCCAGAATTGTCCTATGGCCAGTCCATCCTGGAGCATGGCTTGTTTCAGAGTAGTATGGGTGGGTGGACACTGTTAAATATTTAACGGCTAGGATGTTGTTTAAGAAGAAATCTTAATCTAATCTGATTTTAACACCCCTGTCTGAGCATATGGTTAAGTGGTTTGACCAGATGTTTAAAAGTGTGTAGTACATTTAACATTTTCACATTTTAGTCATTTAGCAGACACTCTTATCAAGAGGGACTTACAATTGGTGCATTCATCTTAAGATAGCTAGGTGAGACAACAACACATTCCAATCGTATCAAGTACATTTTCCCTCAGCAAAGTACACCACAAGATGCAAGCCAATTTGGCACAATTGCATGAGCAAGAAAAGGTCTGGATGTTGGGAGGGGCAAGCCATCATCCCTGCTTGTCCAGGTGTGTGAGTTGTCATCAGTAGAACATAGGTTGATCCAGGCTATACCCCTGCAGCATTAAATTACTGCCAAAAGGCATTATGTCAGGGGTGGGAATGTCAAATGCATATTTTAACATTAATTAACCGTGCTCGGCTCTTGAATTATCAAATGATGTGAGTGATCACACATTTAATGAGATCTCTTATTTGCATACTTAAACATAGACGACCCCCCCCCCCCCCCCCGTCTCTTTTCCCCTCAAAAAGCCATTTACCACCGATGTCTGTGAGTGGCTTCCCATAGCCCAAAGCGTGTAATATGAAGAGCACCAAAGGGCATGTATATTTCATACTTGTCTGACTTCTATTTTGGTGGTCCGGGAAGCGTGCACTGAAAGATTCCTTGCTTGACCAAGAATTCAACTTTTGTCGTAGCATTCTCAGTGTGGTGCCCTCCGCTCCCGCCTGTGACCTTTACAGATACACTTTAGAAATAAACACTGGTTGGGAGGAGACACACTGAGGCAGAGCACAGGCCCAGAACAAACAGACGCTGTGTGCCTTGCTCTATTGATCTCATCCCCACAAACAGACAGACAGTCCAGCAATGTTCTGCTTCCCAGTCAATATCAGGGACAACAACATCCCACGTCCTCAATGAATACAACTATTGGCATAAAATGCAATAGCTGACACTGCCTTCCTTCTAATCCCAATGTGTGTAAAATGTGGAAATCTCTAAAGTATCTGAATAGACAGTACATAATATGGCTAGGCCTGCATTTTCCCTGCATCTGCATCTTTTCACGAGGGAAAAATAGGTGAAGGGCTAGAATTTGGGAGGGAGACAACAGACTAATGTCATGGTTTCTGTCGGGAACTCTGGAAAGCGAATAGTGGCGATCCCATACTGTGCAGGGAGAGCTGAAATAGAAAATGACAGTTCTTTCATCCATTATTTTAAGTCATGTTACGAAACGTTGTGCTCTCTGTTATACTCTGCTAGAATAATGAAGAGGCACTCCTCTGACAAGTCAGAAAGAATAATATCAATCTTGACTCGGATGGAAAAGGGGGGGGGGGAATCTCCTGCGTTCTTTTCATTTCTCCATCTACCCTTCCATTGCATCTGCTTAGAAGCAAACATTCCAATTATAAACCAATTATCTGCTTGGTAACAAACGATCAGGCAACAATACGAGAGCTAAGAATGAGTGAGGAACCTCTGAATATCCCACCTCAGTCGACCTTGTTGAACAAAGTAGAACACTAATCAATGTAGACACCTCCAGGCAGCATTATATTACCTATCAAATGCACACCTTTATGGTGGAATACAAATGCAGTCGCATGACAATGCACTGCTCTTCGTTATGCATTATTCAAATTGTTAGATGTTAACATTCATTGAGCATTTCTAAGCCTCGCGTTAAAGGGGCAATCCGGGATTAAAAAAACAACACAGTACCACCCCGCCACTTGTTGTGGTAAACAGCTGAGGGATTTTCAAAATCATCGAGCTATTGATGCAAGGACAGATCATCGATGAGATCAAAATGATAGTTTTAACCATGTTTAACCATGTGAAGCTATACAGTGTTTGCTTACAAATACATTGTTTACAAACAATGTAGTAAAATAAGCATATATTTAGGGTTTTAAAAGGTTCCAACAGTTATACTAAGGCTGGGTAGCCAGTTATACTGTTAAAGAATCACTGGCAATACATCATTACACTTAAAGTCCAAAAATGGAAGCACTAATCCCGTGTTAAGAGGGACTCCCACAAAGGTTTGAGTGGCAGTTTGATAGCAAAACATTAACATTTCAAAATGGAGTATTGGAAAATATAATTATTGTGATAATTGGTTGTAATGGTTCGATTTAGAGCAATCACAACAACATATTGGTTTAATTATCGCAATCCGTTAGAGGGCTTTCACTTGAAATACATTGCATTGGTAGATCATTCAGTTCTGTGCTTGAATGAAGGGGGAGAGTGAGAAGCTGCAGGTGTGCCTCAGTCATTTACAGGTGTTCCTCAAGCATGCACAACTCAATGAGATGATTAGCGCCTTCGGAGACCAAGGCAAACCAACCGTGTTGACCACATCCACAGGGAGACGACAACATTAAGCAACGGGACATCATTCATCGCCCTCTCTTCTGGTCTACCATCTTTCTCTCTCGCTCTCGCTTTCTCTCAGCAATAATAAGCATCCTCTAGAACTGAAATAAACCTGACCTAAAGAATTGACTGGAGGATTACAAATAAAATCATCCTAAAACATGGAGCAACGAGGATGAATACCACATGTTTGATTTTAAACACAGGAACCCTCTCCCAACCTCATCCCTCCCCTGCATGTCTGAGACCACAGATATAGTGATAAGCAACAATGATGAAATGCTGCCCTTTGATAAGAGTGAAATGCTGCTGGGTGCTTATTGGCTCTTACCTGATGGATTGAGCAGTCGCCAGGTGATTGATGGATCTGGCCTCCCATTGGCTAGACAACTCAATGTCACGTTGCTGCCTTCGTTCGCGGTGATGTCTTCCGAAACTTTGTAAATGTTTGCTGGAACTGTAAGAGAAAGTGGCAGATATGAATGATTCTAATGGTAGTAGAAGCATTTTCTATAGTAGGGTTTGAGTCTTCCTAAGAACTGTGTAATGGATTTTCTTTAGCAAGAATTGCAACCACAATGTAGTATTACAGTGAATGAAGTGCATGGTTTATGAAATATGCAAATACTACTTTATTATGTGAGGCAAAATGTCAAACGTCAACATGAGCAATTATCAACAACAGGAAAGGTCTTGCCGCATAAGACATTACGCAAACGGCTGTGGCATGAACATAAGTCTTTACAATACGTTTGTCGCTGTGGCATAGGCTACATGTCTATTTTTCAGTATAGTTGAATGCAAATGTTTGAATGCAAAAGTATTGCCATGTTAGTTCAACAAGTGAAAAGGAAAGTTGAGAAGCAACTTTAAAGGGAAAATAGTTTCTGTAGCTCAACCCAATCCATTACCCACCAAAAGATGAAATGAACTGAAACGCTAGGTGCATGACTTTGTTTGATGTTAAAAGAAAGCCGAACGTTTTTCATCTGAATGTAATGTTTAATCGGCCTTCTACCTCTCAATTCTGATTTACTCTGTACCTAAACAAATAAAACAGAATAACGTTTTACTCAGATAGAACTGTTCTAACAAATTAAGAAAGCGAGGCGCACTCCATTTTCAAATTGGTCAGCAGAAAAAGTGGGCATACATACATCATTGTGAATTTCAAAACTGTGGGTGGATGGAGGCGAGGTGTTGTATACGCACATCTTTGCTAGAAACTATTGATCAATGACTTTTAAATGAGGAATGGGGCAAAATACACAGAGAGTAATACAGAAACAGAAATACATATTATTGTAAAAGTTGAACAAGTAGCTCAATGCTTTAAAATGCACATATACTGCATATGTCCATATACCATTCTCAGGTATAATAAATATGTTCTATAGCATTCTCACATGTCACCTAAAATAAGCTGCGTTGCTGTCAAGGTGACTCAAACTTGTAGCTGCCAAGCTGTTTCATATTTGACAACAGGGAAAACGTGTTCTATATGTTGTCAGATATGACAGAGGATTAATCAATACGTCAGTGCTCCTCTGGATTTGTCCTCCCCCCAAAAGGTCTGTTTTTATACTGATAGTGACCATGTAACGTCCCTTAGCTGATGCTGTATACACTCATCGAGATTCCCTCTCCTTGGCCAGCACAGCCTGTCACTTTAATGACATCTGACAACATAGATATTTTATTGCCAAACAACATTAAATGAAGCCGTACAGAGTTATTGCGTGAGTCAAATGGCCACAGAAAGTGAAGATGTGTTTTCGATACGGGAAAGATTGAAGTGACATGGAATTCAATAGCTTTTTCGCTAAGAAGCGGGCTGGAAATATCAATGCTCTGATTGGCTGAATGAGGACCCGAGCATTAATCCACACCAGGCCAGTCGCAAAGATAAAAATTAGTTTGAGAGGAAACAGCTCCCAGACAGATAACCCTGTCGCGTTCTAAACAGAAATAGTCTAGGTGGTTCATGAGTGAAATGAATAAAGAGTCTAAACCATTTCAACATAGTGGCTATAGCTCCCAGCAAGGATTGTAATCTTAGTCATGGGTCAACCTTCAAGGAACAGTATTTGAAAGGGCAGTTCTTTGAAAAACTCTTTCCCTGGCTGCCCAGGAATCTACAGCGATGTACAAGGGATTGTGTGAGGTTGATCTTGCACACGTAGCATAGAGAAATAATTTGCCGTTCCGTGGTTAGTTGGTGGGAACAACTGTAGCTTTATCTACTACCGAAATATTTATTTTGCGTTTCAAGTAACACGTCAATGATTTCATCTATGGGCTGAGAGAAGAAAGCAGGCATTTTTTTCCTTAATTTTTTATTTGAGCATTTTCACACTTCAAATTATTTTCAATATTTTTCTCTCTCCAAGCTCGTCAACATAATCCTATCTCGACTCAGTTTATCATACCACAGACTTAGTGATCCTAAAAAAAAGTGAAAAACGGATAGAAAATGTATTGCGCAAATACATTGACCTTCGTTTCAACTTTGATAATAAAACTTCAAAGCCTTAGAAGCATGAGAAACTACAACATAATTAGAAGAAGCTTGTTGTATCCATGTGATAATATAACCTGACATTTAGCTTCAGGCTTTTCCTGGATTCCTGACGAGCCAAACCAACCAGGGAGGTAGCGATGATCAAAGAACCCAGAATGGTTTACCTCAGAGAGGCATAAAGAAACCCAGCTGCACCTCCAGTGTCATAGATGTCCTGATCAATGTGTTTACTGTCAAGCCACAGCCTTTTAATCTAGCTATGACTCATCTTTAGCTGAATATGGTCGCAGAGAGAGGGATACACACACAGAAAATGGAACAGAATTTGCTTGGTAGCCGATTAAGATTCTCACTATCGCACTCTGCCTGGCACATGCACGCACGCACGCACGTACAACCATTTCAAGGTACCATGCATGAAATTAGCCAGTTGAAAGAGGGAGGACGACAATAACAGGTATTCCCAGCCAAAATGTCTCATACCTGCATTGTGAAATGTCTCAAAATACACTGAACATGTAAAGTGTTGGTCCCATGTTTCATGAGCTGAAATAAAAGATCCCAGAAATGTTCCATACACACAAAAAGCTTATTTGTGCACAAATGTATTTACATCCCTGTTAGTGAGCATTTCTCCTTTGCTAAAATAATCCATCCACCTGACAGATGTGGCATATCAAGAAGCTGATTAAACAGCATGTCCATTACACAGGTGCACCTTGTGCTGGGGGACAATAAACGGCCACTCTAAAATGTGCAGTTTTGTCACACAACACAATGCCCCAGATGTCGCAAGTTTTAATGGCGCGTGCAATTGGCATGCTGTTTGCAGGAATGTCCACCAGAGCTGTGGCGGTGGAGTTATGGTATGGGCAGGCATAAGCTATGGACAACAAACACAAATGCATATTATTGATGGCAATTTGAATGCCCAGAAATACCGTGACTAGATCCTGAGGCACATTGTGAGGCCCATTTCTTTTTTTAAGGTATCTGTGACCAACAGATGCATATCCATATTCCCAGTTATGTGAAATCCATAGATTAGGGCCTAATGAATTAATTTCAATTGACTGATTTCCTCAAATGAACTGTAACTCAGTAGAATCTTTGAAATTGTTGCATTTTGTGTTCATATTTTTTTCAGTATACATGCTATTCATGTAAAATGTTAATAACATTAAAGAATGCAGGTATATCATGCCAGGAACGTTGGCCTTCCTGCAAAATGATATACATACAGATATATCTGTTCTTTAGTTTTGGTTATTTTTCATTTTCTGAAAGTCCCTTTCTTATACGATCAGTCGAAACATAAGTCTTTGGGTTAGTCTGCTATCAAGTAGAGCACCACACTTTTACGTACTCCATAGTCAAATCAATAACAAATCGCAGTGCAGTATAAAATGACATCCAGTTAAAACAGAGATGTTTATACTTCATTGTACACCTGTGACACCAGAGCTTTTTAAATGACTCTACTACCATACCAACTGACCTCTGTGGATCGCTCCTTCTGTTTCTTCACCCACGCCACCCTGCCACTTTCAGATATGACATTTGGACCACTGATGTCACAGGCCTAATTGTTTTCGAGGCAATTACGTTTCCGTAATTTGAATCATTAAAACATAATCACCGGAAAGCGCTCGCAGCATTGACTTCTGCGTGTAGCACTAGCTGCCAATTACTTTCCTTGGTGTGCAACAAGGCTGTTGTACTAGGAACTTCTCACAGGAGACAGAACAATCTCCTGAGTGTTGTGACACCTCTGAAATGTAATAACATCACCTCAAACAAGCTCATGACTGGCTGATGGGCGCCTTCCCAAACCTGACCCAAAGAGGCAATCTGTTACCGCCGGAAACAGTGAGATTGACAGCCCGGCAATCTTGTCCATTCAAGGGCTCTAAAGGATAGGCAACCATCAATTTAGTGGGCGTCTTCAGAATTGGGACCGCTAAGGTCATAGGGAAGAAAAGTGTTTATGCATAAGCCTACACTCTTTTTTGACAAGCCCAAAGGACATAACACACACAAACATGAGTAATCTCTTCAACACCGTCATTGTGAGTCTGCTTGAGTAAGGCAGCATTGAAATGGGAAAAGATGCAATTAATCAACATGTTAATTAGAAAATCCTCTTAACAGATTCCGTCATTAGAAAAATATTGTTACAGGGAAGTAGATCCTTGTGATCTGACTCATTGTTAGTTTGTCTGCTTCTGTAAGCATATACTTACTGTTGCTTATTTTCAATATCCCTAAACCTATGTGACTCATTGATCCTAGTCCCTTTGAATTCTTCATGGTGTCAATGTGAGTTACCACTATGACACATTTGTATTTCACTTAATACGAACAAACTCTGGATTTTGCCAGTTTCCTCATAATAACAAACACAGAAGCGATGCCAACATGTTTAATCAGAGACCTCGGGGTGGGTTTTCTCTGCAGCGGCGGGCGTCTCTCAGGCTGCCACTGCAGAGCTGAAAGAGATGGCACACTTTTAACAGGATACTGCAGTGCACAGAGCCACCGAGCAGTGGGAGCCTCGACCCCTTTCATTGTGCACTTCTGGCAGGAATTCTGGAGCTGTTGCTCCACCAACATAATCGTAGCCAGCAGCACTCCATGATCTAAACTAAAGCTCTCTCTGAACTTTCAAAGGAAAGAGAGGATATCAAATAGACTAATGCTCATTGAAGACCCTTTGGAGCAAGGCTTTCTGTGGATGTGAAGAAACATTTGGAGGTAGTTCCTGCTGGCCAGATTAAGCTCTACTTGAGGGCAAATCCCTGATGAATTCAAATGTAGCTTTTTTTCCTTTGGAGATGTTCCATTGGAGGGCAGAGAGGTTTCCACAAGGACAGAGACTCATAAATCATACAAACAAATAATTGGTGTTTGTGTTGAAAGGAGGAAACAATAGGAAGGGTAAAGGTAGCGTCAGTATTTCTAACAAGCCAACCGAAGCCCCAGCATAGAGAAATGCATTGGCGCCCCTCAATGAGCAGAACTTCAACTTGTGAAAAATTGTTGCTTTTTATAAGTTCTTCAAGCTATACTTCTTATCTCAAGTAAACTCAAATAAATTTACTGCCAGTTCAGGGTAATATGTACTTTTACCTTGGCGATCATCCGCATCGTTCAGGATGGTGTGCCAAAAACCCTAGATTCAATTTGTATTCAACACATATCATGATTTAGTGCCTTATAAAACGGAACGAGATGATAAGAAAACAAAGAGAGGAGAAGACAACAGCTGGCTGGAGGAGAGACTCTTGGCAGTGACCTTTCCTTTTTATATGAACTTGGGTTTAACAATCCTTCCTTCTCTCTTGAGCTCTCAGTCGTCCAGCCAATTCCTCATGGGACTTTCTACAGAGCAGAGCTTTAGTTCACCCCTTATCTGTATGGCTTAAAGTTCTTTCTGGAGAAGGACTTCGTAGAATTACAGCTACTTCCCTAGACTAGCAAACAGTTACCTTTAGCATTGACCATTAGGATCAATTATCTTAATAACCTATAGAAAATATGTCAATAACATCAGGAGGGCACCTTACAAACACAAGTACAATCCAAGTTCAACTGAGGCTATAACCCTTTGAAAGCTGTACTTGAGAATATTGACAGAATATCGAGTGAATCTATATTTAAATAAGCTAATCGGCATGTAATCTTTTTGGTCAATGTGAACATCTGTGAAATGATCGTAAATTGCCACTCTAACAAACAATCCTCCATCCAACCCCCCTCAAGTGGAAACTAGAGACAAAAGTGTGTTCAGACAATACTCTGTAGATTCCTATCACTGTTGATAAGACAGAAATTAAAAGAACTATCACAAACCATCTTCTAGATTCAACCAGTTCAGCGTAAACCTGCGACATCTGACAACTGCATAGCAGATCATTGTTTTTCTTTAGACGATAGTCGTTCCACTGCTTGGATGTTTCTGACGCCTGACAGATCTTACAACGCCTGGATAGGTATTTTAAGTATCAGCTAACCACATCATATGTTATAGCATTTTGTCAATTGATGACACAAAAAAGTATTTGTCTGTATTGTCAATAATATGGTCATATATGGATAACAACTAATGGTCAAATAGGATTACATTTGTGATTGAGATTAACCATCAAGCACATTAAAACAGAGATAAGGTGCAGGCAAAGTTAATTTAATGGCATAAAGACATTTGATATTCAAAAAGAAGATGTGAGAAACAAACAATATTGTAAATAGGGGGGGGGGGGGGGGGGGGGGGGTTGCATTTCAGACCAAACAAACAGAATGCTTGGTTATTATCACTTAATCTTATGAACAGTGTTTCTGTGGATCGCGCCCGATATGTTGGAGGTGTAACTGCGTTAGAGCTGTCAAATCGGTGAGCGGATGCTCGTGTTTTCATTGTCACGAAGCCACACCCGCCCCACTCGGTTAGAAGTTCAGAAAGAGAAAGTGTAGGCTATTTAGAAATAACAACACTCAAATAAAATTAAAAAAACATTCAACTAAATAATGAGGATTTATATCAGCCCAATTAAGATGTAGATTACATCACACATTCCCAGTATTTGAATTTGTAAACACGGCTGCATGGGATTTCTTACTACGCAACTCTGTGCAGCCAACGCAATGTCCACAATAGGTAGGCTATAATGCCTGGAGCCGCTTGTGGATTTGAGAGCTCGAACGCAGTTCAACCTAGAACATCGTCAAAAAACAAACCTGCAGGTGCCGGCAAGCATGTCTTGATTGAAACAATGCTCACTTGGCCCTTTGGCTTAATTCATCTACTGCTAAAAGCACTAAGAACGTGGATGCTGCAACTCAAACCAGCAATCAGAGCAGGTAATCAATATTCCTTGATTGCTCTCCGTCCTGTACAATACTGTTGGATTAGGTAAAGTGCAGGTTGTGATGGGAGGGAAAGACTATTAACTTGTCTCTCCAGAGATGAGCCCTTTGGACCCCTTTACTTTACAGCCACTTGGATTAAACAAGCAATGGGATCAAGGTCCTTTTATTCAATTTAGAGTCTGATTGATAGACTGTCTTGTCACTATAATGGTAATGGCTTAGAAGGCTTGGGATCAATCCAATGAGGGGAGACCTCAGTTTTCACACCCATTCTATTGGTACCACTTTGAAAGTCATCTTTTACCCTCCCTTCCTCTGTTGTAGGTTTCGTTCAATATCACATTTCTATCAAACGGTTTGTGCTTACAGTATTGGACCCATGTTACTGATGGAAGCATTCCTTTCCTTCACTTTAGGTTTAATTGAATATCCCATGCCTATCAAACTGTTTTGCTTTTTGTGTTTGGTTTGTGCTTACGTGTTGAGCAAGGTAAGGGGCCGCTGTTGCGTTACGATGTAAGCATTTTTCAAATGTAATGCGAACAAACATGCACTGCAATATTTACGCAACAGCAAAAACATACCTTTTTTTACCCAGTGGGCAAATAAAATAGCTAAACTAATGTTTTCCAATTCTCCGAATAAGACATGAGAAAGCCAGGGCAGCAATCTGTACAGAGAGACTGCATAAACACTGCTTAAGCAGCATTGATTGGACCACCAGACTCCAAGTCGCACTTGATTATCAAACAAGAACAATGCAGTTCTCTTCCATTTCAACTTGATGTAGCAAGAATCAAGTTGAACCAGAATCAACCAGACCCAATGGCATTGACTGAGTGACTGATGTTTCTATCCAGACTATTAGCCTGGCTTGAGCTTCATATACTCTGACTGTTAGTACTGAACAGCTGTGGTAGTGGGGAGACCAGGGAAATATCTGAAAACCTCCCAGTGTCAAATCTATCTGAACTAACTAAGTCACAACCAAGCTGTTTTGGTTGACTGCCTTAACTGATGGACTAGCCTACTCCTCTCTGTAATGCCTTAGGCATACATACTTACCAAGTGGTGCACTTCAGCTCAAAGGAGAAATAACAAGCACGGACAATATGTACCAGCACACTTAATAACTAGCCAACACACCGAAAGCCTCTCCATGAAAGAATTGTACATCAAAGACTGTGATATCATAAATGCAGCGATCATTTTCTAACATACTGCACCTAATGGCAGAATAACCAAGTACAATGGTGATGGTCTATATCTACAGAGAGAGAGAGGGAGGGAGAGAGAGAGAGAGAGAGAGAGAGAGAGAGAGAGAGAGAGAGAGAGAGAGAGAGAGAGAGAGAGAGAGAGAGAGAGAGAGAGAGAGAGAGAGAGAGAGAGGGAGGGAGGGGAGAGGGAGGGGAGAGGGAGGGAGGGGAGAGGGAGGGGGGGAGAGGGAGGGAGGGAGGGAGGGGGGAGGGAGAGGGAGGGAGGGAGGGGAGGGAGAGGGAGGGAGGGAGGGGAGGGAGGGAGGGAGGGGAGGGGAGGGAGAGGGAGAGGGAGAGGGAGGGAGGGGCGAGAGAGAGGGAGGGAGGGAGGGGGGAGAGAGAGGAAGGGAGGAGGGAGAGAGAGGAAGGGTGGGAAAGAGGGAGGGAGAGAGGAAGGGAGGAGGGAGAGAGAGGAAGGGAGGAGGGAGAGAGAGGAGGGGAGAGAGGGAGGGAGAGAGGAACGGAGGAGGGGAACGGAGGAGAGGAACGGAGGAGAGGAAGGAGAGGAAGGGAGGAAAGGGAGGAGAGGGAGGGAGGAGAGGAAGGGAGGAGAGGAGAGGAAGGAGAGGGAGGGAGGAGAGGAAGGACGGGAGGGAGGGGAGAGAGGAAGGACGGGAGGGAGGGGAGAGAGGAAGGACGGGAGGGGGGGAGAGAGGAAGGAAGGGGGAGAGGAGGAGAGAGGGAGGGAGTGAGGGAGGAAGGGAGGGAGGAAGGGAGGGAGGGGGGGAGGGAGGGAGGGAGGGGGGGAGGGAGGGAGGAAGGGAGGGAGGGAGGGAGGGGGGGAGGGAGGAAGGGAGGGAGGGAGGGGGGGAGAGAGGGAGGGGGGGAGAGAGAGGGAGGGGGGGGGGGGAGAGAGGGAGGGGGGGGAGAGAGGGAGGGGGGGGAGGGAGGGAGGGAGGAGGAGAGAGAGGGAGGGAGGGAGGGGGAGAGAGAGGGAGGGAGGGAGGAGGAGAGAGAGGGAGGGAGGGAGGGGGAGAGAGAGGGAGGGAGGGAGGAGGAGAGAGAGGGAGGGAGGGAGGGGGAGAGAGAGGGAGGGAGGGAGGGGGAGAGAGAGGGAGGGAGGGAGGGGGAGAGAGAGGGAGGGAGGGAGAGGGAGGGAGGTGGAGAGAGAGAGAGAGAGGGAGGGAGGTGGAGAGAGAGGGAGGGAGGGGGAGAGAGAGAGAGGGAGGGAGGGGGAGAGAGGGAGGGAGGGAGGGGGAGAGAGAGGGAGGGAGGGAGGGGGAGAGAGAGGGAGGGAGGGAGGGGGAGAGAGAGGGAGGGAGGGAGGGGGAGAGAGAGGGAGGGGGAGAGAGAGAGAGGGAGGGAGGGGGAGAGAGAGAGAGGGAGGGAGGGGGAGAGAGAGAGAGGGAGAGAGAGGGAGGGAGGGAGGGGAGAGAGAGGGAGGGAGGGAGAACAACAACTCCTGGAAAACCTTTAACATGCTCTCTAATATTGAGTTGCACCCTCTTTTGCCCTCAGGAAAGCCTCAATTCGTCGGGGCATGGTCTCTACAAGGTGTTAAAAGCGTTCCACAGGGATGCTGGCCCATGTTGACTCCAATGCTTCCCACAGTTGGGTGAAGTTGGCTGGATGTCCTTTGGGTGATGGACCATTCTTGATACACACTCGACACTTCGGTGCGTAAAAAACCCAGTAGCATTGCAGTTCTTGACACAAACCGGTGCCACTTGCACCTAGTACCATACCCTGTTCAAAGGCACTTCACCCTCTAAATTGGCACACATACACAATCCATGTCTCAAGGCTTAAAAATCCTTCTTTAACCCGTCTCCTCCCCTTCATCTACACTGATTGAAGTGGATTTAACAGGTGACATCAATAAGGGATCACAGCTTTCACCCGGTCCAGTCTGTGTCATGGAAAGAGCATGTTCCTAATGTTTTGTACACTCAGTGTAAATTCCAGAAGGAGTTTGTAGATTTGCACTCGACATATTGTGTCAGACTCAGTGTTCAGAGCAGCCAAAGAAGTGTACTGCTGTCTCCAGGTTATAATAGGGATAGTACAGTGAACACACGTCTTGAGGACTTTAATGTGGAAATGTTATATCAGCTTTATGGCCAAACAAAACTGCCCTCTAGACAGCTGGAGAACGGAGAACTATTTGAATTTGTGCATTCAACTAACACATTTATAAAAAATATGCGGAGATGTGCCTAGCATGCCAATGAAACACTAATAACAGGTGCCATTGCTGAGTCTAAGCTCTCTAGCCTACTATATTTGGATATGCTTGGATGCTAGTCACAAGACTGTTTTCCGGTAATATTCTACAGATGTGGGATCTTCATTTGAGTCAGTTTGCTACAGCAGGAAAATAACCCTGCAGCAACAGGAAATGTGAATAATTATGTGGATTATAATGAATGGATTTTCTTAGGGGTTGATACATTTTTCGTTAGGGCAAAGTGGAAATGACTAACTTTAAAACTCAAATAGAGTACACGTTTGCATTTCCTGATGTGCAGGAACATTCTCAGTAACAAAAGAGGGATCAAATTAAGATCCTACATCTATAGGTAATACTGTATTTCTGACCTTCAGCATTAATGCAACAAACATGTTAAAACTAAAAGCTTTCATAACTGATCATTAGTATTCGTCACTTAACCCCATTTTGTGCATGTGATTATGACTGCAAAAGTGAATGTTAAGTTAAAAACAATGTGATCCTTTCAACATTTTGTGCTGTCAACAAAACAGGTATTTTGGAGTGACAATTATGCTTGGCACGTAGGAGGCAATGGATGTTAAAGGTCCAATGCAGCCATTTTTATCTCAATATCAATCTACATTTTTCTCCCCAATTTCATGATTATGATCTTGTCTCATCGCTGCAACTCGGGAGAGGCGAAGGTCGAGTCATGCATCCTCCGAAACATGACCCGCCAAGCCACGCTTCTGAACCCGGAAGCAAGCTGCACCAATGTGTCAGAGGAAACACCGTTCAACTGATGACTGAAGTCAGCCTGCAGGCGCCCGGCCCGCCACAAGGAGTCGCTAGAGCTCGATGAGACAAGTAAAGCCCCCCTGGCAAAGCCCCAGGCTGTAGTGACGATGCAACACTGCGATGCAGTACCTTAGACCGCTGCGCCACTCGGGAGACCTACTGTGATTGTTTTCAATTAAAAATGGTCAAAATGAAACAAAAATAGCTTCTTAGCAATGAGCAATTTCCCAAGCAAGAATTTAGCTAGGACTGTCTTGGAGTGGTCTGAGTGGGGAGGGGAATAATCCTTATTTTGTTAATTTCAAATAAAGTTACTCGTCTGTAGTGATAATAATAGTAATATGTTACATTTGTAAAGCGCTTTTCATGATACAAAAATGATCTCAAAGTGCATGTGATGGGCTGAAGGGAGATGTATATCTGAATGAGCAGAATCAATTGTCAGGATCAGTCAACTAATCCAATAATAGCACAGATCCCTTCAACAAAATGCTACTATTGGGTTGTAGGAGTGAATGATTGACAGGACAAGCTATTCACAGTTCTGGGGCCTAAGTATTTTCAGTCCTGAGATTGGACCATTGGCCAGCTCTTTCACAGTTGGCAATAAGAGTGGGAGCAAGGCCCTAACAGTGTGAACGACCTGTGTTGAGTGCCCAAAACGAGCGTACTGCTGACCTGAGGAATATTGTAGGGATAAGACAGCCTGACATAGGTGACAGGACTCTATTAAAGCATAGCTGGGGAGAGGATATTTTCAGAACAGTTGCCAGCTGAGACAGAGAGCATGTGGCCAGGTCAGCACCTCATTTTCTATACATAACATGTAAAGATGTTGGCCATCTATATTACAGAGTCTTGAAAAGTGGAAAAAGGAGAGGCTCTCCAGGAATGATGGGACGGACCTCTACTTATCCTCTGAAACATGGCAGCCCTAAACCTGAAGCCCTATTGATGAGTCTGAAGTCAAGTGTGTCCGTGGGATGGCCCCCATTTAAATGCATAAGGAGCCTCTTCTGCGGAGCATAACAAAGATAAAATGAGATGCCTTTTTCCCCCATGGTTTCAGCCAAGTGAGCCACGGAGAAAACGGAATACTAAATTGTTTCCTTCATTAAAACATCAAGGAGTCCATTTCGTTATGGGGTTCAAAGGTGACAGACAATATGTGCAGTTGTGGCATTCTCTTCCTCACATACAATCGCTAAAATAATGGGCATGGAGAAGACAGACATTTTCCAGGGGGGTGGGTTGGCGGCCGGGAACAGCCACCGAAATACTTGGCAGCTGTACCGTTAAAGCCGCCCCCAGAAAGACTAGTAACACAATATGCCTGACAATGGCCCCGACAATAAGGAGCTTTTTCAGCGGGGAAGGTTGGTGGGGGAGATGGCTTCCTGAAGCACCACTGAAAGGTTTCGATTGTCCCATGATAATTGGTGAAGGTCAGTTCCGCCTCCTTATGCAGACTTTAAAGTTGAACTTCTTACACCCGCCCCCTTCTCCCCCCCCCCCCCCCCTCCCTCTCCGCTGCTCTTTAGAGTGACACACTGCCTTCACAATCTCCTTAGTAAGCGTCTCGGGTTCACACCATTAAATACCACACCATTGTGATACGGGGCTAAATGTGGACAAAGCCATTGTGGATCACCACCGTATTGATCGGAGATAAAGGAATAACAATGCAGATCCTTTATGATGATGATTGAGATGAAACTACACTTATCTATCATTATCAACATGGAATTGATGTTAGCGCGAGAGCAGTTTTTATGACCAAATCAATTTAATGTCAATCAATTCCTTTCATTAACTGCCACTTTGATTGACTCAAAATGTGTCATGTGGACTTTGTCTTAATCCTTAGCCAAATAACGACAATCTGATGCATTGAAAGACAGCTGAGGCAACCCAGCTGGAGGTTGCTAATGGTTATTCATATGGTGATGGTAAAGAAAACACAAATGAGTTCAAATCTTGGATCTGACCAATTTTGTAAACAAGTAGGGCAGGGATCATCAACTAGATTCAGCTGCGGGACAATTTATTCTTGAGCAGATGGTCGGAACATATAAAACAAATATTTTTACATAGCAAATTGACCGCAAGAAGCCTAAACAGATATAATATTTGACTAAAACATAATCATTTCAAACCCTGATTACATTTGGGGACATTTCCCTGCGTAGGGTGCAGTCTTTCGGATGGGACATTAAAATGGGTGTCCTCTGTGGTCATTGAAAATCCCATGGTACTTATTGTACGAGTAGGGGTGTTCACCCCAGTCATGGATAAATTCCCAACCTGGCCACATTCCATCATGGCCAATTAATCATCCCCCTCATTCCTAATTGGCATATACAGTGCATTCAGAAAGTATTCAGACCCCTTGACTTTTTCCACATTTTGTTATGTTACAGCCTTATTCTAAAATGGATTAAATAGTTTTTTTCCTTCATCAATCTGCACACAATACCCCATAATGACAAAGGAAAAACAGATTTTTAGAACTTTTTGCAAATGTATAAAAACATTAAAACAGAAATACCTTATCTACAAGTTTTCAGACCCTTTGTTATGAAACTCTAAAATGAGCTCAGGTGCATCCTGTTTTCATTGATCATCCTTGAGATGTTTCTACAACTTGATTGGAGTCCACCTGTGGTAAATTCAATTGATTGTACATGATTTGGAAAGGCACACACCTGTCTATATAAGGTCCCACAGTTGACAGTGCATCAGAGAGAGAAAAAAAACAAGACATGAGGTTGAATGAATTGTCTGTAGAGCTCCGAGACAGGATTGTGTCGAGGCACAGATCTGGGGAAGGGTACCAAAAATGTCTGCAGCATTGAAGGTCCCCAAGAACACAGTGGCCTCCATAATTTTAAATGGAAGAAGTTTGGAACCACCAAGACTCTTCTTAGAGCTGGCTGCCCAGCGAAATTGAGCAATAAGGGGGAGAAGGGCCTTGGTCAGGAAGGTGACCAAGAACCCGATGGTCACTCTGACAGAACTGCAGAGTTCCTCTTTGGAGACGGGAGAACCTTCCAGAATGACAACCATCTCTGCAGCACTCCACCAATCAGGACTTTCTGGTAGAGTGGTCAGATGGAAACCACTCATCAGTAAAAGGCACATGACAGCCTGCTTGGAGTTTGCCAAAAGGCACCTAAAGGACTCTCAGACCATGACAAACAAGATTCTCTGGTCTGATGAAACCAAGATTGAACTCCTTGGCCTGAATGCCAAGTGTCACTTCTGGAGGAAACCTGGTACCATCGCTACGGTGAAGCATGATGGTGGCAGCATCATGTTGTGGGGATGTTTTTCAGCGGCAGGGACTGGGAGACTAGTTAGGATCAAGGGAAAGATGAACGGAGCAATCCTTGATGAAAACCTGCTCCAAAGCGCTCAGGACCTCAGACTGGGGCGAAGGTTCACCCTCCAACAGGACAACAACCCTAAGCACACAGCCAAGACAACGCAGGAGTGGCCTCGGGACAAGTCTCAATGTCCTGGAGTGGCCCAGCCAGAGCCCGGACTTGATCCCGATCGAACATCTCTGGAGAGACCTGAAAATAGCTGTGCAGTGACGCTCCCCATCCAATCTGACAGAACTTGAGAGGATCTACAGAGAAGAATGAGATAAACTCCCCAAATACAGGTGTGCCAAGCTTGTAGCATCATACCCAAGAAGACTTGAGGCTGTAATCGCTGCCAAAGGTGCTTCAACAAGGTACTGAGTAAAGGGTCAGAATTTTTTTATAAAATTGCAAAGAAATTAAAAAAACAGCCACCCTTTGCCTTAATGACAGCTTTGCACAATCTTGGCATTCTCTCAACCAGCTTCATGAGGTAGTCACCTGGAATATATTTCAATTGTTGAAAGTTAATTTGTGGAATTTCTTTCCTTCTTAATGCGTTTGAGCCAATCAGTTTTCAGTGTTTTGACAAGGTAGGGGGGGTATACAGAAGATAGCCATATTTGGTAAAAGACCAAGTCCATATTATGGCAAAAAACGCTATCCCATCTGGTTTGCGCTTAGTGGGACTATATTGTTTTTCAACAGGACAATGACCCAACACACCTCCAGGCTGTTTAAGGGCTATTTGACCAAGGAGAGTGATGGAGTGCTGCATCAGATGACTTGGCCTCCACAATCACCCGACCTCAACCCAACTGAGATGGTTAAGGATGAGTTAGACGGCAGAGTGAAGGAAAAGCAGACAACAAGTGCTCAGGTGAAGCTGGTTAAGAGAATGCCAAGAGTGTGCAAAGCTGTCATCAAGGCAAAGAGTGGCTACTTTGAAGAATCTCAAATATAACATAGTTTGATTTGTTTAACACTTGTTTGGTTACTACATGATTCAATATGTGTCATTTCAAAGTGTTGATGTCTGTAACGACTCCCACCGAAGGTGGCTCCCCTTCCTGTTCGGGTGGCGCTCGGCGGTCGTCGTCACCGGCCTACTAGCTGCTACTGACTTTTCCTCCCCCTCCCTTTTTGTTGATTATTGACACCTGTTTGTGGTTAGGGTGATTTGTGGGGCTTTATTACCCAGCAGCCCGGCCTGCTGGGTGTGCGGGATTGTTGTGTGTACAGTCTGTACATTCTTGTGTGTCAGGGTACGTGTTCGTTGGTTTGTGTTATTTCGTGTTTCTCACTTTGTTTGTGGTGAAGCATTTGTTTTAGAGTAGCGTCGTGTTTTCACCCGTGTGGGGAATTAAATTTGGAACGCTACTCTGAACTCTCTGTCTCCTGCGTGTGACTCCTTTCATCCACGACACCCCGGGCATTACAGAATCCCGCACCTCCTTATCGGAATGGAGTCAGCAGGAGCAGCGGCAAACCCACTCCCATCTATGGAGGAACGGGTGCTACATCACACTACCGTACTCCATCGCATCGGTTCCGCCATGGATCAAATGATGGAGAGAATGGACCGATGGGAGAGGAGTGGTCTCCTCTCTCCACCTGCAGTCTCTCCAGCTCAGGATTCCTCCTCTCCTCTCTCACCATCCTCCGGCTCCAGCGCTCTCCGTCTTGCGCTCCCGAGGGAGTATGATGGAGCGGCAGTGGGATGTCAGGGGTTCTTGTTACAACTAGAACTGTACCTGGCAACCGTGAGACCCACTCCCTCGGGAGCGGAGAGGGTGAGTGTCCTCATCTCCTGCCTAACGGGTCGTGCTCTGGAGTGGGCTAACGCTGTCTGGAATGGCCCAGATTCAGCGAAGGAGCACTACCCCGAATTTTCCCGCCGCTTTCGTGCGGTGTTCGACCATCCACCTGAGGGCCGAGCGGCGGGAGAGCGACTGGTTCATCTCAGGCAGGAGAAGAGGAGCGCCCAGGATTACGCGTTGGAGTTTCGGACCTTGGCCGCGGGGTCTGGGTGGAACGACAGGGCCCTTATAGATCACTACAGATGTAGTCTCCGGGAGGATGTCCGCAGGGAGCTAGCGTGCCGGGACGAAGCTCTCTCCCTGGATGAGCTTATTGATATGTCCATCCGGCTGGACAATCTGCTGGCTTCCCGCGGCCGTTCGGAGAGGGTCCTGTGCGTTCCACCACCCAGCACCCCTGCACCCATTCCCATGGAGTTGGGAGGAGCCGTGCGGAGGGGTACCGGAGGAGGAGGCTCCCCCTGCACCAGCTGTGGTCGGAGAGGACACACGGCCGATCGGTGCTGGGGGGGTCCATCTGGGGGTCGAGATGGCAGGCGGAACATTTCTCGGTTACCTCAGGTGAGTAAGCACCAGACTCACCCAGAACCCCCTGTTTGTCATATGTTTGTCTTAATTTTTTTTCTTACGTTTTTTCCCTCTTCCCAGCATAAGGCACTAGTTGATTCAGGTGCAGCTGGGAACTTTATGGATCGCGGACTCGCCATCAAGCTAGGTGTTCCGCTTGTGCCGATAGATTCTCCTTTTCCCGTGCACTCCCTAGATAGCCGGCCATTAGGGTCAGGTTTGGTCCGGGAGGCCACGGTTCCACTGGACATGGTGACGCAGGGGGATCATAAGGAACGTATAAGTTCCCTCTCTAGCATTCATAGTGGAGGTGGACGCGTCCGAGGCTGGGGTAGGTGCCGTGCTATCACAGCGCTCGGGTACGCCACCAAAACTCCACCCCTGCGCTTTTTTCTCTAAGAAGCTCAGCCCAGCGGAGCGTAACTATGATGTGGGGGACCGGGAGTTGTTAGCAGTGGTCAGTGCTCTGAAGGTGTGGAGACACTGGCTTGAGGGGGCTAAGCACCCTTTTCTCATCTGGACCGACCACCAGAATCTGAAGTATATTCGGGCAGCTAGGAGACTGAACCCACGTCAGGCAAGGTGGGCCATGTTCTTCACCCGATTCCAGTTTACTCTATCGTACAGACCGGGCTCCCAAAACATAAAGGCGGATGCACTGTCCCGTTGTTTTGACACGGAGGATCGGCCCACCGAACCTACCCACATCCTTCCCGCCTCAAGGCTTATAGCACCAGTGGTGTGGGAAGTGTACTCGGACATCGAGCGGGCATTAAGGGCGGAACCCGCTCCTCCTCAGTGTCCGGCGGGGCGGAAGTACGTGCCGCTTGGTGTTCGGGACAAATTGATTCGGTGGGCTCACGTCCTACCCTCCTCGGGTCACCCTGGGGTGAAGAGGACAGTGGGGAGCCTTCGGGGGAGGTATTGGTGGCCTACTTTGGCTAAGGGCGTTGGGTTTTATGTCTCCTCCTGTTCGGTATGCGCTCAGAGTAAGGCTCCTAGGCACCTTCCTAGAGGGAAGTTACAACCCCTCCCCGTTCCACAACGGCCTTGGTCACATCTATCCGTAGATTTCCTGACCGACCTTCCCCCGTCTCAAGGGAATACTACGGTGCTGGTGATTGTGGATCGGTTTTCTAAGTCCTGCCGTCTCCTCCCGTTGCCCGGTATCCCTACAGCCCTGCAGACTGCGGAGGCATTATTCACCCACGTCTTCCGGCACTACGGGGTGCCGGAGGACATCATTTCTGATTGGGGCCCCCAGTTCACGTCCAGAGTATGGAGGGCGCGTTTGGGGGTCTCGGTCAGCCTTACCTTCGGTTATCACCCTGAGAGTAATGGGCAGGTGGAGAGAGTGAACCAGGAGGTGGGTAGGTTTCTGCGGTCGTATTGCCAGGACCGGCCAGGGGAGTGGGCGAGATACATCCCTTGGGCCGAAATGGCCCAGAACTCTCTACGCCACTCCTCTACTAACATGTCCCCCTTTCAGTGTGTATTGGGGTACCAGCCGGTCCTGGCACCATGGCATCCGAGCCAGACCGAGGCTCCTGCAGTGGAGGAATGGGTGCAGCGCTCCAAGGAGACATGGAGGGCCGTCCAGGAATCACTTCAACAAGCTAGTGGACGGCAGAAGAGGAGTGCTGACCGCCACCGCAGTGAGGCCCCCGTGTTTGTACCGGGGGACAGGGTCTGGCTCTCAACCCGAAATTTGGAATTAAATTTGGAACGCTACTCTGAACTCTCTGTCTCCTGCGTGTGACTCCTTTCATCCACGACACCCCGGGCATTACAATGTCTTCACTATTATTCTACAATGTAGAAAATAGTAAAAATATAGAAAAACCTTTGAATGAGTAGGTGTGTCCAAACTTTTGACTGGTACTATATACATATATTTTATATATTTTTTGCATCTGAAAACCTGGCTTGCGGGCCATCAGTTGGGGAATTCTGAAGTAGGCGTTTATAGCAGTATCTATTCACCGCATGGTGGATCTGTGTGCTTGTATGCTAAGAACCCTGTGTTGCTGCTTAGCGCTCTAATTTTAAATGATTTTGATTTTTTAATAAAGAATGAATAACGCTGACATTAATTTAAAAGCGACCAAATCAATCCTGATAAAAATCTGCTGACAAAGCGGTGCCGTTTGCTGCGCCAAAAAATTGCTTACTGTTGCCTGCTGCAATAGGAGACCATCATGGGATCCATTTTATTGACAGATTTCAATGGTCTCAAACATTTGTCACACGACCAGCATACACACATTGCTCATGACACACTGTCACTCTCTCATATACCAAGAAAACACTAAAGTCAACCAATGGTGTCGGAGTATCATAGCCACACAGATTTTCAATGGCTCGGTGGCAACGTCTAGCTCGGGTTTCATTCAAATCAAAAACGAATGGGCTGGCAAAATCGCCATATTGTGATTCGTATCATGTGCAATGACCCTGTCTTTGAGCGCCAATGCCTTTAAGCATGCTGCAAGTTCATGGCTTTATTATTCACAGCAAATTTACTCATTTGTTTTCCAATTACACTGGTGTCCCTGCTAGCAGAAAGTGTGTCAGCTTCGGTTACATGAACATGGTCTCCGCCAGCTAACTAGCAGGTAGAGGCATTGGCTGCTGCTGTTGGAAACATTTTCATAAAAGATGAAGGGTGACTAGCCATTTAACTTGTTTTATTCTGCTTTTGGAGTCTCTTATGTCGTTGAAAGGGAAACCACACACAGAGTTTCACTTCATCTGGCAGACATTTCCACCCTAAGCTATGTGCAAACATTCTGTATTCAGCAGTAAATGTGTGTTGGATAATTGAATGATGTGATGACGATGTGACTTTCTCCTATAGCCAACCAGAATTCTACTATTACTAACACAGTGGGATGTGATATGCTTTCAATATGACGCCATAGTTTCAGCATGGGGGGAGGAAATGAATACAATGCTTTTCCCACAGGACAAAGTAAGCTGGTCCCAGATCTGTTTGGGCTGTCTTGCCAACTCATATGGTCATTTTGTCACATTGTTATAACAATGACTATAGGAGTTGGCAAGACAGCACAAACAGATCTGGGACCAGGCTAATGTTATCTCATATCCACATAACAGTGGAAAGATTAGGACTGAGGACTACTGGAGAGAAAAAATAATGAATGGTGAAAAACAATGTAGAATCAATTTTTAGCTCTAAATGTCAGTCATGAAATATGTGCAGGTAAATGGAAACACAGGAAGACGATATGAGAAAAACCAATGATCAAGCAGTGTCTAATTGAACCCAATGGGATTCTGGTAACAGGGAAGAATTTGCTGGAACAGATCCACTTAGAACATGGCACAAGCATCAATTCATGTATTGACCTTTCAGTGCTATTAATAGATCAGCTCTTAAGTTCATCGCTATGTGAACAGACAGCGTTCTCCTGTAGCTTTTGTGTGGTAAAATGCTATCTTAGGTTATCATCCATCTTCCACCCCTAATCTTGTCACTATTTGTCTGAGATGAATTTCCAATAGGCGGGTGGTGCTGCCATTAATGGTGCTGTTAGACAGAATATAGACACAATTATTGCACAAACTATTATTGCACAAACTATTATTGCACAAACAAATCAACATTAATGGGTTAAGTTGAATTTCAGCTTGAGGTTTGATATGCAGCACAAGCGCAACAAGATAAAGTTAAAGAACTACTGGAAATTGCTTCAGGTGAAACGGCAAGAAACAAGACCTCACAGCGAGGGCCTCAGATCTACATTCTGCCGAGCAGACAGACATCTCCTTGTCTTTCATACTGTGTGGACAGTTGATAAGGAGTTCTTGACAGCTAAAGAGAACTCCCTGTCAGCTGTCCAGATAATATGGAAGACAATGAGATAACAGAGACCTATAGGTGGGCTGCTGGTTGATGGAGGACGATGGTGGACTGTTAGTCTTGAGACAGGCAGCTACGTACATGGAGTTGGATTCTAGCTTGAAATAAACTTATTCTTGTTTCCATACTAGACCTTATTTATTACTTTACATGTACTGTATAAGGAATGTATATGTTAGGGGTCAATGAAGGGTCAAGAGGAACTAGGTGTGTGGAAAGTTACTAAGAGAGAAAAGGGGAAGTGTAGAAAGTTAATATTATGTTCAAATATGTTATTGTTGAATATGAATGTTCCTAAAGAGGGAGGCAAAGGGCAACAGTCTAGTGTCAGTTGTTGATAAGGCAGGCCAGTTGCTGAGGAACCAGGACCATAAGGGATGTGGAACTCAACTCGAGATAAGGTCAACAGATGAAGAGAGAAGACACTGCTGGGAGGTGGGCCACAGGGGCCCACCCCGAAGACCATCTGATTATAGTCCTATCTCACTCACACACACACACACACACACACACACACACGCACACGCACACACACACATGCACACACGCACACACACACACACTTTGCTGCTGTATGACCCAGTGTGAAAAAACTTGGTTTGAGCTGTTTCTAGTTGTCCACACTGTAAAAAGGGCATTATAAACACTCTTTTTGGATTGATTGATGGATTTATTGGTTGATTGATTGGTTAATTGTGCTAGTGCCTACCTTGGACAATGAGATGGACATTAGAGGTCTTGGACTGCTGTTTGGTCTGGATGGAGCATGTGTAGGAGCCCTCGTCGTACACATCCACTTTCTGGATGCGAAGGCTGTACTCCAGCTGGCCCTTGTTCACTAGGTCCACACGTGGGTCCAGCGACCACTTGTCCTCCCCAGCGAAGATGATGTTGGATCGGTTGAGCCAGGCAACTTTGGACACCTTATCATCCACGTAACACCTGGAAGAACAAAAAAGAGAGGAAATTTACCACGTTACGAATCAGGTTGATTTGAAAACAAGTATGCACCAGAACCGCGTGAAATGAATATTAAATATCTATGTACAGTACCAGTCAAAGGTTTGGACACACCCACTCATTCAAGGGTTTTTCTTAATTTGTACTATTTTCTATATTGTAGAATAATAGTGAAGACATCAGAAATATGAAATAACACATATGGAATCATGTAGTAACCAAACAAGTGTTAAACAAATCAAAATATATTTGAGATTTGAGATTCCTCAAATTAGGACATCAGTATCCTCTTGTTTAGCTCGGCTTGTTGCATGCTGTCAGAGCATTACGCCGTGTATAAGTATGACGTCTACGACTATGTGTTAGAGCGCCTGCTTAATGAATAAATGTAAGGGGACGTCTGAATCGATGAGAATGGATATAATGCATAATATAACCTGGCAGACATATGCCGAAAATGCAAATTGAAAACTCAGCCACTCGACACAGTATATCGAGTATATTCAAAACAGAAAGTGAATTAGTCGGGGAGCAGAAGTTGTTTCACGATGACTCTAAGGGGGTTCTTAAATGCAGTAGTGTCACTACTCTGGCCTTTCCTATCGAAGGAGAGGTGGCTTATCAGAAATCTAGGAGGGTTACCACCTTAATAACTGGGCCCGTATTTGTAAAGCGTCTCAGAGTAAGAATACTGATCTAGGATCAGAGTTGTCCAATCATGAATAAGATTATATGGACAGAGGAAACCTGATCCTAGATCAACACTGCTACTCTGAGACGCTTGATACATACGGGCCCAGGTTCTCTCTTACTTATTCACAGATGTCTACAACCCATTCGGGAAGCAGAGTGGTGCAGCGGAAGCGTGCTGGTCCCATAACCCAGAGGTCGATCGATCGAAACCATCTTCTGCTAAAAGAGTTTTGGGGCTCCCGAGTGGCGCAGCGGTGTAAGATGCTGCATCTCAGTGCTTGAGGCGTCACTACAGACACCCTGATTCAAATCCAGGCTGTATCACAACCGGCTGTGATTGGGAGTCCCATAGGGTGGCGCACAATTGGTCCAGTGTTGTCCGGGTTTGGCCGGTGTAGGCCGTCATTGTAAAAAAAAGAATTTGTTCTTAACTGACTTGTCTAGTGAAATAAAAAAATAAAAATAAATAAACTCCACCCTCCACAGGCAAACCCTAATAGTACCCAATGGCCATGCCATCTGAGCTATTGTACTATTGTCTCTTAATTAAAGCTTTTTCCAACGCCTTTATCTGCCAATAGGAACCCTTTCTAACCCTCCGCTCGCCAATCAGAAACACCCTGGACTCCCCGTCAGGTGAGCAGAACTACAGTGGGAGCACATCAGTTTCCTCATCGCGCTTCACAAACCCTCCGCAGGCCCCAACGCTCCCTGGCCACCGCATGCAGGGCGCCAGCCAAACCTTTTTCCTGTTCAAACTAACAAGCGGCTGCCCGAGAAGGCAAGCGGCTCCTGCCTCCCTCTCTCCCTGTCTCTAAGCAACCTCTGTTTTGGCGAGCAGCAGGCAGGTGGTGAGGCAGGCAAGATGACAGGGGTCTGTTGGGTTTGACGGATGCCTGTGCTGCTGAGCTGAGCTGGGCCGCGGCCATGCTGCAGGGTTCACCGTAGGGGAAGCCCACAGCTCACAATACAGGCAGCAGAGGCATAGTGGGAGACTAATGAGAGGGGAGACGTGCCAGGCTCTGGCAGACAGATACTCCCCCTGTACTCCCTTCATACTCCCCCCCAAGCAGAATGGACTGGACTGAACCATGCTGAGGTGGTGTGAGGGGGTGGTGGGAGGCACAGCTGCTCTACAGGCAGGACGTAAAAAACTGAAAACAACCAGCTCACTTACATAATCACAGATGCTCTCTCTCAAGCGATCGATCAACTTGACCAAACCCCCTGTAACACTGTTTTGATTAAAAGGATGGAGAATTATGTTGGCTGATCATGGGCTAACTCCCCTTCTCCTTCGGTTTGTGAGGGGGGCTGTTCCTTTTACTAGGTGTTCTGTTTGCATGTAGCACACAGTGGAAAAAAGCAGCAGGCAAATCAAAGCCAGGTCATATCTTTTCCCCTTACAGCATTTCCTCGCCCCAGATACGTTCTCGGTAGCAGGTTAAGAGTATTTCCGGGAAGGTGGCTGTAATCTCCAAGGACATGGCTTAGAGGGAATAGTGCATTCGTTTAGAAACTAGGAGGAATAGAAAAGCCCTTGGTAGGTACAGTACAGAGCAGACGGCCCTCAACGGATGCCAGATAAAAATGTCCTGTCTTTAGAGGACTAATGATTTCACACGTTCATAAACAACCAGGTGATTAATTAGCCACAGTAGGTGTATAGTGAACATAATAATCAACCTACTAATTAATTTCACACGTCTGCCATTTAGAAAATTCGGGTAATTTTACAGACCCAAGGAACTCCAGACATACTGTTGAATCGACGCAAAAGACGAAATTAAGTAAAGTGGGTTCAAACACAAATCATTATTATTCTTGTAAAATTGTGTTGACACCGTTTATTGTGAGGGACACATTAATTGGTTTGATTCAAAAGGAAAGTGTGATGTTTTTTAGGGTTATTTATGAAATCCACAGAGTGCCAATGAAGCATTTAAAAGAAAAATGATGAAAAAAGTAAAAAAAAGTATCCTTTTATTCATAGACTTAAAAGGAATTGATATCATTATGGAAAAAAACACCAATGGCCCCTGGATCCGAATCTAGCCCACAGGGTGAAACCTGCAGGAAAACTATTTATTCTAGATGCTACGAATATAACTAACTGTACAAGAAAATAAACCCACAGTGGCAACAGAACACACGTTGTACAATGACGAAAAGGGAGAAATGCGGAGAGAAGAAAGTAAAAAAAGATTGGAGGCTGCTGGTTATCTGAGGATGCTCCTTTCACTTTTTGGTACCTCCTTTGAATTCCTTTTCCCCAGAACACTTAGTAATTTCTCCTCAACATGATTCACTCAGAACAGCTTGCAGAGGAAGAAGCTGTGTGCGTGTGACATATACAGTATGCATCTGGAAAGATTGAGACCCTCTCCTTTGTCTTTGGGCAGGTTTCCACTGCAAAGCCTCTAAACAGCCACAAAACATTGGAATAATTTCCCATCATGCACCGTTCTTGCTCTCCTGGTTCACATACATCCCTGTCTGAATAATCAGTCAACTAGGAGATGATTATTTTGAGATGAATCCTTACAGTACAGTGACTGTTGGTTTATCTGTCTTGCTAAACTAGTTGTGGAGGTGAGAAAAGATTGCTTGAACATAACAACTGTGGGATAGATGATACCTCTGAGAATCCTAGTCAGGGGGAAATATTAGCATGTATGGAAATGGCATCCTGCTTCGATTAAACCTCCTGAGATGCTCTCTCTGCACATTGTGCCTCCATAACTGAGGATAAAGCTGAGATAAGCAACCTCTTCCCTCACAGTAAATAATAAATGATATACATTAGAAAATAATTTGCTGTAAAACGCCCTCTGTGTGATCCATAGGGAAAACACTATTGAGGACATGTTAATACTGTACTGAGAGGAAGATAATGTAAAGCAAAGAAGGAGGTATGGCTTCTAGACAGCAGGGGTACTGGAGTATGCTCCTGTGAATGATTTGTATTCACTCTACATATCACTAGCTGTAATGCTGTGGCTCTATTAGCACAGACCTCTCAGTGGACCCTATGAGGCCTTTGCAATAGCGCTCTCTCTGCTGCTTGTGGCCTTGAGGGAGGGCTAAAGGTTAGATTGCCCTGGCACAGAGGCCTCTAATTACCAAGACTTGACAAAGCACCTGTCATCTTGTATAAGAAGACCACTCAAGTCTTGGTATGAATCGTAATACTGTTGAAATTGCTTATTTACAGTATTACTTGTCTGGAAAGTTAAGAGGTTGATAACTACAATGACCATCCGCTCCACATTCTGAGTGGCTCTGAAGAGGTTGTGAGTTGCATCTGACGTTTCTATGAATACACTCCAAGCTTGATTGATAAGCTCTATTTTTAAATTGTATAAGCCTAACGCTGCAATATGTACAGTTGAAGTCGGAAGTTTACATACACTTAGGTTGGAGTCATTAAAACTCGTTTTTCAACCACTCCACAAATTTCTTGTTAACAAACTCAATTGTACAAACAATAGTACGCAAGTATAAACACCATGGGACCACGCAGCCGTCATACTGCTCAGGAAGGAGACGCGTTCTGTCTCCTAGAGATTAACGTACTTTGGTGTGAAACGTGCAAATCAATCCCAGAACAACAGCAAAGGACCTTGTGAAGATGCTGGAGGAAACAGGTACAAACGTATCTATATCCACAGTAAAACGAGTCCTATATCGACATAACCTGAAAGGCCGCTCAGCAAGGAAGAAGCCACTGCTCCAAAACCGCCATAAAAAAGCCAGAGGCTTGCAAGCCGAAGAACACCATCCCAACCGTGAAGCACATGGCTGGCAGCATCATGTTGTAGGGGTGCTTTGCTGCAGGAGGGACTGGTGCACTTCACAAAATAGATGGCATCATGAGGCAGGAAAATGATGTGGATATATTGAAGCAACATGTCAAGACATCAGTCAGGAAGTTAAAGCTTGGTCACAAATGGGTCTTCCAAATGGACAATGACCCCAACAATACTTCCAAAGTTGTGGCAAAATGGCTTAAGGACAACAAAGTCAAGGTATTGGAGCCCTGAACTCAATCCTATAGAACATTTGTGGGCAGAACTGAAAAAGTGTGTGCAAGGATCCTACAAACCTGACTCAGTTATAGGGAGCTTGTGGAAGCTTGTGGAAGGCTACCCAAAATGTTTGACCCAAGTTTAAATTGTTTAAGGCAATGCTACCAAATACTAATTGAGTGTATGTAAACTTCTGACCCACTGGGAATGTGATGAAAGCTGAAATAAATTATTCTCTACTATTATTCTGACATTTCACATTCTTAAAAATAAAGTGGTGATCCTAACTGACCTAAGACAGGGAATTTTTACTACAATTAAGTGTCAGGAATTGTGAAAAACGGAGTTTAAATGTATTTGGCTAAGGTGTATTTAAACTTCCGACTTCAACTCTAACTTTTTGGGCGACCCGGTCAAATTTGCATAGACATGTTAGTTATAGATCTTTCTTTTTCACTGAAAGCAAATCTAAGACACGGTATTATGTGCGCTATTTCTATGCTTCCCCGTCTTAACTTTCGTACTTTTGGTTTTGTACACCAGCTTCAAACAGCTGAAAATAAAACATTTATGGTTATTGAATATATATTTCACAGCGGTTTAGATGGTACAATGATTCTCTACAAAATACTTGGTTGTTTTGTCACAAACTGAAATTAGGTGAACTATTAGAATTTTAGCAACCAGGAAATGGCAGAGCGATTCCAGCATAGTGCACCTTTAATATCTAAAGTGTCCTCTACTTTCAACCTTGGGGTTGCTGTGTGGTCTGTCTGTGTCAGCTGTAAAAATAAATAATAAAAAAAGCATTAAAAAGTGGTCGTTTCATCCTGCCCATCATCTGCCCACCATCAAACCCCCATCGAGTGTAATCCAAATAAAAGGCTATTCACCTCCCAGTCTGGACTTGGAACAATAGCCAAGGTTTCTCTCTGCTCTCAGCCAGCCAGTCCTGGCTCTGCCAATCAAAGCCCAACAGAAGTGTACAGCAGTTCTCAAGTTTGAAGGTCTGCTAAGTTTAATTTGTGATAAATGTCTTTACTGGACACAGTCATGACAACAGCAGTAAAACATGCAGTAAAAGGTTGGACTGTTTGTTACCTAGTGAATAGCAACAAGACAAAGTAGTCTGTACTGCCCGACAACAGGGTTGTGTTATTGATTTGTGTTCTGCTAATGCAACGGTCTTCAGGTCCAAGGCAGAGAGCTACCTTGATTAATAAGTAAAGGATTATTAATACATTAAATGTTATAGCGCTCCAAATATCTCCATAATTGTGTGCGCGTGCATGAATTAACTTAACACACGTACATTAGCCTAATGGTTACATGGTTTATGCAGAGTTCTACATCCTGAGTTAAGGTTACTTTTTGATTACATTATAAGTGCTATGATTATACACTTTCCATATTCAAAGCATTTAAGTTTTGTTACAGGCAATATCTTCAACTGAAAAACATGAAACCCTATCTCGGGTACGTAAAAAATGAAACATCGTCAGTTGAAGTGATGATTTGTAAAGTACGACATTCCTTTGAGTGTATATGATTAAAGTCACTCATCGCAGCCTTGACAGTGTGACATGAACAAAGAAAGATTGCTTGTATGAAAAAGTGGAGAAACCGAGAGCTAAGATTTGTACTAAACTAAAGCATGGCTGTGGTCTAGAAAAAAATGTGTTCTGCAGTCGACGTTTAAAGGACACATCTGACATCCCTCGAAAAGCCTCTTCTCCAAATCTGAAAGGTGCATAGATTGGGAGGAATAATGAGCGTTGTTGGTAATGAACGATCCATCCATCTGTACATCATATACCCCCACCATTTCAGCCACGGTATATACGAGCTTACAGATATTCCATTAATTGCTTTCTGTCTGAGGAGGGCAGAGGAAGGGGTAGGTGTGGCACTGTTCCATGAGATTACACCAAGACGGTCCTGATGTGTGACTGCAAGAAAAAGTGGTTTTCCGTGCTTGAATTCATGCTTTCTCTCACTATGAAAGAGTGGAAAGCACAAGGAATATTAATAATGCAGTGAAATGCATGGCTGCCACAAAATAATACACACGATGGAATAAATGCAATTTTTTATCAGGCCAATAATTAATCACAAAGGTGTCGACGCTCGCAGTAAACATTTTCTGGGTGGAAATCTGTCTTCCTGCAGGTTAGACAAGGAGGAAGTGAGTTTTTCAGGACAGATTTGCCCCAAGTTGCCACCCAACACACTACAACAGATTGCCTCAAGACAAACCTACCAGTCACCCAGATGATTACTGAGAGAGCAACCAGTTAAATTACTCTGAAGTTGCTGATTTTTATTTCAGTTGATGGCTGGCGTTGAAGCACTCGCTCACTTCAAGTAAAAAAAAAAACATTTTGTGGGCCTCAGCATTGCCAATTTCTTGCTGTCACAGGTAGCTGGGAATTGACTGTGGAACATGCAGCATATCACTTTAAAGTGACGGGGGAAACTGGTAATCGCTTTGCGCTGGCCACATGCTCCTGTCGCCTCTTATAAGAACCTTGTTCACTCAGGAGAAATCCTTAAACCTAAACGCACTTGGAGGGAGAAGACACTGAGGATTCGCCCAGCATTGTCTCGCTAGCTCTGGCTCTGGAGTGGAGTGACCATGGACCATAGATTACAGACACAACCCAGGAGGTTTCTGGCACACACCATTACACCATATGCATCAACAACAAGGTGAACCTGGACCGGAACCATCATAGTAATCAATTGAGACAGGCCGCTGGTGTTTGGATTGCTTTGGGGAACTGTTGTTACACCCAGAAAAGGTTGAGATTGTTTCTATGGTAACGAATTGCGTCAGACATGCGTCTAAACCATATCTGAAAGGTTATTTACAGAAGTGCAACTTTTAAAACCAATGTATCTTGGAGAGGTTGGGGAATAATCATGCTAGCAGGAAATGCAGTTTGTGAATGTGAAGAATTGACAATAACATCTGCAAGACATTACAGTGTTTATAGATGTTGGGTTGAAGAGTTGAAGTATTGTCTGTTATTATGTTAAAAGTAGGCCCAGTTTACACTCGTGACCTTGGGACTATAAGGTTCTATCTGCACAAAGCACACTTCTGAACAATTGAGCATCAACGTTTTCACATCACAGATCTCAGAACAGTTTTTTAGTGAATTCTTCTTTATAACCCATTAATAAGGTCCTCACCTTAAAGGCATCTAAAGTGCAGAGTATCAAAACCCTGAGACATCTGTAAATCAATTTGGGTTCAACCATAAGGTTCTATCTGACACTTCTGAATTAGACATGTTCAGTTTTTAATAAAACTGTAGCTATTTGAATACATAAATGACAGAATAACACTATTCTACCAAGAGAGAGTCAGAACACATAATCAAATACATTAAGACATGTATTATGATCATGAGACGAATTACTGTCATCACCGAACAACGATGTGACACCATTATTTACTTTTAAGATTTCTGACAGTGTTGTTTTTTTTTGCTTGTATCCCATTATTGCTTGCTAGACTAACCTAGACCATACTTAGAGACGGCAAAGACGTGTTCTGATTGCTCCGTCTGTATTTGTTCAGGCATGTGATTGGATAGCTGATAGAGCCTTATAGCGCCCAGTTCAAATGGGTTTATACAGATAGAACTTTCTAGTTAAAAAAAAAAAATCACTTAAAATGTACTTTTTCAAAAATCTAACTTTACAGACATGTAGAACCATCTAAAGATCCATTATATGTGACCAACTCATTTTTGGAGAAAAAAAAGTAATATATAACCTTATATTCCAAAGGTCTCGCACTCCCGATATCTCAAGCATGCGAAGCTGCAACAGGATGCTTCTATACATTGAATTGAATTAGAATTGTACTGTAACAGAACACATTATGCAACCAATGGCACCAATCCATACTTTCCCTTCCCGTAGACAATGTGATATACACTGCTCAAAAAAATAAAGGGAACACTTAAACAACACAATGTAATTCCAAGTCAATCACACTTCTGTGAAATCAAACTGTCCCCTTAGGAAGCAACACTGATTGACAATACATTTCACATGCTGTTGTGCAAATGGAATAGACAAAAGGTGGAAATTATAGGCAATTAGCAAGACACCCCCAATAAAGGAGTGATTCTGCAGGTGGTGACCACAGACCACTTCTCAGTTCCTATGCTTCCTGGCTGATGTTTTGGTCACTTTTGAATGCTGGCGGTGCTCTCACTCTAGTGGTAGCATGAGACGGAGTCTACAACCCACACAAGTGGCTCAGGTAGTGCAGCTCATCCAGGATGGCACATCAATGCGAGCTGTGGCAAGAAGGTTTGCTGTGTCTGTCAGCGTAGTGTCCAGAGCATGGAGGCGCTACCAGGAGACAGGCCAGTACATCAGGAGACGTGGAGGAGGCCGTAGGAGGGCAACAACCCAGCAGCAGGACCGCTACCTCCGCCTTTGTGCAAGGCGGAGCACTGCCAGAGCCCTGCAAAATGACCTCCAGCAGGCCACAAATGTGCATGTGTCAGCATATGGTCTCACAAGGGGTCTGAGGATCTCATCTCGGTACCTAATGGCAGTCAGGCTACCTCTGGCGAGCACATGGAGGGCTGTGCGGCCCCACAAAGAAATGCCACCCCACACCATGACTGACCCACCGCCAAACCGGTCATGCTGGAGGATGTTGCAGGCAGCAGAACGTTCTCCACGGCGTCTCCAGACTCTGTCACGTCTGTCACATGTGCTGATGTGCTCAGTGTGAACCTGCTTTCATCTGTGAAGAGCACAGGGCGCCAGTGGCGAATTTGCCAATCTTGGTGTTCTCGGGCAAATGCCAAACGTCCTGCACGGTGTTGGGCTGTAAGCACAACCCCCACCTGTGGACGTCGGGCCCTCATACCACCCTCATGGAGTCTGTTTCTGACCGTTTGAGCAAACACATGCACATTTGTGGCCTGCTGGAGGTCATTTTGCAGGGCTCTGGCAGTACACAGTACCTCAGCACAGATACAATATAAAAATCCTGGAATTACAGGTGTCTGGTGAATCACATAAGTGGCAGTTCTTTGTATAGCCTATGTAATTTGCGAGACATTGTATGTTGGGAAGGTGAAGGTGCATTTCAGAAGTAAAAATTGAATCAGTGATGAAAGAGTTGTGTGTGTGTGTGTGTGTGTGTGTGTGTGTGTGTGTGTGTGTGTGTGTGTGTGTGTGTGTGTGTGTGTGTGTGTGTGTGTGTGTGTGTGTGTGGGGGATCGAGAAATTACTGTGTAATAGTCATGACATGGGTTAGTGATGAGAGGGACTGTGTGTGTAGGAGCTGTGACTGTTCTGATGGCGCGTGTGTGTGAGAGAGCACGTGTGCGTGTGCAATGCGAATGTGCGATTTGGTGGTGTCAGTGTGTACAGGAGCAGCTTGTGGGGGTGTGTGTGTTGATCCTCTGAGGGACAGTGTGGGACGGTGAAGTGAGGGACAGTCGTTTGAAGGTGAACTTGAGGTTCAGAGAACTCTCAAACAGCTCTATGATGGATTCGGGAGCGCAATTTAAAGCACTTCTACCGCCGAGTCCAGTGCAAAGAGAGCCGTTAATCACCATGGCAGTACTGTGCTTTATGTGTCAACAGGAGGGGAAACTGTGGCAGAGAGACAAGGACTTCACAGGGTAAAACTCCTAGAAGCGGTGACTTCTATTTTGTTCTCTCTACTTTTTCAGAGTGAGAAGGCAATAAGCAGCGTTTGACCAAAATCAAATATTAAGTATGTACAATAATAGCTGGCACACTGTCCACACAGTAAAACGGGCACATCTCTCTACCAAAACTAACGGGAGATACCAGGAATTCTGATATTATGTTAACCCCCTTATAGTCAAAACCTTGATTTTATTTTGAAAAGAAGTCTGGATCTCCTATTGAAAATGCCGAACTTCAGTGGTAAAATAGGTAGTCCTTTTAAATATCATGTTGAACAGATCTCTAAAAAAGTTAACAACCAGTGTGCCATAACAATTCATATTCCAGGTGCAGAATACAGCTGAGAACTTGGAGGCTGTGTGGTGGGGTGGAGAATAACAATGTGACAAATCACATCTCATTTGGAACCAAGCCTGTTTCCTCCTCTGGCAGCTACAGTCAGCAGTCCTGGGATCAGTTCAGTCCTGGCTGGAATATTGGATCTCTTCATTGCTGCTGACTACATCTCAAAGCAGCGTGTCTATGAGCCTAGAGTCTCATCCTTAAACTGCCATTGGTTAGTACCTCTGTACCTCTGCCTTGTTCCCCTATTCACTTTAGGTGATAAGAAAAACTATGAATAAATGTAGCCCCATTTCCAACATCAAGACAGCCCAAAGGTGCCACTCGTCGATCAGTATCTGAGAGATATGAGAAGCGACCGTTCTTTTCTAGGTGCTGTGCCTAGATCGATGAAGGGTTCCTTTTTGATGTCAATTTACATTTCGGTGATGGGGCTTTGAATGGAGACCGTGACAGGGTGCATATTGAAGTCAGGAGCAGGGATCTCAGGCACTAGGCTGATCAGCCTAATCTTCCCCTGAGAACGCTGGGAATTGGATTTATCATCAACGCGACACCTAATCCTCCAGGGGGGCCTCGCTCTCCCTTGCGCACCCCCCCCCCCACACCTTTAACTTTACTTGTTTCTAAAGTAATTACAAAGAGAAATGTTTCTACCAGGAGAGAGAAGGAGAGGCTTGCTATTATCCTGGCGTACCTTCTTCGAGGTGTCTGACACCGGCACCTATTCTCCATGTTGCCAGTGCTTGCGTTTGAACTAGTTTGAGAGGCTGCAAAGGCTGCTGTCAGCCCCTCTCCCGTGCTGCATTATTAATGGGAGACTGTTGTGTATGAGGCGCCAGCCAGCGAGTGGCTGGGTCCTCTGAGGCGAGGCATCCAGAGCTGATTACCCAGCCTACTAGCCTGCGCCGTGGTGGCAGCTGGACGGCTTCAGCATTCAGTCCACAGGCTAATGAAGCATCCAGCGGCGTAGCCATGTTTGATAAAGCCATCACAGAGAGCGTTTGCCAGGCCTGCTAGAGATACACAAAAAATATATAAATACAATAATATGTTGTATTGTCACACACCGGAAAGGTGCAGTGAAATTTGTTGTTTTACAGGTCAGCCAGGGTAGTATGGCACCTCCAGAGCAAATTAGGGTTAAATGCCTTGCTCAAAGGCACATCAACAGATTTTTCACCTTGTCAGCTCAGGTATTCGAACCAGCAAACTTTCGGTTACTGGCCAACACTAACTACTAGCTTACCTGCCGCCCTCATGCAGGACTTGGATGGGGAATGGCTTGGAAAATGGTAATTCAACAAGCGATGAGTGGGTGTACAGGAAAGGAAATAGTTGTGGCTTTGTCAATACACATTGCATTTACAAAAACGAAAATATAATTATTTTAGATTATTCAGATAATTAAAAAAATAATGATAAGGAATTATTCTACCTGATAATGTGGTGAAAACTCCCACTGGAGGTTATATTATGAATTTTCATCAGTGTCATGATTTTATTCACAAGGATTTGCATATCATATTCCTTGGCCACAAATCAAATGGCTAAAAAACTAACAAACAAAAAAAGTGTTTAGCACGTTGAGGCTCATCTCAGCATCTCTGAGTTCCACAGGCAACCCTTTGCCTTGCAAGATGTGGGTGGAGAAGCAGGCATGTTTACATTGATGTCATTCAGCATGTAGGAGGGGAATTAAGTGGTGTAGGTCTCCAAAATGAATGAAAGGGCCCCAGGTGTGCCCAAGGACACTTCCTAGAAGCTTCCCAGAGCTGTGTGGTCTATAGGTCTGTCACTCATCTCATGACCCAGACATAGGGAGAATTATTTACATCAAAATTAGATGGTTGCCCTATACTTGCATATTTTGTGTTTTTCCAACAAATGGAAACAAAATGTCTAACTGTGATTGTGTTACATTTAGCCGCTTATGTTACAGTCTGAGAAAGATTTAAGTATTCTTCTCTTTGCATTTTGGGTAAGGCTTTTGATGGACTTCACATCCCCACCCACTTCCCTAAAACCTCTTACCTCCCTCATTCACATCTGGCAACCACAGCTTATAGAGCAGATACCATACAGCTAATTCCCCTACTTCGCATACTACATGTATGCTACTCCAAATGTAATTACAGACCATTATAGCAAATGTATTATTTCCTTATCAATCTACACACAATACCCCCATAATGACAAAGTAAAAACCGGTTTTTATAATGTTTTGCAAATGCATAAAAAAACTAAAACAGAAATACATTAACATAAGTATTCAGACCCTTTGCTATGAGACTCAAAATTGTGCTCAAGTGCATCCTGTATCCATTGATCATCCTTGAGATTTTTCTACAACTTGATTGGTAAATTGTGGTAAATTAAATTGATTGGACATGATTTGGAAAGGCACACACACCTGTCTATATAAGGCCCCACAGTTGACAGTGCATGTCAGAGCAAAAACCTAACCATGAGGTCGAAAGAATTGTCCTTCATTTCTGCAGCATTGAAGGTCCCCAAGAATACAGTGGCCTCCATCATTCTTAAATGGAAGAAGTTTGAAACCACCAAGACTCTTCCTAGAGCTGGCCGCCCGGCCAAACTGAGCAATTGGGGGGGAAGGGCCTTGATCAGGGATGTGACCAAGAACCAGATGGTCACTCTGGCAGAGCTCTAGATATCCTCTATGAAGATGGGAGAACTATCCAGAAGGACAACCATCGCTGCAGCACTCCACCATTCAGGACTTTATGATAGTGTGGCCAGACAGAAGACACTCCTCAGTAAAAGGCACATGACAGCCTGCTTGGAGTTTGCCAAAAGGCACCTAAAGACTCTCAAACCATGAGAAACAAGATTCTCTGGTCTGATGATAACCAAGATTGAACTCCTTGGCCTGAATGCCAAGCGTCACGTCTGGAGGAAACCTGGCAGCATCCCTATGGTGAAGCATGGTGATGGCAGCATCATGCTGTGGGGATGTTTTTCAGGATCAGGATCGAGTCAGGATTGAGGCAAAGATGAGAGGAGCAAAGTACAGAGAGATCCTTGATGAAAACCTGCTCCAGAGCGCTGAGAACCTCAGACTGGGGTGAAGGTTCACCTTCCAACAGGACAATGACCCTAAGCACACAGCCAAGAAAAGGCAGGAGTGGCTTCGGGACAGGTCTCTGAATGTCCTTGTGTGGCCCAGCCAGAGCCAAAACCCGATTGAACATCTCTGGAGAGATCTGAAAATAGAGATGCAGCAACGCCCCCCATCCAACCTGACAGAGCTTGAGAGGATCTGCAGAGAAGAATGGGAGAAACTCACAAAATACAGGTGTGCCAATCTTGTAGCGTGATACCCAAGAAGACTCAATGCTGTAATCGCTGCCAAACGTGCTTCAACAAAGTACTGAGTAAAGGTTCTGAATACTTATGTAAGTGTAATATTATTTTTTTTAAACTATTTTTGCTTTGTCATTACGGGGTATTGTGTGTTGATTGACGATGGGGGAAAAAACTATTTAATCAATTTTAGAATAAGGCTGTAACGTAACAAAATATGGAAAAAGTCAAGGGGTCTGAATACTTTCCGAAGGCACTGTAGATAGCTAGGTGCTACTGAGTCTGGGTGTGTAGGAACCTTCTAATGGTTATTTTCATCACCACTGCCACTGAGTTTAGGCTAAAGTGTTGATTAATCAAGTTAAGTGTTCTGAGCCAATCACACAGTAGAAGTAAAATCACCTACATTACAGGCTGGATGACTGACTGAATACATGACTGGCGAAGATGAGCAAATCTAGTATTCATTATCACTGAGAAGCTACCGTCCAAACACTTGCTATCATTAGGATTGTCAACACATTTGTCATCGCCCAGACTGGCCTCGAAGTTAATTTACTTAATGTATGTATATTACATTCTTTAACAGCCCCAGCTGCCTCGCGATAAAGCGTAATGTTCTCTGTTGGCTTGATAAAGCCTTTTTGTCTTCTTGACTCATCCTTCTCAAGTGAATCCCTTCCTCTCCCTCCTCGAGATTGTTATTATCTTATAGCTGTACCCTCTGGACCCTGAAAACACAGCAACGCTATCGATGTCTTCCCTCACCACGGGCCATCTAAAATCCCCATAAGATTTGACTTAAGGGGAAGTCACTGTTAAGATGGAAGAATTCCACCCACTCAGACAACAACATGAATAACTCAGAAGCCTTTTCTGAATTTGACTTTTTCTCCCCCCATCTTCGTTCTAGCCAGACTATACTTCAACCACATTAGCGGTTGTTGTTTGCTGCCACTTTTAAAGCAAACAATGCAGGAAGACAGCTGTATTTTATTTTGTTATTTTGCACAGATTAAAGCATTAACAGAGAAGGCGACCAGCTCCAAGCATGAAATCTTGTTTGTTCAAAACACTGGCCCTCTTTGTGCATCTGAGGTGGTAACCCCGGTGTGGAGAAAGAAACCAATGGATTCGAGTAACCACAATCGCCCTGCATATTTCCAATGCATTTAAATGGGTTTGTTGCTGTCAGTCACGGGGTGTGAGAGATGTCTTTCATTTTGTTCGAGGTCTGTGTATCATTTCTCTTCCACTGCCGTGAGGAAAACGACGCTGCAGGTAAAACAACTTAATGTGTGCCAGTGAAAAAAGGCTGGTGAGAAATAGGGCTCAAGTGTTATCACTCTGCGCAAGGATGACAAGGGGAGACGCTTTTTTCAGGGCCAATCTCTCACATGTCCTCGGGGCTGGTGTGAAGCAGAACTGCAGATGACTCACAATTAGCATTAGCATCCTTTGCTTTGGGTATAGCAGCCCGCCGCTCTCCAAATGTATGGAGAAAGAACACGTCTTTTGATAATCTTTCGTGTTGGCAGTGAGTGGCCTCCTCCCAGTGATAGGGGGGAAACAGCAGTCAGTTAAATGTTGAATTAGCTCCAGTGGACTGGGCGTTGTAAGGCCAGACAAGGCACCCCTGTGCAGAGAGCTGCTCAGCCTCACAATGAGAGACAGGCACATTCAAAACATGTTTGCACATCAATTCCTCTCCCGAAGGCTGATGCGGCTGTGGAACGTACACTGAGCGGCTTTCCTGTAGAACACGATTAACTATTGTAATCAATGCGTGGTTGTTTGGTGGTGTTCTGGTATGGCTCTCTGTTTACAGTATAGTACGGCAACTCTTTGGGCTGTTCTCTCGATTGACTGGGCTCTAGTCATGATCACATCGACAACCACAGAGGACGAGCAACAAAGCGCTTGCCTCTGTAGCTCGTCCATATCAATACAGCCCAGCTTCTAAGGGCTGGCATCTGCCCATTCTAATCTCTATTGACACTTGAGAGGTTGACAGGTGGTCACAGGCACCCTTTCATATGAGTTACAGAACCAATAAGAGCTAGAAGAATATGCCTTTGGGGGAACTACACTTAGCAGCTTGACAGTGAGTGACAAAACAAAGGTGTCTAAACCTCGCCTTTGAATACAGAGTTTCCCATGACGTCCTGAATAATAAACAAAAGAACACAGGTGACATGCTGGTGAGGAAAAGCATTTGGGTGGGATGAAAAAGAGCTGGGAGAAGAGAGCGAGAGAAAAACAGGGGATGAAAAAATTGATTGATATTAATGAAAGCAAAAATGCAACAGCACTCTCAGAAAAACGTGTCACTCAAGATGAAAATGTGTTTTTCTTTCATCTATATCAAATCCTACCTCTACTGCAGATAAACTTTGATTCTGTGGAACGCTCAACGCTTTGCTGGTTTAATTACACAAATAAATGAAGTCCAGAACACCAGGAGTGAGCCCCACAAGACTCCAACAGACTCCCATAACTTCCTGCCTGCAGTTGCTGGTCCATGAAACCACAGCAGTAGCTAAGCATTATGATGTGATGGGAGGATGGGAGTGGATGTCAGGTGGTGGAGGGGAAACATCTGTTCAATTTCACACCTCTTTCCCCAACACACACACACAACCCTAAGCCACAGACACAAACGCACACATCTGAATATGCAGCAATGTGTCTCAAAGCAGAGAGTCTGTGCTGAAAGCAACCTCTACAGAACTTCCGACTTGTGCCGGAATAGCACTGGCACAAACAGTGCCGTCAGTACAGCTGCTGACAGGAAACACAACTCACCCTCAGCACAGCAACACTGACCCAAACACATTTCTCATTCGCCACAGCACTAAGACACTTCTATTATTCATCAAAACACTCACTGACAGACGATATAACTTCATTCTGTCACCCTCGCTCTAGCAGAAATATAACAGCATTAGAGTTTAGGCAGGGAGCCATATAGCAATGGGCAGATCCACAAACACACACGCACACATACATGCAAGCAAGCAAACACGTGGGCACACGGACTGATGCATACATGCGCATATGCGTACGCACGCACACGCATCTTTCAATAATTCAGCAAGGCACACAAATAAAAAGCAGTGATTGAGCAAAGATCAGCAGAGTCACAGACACACACACGTAGCATTTGGCAGAGGTGCCTGCAGAGGCAGGATGTGCCCAGGAGACAAGATGGAGGAAATGTCGGTAGCCCACAGAGAGCGGCGTGCCATTCAGGGCAAATCACTTGACGGATTAGCAGGTTGTCATTTCTCTTTGAGCACATACAGCAACTTAAAGATCAGCTGGAGTTCTCAGGCGGGAGGGAGGGCGAGAGCGAGAGAGAGAGCGAGAGAGAGAGCGAGAGAGAGAAAGCGAGAGAGAGAGCGAGAGAGAGAAAGAGAGAGAGAGCGAGAGAGAGAAAGAGAGAGAGAGAGTGAGGTTGGGGGGGGTGGTTGCTAACTTACAATTGATCTCCAATATCATGCAATCCACTCAATGCTGTGTGAAGCACATTTCCAAGGCAGGAAGCTCTCGTGACACGTTTCATCTCCATTTCATCATTTACTGGGAAAACCAGAAGTTTTAAGAAGCTACCAATCTTGTTCACTCTCTACAAAATATATACAGTAGCTACGGTATCCTGATGGTTAGAGCACTGGGTGGAAAGGTTGCTGGATTGAATCCCCGAGCTGACAAGGACAAAATCTGTTGTTCTGCCCCCGAGCAAGGCAGTTAACCCACTGTTCCCCGGGCGCTGAAGACGTCGATGGATGTCGATGCACCTCTCTGATTCAGAGGGGTTGGGTTAAATGCGGAAGACACATTTCAGTTGAATGCATTCAGTTGTACAACTGACTAGGTATCCCCCTTTCCCCTTACCATATGAATGAACTGAAGCGTGTTTCATTGTAAATGTAGATGAAAGATACATACCGCACAATTTCCAGAGGTCACCTTACTGTTAACATACAACCTATCCAGCTAGATCCTTATCTCTTCCTGTTTGCCTGCTCAGGGCAGAGGATGAAATGGCTCAGTACATGTTAGTCATTTATACTGTATGAGTTTAATAGCACTTGCACATTGAACATAATTACTGCTTCATAAGCTGCTCGGCTACTCCTTTTTCCTCTGTCTGAGAGAATAGACTTTTTAAAATCCCCCTGTTACAGATAGCTTTGAAGTGATGGGGAAAGCAGCAAAAGAGCAATCAAATGAGCTCATGCAGACCCTGCAGTGTTGCCTAATAATTATGTTAGCTAGACACTTAGCAAAACTTGGGACAACCCCTGAGGTAAAGGTCAAAGTAATAGCAGCTGTGGTAAAGGTACGTGGTCATGACAGATGGGTATTCTACTTGACACTGCTTGCTCTAGTACAAATATCTGGGAAAGTATAAGACAAACTTTACTTATTTGGTCAACAGATAAAGGCTTATGGAAAACGTCATAAAGTGTTACCCCAAGAATTCTAGTCTATTTTTGTCTTTGGGTTCCAGACAGCTGCATATTACCAAGTCTGCAATCAAAGTTGTTGAACAGTTGAAATCGGAAGTTTACATACACCTTAGCCAAATATATTTCAACTCAGTTTTTCACAATTCCTGACATTTAATCGCAGAAAAGATTCCCTGTCTTAGGATCACCACTTTATTTTAAGAATGTGAAATGTCAGAATAACAGCAGAGAGAATGATTTATTTCAGCTTTTATTTCTTTCATCACATTCCCAGTGGGTCAGAAGTTTACATACACTCAATTAGGATTTGGTAGCATTGCCTTTAAATTGTTTAACATGGGTCAAACGTTTCGGATAGCCTTCCACAAGTTTCCCACAATAAGGGGTGAATTTTGGCCCATTCCTCCTGACAGAGCTGGTGTAACTGAGTCAGGTTTGTAGGCCTCCTTGCTCGCACACGCTTTATCAGTTCTGCCCACACATTTTCTATAGGATTGAGGTCAGAGCTTTGTGATGGCCTCTCCAATACCTTGACGTTGTTGTCCTTAAGCCATTTTGCCACAACTTTGGAAGTATGCTTGGGGTCATTGTCCATTTGGAAGACCCATTTGCGACCAAGCTTTAACTTCCTGACTAATGTCTTGAGATGTTGCTTCAATATATCCACATAATTTTCCTGCCTCATGAAGCCATCTATTTTGTGAAGTGCACCAGTCCCTCCTGCAGCAAAGCACCCCCACAACATGATGCTGCCACCCCCGTGCTTCACGGTTGGGATGGTGTTCTTCGGCTTACAAGCCTCCCCTTTTTCCTCCAAACATAACGATGGTCATTATGGATAAATAGTTATTTTGTGTTTCATCAGACCAGAGGACATTTCTCCAAAAAGTACGATCTTCGTCCCCATGTGCAGTTGCAAACAGTAGTCTGGCTTTTTATGGCGGTTTTGGAGCAGTGGCTTCTTCCTTGCTGAGCGGCCTTTCAGGTTATGTCAATATAGGACTCGTTTTACTGTGGATATAGATACTTTGTACCTGTTTCCTCCAGCATCTTCTCAAGGTCCTTTGCTGTTGTTCTGGGATTGATTTGCACTTTTCGCACCAAAGTACGTTCATCTCTAGGAGACAGAACGCGTCTCCTTCCTGAGCGGTATGACGGCTACGTGGTCTAATGGTGTTCATACTTGCGTACTGTTGTTTGTACAGATGAACGTGGTACCTTCAGGCGTTTGGAAATTGCTCCCAAGGATGAACCAGACTTGTGGAGGTCTACAATTTTTTTCTGAGGTCTTGGCTGATTTATTTTGATTTTCCCATGATGTCAAGCAAAGAGGCACTGAGTTTGAAGGTAGGCCTTAAAATACATCCACAGGTACACCTCCAATTGACGCAAATGATGTCAATTAGTCTATCAGAAGCTTCTAAACCATGACATAATTTTCTGGAATTTTCCAAGCTGTTTAAAGGCACAGTCAACTTAGTGTATGTAAACTTCTGACCCACTGGAATTGTGATATACTGAATTATAAGTGAAATAATCTGTCTGTAAACAATTGTTGGAAAAATGACTTGTGTTATGCACAAAGTAGATATCCTAACCGACTTGACAAAACTATAGTTTGTTAACAAGAAATTTGTGGATTGGTTGAAAAACGAGTGTATGTAAACTTCCGACATCAACTGTAGCTACATTACACCACAGATTCAGATTCGGATTGTTTAATAGTCACATGTACAGGGTACATTTATCTGCAGGTGTGATTGCAGGGTACAGTGACAATTTTAGGCTTTGAGCGCCAACATGCAGGACTAGTTAAATAAAATAGAAATAGCACTATATACATACTGTATACAGGGAAAATGCCTGACAAGATGTGAAATGCTTTTGTTGTTAGCTGGCATTCATTACCACATGCTGTATTCAGTACCCTGCAAAGATCAAGAAAGCACATCAAAACTGTATAAACATATGCCACACAGACAAACTGCAAGGGCCCTCGCACTCCTCCAACGCAGACAAGTGTTTCAATTATCTGCGCCTTCTGGCATTGCGGCTTCTGTCAGGCGGGTGCCACCCACTCTCAAAACAAAAAGCAATTCATTTTTTTGCAGTTGAACAGCTTCTACGTCATTCCTTTAGCCACAAAGCAATTGTCGTGAACTTTCATAGGGGGCATATGAAAATCAAGCGCTGGGGTGAACTTCTACCCTCTTGGCCATTACATGTCAGATAAATGGCAAATGGCCATTACATGTCAGATAAAGTAGCTAAACTCTTGAAGTGTGAAGAATTTATAATATCACTCTGCCAGGGTCCTGACAGGCTTTGGCACCTAGCCATCCCTCCCACCAATAGCAGGCGCTGCATTCACAAGACAGGAAATACGAAAACAAAGCCACCAAACTACGGGGTATGTGTCAGCTTGTTGTAAACCTCTTAGCCACCCTTGTAGCCATCGTTTCCTCACTGTGCTTTTGGTGATAAAATGTTTTCTTGCCTTTGGCAATAGGCCGGTCTGCTGTCTTCACAAAGTAGACCGGTGGAGGTTGACACCGATAAAAGTCTATGCCTGTCGTTGCCCATCCCCTTCAGATAAGACGGATCACTTTAGATCACAGAGTCAACTGTTGAGGCTCTGATCCCTCTATGACACTATTTGTGTGTCTCCCGAGTGAAACGACAAGAACAACAACTCTCCGCTGTGGCCTGTACCAAATGGAGGAATCATAGCTTTTATATTTTAGTGCCAATATAGGTTCTGGTATTCAAAATGGAACATTTGAGTTGCCGGCACTTTGTACCAGTGTGCACCGTCCCAATTCAAGCACTGAGGGAAATAGCAGATGAAACAATGTTCATTTCAATATTATATCCTTTTAATAACTAGCTCGCTCAGCCTCCAAACAACAGCCACCTGAAGACACGGTCACAGACACCCATCGGTACAGTCAAGCTAATGAGATTGCCGGCGGCTAAGTGATGTTTCCAAGGAAGAGGAGCTGCTGCTACACAATGGGAAGCATCTCTATCCAATAAACCGATGCAAAAAAAGAAGAAACATGAGTAAAAAAGAAAGAGGCAAGTATACACTGCAGCCCTAGTACATAGTACAGTACAAACCATTCAAATAATACATGAAGCAATTCATAAGCTAAGGAGTTTAAGGGTGTTTTCACATATAGTCCTCTTCAAAGTGAACTCTGGGGTAAAAAAGAAAAGCTAAAGAACTATGTTCACAGTGCTCTTGCCTTTGAATGAGGACTGAACTCTTTTTCCAGTTCCCTTCACCTATTCTGTGGAACGAGTCCTCTTTGCATGTGCACCCGTGACCAGCTCGGAAACCAGATTGCATAGCGGAGAAGGTACGGTGGGATTCGAAATGGTCAGTGATCTGCTTGTTAACTTGGCTTTCGAAGGCCTTAGAAAGGCAGGGTAGAATATATATAGGTCTGTAGCCATTTGGGTCTAGAGTGTCTCCCCCTTTGAAGAGGGCGATGACCGCGGCAGTTTTCCAATCTTTGGGGATCTCAGACGATACGAAAGAGAGGTTGAACAGGCTAGTAATAGGGGTTGCAACAATTGCGGCGGATAATTTTAGAAAGAGAGGGTCCAGATTGTCTAGCCCAGCTGATTTGTAGGGGTCCAGATTTTGCAGCTCTTTCAGAACATGAGCTATCTGGATTTGGGTGAAGGAGAAATGGGGGAGGTGTGGGCAAGTTGCTGTGGGGGGTGCAGGGCTGTTGACCGGGGTAGGGGTAGCCAGGTGGAAAGCATGGCCAGCCGTAGAAAAATGCTTATTGAAATGATCAATTATCGCGCATTTATCAGTGGTGACAGTGTTTCCTAGGCTCAGTGCAGAATATTTGGGAGTTTGTGCTACAGGATGCAAATTTCTGTTTGAAAAAGTCTTTGCTTTCCTAACTTCCCTGAAAAGTTGCATATCGCAGGGGCTATTTGATGCTAATGCAGTACGCCACAGGATGTTTTTGTGCTGGTCAAGGGCAGTCAGGTCTGGAGTGAACCAAGGGCTATATCTGTTCCTGGTTCTACATTTTTTGAATGGGGCATGCTTATTTAAGATGGCACTTTTTAAAGAATAACCAGGTATCCTCTACTTACGGAATGAGGTCAATATCCTTCCAGGATACCCGGGCCAGGTCGATTAGAAAGGCCTGCTCGCTGAAGTGTTTTAGGGAGCGTTTGACAGTGATGAGGGGTGGTCGTTTGACAGCAGACCCATTACGGACGCAGGCAATGAGGAAGTGATCACTGAGATCCTGGTTCAAAACAGCAGAGGTGTATTTAGAGGGCAGATTGGTCAGGAATATATCTATGAGGGTGCCCGGGTTTACAGATTTGTGGTTGTACCTGGTAGGTTCATTGATCATTTGTGTGAGATTGGGGGCACCTAATTTAGATTGTAGGATGGCCGGGGTGTTAAGCATGTCCCAGTTTAGGTCACCTAACAGTACGAGCTCTGAAGATAGATGGGGGGAAATCAATTCACATATGGTGTCCAGGGCACAGCTGGAGGCAGAAGGTGGTCTATAACAAGCGGCAACGGTGAGAGACTTGTTTCTGGAAAGGTGGATTTTTAGAATTAGAAGCTCGAATTGTTTGGGCACAGACCTGGATAGTATGACAGAACTCTGCAGGCTGTCTCTGCAGTAGATTGCAACTCCGCCCCCTTTGGCAGTTCTATCTTGTCGGAAAATGTTATAGTTAGGGATGGAAATTTCAGGATTTTTGGTGGCCTTCCTAAGCCAGGATTCAGACACGGCTAGGACACCCAGGTTGGCAGAGTGTGCTAAAGCAGTGAGTAAAACAAATTTAGGGAGGAGGCTTCTAATGTTAACATGCATGAAACCAAGGCTTTTATGGTTAGAGAAATCAACAAATGAGAGCGCCTGGGGAATGGGAGTGGAGCTAGGCGCTGCAGGGTCTGGATTAACCTCTACATCTCCAGAGGAACAGAGGAGGAGTATGATAAGGGTACGGCTAAAGGCTATAAGAACTGGTTGTCTAGTGCGTTCAGAACAGAGTAAAAGGAACAGGTTTCTGGGCACGGAAGACTAGATTCAAGGCATAATGTACAGACAAGGGTATGGTAGGATGTGAATACAGTGGAGGTAAACCTAGGCATTGAGTGACGATGAGAGAGGTTTTGTCTCTAGAGACATCATTTAGACCAGGTGAGGTCACCTCATGTGTGGGAGGTGAAACAAAAGGGCTAGCTAAGGCATATTGAGCAGGGCTGTAGTCTCTACAGTGAAATAAGACAATAATCACTAACCAAACAGCAATGGAGAAGACATATTGACATTAGGGAGAGGCATGCGTAGCCGAGTGATCATAGGGACCAGTAGGAGGCTAGGCGAGCTGGAGACACGGCGATTCAGACAGCTAGCGGGCCGGGGCTAGCAGAAAGGCCTTAGGGGGGATGTCGCTACGGAAGAAGTCTGTTGTAGCCCCCTCGGATGGTTACGTCGGCAGACCAGTCGTGTTGGATTGGCAGGGCTCCGGTAAGGCAGTAAAAGGGTCCAGGCCAATTGGCAAAATAGTGTGAGAGGTTATGGCAGGGGGAATAGTGTTGCAGTAGTCTAGTGTGAGGGGTTATGGCAGCGGGAACGGTGTTGCAGTAGTCTAGTGTGAGGGGTTATGGCAGGGGGAACGGTGTTGCAGTAGTCTACAGTGAGGGGTTATGGCAGTAGTCTAGTGTGAGGGGTTATGGCAGTAGTCTAGTGTGAGGGGTTATGGCAGCGGGAACGGTGTTGCAGTAGTCTAGTGTGAGGGGTTATGGCAGGGGGAACGGTGTTGCAGTAGTCTACAGTGAGGGGTTATGGCAGTAGTCTAGTGTGAGGGGTTATGGCAGTAGTCTAGTGTGAGGGGTTATGGCAGGGGGAACGGTGTTGCAGTAGTCTACAGTGAGGGGTTATGGCAGGGGGAACGGTGTTGCAGTAGTCTACAGTGAGGGGTTATGGCAGGGGAAATGGTGTTGCAGTAGTCTAGTGTGAGGGGTTATGGCAGGGGAAACAGTGTTACAGTAGTCTAGTGTGAGGGGTTATGGCAGTAGTCTAGTGTGAGGGGTTATGGCAGTAGTCTACAGTGAGGAGTTATGGCAGGGGGAACGGTATTGCAGTAGTCTACTGTGAGGGGTTATGGCAGGGGGAACGGTGTTGCAGTAGTCTACAGTGAGGGGTTATGGCAGTAGTCTAGTGTGAGGGGTTATGGCAGTAGTCTAGTGTGAGGGGTTATGGCAGGGGGAACGGTATGGCAGTAGTCTAGTGTGAGGGGTTATGGCAGGGGGAACGGTGTTGCAGTAGTCTACAGTGAGGGGTTATGGCAGGGGGAACGGTGTTGCAGTAGTCTAGTGTGAGGGGTTATGGCAGGGGGAACGGTATTGCAGTAGTCTAGTGTGAGGGGTTATGGCAGTAGTCTAGTGTGAGGGGTTATGGCAGTAGTCTAGTGTGAGGGGTTATGGCAGGGGGAACGGTATGGCAGTAGTCTACAGTGAGGGGTTATGGCAGGGGGAACGGTGTTGCAGTAGTCTAGTGTGAGGGGTTATGGCAGGGGGAACGGTGTTGCAGTAGTCTAGTGTGAGGGGTTATGGCAGGGGGAACGGTGTTGCAGTAGTCTACAGTGAGGGGTTATGGCAGGGGAAATGGTGTTGCAGTAGTCTAGTGTAAGGGGTTATGGCAGTAGTCTAGTGTAAGGGGTTATGGCAGGGGGAACGGTGTTGCAGTTGTCTACAGTGAGGGGTTATGGCAGTAGTCTAGTGTAAGGGGTTATGGCAGTAGTCTACAGTGAGGGGTTATTGCAGTAGTCTAGTGTAAGGGGTTACGGCAGGGGGAACGGTGTTGCAGTAGTCTACAGTGAGGGGTTATGGCAGTAGTCTAGTGTGAGGGGTTATGGCAGTAGTCTAGTGTGAGGGTTTATGGCAGGGGGAACGGTGTTGCAGTAGTCTAGTGTAAGGGGTTATGGCAGTAGTCTAGTGTAAGGGGTTATGGCAGTAGTCTACAGTGAGGGGTTATTGCAGTAGTCTAGTGTAAGGGGTTATGGCAGGGGGAACGGTGTTGCAGTAGTCTACAGTGAGGGGTTATGGCAGTAGTCTAGTGTGAGGGGTTATGGCAGTAGTCTAGTGTGAGGGTTTATGGCAGGGGGAACGGTGTTGCAGTAGTCTAGTGTAAGGGGTTATGGCAGGGGGAACGGTGTTGCAGTAGTCTACAGTGAGGGGTTATGGCAGTAGTCTAGTGTAAGGGGTTATGGCAGTAGTCTAGTGTAAGGGGTTATGGCAGGGGGAACGGTGTTGCAGTAGTCTAGTGTAAGGGGTTATGGCAGTAGTCTACAGTGAGGGGTTATTGCAGTAGTCTAGTGTAAGGGGTTATGGCAGGGGGAACGGTATGGCAGTAGTCTACAGTGAGGGGTTATTGCAGTAGTCTAGTGTAAGGGGTTATGGCAGGGGGAACGGTGTTGCAGTAGTCTACAGTGAGGGGTTATGGCAGGGGGAACGGTGTTGCAGTAGTCTACAGTGAGGGGTTATGGCAGGGGGAACGGTGTTGCAGTAGTCTAGTGTAAGGGGTTATGGCAGTAGTCTAGTGTAAGGGGTTATGGCAGGGCTTTGCGTTCACATCGTCTTAAAAAAAGGGAACCGGACCACTGAATTGAAGCAAACTGAACTCAGACCACCTCTCAAGATGGTCTCAGTTCAGTTCGCTTCGGGGACTCTTTTGAGGGGTCCGAGTTCCTTTGGAGTGTTTACTGAAAATATGCAAACCACACGGAGTTCACAAAAAGTCATTAGCTGCCATTTAGGGGCATGCAGAGGGTAGAGTCTCGCATTGTGGGTTAGTTTAATTTGTGGAGGTGCATTTGGTCCACATGATCAACAACACAATGCAGCTGACTGGGTGGGAGCCTAATAGCGGGAAAATGTATTTCTGTGCGGGCACAGCTGCCCGATTGCCCTGGGTGGACACAGCTCAGCAAGTGTGTACCATTGTATTGTGCCGGTTAAATGATTGAATGACAAATGTATCGAAAAATGAATGACATTCCGCAGGGATATAATTATTATTGGACTCGTGGACTGTAATTGTCGCAACATTCTCAGGTCAGAATCCAGTTATAAAATAAGTGTATTGTTTGTGTGTGTGTGTGTGTGTGTGTGTGTGTGCATGTAGGTTTGCGTGGAGTATTAAGTACTTTTAGGTTTGCACTTACAGTGGAGCAAAAAAGTATTTAGTCAGCCACCAATTGTGCAAGTTCTCCCACTTAAAAAGATGAGAGAGGCCTGTAATTTTCATCATAGGTACACTTCAACTATGACAGACAAAATGAGGGGAAAAAATCCAGAAAATCACATTGTAGGATTTTTTATGAATTTATTTGCAAATTATGGTGGAAAATAAGTATTTGGTCACCTACAAACAAGCAAGATTTCTGGCTCTCACAGACCTGTAACTTCTTCTTTAAGAGGCTCCTCTGTCCTCCACTGGTTACCTGTATTAATGGCACCTGTTTGAACTTGTTATCAGTATAAAAGACACCTGTCCACAACCTCAAACAGTCACACTCTAAACTCCACTATGGCCTAGACCAAAGAGCTGTCAAAGTCCACCAGAAACAAAATTGTAGACCTGCACCAGGCTGGGAAGACTGAATCTGCAATAGGTAAGCAGCTTGGTTTGAAGAAATCAACTGTGGGAGCAATTATTAGGAAATGGAAGACATACAAGACCACTGATAATCTCCCTCGATCTGGGGCTCCACGCAAGATCTCACCCCGTGGGGTCAAAATGATCACAAGAACGGTGAGCAAAAATCCCAGAACCACACGGGGAGACCTAGTGAATGACCTGCAGAGAGCTGGGACCAAAGTAACAAAGCCTACCATCAGTAACACACTACGCCGCCAGGGACTCAAATCCTGCAGTGCCAGACGTGTCCCCCTGCTTAAGCCAGTACATGTCCAGGCCCGTCTGAAGTTTGCTAGAGAGCATTTGGATGATCCAGAAGAAGATTGGGAGAATGTCATATGGTCAGATGAAACCAAAATAGAACTTTTTGGTAAAAACTCAACTCGTCGTGTTTGGAGGACAAAGAATGCTGAGTTGCATCCAAAGAACACCATACCTACTGTGAAGCATGGGGGTGGAAACATCATGCTTTGGGGCTGTTTTTCTGCAAAGGGACCAGGACGACTGATCCGTGTAAAGGAAAGAATGAATGGGGCCATGTATCGTGAGATTTTGAGTGAAAACCTCCTTCCATCAGCAAGGGCATTGAAGATGAAACGTGGCTGGGTCTTTCAGCATGACAATGATCCCAAACACACCGCCCGGGCAACAAAGGAGTGGCTTCGTAAGAAGCATTTCAAGGTCCTGGAGTGGCCTAGCCAGTCTCCAGATCTCAACCCCATAGAAAATCTTTGGAGGGAGTTGAAAGTCCGTGTTGCCCAGCAACAGCCCCAAAACATCACTGCTCTAGAGGAGATCTGCATGGAGGAATGGGCCAAAATACCAGCAACAGTGTGTGACTTACAGAAAACGTTTGACCTCTGTCATTGCCAACAAAGGGTATATAACAAAGTATTGAGATAAACTTTTGTTATTGACCAAATACTTATTTTCCAACATAATTTGCAAATAAATTCATTAAAAATCCTACAATGTGATTTTCTGGATTTTTTTTATCTCATTTTGTCTGTCATAGTTGAAGTGTACCTATGATGAAAATTACATGCCTCTCTCATCTTTTTAAGTGGGAGAACTTGCACAATTGGTGGCTGACTAAATACTTTTTTGCCCCACTGTATCTACCTACAACTGCAAGTTACTAAAATGGCTTTAACACCAATTGAATAGCTTCTCTCCCAAGTTCTCTCCCGGCACCATGGTTCATAATGAATGCTTTGCTGCCACACTCTCCCAACAATGCAATACAACTTGCAAAGTGCTCTTTGACAGAAGGTGATATACAGTTGAAGTCAGAAGTTTACATACTTTTAGGTTTTTCAACCACTCCACAAATTTCTTGTTAACAATCTATATTTTTGGCAAGTCGTTTAGGACATCTACTTTGTGCATGACACAAGTCAATTTTCCAACAATTATTTACAAACAGATTATTTCACTTATCATTCACTGTATCACAATTCCAGTGGGTCAGAAGCTTACATACACTAAGTTGACTGTGCCTTTAAACAGCTTGGAAAATTCCAGAAACTGATGTCATGGCTTTAGAAGCTTCTGATAGGCTAATTGGCATAATTTGAGTCAATTGGAGGTGTACCTGTGGATGTATTTCAAGGCCTACCTTCAAACTCAGTGCCTCTTTGCTTGATATCATGGGAAAATCAAAATAAATCAGCCAAGACCTCAGAAAAAAAATCTGGTTCATCCTTGGGAGCAATTTCCAAACGCCTGAAGGTACCACGTTTATCTGTACAAACAATAGTACGCAAGTATAAACAGCATGGGACCACGCAGCCATCATACCGCTCAGGAAGGAGACGTCTTCTGTCTCCTAGAGATGAACCTACTTTGGTGCGAAAAGTGCAAATCAATCCCAGAACAACAGCAATGGACCTTGTGAAGATGCTGGAAGAAACTGTCTATATGCAAACCCTATCTATGTTTATATGCAAACTGAGTCCTATATTGACATAACCTGATAGGCCATTCAGCAAGGAAAAAGCCACTGCTCCAAAACCGCCATAAAAAAGACAGACTACTGTTTGCAACTGCACATAGGTAAAAATATCGTACTTTTTGGAGAAATGTCCTCTGGTCTGATGAAACAAAAATAGAACTGTTTGGTCATAATGACCATCGTTACGTTTGGAGGAAAAAGGGGGAGGCTTGTAAGCCGAAGAACACCATCCCAACCGTGAAGTACGGGGGTGGCAGCATCATGTTGTGGGGGTGCTTTGCTGCAGGAGGGACTGGTGTACTTCACAAAATAGATGGCATCATGAGGCTGGAAAATTATGTGGATATATTGAAGCAACATCTCAAGACATCAGTCAGGAAGTTAAAGCTTGGTCGCAAATGGGTCTTCCAAATGGACAATGACCCCAAGCATACTTCCAAAGTTGTGGCAAAATGGCTTAAGGACAACAACGTCAAGGTATTGGAGTGGCCATCACAAAGCCCTGACCTCAATCCTATAGAAAATGTGTGGGCAGAACTGATAAAGTGTGTGCGAGCAAGGAGGCCTACAAACCTGACTCTGTCAGGAGGAATGGGCCAAAATTTACCCAACTTATTGTGGAAAGCTTGTGGAAGGCTACCCGAAATGTTTGACCCATGTTAAACAATTTAAAGGTAATGCTACCTAATCCTAATTGAGTGTATGTAAACTTCTGACCCACTGGGAATGTGATGAAAGAAATAAAAGCTGAAATAAATCATTCTCTCTACTATTATTCTGAAATGTCACATTCTTAAAATAAAGTGGTGATCCTAACTGACCTAAGACAGGGAATTTTTACTTGGATTAAATGTCAGGAATTGTGAAAAACTGAGTTGAAATGTATTTGGCTAAGGTGTATGTAAACTTCCGACTTCAACTGTACTAGCCTACTCACTGCATCAGGGTGTAAAATGACCCATTCTATTGAAATGCACCTCTCAGGAGTCAAAATGCAGCGATATTGTTAAACATGCCTCAGCAGCAAACTCCCCATTCATATCCTTCCAATCTACAGAAACAACATCTTGCCACTCCTCCCTTCACTAACAAACAGCACATTTCTAAACTCATTTCATGGTTTGAGATGGTAAATGTAATGCATACAATGTCATTAGGTACAGTATTGTAAGATCTTAGCTGCGTTGAAATGCTTCAACATCACACTGCTATAGTAAAGTAGATCATACACAAAGTTACAACTGAAATCAATTTGTGCAGAATCTCAGCGCATGTTGAGTTACAGTCCAAACTGCCCCTCTCTATTGGAGTTCTCTGTACTCTGTGTTTCTTTGCTACACTGTACAGTCACGGACTGACCAGCCCTGTTCACGTGTGCCGCATGTCAATCTGACAGCAATAGTCAACACTGAGGACCTGAGTGGAAGTGTGGACGTGGGGAGAGTATCAGTGGTGTGTGTACTTTATGTGTGTGTGCGTGCATTTCTGTGTGTGTGTGTGCCTGTGTGTGTCTATGTGTGTCTGTGCGCATGTGTGTGTGTGTGGAAACATTACCACAGAGTACCAGCAGTTCCCAGAGCGTGATTCTCTGCTACTCCGGGCAGAAAGACAGCAGATAATTACCCAGAGCTAGCTGGTTGTCTGGTGGCTCCCTGACAGACAGGAAAATTGCCCTACTGCATTTACGAGGACATGCAGCACTCTTAACAGTCAACCTCCTGACCATTTAAAACACACAAATGAAGTGACCGAAGTGTTATGTCCTTGGGTGTCCTGGAACTGGATAAGTGCTAAGCAGTTCATATGTATCGAAGGTGCCATCTATTGGAAAGGAAGTAGAAAGTCTCTAGGAAAAGACATGTGTACATATGTAGCCTGTTCTCACACATCTGTTTGTGCTTTAGCCAAGTTCTGTCGGGTTTGTTGTAATGCCAAACATGTATGACATGAAGTTTGCTAAAGCACACACAACAGGCGACCAAGCTAGGCCATATGAACATCTGTGAAATGCCTGCTAGAAGAGTGTGTAAAGTGTAAGGTTCACTGTCAATCAAGTTCAATATCTTCAAAACATGTTCAACCCTCATCCTTTAGTTAGGGATTCTCACATATGGTAAGATGACTGTGTTGTGACTTTACTTTCATTATTCTGGTGACTTGTTATTTATTAAATCCACTAACTATGTTTAATTGTTAACCGATTAAATTAATCATGTAACAATTAATTCATTAGGAATTTGGGGCACCACGGAAGAGGTTGTTTAAAGAGGTACCATCTCCCGAATTAAACTCTATAAAGGTCTTTACCTATCACATCCATAAAACAGTCAACATAATAATCATAACCTCTTACCATATCATCACTCTGAACAGTTGTAACCTCATGCATCTGCAACAACCCCAGCCTTACTCATGATTCAGTACTACACCAATTGGTTTAATTATTTATTTACTAGCTTACTTAATAATAACAGGATAACATACACAATTAATACATGAGACAAAGGTCCCTAGCGGACTTCTACAATATGGTGGCTTTCTACACAACAACATGGAGAAGGAGACAGAGAGAGAGCGAGAGAGAGAAAGACACTTATGGTCGATACATTTCAGAACAATTCTCACAGTAATCATATAGTTCGCACACGAACCGCCCCCCGTTTGGAATAAGAAATCATGAATCTATTTACGTGTGAGTGCCTTTGTTTGGTCGGAACCAGCCCTCCTTAGGAAGGTTGTTGGTCTTTCAGTGGCAAGCTGTGATTGTCCGAAAGGGGTCTCCCCTTTCCCGTCTTCTACTGTTGTTCACTCTGGAAGATAGCTAGCCAGCCGTGTCGATGGTTCCCACTGGCGACGAGCGTAGTAGGATAGTCTCACTTCGATTCACTTTTCTAGATATCTGATTCAAGACAGCTGTCTCAGTGATTGTCTGAGAGGGGAGTTTGTTTCCCCCTCGTGTTGGTATTCAGGATTTGGAACACGATGGACATGAACGGCAGCTTGCCGTCTCTCTGGTCTAAAGGAATATGAGTTTATTTTTTCACCTCGTGTAGAGGTTCAAAGTTCAAACCATTTCAAATATGTAGCTCCCGACTCACGTTTCCTGGTCTAATGTTAACTTCATTATTCATTGATCCAAGATGGCATAGCAGTTCAGACGTCTTTTTTTGTCCTCGTATTGTCGTGTCCTGTATACATATATATTTACACCTTTCTTCGCATATCTTTATATATTTTATTATCCAAGAACTCAACTACAAAAGCTTTCCTGCAACCCGCCTCACCAATTACAAAAAAAAAGTATTATTTACCTCAAATCTGAAAATCCACAGTGGTAGCTAGCCAGAGGCTAACCAGAAGCCGGCCGAAACTAGCCAGAAGCTAGCCGGAAGCTACCCAGAAGCTAACTAGAAGCTAGCCAGTAGCTGATCTGAAGCTGCCCAGAAGTTAGCCGGTTTGCTGGCTAGCGTTGGTGTTTCAGCTGCCCACGTTTTGTGGTCTTCAGCTATTCCTTCAGCTCGATAATCTATCGGCACTTTTGTGCAACGCGACTCGGACCGGAGCATACCGGGCCTATTTTTCTCAGTGTCCCCGGATTTCAGCCGCAGGCTCTGGACGTTTGCACCTTGATTTCGCAGCTAGCTAGCTGCAAACCGTGTGACTATTGGCTTACGTCGATCCCGGAGCAAACTTAAATTATTCCGAAGCTAGCCAGCTGAGGAGTTCCATCAGCCATTCCTGGGCTACAGTCACCTATCCGGACCCGTTTTTTTTTTTGTTTTGTTGTTGCTGCAGATGCGGAGCCCCATCGGGCCTTCACGACTGACTGCCGACATTATCTGCCCGAGGGAGTTATCCAACTGGCACCTCCGTCGCAACGTTACCTGAACGCTCATCGTTAGCTGTCTTATCGGCTGCTATCTGAATAAGTATATCGGACAATTTTTCTTGGGTCACTATATCTATTTTGCCAATTGGATTGATCCCCTCTACTACACGGAACCCCACTAATCTACCGACGGAAACGCACGAGGTGTCTAAAAAAAAAAAAAAAAGACTTCCATCCTATGCTATCTTGCTACCGATAGCCATCTACCCGGCCAGCTGTCTGGATCGCCGTGACCCCAACCAACCTCTACTCACTGGACCCTTATGATCACTCGATTAAGCATGCCTCTCCTTAATGTAAATATGCCTTGTCCATTGCTGTTCTGTTTAGTGTTTATTGGCTTATTTCACTGTAGAGCCTCTAGCCCTGTTCACTATACCATATCCAACCTTTCAGTTCCACCACCCACATATGCGATGACATCACCTGGTTTCAATGATGTTTCTAGAGACAATATCTCTCTCATCATCACTCAATACCTAGGTTTACCTCCACTGTATTCACATCCTGCCATACCTTTGTCTGTACATTATTCCTTGAAGCTATTTTATCGCCCCCAGAAACTTCCTTTTACTCTCTGTTCTAGACGTTCTAGACAACCAATTCTCATAGCTTTTAGCCGTACCCTTATCCTACTCCTCCTCTGTTCCTCTGGTGATGTGGAGGTGAACCCAGGCCCTGCAGTACCTAGCTCCACTCCTATTCCCCAGGCGCTCTCTTTTGATGACTTCTGTAACCGTAATAGCCTTGGTTTCATGCATGTTAACATTAGAAGCCTCCTCCCTAAGTTTGTTTTGTTCACTGCTTTAGCACACTCTGCCAACCCGGATGTTTTAGCTGTGTCTGAATCCTGGCTTAGGAAGACCACCAAAAATTCTGACATTTTCATCCCTAATTACAACATTTTCAGACAAGATAGAAAGGGGGCGGTGTTGCAATCTACTGCAAAGATTGCCTGCAGAGTTCTGTTTTACTATCCAGGTCTGTTCCCAAACAATTTGAACTTCTACTTTTAAAAATCCACCTCTCTAAAAACAAGTCTCTCACCGTTGCCGCCTGCTATAGACCACCCTCTGCCCCCAGCTGTGCTCTGGACACCATATGTGAACTGATTGCCCCCCATCTATCTTCAGAGCTCGTGCTGCTAGGCGACCTAAATTGGAACATGCTTAACACCCCAGCCATCCTACAATCTAAGCTTGATGCCCTCAATCTCACACAAATTATCAATGAACCTACCAGGTACCACCCCAATTCCGTAAACACGGGTACCCTCATAGATATCATCCTAACCAACTTGCCCTCCAAATACACCTCTGCTGTTTTCAACCAAGATCTCAGCGATCACTGCCTCATTGCCTGCATCCGTAATGGGTCAGCGGTCAAACGACCTCCACTCATCACTGTCAAACGCTCCCTGAAACACTTCAGCGAGCAGGCCTTTCTAATCGACCTGGCCGAGGTATCCTGGAAGGACATTGATCTTATCCCGTCAGTAGAGGATGCCTGGATATTTTTTTTAAATGCCTTCCTCACCATCTTGAATAAGCATGCCCCATTCAAGAAATTTAGAACCAGGAACAGATATAGCCCTTGGTTCTCTCCTGACCTGACTGCCCTTAACCAACAGAAAAACATCCTATGGCGTTCTGCATTAGCATCGAACAGCCCCCGTGATATGCAACTTTTCAGGGAAGCTAGGAACCAATATACACAGACAGTTAGAAAAGCCAAGGCTAGCTTTTTCAAGCAGAAATTTGCTTCCTGCAACACAAACTCAAAAAAGTTCTGGGACACTGTAAAGTCCATGGAGAATAAGAACACCTCCTCCCAGCTTCCAACTGCACTGAAGATAGGAAACACTGTCACCACCGACAAATCCACTATAATTGAGAATTTCAATAAGCATTTTTCTACGGCTGGTCATGCTTTCCACCTGGCTACCCCTACCCCGGTCAACAGCACTGCACCCCCCACAGCAACTCGCCCAAGCCTTCCCCATTTCTCGTTCTCCCAAATACAGTCAGCTGATGTTCTGAAAGAGCTGCAAAATCTGGACCCTTACAAATCAGCCGGGCTAGATAATCTGGACCCTTTCTTTCTAAAACTATCTGCTGAAATTGTTGCCACCCCTATTACTAGCCTTTTCAACCTCTCTTTCGTGTCGTCTGAGATTCCCAAAGATTGGAAAGCAGCTGCGGTTATCCCCCTCTTCAAAGGGGGGGACAATCTTGACCCAAACAGCTACAGACCCATATCTATCCTACCCTGCCTTTCTAAGGTCTTCGAAAGCCAAGTTAACAAACAGATTACCGACCATTTCGAATCCCACCATACCTTCTCCGCTATGCAATCTGGTTTCAGAGCTGGTCATGGGTGCACCTCAGCCACGCTCAAGGTCATAAACGATATCTTAACCGCCATCGATAGGAAACAATACTGTGCAGCCGTATTCATTGACCTGGCCAAGGCTTTTGACTCTGTCAATCACCACATCCTCATCGGCAGACTCGACAGCCTTGGTTTCTCTAATGATTGCCTCGCCTGGTTCACCAACTACTTCTCTGATCGAGTTCAGTGTGTCAAATCGGAGGGTCTGTTGTCCGGGCCTCTGGCAGTCTCTATGGGGGTGCCACAGGGTTCAATTCTTGGACCGACTCTCTTCTCTGTATACATCAATGATGTCGCTCTTGCTGCTGGTGAGTCTCTGATCCACCTCTACGCAGACGACACTATTCTGTATACTTCTGGCCCTTCTTTTGACACTGTGTTAACAACCCTCCAGGCGAGCTTCAATGCCATACAACTCTCCTTCCGTGGCCTCCAATTGCTCTTAAATACAAGTAAAACTAAATGCATGCTCTTCAACCGATCGCTGCCTGCACCTGCCCGCCTGTCCAACATCACTACTCTAGACGGCTTTGACTTAGAATATGTGGACAACTACAAATACCTAGGTGTCTGGTTAGACTGTAAACTCTCCTTCCAGACTCACATCAAACATCTCCAATCCAAAGTTAAATCTAGAATTGGCTTCCTATTCCGCAACAAAGCATCCTTCACTCATGCTGCCAAACATACCCTTGTAAAACTGACCATCCTACCAATCCTCGACTTCGGTGATGTCATTTACAAAATAGCCTCCAATACCCTACTCAATAAATTGGATGCAGTCTATCACAGTGCCATCCGTTTTGTCACCAAAGCCCCTTACACTACCCACCACTGCGACCTGTACACTCTCGTTGGCTGGCCCTCGCTTCATACTCGTCGCCAAACCCACTGGCTCCAGGTCATCTACAAGACCCTGCTAGGTAAAGTCCCCCCTTATCTCAGCTCGCTGGTCACCATAGCAGCACCTACCTGTAGCACGCGCTCCAGCAGGTATATCTCTCTGGTCACCCCCAAAACCAATTCTTCCTTTGGCCGCCTCTCATTCCAGTTCTCTGCTGCCAATGACTGGAACGAACTACAAAAATCTCTGAAATTGGAAACACTTATCTCCCTCACTAGCTTTAAGCACCAGCTGTCAGAGCAGCTCATAGATTACTGCACCTGTACATAGCCTATCTATAATTTAGCCCAAACAACTACCTCTTTACCTACTGTATTCATTTATTTATTTTTGCTCCTTTGCACCCCATTATTTCTATCTCTACTTTGCACTTTCTTCCACTGCAAACCAACCATTCCAGTGTTTTTTTTACTTGCTATATTGTATTTACTTCGCCACCATGGCCTTTTTATATTTTTATTTATTTTTATATATATTTTGTTTGCCTTCACCTCCCTTATCTCACCTCACTTGCTCACATTGTATATAGACTTATTTTTTCACTGTATTATTGACTGTATGTTTGTTCTACTCCATGTGTAACTATGTGTTGTTGTATGTATCGAACTGCTTTGCTTTATCTTGGCCAGGTCGCAATTGTAAATGAGAACGTGTTCTCAATTTGCCTACCTGGTTAAATAAAGGTGAAATAAATAAATAAAATAAAATAAATTACCAAGCCTTTTTATGCACTCTGGCCAAATAGGACGGTTCGGTCAGTCTGACACGCTCTCTGACCTCACTCGGGGTGTGGCTACTTACTTATGCACAGATTATAGGAAATATATTCAATTATAACCTCCTAAAATCACATTCCTATCTTAACAAAAATACGTTCATAATTGCTCATAATATATGCATAATGTATTGGATGGAAACTTGACAGATAAATGGATATACTTTCCAAGTTACAGTATTTCATCCATACAATTTTTAATTACATCACAAAATAAAAACCAAAATGACCACCTTCTTATGACCACCTTCTTATGTTACTTTTTATTGTTCCAGTATTCACATTTGACCGTGTTAGAGTTTCGGTGGGAAAAGCATGTTAACAAAGCACATTCCTTTTGCCAATACTGGAGGGGAAAAGAGAATCTTCTTCTACTTAAAGTTACGACAGGGCGTGAGGTGTCAAAATCCCCACACCAGTTCCCTAATCCCCTCTCCTGTGGGGGAGAGAAAGTCTGGTTACTGTCAGCCATTGCTGATCTGACCCATTCTGATCCTCACAGGACAGTCATGACAACTGTTTGTAGAGAGACTAACTTAATTTCTTAATTTCTTGTCTTAATGGAGTACAGATGGATTCATCCACATTCTCAGCCTTCCAAGTCAGTTTACCAGCATTCTCTGCAGACGGTAGGCCACTCATTTTAATCAAGACGAAATATTGATTCGATTTTAAAATGATTATTTCTGAGTGATCAAGTCATTTTTTTCTTCTTCAATTGAATCTAGCACATGCATCAAGAGATGTCTCCATAAATGAACCCCTCACATTAACACGAGTAAAATGACATGTGTGGCAATGAGACGTTCATTGTAACAATGTGTTCCTGTTCAAAGGACACTGACCAGAAACAGATTGGTAAAATATGGAAAGGAGTATAGCCAGCAAGCTGGGGTAAAACAGTTCAGCATTTCAGTTCTACTTGTTATTATGGTGCAACATTTTTTGGGGACTATTCATAAAAATTCTGCTCGCTATGGGGATTTATGAAATTTATGAAAGCCATTGAGGAAAATATGATAAGACCTGACACTAACAACACATCCACAACATTATTCTTCGCTATGAATAGTGAAATTGGTTTGTTGCTATGGAAACACGGCACACTCTGGCAATTTATATTGCTATCTGACAATAAGGTATTTTTCCTCCGAACAATGGATTTGTAAGTGCACACTCTCCGCTCTCTCCGCAAGGCGGATTCTGTTTAATTAGCTTGCTGTTCATTGCTAAATGCAGGTAAGCAGACAAAATATGGATAAGCCTTTATTTTTTTCCAGAATTTAAAAACCCCAAATCATTTAACACCAGCAGGAACAAAAACCCCTGCTCCAGCCTGCTGAGTGACGCCCCCAAAAGTTCAGGAGAAATCTGCCGATAAGCTCCCCTGTAGTACAGCCTCATTATAAGCCAAAGCAGACAAACTGGAGTTCCATCTGTCTCCAGTCTACTTCCTTAATGAGCTTTTAGTTATGCATGACACTGAGCAGAGCCTAGTGTTATTCATTGGAGCTACCTATCCCCAAGAGTTTGATTTCTGTCGCATTTAGTCCCATCATTGAAAAGCTTGAAACACCAAGCCAAGCACAAAAAAAGCTTTCCTGTTGGCTCGTGGCAACACCACACCTGATCTGGCTTCTTCGTGATCAAAGTTGTTGAGCCATGAAGTAATTTAAGTGGCAGGGAGAAATTATGAAATTTCAATGTTTATGATTCAGTGAAAAAGGCCCAATGTTATTTGCTTCACGTCGTTTACTGGAAATGCCGTGAAATACAGTCCATTTCACAGGCCGCTAGTTACAGCAGGGGCTAATGTCAAGTTTAGCTATTTACTTACTCTCAATTAAACACTTCAACCATTCTACTATGACAAACACAGTACAGAATATATTATTGGAGGCTGAAACGTTACAATGGAATGACTTTGCGAGAAAACATTGTTCAAAAGGATCATTTTGAAGGTCACTCAACATTGTAATATCTTACTGTGTGCATAGCTAACAACATGGGGCATAGGTAGGGCCCACCACCACGGCGGTCACGAGTCATGACGGCAGTCAAATTCCACGTGATCGTTTAGTCACGGTATTTAGGCTACTCCAAGCTCTAATGCTGCTAATGGTCATAAGTAGCCTACCAAACTTGTTAACTGCGCGGTACTCAGCACTCTATTGTCCCTCTAATCACTTTGACATCAATGCAAATGCATTCTAAAATCTAATCAAACACTTTGTAACGCTTGTCGTTGGAATGAGCTGAGGACCAAAGCGCAGCGTGGTAAGTGTCCATATTCAATTTAATAACTGAACACTAAGAATACAAAAATAACAACGTGAATGATACAAAACGAAAACGTCCCGTATAGTGAAAACACAGACACAGGAAAACAACCACTCACAAAACACAAAGGAAAACAGGCTACCTAAATATGGCTCCCAATCAGAGACAACGGCTGACACCTGCCTCTGATTGGGAACCATACTAGGCCAAACACATAGATATATAACCATAGAACAAAACATAGAAAAACAACATAGAATGCCCACCCCAACTCACGCTCTGACCAAACTAAAATAAATAAATAAAAAAGGAACTAGGGTCAGAACGTGACAGTACCCCCCCCCCCCCCCCAAAGGTGCGGACTCCGGCCACAAATCCTGAACCTATAGGGGAGGGTCTGGGTGGGCATTTACTTCTGTAGCGGGACGAGGACCCCACTCCACCATAGTCTCGGCCCCCTTCTGTGATACCTTAGGAGCGGCGACCCTCGTCACCGACCCTGGATTCGAGACCCTAGTAAAGGGCACCACTGGACTGACGGGAGACTCTGGCAGATCCGGACTGACGCGAGACTCTGGCGGATCCGGACTGGAGGGAGACTCTGGCGGATCCGGACTGGAGGGAGACTCTGGCGGATCCGGACTGGAGGGAGACTCTGGCGGATCCGGACTGGAGGGAGACTCTGGCGGATCCGGACTGGAGGGAGACTCTGGCGGATCCGGACTGGAGGGAGACTCTGGCGGATCCGGACTGGAGGGAGACTCTGGCGGATCCGGACTGGAGGGAGACTCTGGCGGATCCGGACTGGAGGGAGACTCTGGCGGATCCGGACTGGAGGGAGACTCTGGCGGATCCGGACTGGAGGGAGACTCTGGCGGATCCGGACTGGAGGGAGACTCTGGCGGATCCGGACTGGAGGGAGACTCTGGCGGATCCGGACTGGCGGGCGGCTCTGGCGGATCCGGACTGGCGGGCGGCTCAGGCGGATCCGGACTGGCGGGCGGCTCAGGCGGATCCGGACTGGCGGGCGGCTCAGGCGGATCCGGACTGGCGGGCGGCTCAGGCGGCTCCGGACTGGCGGGCGGCTCAGGCGGCTCCGGACTGGCGGGCGGCTCAGGCGCCTCTGGACTGAAGGGCGGCTCAGGCGCCTCTGGACTGAAGGGCGGCTGAGGCGCCTCTGGACTGAAGGGCGGCTCAGGCGCCTCTGGACTGAAGGGCGGCTCAGGCGCCTCTGGATTGAAGGGCGGCTCAGGCGCCTCTGGATTGAAGGGTGGCTCAGGCGCCTCTGGATTGAAGGGCGGCTCAGGCGGCTCCTGACCGAAGGGCGGCTCAGGCGGCTCAGGACCGACGGGCGGATCAGGCGGCTCAGGACCGACGGGCGGATCAGGCGGCTCAGGACAGACGGGCGACTCAGGACAGATGGGCGGCTCAGGCGCCTCTGGATTGAAGGGCGGCTCAGGCGCCTCTGGATTGAAGGGCGGCTCAGGCGGCTCCTGACCGAAGGGCGGCTCAGGACCGACGGGCGGCTCAGGACAGACGGGCGGATCAGGCGGCTCAGGACAGACGGGCGACTCAGGACAGATGGGCGGCTCAGGACAGACGGGCGGCTGAGGCGGCTCAGGACAGACGGGCGGATCAGGCGGCTCAGGACAGACGGGCGACTCAGGACAGATGGGCGGCTCAGGACAGACGGGCGGCTGAGGCGGCTCAGGACAGACGGGCGGCTCAGGACAGACGGGCGGCTCTGGAGGGTCCGGACTGGAGGGAGGCTCTGGAGCGTCCAGACTGGAGGGACACACAGGAGACTTGGTTCTTAGAACAGGCACTGTACTCACCAGGCTGGAGAGATCTACTGGAGGCCTGGTCCTTGGAAGAGGCACAGGATAGACCGGTCCGTGGAGGCGCACTGGAGATCTCGAACTAAGGGCCTGAACAACTCGTCCTGGCTGGATGTTGATTTTAGCCTGGCACTTGCGGGGTGCAGGCACAGGACGCACTGGGCTGTGCAGACCCACGGGAGACACAGTGCGTAGGGCTGGTGCCATATAACACGGACCGAGGAGACGCACTGGAGACCAGATGCGCTGAGCAGGCTTCATCGCACCTGGCTCGATGCCCACTCTAGCCCGGCCGATACGAGGAGCAGCAATGTAGCGCACCGGGCTATGCGTACGCACTGGGGACATCGTGCGCTTCTCCGCATAACACGGTGCCTGCCTGGACCACCTCTCTCCACGGTAAGCACGGGAAGTTGGCTCAGGTCTCCTACCTGACTTAGCCACACTCCCCGTGTGTCGCCCCCCAATACATTTTTGGGGCTGCCTCTCGGGCTTCCTTGATCGCCGTGCCAACTCCATTCGCCGGTATCCCTCCTCGCACTGTTCCAGAGAATCCCAGGCGGGCTCCGGCACTCTCCTTGGGTCGACCGACCACCTTTCTATCTCGTCCCATGTTGTCGCCTCCTCCAGATAGCGCTGCTCCTTACTACGCTGCTTGGTCCTTTGGTGGTGGGTGGTTCTGTAACACTTGTCGTTGGAATGAGGTGAGGACCAAAGCGCAGCGTGGTAAGTGTCCATATTCAATTTAATAACTGAACACTAAGAATACAAAAATAACAACGTGAATGATACAAAACGAAAACGAAACAGTCCCGTATGGTGAAAACACAGACACAGGAAAACAACCACCCACAAAACACAAAGGAAAACAGGCTACCTAAATATGGCTCCCAATCAGAGACAACGACTGACACCTGCCTCTGATTGGGAACCATACTAGGCCAAACACATAGCAATATAACCATAGAACAAAACATAGAAAAACAACATAGAATGCCCACCCCAACTCACGCTCTGACCAAACTAAAATAAAGACATAAAGAAGGAACTAAGGTCAGAACGTGACACACTTAATGAGAGCCCACGAGCTCATGTTGCACAATATTTCTTTAGGCTATGCATTTGCGTGAAAAAACTGAGTGATGGCCTCTATTAAAAAGAGGAGGATCCCATCAGCTTTCTATAGGTTAGGCCTACTATATTTATTTCTCAATTTTCAAAATAGTAAGCACATTGCTTCTCTTTTCAACAGGAGTATAGCCTACCTGTCTGGCATGAAAAGTAACCACAGAGGGGCCTCCCGGGTGGCGCAGTGGTCTAGGGCACTGCATCGCAGCGCTAGCTGCGCCACCAGAGACTCTGGGTTCGCGCCCAGGCTCTGTCGCAGCCGGCCGCGACCAGGAGGTCCGTGTTGGGGAGGGTTTGGCCGGTAGGGATATCCTTGTCTCATCGCGCACCAGCGACTCCTGTGGTGGGCCGGGCGCAGTGCGAGCTAACCAAGGGAGCCAGGTGCACGGTGTTTCCTCCGACACATTGGTGCGGCTGGCTTCCGGGTTGGAGGCGCGCTGTGTTAAGAAGCAGTGCGGCTTGGTTGGGTTGTGTTTCGGAGGACGCATGGCTTTTGACCTTCATCTCTCCCGAGCCCATACGGGAGTTGTAGCGATGAGACAAGATAGTAATTGCTAGCAATTGGATACCACAAAAATTGGGGAGAAAAGGGGGTAATTTTTTTTAAAATAACCACGGTAAAGCATCCTCCATTCGCTATTTAAGTGCATACATGACATGTTTTTTCCCCCTTGCCCCTGTTTCGAGACAGGTGCATGATAATGGTCCATTCTAAAGGAAAACACATTTCACACATGCAGTACCAGCCAAAAGTTTGGACACCTACTCATTCAAGTTTTTTTTTTTTTTTTTTTTTTTTACTATTTTCAAAATTGTAGAATAATAGTGAAGACATCAATACTATGAAATAACGCATATGGAATCATGTAGTAAGCAAAAAAGTGTTAAACAAATCAAAATATATTTTGTATATTAGATTCTTCAAAGTAGCCACCATTTGCCTTGATGACAACTTTGCACACTCTTGGCATTCTCTCCACCAGCTTCATGAGGTAGTCACCAGGAATGCATTTCAATTAACAGATATGCCTTGTTAAAAGTTAATTTGTGGAATTTCTTTCCTTCTTAATGCGTTTGAGCCAATCAGTTGTTTTGTGACAAGGTAGGGGTGGTATACAGAAGATAGCCCTATTTGGTAAAAGACCACGTCCATATCCACACTTTTGGAGAAAATATAATTTTTATTTTATGTTCAATTGTATTCTTCATACTATAAAATAATGCCATGGAATTCTAAACAAATCTTGTCTGGTAAATTAACTAGTGTAGCCCACAGGCATATGACATAACCAGATCAGGGCCTAACATAAGGACAACTCAGAGTATGCTATTCTGTTCTTCTGAAATAAACTACATTTTCTTCAAATCATGTTTCTTTAGACCTGTCTAAAATAAATAATGGATTTATTGTGATGATGTAGGCTATATTACATGGATTTATACTCTTTAAAATGTAGATGTTCCAAAGGTCTGCATCAGTGGCTTGTAGGCTATGCGTCGAAGCCAGGAGATGCTAAATGTGTTTCTTAATTAACCGTGAGACCGGCAGTTATTTGCTTGACAATAACCGGCTGACAAAATGTCATGACCATCACAGCCCTAGGCATTGGTAGGAAACTGCTGCATTGCCATTCTTACCTCTAACAACCTTATAAGCTATGAATATGAAGCATTACTTTGTCAGGAACCGAAAACCTTGGTCTATTGCCAACTGTTCCCCCCCCCCCCCCCCAAAAATACATGCCATTAAAACCTAGCTCTAGACCTACTGCAGACTCAACTTGATGTTGTGGCTATGTGTGGGAACAGCACAGCAGAGCCAGAGGCAGTAGCTGTACTGTAGGCCCCTTGAAGAACCAATAGTGAGGCATTGTTGACATCTATCAACTCGAAACATGCTTGGTCAGCAAGTCCCCTGCAGGGGAGGACAATCTTTTTGAATTGCCAACCAGTGAACTAATAGACACTCTGCCAGTCAGGGAGGAGCAAAATTTAAGTATCTATTTTCTATAATGAATTTTAGGAGTGCGAAACGTATTCGTGGACTTGTGTATATATTGGTTGCATCTAGATTACACCCCTCCCCATAGCCACTACTCCACCTTAATGGCTTTTTGTCTACATTTTCCCCTTCTATCACCTACTGTGAAAAATGTGGGGCATTACTTTGCGCTTGACCATCCTTTGTCAAGGTAATTGTCACCTCTCCTTGGAACATCAACACATCCGTCAACAGCGATTGTCACGGAGCCTTGACACCTGAATGGTGACGGAAGTACTAACCCGCTTTTATTGCGTGGATACTTCACACCAAGTCCTTCACTTTACATTTCTCTTAGGAGCTGCTGGTGATAAGAGCATTCAGCACCTTGTGTCTGCCTCAAAGGTTTCACAATTGTGTGTTCCTGAATGTAGTGGAATCACTGAGGGTATCTTAAGGGGAAAAATAGAGATGCATTCTGTTCACCACCATATCTGTATACAGGTTCAGACCCTTCTCACCTCTCCACCATACTTTTAACTTATGCATTATTCATGTAGGCTTCCTCAGCATTTCGACCAGGAAAGGGAGATGTCAAATTCAGGCCTTACTGTGTGACTCATGTGGAATGTGGTTGTCTTATCCCTTGATATACATAATTCTTCTTCTTCCACAAGATAGAGTAGGTCTATATGATAAAATTCAACCAATAATTAACGGTCTGTAGATCCAGGAATAACAACTACACTAAATCAGTCATGTTTGTACACTATAAATGTGTCCTCTAGGGGATGCTGGGAATAAAATGAGTTATTGCTTCTTACACTTAGATGCAGAGCAGCTATTAAAACAAAAATCCTGACTTCACTTTGCACATCTGTACTCTGTCCTGTTCTTTACTAGCTTAACTCAAACACAGAGATTCAATCAGGAAGGCTATTTAAAACTTTTAAACCACTTTTTTGTTGTTGTCATTAAACATGAAATGAAAATGGAAACGCTATGAAGATGACAACAGGTTTCTAAGTGACCCACAGAGACTTCCGTTCCTCCATCTCTTTTCTCCCGGAGAAAAACACGCCATTACCTTGTCTCCCCGTCGTAAATAATTGGCATGAAGCAACTTTTATGTAGTCTCATCAGAAGACTTCCAAAAATAATGAATTCCATCTGTCCTCCATGAAAGTAGTTTACATATCATATTGATATGCAAGTTTAAGGCATAAGGAAAAGCAGAAAGAAACCCACAAGAGCTTAGGAGAAATGAGGCTGCGCTCCAGATGACTGGTTTTAATTAGGAGGAATGTTGAACTGGATGAAGCTTATGTTAACTGATTTCCCTCTTTAATCAGTTCTAATCTCCAGTCGTTTTCACAGCACAATACATTTTCGTTCATAAAGTCAAATTAATAAGTAAAAATATAGCTGCTCCTTCAAAAGCATCTTTGGTTAAGTCTGTAAGTGCCTCCGATATGTTTCTTACTTATTATATCTGTTCCTCTGGAGAGGCCAAGCATTCAGGCCCACAATTGCAATGAAAATCCCTTGATATACCTTCATTTAAAAAAAATCTAATCCTGATTTGATCATTAATGGGAGTAATGAGTAAGACTTGGTCATAATAAGAGCATGACCATTCCTTGTGTCATGAAAATAATTTGCATTGGCGGGGGGAATGTGATGAGGTGCGAGAGTTGGGGTCAAAAGATAGTGGAATATAAATGTCAAACCTCTAAATTGGATTCAATATTCAACCTTCATGACTTTATTTGATTACGGAAGACTCAGGGGAACACAGTACCTGGGACTTTCTACACCCCATGCTGTTTTGAAGCAACGTGAGATGCACCATTTAACCAAACAAGAGGGGAGCATAAAGAGGGTTCACATAGTCAGCCAAGACACCCGATCCACTTCGGGAAAGAAAGAGAAAGTCCAGGCTTGTGTGAGAGAGAGAAGGAAGTAAGAGAGAGTGAGGGGGCGAGAGAGAGAGTGCGGGGGCAACAGAGAGAGAAAGAGAGACAGAAAGAGAAAAAGAGTAAACAAGAAAGCAGATAACGAGGGAAAGAAAGATGCAGAGAGAGAGAGATAGAGAATGAAGGAGTAACTTTTAGATGAGACATCAGGAGAATTACAGGGGTATACAGTGCATTCAGAAAGCATTCAGACCCCTTGACTTTCTCCACATTTTGTTGAGAGAGAGAGATTTATCTTTGATGTAACGGGGCTATTTTGCTTCCACTGGTGCACTTGTTAAGGCCAACGGCATCATGAATGTTACCCAGAACCAAGACATTTTAGCCAAAAACCTGGTTGCCTCTGCCAGGGGGCTGAAACTTGGCTGCAAGTGGATCTTCCAGCAAGACAATAACCCCAAGCTGAGATCAAAATCCACAAAGAAATGGTTAATTGACCACAAAATCAACATTTCGTAACAGCCACCTCACTCTCCAGACTTGAACCCTATTGAAAACCTGTAGTTTGAATTGAAGAGGGCAGTCCATAAGCGCAGACGAAGGATATCAAGGATCTGGAAAGATTCTGTATGGAGGATTGGTCTAAGATCATTCCCAATGTGTTCTCCAACTTCATAAAACATTTTAGAAAAAGGCCCAGTTCCAATATCCTCCCAGATGAGGAATTGAAAGTTACTGAAAACAGGGGTGTCAATAATTTAGACCCCTACCTTTTGGAGAGAAAAAAATATTTACTTGTTAAAGAATATGCAATATAGCTCAGTATTTTAATTATGTATTTTATACAGTCATGTTTGCTCATCTTTCTCAAGGGTGTCAATCATTTCTGAGCCAACCGTAGCTTCCTCTGTCACTACAGGAGATGCATACAGATATCTCGTCTTTGTTAGTTTCATGACATGGCCAGTTAATTCTTTGGTGTATGATACCACTCCACGGTAAATCCTAGTGACTCTTTTCTTCCTTTCATCCGGCGTTTATATAGCAGATATGATTGTAGTTTTGTTACATGTACTGTATGTAGAATGATGGGGTGGATTTTCTTTTTTACTACCCTATTAGAAAGTGAGAACAGTGCACTTTAGAAGGTAGATGGAATGTTAGCAGTTGACTTCGGTTTAGGGATAGAGAGTCACTTATATTTTGTGTTGAAATCTTCCTGACCTTTCCCGGGTGCAGTTTGAATGAAGGCAATGTAAAGCAATATGGTTTCTACTCTGACCAGGTGAGGCGATATCACAGAGACCCTGAGGGCTGTGTGCTCTTCACACAACCCAATACTTTTTTCGCTTCGGCTGACTGCGGTTCAAGCTATATACCTGTGATGTTTACAAATAGGATTACTCCCAGTTTCTCACAAAAGTCTCCCCGAAATACCACTAAATCCATGGGTGAGTGTCCTAAAGCAGCCGGGGAGTTTGATACACTGGTCCCACCGTATAACCTTTTCATGTCCCGCTTAAGCCGCTCCCTTATCTAAATGAGCAGAGCATCCTCCTCATCCAGCATGGCGTTTCCATTTTCCCCAGAACACACTCATACATTGGGACCGGAGCACACAGGGAGCATGCAAGGGCGCAACAGAGGCGGGGGGCAGAGAAATTAAATGCACTGTAAATATACCGTAGCATTTGGGCATTAATAATAACAGCAAATAACGCTGAAAGCACAGTGGTAGACCACTAGAAGAAGCAATGATGATTTGCAACTAAATTCATCGACCAGGCCAAGGCTTTCGACTCTGTCAATCACCACATTCTTATCGGCAGACTCAACAGCCTTGGTTTCTCAAATGACTGCCTCGTCTGGTTTCACCAACTACTTCTCAGACAGAGTGTGTCAAATCGGAGGGCCTGTTGTCCGGACCTCTGGCAGTCTCTATGGGGGTGCCACAGGGTTCAATTCTCGGGCTGACTCTCTTCTCTGTATACATCAATGATGTCGCTCTTGCTGCTGGTGATTCTCTGATCCACCTCTACGCAGACAACACCATTTTGTATACTTCTGGCCATTCTTTGGACACTGTGTTAACTAACCTCCAGACAAGCTTCAATGCCATACAATTCTCCTTCCGTGGCCTCCAACTGCTCTTTAATGCAAGTAAAACTAAATGCATGTTTTCAACCGATCGCTGCATATACCTGCCCGCCCATCCAGCATCACTACTCTGGACGGTTCTGACTTAGAATATGTTGACAACTACAAATACCTAGGTGTCTGGCTAGACTGTAAACTCTCCTTACAGACTCACATTAAGCATTTCCAATCCAAAATTAAAACTAGAATGGGCTTCCTATTTCGCAACAAAGCATCCTTCACTCATGCTGCCAAACATGCCCTCGTAAAACTGACTATCCTACCGATCCTTGACTTCGGCGATGTCATTTACAAAATAGCCTCCAACACTCTACTCAGCAAATTGGATGCAATCTATCACAGTGCCATCCGTTTTGTCACCAAAGCCCCATATACTACCCACCACTGCGACCTGTACGCTCTCGTTGGCTGCCCCTCGCTTCATATTCGTCGCCAAACCCACTGGCTCCAGGTCATCTATAAGTCTTTGCTAGGTAAAGCCCCGCCTTATCTCAGCTCACTGGTCACCATAGCAGCACCCACCCGTAGCACGCGCTCCAGCAGGTATATTTCACTGGTCATCCCCAAAGCCTATTCCTCATTTGGCCGCCTTTCCTTCCAGTTCTCTGCTGCCAATGACTGGAACGAACTGCAAAAATCACTGAAGCTGTGATTTGCCACATGTATAATTTACGAGCTAATATTCCACATAACAAGCTGCATTTGAATAACTGAATACATGCAAAGCGTTTAGAGTAGGGATGTGACAAATAGAAACAAATTCTTTATGTTTAAATTGCCCATTTTTTCTTGGCTTTCCGTTAAAACTATCACAAAAATGAATACAATTTCACAATGCAGCAATGGTTTAGGTCTCACGGTGCATCCCTTTCAGATGGTTAAGCATCGTACCCGTACTACCATTACTGTTCCTTAATTCCACCTCGCAGTTTGCATTTCCTTCTCATTTAACTTCTCAACGTATTGAAACACTTGACTTTCTCTGCCATTTTTCCAACTGTTAACGACGATGATGTAGTGGTGGAGAGTCGACATAATTGATTCCTCGACTCCTTGTACTTCGACTCCCGGTGTCATCTCCCATTTCTGAGTGTCAAGATTTATAAGATTCAGTATTTTTGGAATTGAGGAGACTGATTAGTTGTCGTACTTCCAAGAACACAAACATCTTTCATAGCGGGCTAGCCAAGGACGAAAAGAGATGGGAGGGGCACAGTATAGGCAGGTCAGCAACCAGGCAGACAGAGTCAGAACCGTGTACTAGGCCTTTTTACTGGCAATCGAAAGCTGTATCTCTCAATGGAATGCTGTATCTTGCAATTTCTTGCCTTGTAATGTCTCGCAATTTCAGTAAAGCAGGGCATATCATAAATGAATAGGCTAGGATACTCTATACGCAACAGACTGAAGACTGAACACACACTTGCATCATTAGCAAAGAGAAAGAGCAGTGGTGTAATCATTATTCCAAACAGTTTCAAAACAAAATATTTTGCCACTAAAACAAGAGTTTCTATTGGACAAATTTTGGTATGCCCCCACTCCCGTTTTGCTCCGTTTTCCCGCGTTTAAGACATGTTTAGCAACATAATCAGCGTAATGAATACAAACCAGGCGGGGTGAGAGGAGGAGAAAAATAGAGCCGTGGTGTGCATGTCTCATATCCCTCGCAAATTCACCAAAGTAGCCTAAAGTTCACCTCCTCCTCTCTTTTATTTACATTACACAACTTTCCCCGGGCCTTTGTAGGCTATCGTCTAGTTAGGCTATAACATGGAAAATGACATGTTTTGTGATAACTGCACTGTGATTTAAATTGTGTGGGGGGATAATAGGGGCATTTGAGCGGTTCTGGACTGGTTCCAACCGATATTTCTAAGTACAGTGCACTCTGTGAACGGACCAACATCAATTGCTTACACTCCCTAAAAGCGCTGGTTGTTCTGATTAATATTCACTATTGAAAGTGCAGCTGTGAGGTTCACCGACACAAGATATCGTCTATTTGCATAGGGAGTGACGTCACATTTTCTGGCCTATCCAGACAAAGGAACAATTTCCTGTGCCTGTGGACCTCGTAGCTGAGCTTGCAATAGATCATATGAAACCGGACAGTCTAACGGATGCAACAATTCATAACGTCTAATTGAAACAAAACCCCTTTCTCTTGGTCACAGACGGACGAAATCACGTTGTGCTTAAAGCAGAAGTTGTAACGAGCCTGCACACATTTGAATGGTGTCTCTGTGTTGCTCAGTGGACATTTGGCAGAAAAGTATCTGTCGTCAGTTATATGAAATGGTCCCAATATTGTACTGTCACTAAGTATGATCATATCTATTTTACAGTTGTAAGAAAGGTGAAATCTTATAGTAAGTCATTTATTATTTGATTGTTACTATATTTAGAAAGCATTTCAGTCATTTCAAGCCCTATTGCCACACTTTTGTTAAATAGGAAAATAATAATGTAATCGTTTCATAATATTTGTACTATGTACTTGAGCTTGTGCCCTCAAAAGTGAGTACACCTCAGCAATGTATAACTATTTTTACCAGAAAGGTGAGTTCCAGACCTTTTTAAAACTATGCAGCATTACCAGGTATTGTTTATGGCCATCTCATGATTGGCTATGTCTATTTAGGCGGAAATGTACATTTTGCTCTAACGTTCAAGTGAGGACTCCGAGAGTACATACTATATTATTGCAATTTTCAAAAGCTATGAATTTCTCTTTGATAAGATATGTATGTTAATCATTAATTGAAGGGGGAGCTGCTACAGTAGTCCTATGGTAATTCAGAAAAGGCATGGCTTCCAATTAAAATAGATATAGTATGTCTGGCTGTTATCCTGCTGCGAATTAAAATGCATTGATTTGATAGAAAAGAGAGGAGACACAATCAATTGGTTATTGTAAGAAGTCATAAGAAGTCATATTCTCATCAGTTATCTGATGCAAATACCTACAAGGTTGACCACAAGACGGAAAAAAATTGGTCTGTAAGTAATATGCAAATCATGATGATAATCATGGTAAATTTTCACTGTGCAGACTAGTGTTAATTCAATCCTTGGACAGGATGGCTAAGAGCCAGGGGCTATATCAAGTGTTTCAGAGTAAGATCAGGTCCCTCCTATTTGTGTAATCTTATTCATTATAATCTAATAGGCAAAACTGATCCTAAATCAGCACTCCTACTCCCAGAAGCTTGACACATACGGCCCCAGGTGCTGGTCAGATCCAATACGGTTGCTAACGGGAATACCTTATGGTTCAGTGAAGCTTCATCCTGCTTGCAAAGACAAGCAAGAGGAAATTACAATGGCAAGGTTGTGCAAAAAATTCCACAACTCTCAAACTATGTTTGGGTTAGTAAGGTCATTTCAATAGTTTTGTCAATCACTTGCACTTCAAAGCAGCACATTGGAATAGTTTGACACGTACCGTAGAACTGTTCGCAGAGCTTTCAAATCTCCCCTGGTCTCAATTTACAGTAGATATCAACCATGTGGAATTTTGGACAGTTGGAAGCTATAATTATACTTTCATCAGTGAAATTAGCTTGGTCTGTAATCGGTGGCTTTGAGAACACGTACATCTCCCAATAGGACATCTAGCGGTGTGATGATAGTTTAGGACTCATTGGCATGAAATTAAACCACTGTGTATAAATACAGTGAAAATAAGCCTTGTGATGTATCTAGTGTAAATGTTCATCAACACATGCAACTTGACTGTGTGATAGCTGAATGGGGTTTCTTCCTTACCTGTGATTGGTTAAATCAGAGGTGGGTGGAGTCACATGACCACGGATGGACACAAGGCGAAAGGCCAAGAACATGAAAAGAGAAAAGACAGAAGAGACATTGTTAGACTAGACATTTTTGGATAATTTAAATGAAAGATGGGATGAATGTTTGGACAGGTTGTTTTCAGTGGGTCGATATGACATAGCTGTGGCTTGTAAGGAGAATAGACTGCATTCCTACGCCCTTAGACTTGAGTGTTGCTATGTTGTTCTATATGATAGAGTGGAGTCAGTTAGCTATTACATTCAAAATACATACAAACATGCCACTTATTATTGTCTCACGGTACAAATGGGCTCGAAAGAGGGTTTGAATGGCCATTGTTCTATATTATTGAAACAACACGGAGAAGAGCCTCTCCACAATAAAAAAACAAGGACAAGTGCTGTCGGACTACAATATGAAATGCATTGAGAGTGCCAGAGCGGTGGCCTGTGGCGTGTGAATAGAGCACCATCCCAGTATTTGACAATTTTTCATAAAGGTGCATGAAACACAGAAACCTGAAGCCAGCATGATTGGAGTCCTTGATGATTTCCCAGAGTTCATTTTGGGGTCACATTTAGCTGGATAAGTCAAATTCCTTCCAATGTTGGACGGCGGTCTGGGTCCGGACCCAGAGAAGTGCCAATACAACATCACATTTTATAATAGTTCAATTATTTTTAGACAGCTTCAAAAATCAACCATGCGCAGTGGCCTCTCTAACTCAGCAACCTCTATTTCGCTCTCTCTCGAAGCTACGCCCACCTCTACTAGTGCCCCGTCTAAACCAATCGCGTGGTTATATGCTAATACAAGAGGCTGCGTCTTACCAAATCACATAAATGCAAATATCTGCGGAACCTTGGGACAAGCAGGCAGAAAGAAACAGAAAGATCTGTTAATATCACAGATAGGATCTTAGTTACCAGTATCTTTGTTGATATGACTTGTTAAAAAAAATTGAAAAGTTGAAACCGTTTATTCAAAGACGAGTGGACGGATAAGTATCTATTCATTCTCCCCGCAACTAGCACAAAACCAATGTGCCTGATATGCAGCAAGTCCGGAGGTGAGAACAAACAAGATTAACCAACTCAAATCCCAATATGGGAGGTCCACCAGTCTTTCACAATTCCATGACAGCCCAACAACATGCAATGGAGTGTTCACTGAGGATAGCTTGGGTTTCGGGAAAACATTTTTAAAAAATATATAAAACATTTTCTGATGCTGAGATGGTAAAAGGATGCATGTGTGAAGTTGCTGACACCTTGCTTGAAGGTAAATAAAAAGATGAGCTCAGGGAAAAGATCAAACAGATCCCACTGTCAGATTCCACAGCAATGAGGAGAACTGAAATATTAGCTGAAGATTTAACTTCACAACTTGATGAGGCCATTCAGAATGCACCATGCATTTCATTAGCTGTGGATTAATCAACAGATAACACTGATAACACAGCTTCTGGTGTTTGTCAGATTGTATAATGAAACAAAGCAGGGATTCTGTGAGGAGCTGTTGGGTTTAACAAATCTAGAAGCACACACACGGGAATAGGATATCCATGAGACCATCAAAGGGATGCTGACAAAAAGGGGGCTAGATCTGAAGACAGTAGTCTCCATCACCACAGATGGAGCTCCAGCCACGATAGTAAGAGGGTGGGGACTAGTTGCATGGTCGAAAGAGGATATTTCATTTGATTAGATTTATTTAGCCAGGATAGTCCACTCAGTAACATGTGCCACTGTTTTCCAAGGAGTCCCGGGGAGCACCCTGACCTTACATCACCGCGTCATCCATCAATCTGTCCTGTGTGCAAGTTATGGGAAAAGAGTATTCTGAGGTCATGATACCGATGATGAAACTGAACAACATCTCTACAACACCACCTGGTACGAGGCTTTCTGACAGAGGCCAATGCCAGTTTTGATGACTTACTACTGCACAACAATGTCAGAGGGTTCAGTAAAGGCAGGGTTTTGGAACGCTTTTGGGACATTCGGTAGGAAATCAAAGCTTTCTTATCAGGTCAAAAGAGTGACAAGGCAACTGAGTTTTCAGAGTTTTTGGAAGATGAGGAGAATATGGAAACAGTTGCATTTTTGACAGGCATTACATCACACTTTAATGAACTGAACGTTAAGCTGCAGGGACGGGACAACACGGTGTGTGATATTTTAACAGCTGTCCAGGCTTTCTAGAAGAAATTTGAGCTTTTCAAGAATGCTCTCCAGGAAGAATTGTCCACTTCCCAAATCTTCTGGTGCAAACGCAGGGAGACAAAGATGTTTCAACCATGTTGATTTCATCCAGAAGTTGATGGATATCTTCAAGGCTAGATTTGATGACCACTGTTGGAAGAGAACTGCTGCTGCTCATCCTGAACCCCTTCGTGGTCACAAATGTGACAAAGTTGTCAGAAGAAGCAAAACAGATCTTCAGATGGGTAGATCTTGCATCACTGCAAATGGAGTTGATTGAGCTGCAAGAAAATGTGGCTTTGAAGGAGCAGGCTGGTGATTGTGACCTTGTCTCTTTCTGGGGAAAGATGGTGCCTGCAGCGGATGTCCCTGTTCTCAAGACACTGTCACTATACATCCTGACCATGTTTGGCTCCACATGCAGCTGTGAATCAGCCTTCTCCACAATTAACTTTCTTAAAAACAAATACAGCACCAGGCTCACCAATGAACACCTGCACCAGTGTCTCAGAGTTGCTTTCACACCATTTGTGCCAAAGTTCAAATCACTTTCAGGAGACAAAGTGTAATTTCTCTCATTGATGCAAGGGCAAGGCCCAGAGTGACTTATACATGAATATTGTATGGCCCACATTGACTTTCTGTGCATTCAGATTGTTATTAATGTTCTCCAGAAAACAAACACTTTTTTTAAATATATATACACTACCGTTCAAAAGTTTGGGGTCACTTAGCCTCTAACACCTCCCAAACCCGGATCCGGGAGCACCCCCATCAGTAGAAAAGCTACTAGCATAGCCTAGCATCACAAGTAAATACTAGCATCTAAATATCATTAAATCACAAGTCCAAGACACCAGATGAAAGATACACATCTTGTGAATCCAGCCATCATTTCTGATTTTTAAAATGTTTTACAGGGAAGACACAATATGTAAATCTATTAGCTAACCACGTTAGCAAAAGACACCACTTTTTTTACTCCACCAGTTTTTTACTCCATCAGTAGCTATCACAAATTCGACCAAATAAAGATATAAATAGCCACTAACCAAGAAACAAATTCATCAGATGACAGTCTGATAACATATTTATTGTATAGCATATGTTTTGTTAGAAAAATTTGCATATTTCAGGTATAAATCATAGTTTACCATTGCAGCCACCATCACAACTCGACTAGAATAACTACAGAGAGCAACGTGTATTACCTAATTACTCATCATAAAACATTTCTTAAAAATACACAGCGTACAGCAATTGAAAGACACAGATCTTGTGAATCCAGACAATATTTCAGATTTTCTAAGTGTTTTACAGCGAAAACACAATATAGCGTTATATTAGCACACCACAATAGCAAACATCACAACCGCATTGATTCAAGCCAAACATAGCGATTACGTATAAACCACCAAAAGATATGAATTTTTTCACTAACCTTCTCAGAATTCTTCAGATGACAGTCCTATAACATCATATTACACAATGCATATAGAGTTTGTTCGAAAATGTGCATATTTAGCGGCACAAATCGTGGTTATACAATGAGAAAAGTAGCAAAGCTGCCCAGAAAATGGCAGGAGAAATCTTTGAAGAGGCACCTATTCTAATCAGTAACTATTCCAAAACTTGACTAAAAAATACAGGTTGGACAGCAATTGAAAGACAAATTAGTTCTTAATGCAATCGCTGGGTTACATTTTTAAAATTAACGTTACTTCAAGCATACAGCGTGCGCTAAAGCGAGACCGCACCATAATTCATGGCGGAATTATTATCTGACATTTGTCAACATAAGTACGAATTAACAGCATAAAGACTGCTTACTATTAGCTGAGCTTCCATCAGAATCTTGGGCAAGGTGTCCTTTCTCCAGAACAATCGTCTTTGGGTTGAAAGATGTCCTCTTGTCCGGTCGAAATAGCCGCTAATGTTAGCCGCCAACTGGAGAGGTGTCCAACTCGTGAAAGCGCATGGCAAAGAAATCCCAGAAAATCGCAATAAACTGCTATAAACTGCTAAGTCGGTTTAAATTAACTACCTTATGATGTCTTTAACACCTATAACGAATAAAAACATGACCGGAGATATAGAACTACTAAAACGAAAGCGTTTGCAGGACGCCATTGTGATGTCTTCATGCGTCAGGCGCACCGTTGAAAAGGACGGTACTTCCGTTCCACGGTCTTATAAAGGGCCCAGATTGCGCAATCCACTCCATTCAAATTCTCCCCGCTTACTGACATCTAGAGGAAGACGTATGCAGTGCATGTAGCCCGATGGCTTACATGGGGACTTATAAACTGGCCTCAGAACAGGGACCTCGATTTCTGAAATCTCACTCCCTGACAGGAAATGTGCTGCAGAATGAGTTCTGTTTCACTCAGAGAAATAATTCAAACGGTTTTAGAAACTAGAGAGTGTTTTCTATCCAATAGTAATAATAATATGCATATTGTACGAGCAAGAATTGAGTACGAGGCAGTTTAATTTGGGAACTCATTTTAACAAAGTCGAAATGGCGCCCCCATAGGCTCAAGAAGCTTTAGACTTTCCTTGTTTTTGAAAAAGCAAATTTTTTGTCCATTAAAATAACATCAAATTGATCAGAAATACAGCGTAGACATTGTTAATGTTGTAAATGACTATTGTAGCTGGAAACGGCAGATTTTTTATGGAATTTCTACATTGGCTTACAGAAGACTATTATCAGCAACCATCACTCCTGTGTTCCAATGGCACATTGTGTTAGCTAATCCAAGTTTATCAATTTAAAAGGCTAATTGATCATTAGAAAACCTTTTGCAATTATGTTAGCACAGCTGAAAACTGTTGTGCTGATGAAAGAAGCAAAAATCTGTCCTTCTTTAGACTAGTTGAGTATCTGGAACATCAGCATTTGTGGGTTCGATTACAGGCTCAAAATGGCCAGAAACAAAGACCTTTTTCTGAAACTCATCAGTATATTCTTGTTCTGAGAAATGAAGGCTAGTCCATGTGAGAAATTGCCAAGAAACTGAAGATCTAGTATAACGCTGTGTACTACTCTCTTCACAGAACAGTGCAAACTGGCTCTAACCAGAATAGAAAGAGGAGTGGGAGGCCCCAGTGCACAACTGAGTACAAGTACATTAGAGTGTCTAGTTTGAGAAACAGACGCCTCATAAGTCCTCAACTGGCAGCTTTATTAAACACCAGTCTCAACGTCAACAGTGAAGAGGTGACTCCGGGATGCTGCAAAGAAAAAGCCATATCTCAGACTGGCCAATAAAAAGAAAAGATTAAGATGGGCAAAGGAACACAGACACTGGACAGAGGAACTCTGCCTAGAAGTCGTCTCTTCACTGTTGACGTTGAGACTGGTGTTTTGTGGGTACTAATTAATAAAGCTGCCAGTTGAGGACTTGTGAGGCGTCTGTTTCTTAATCTAGATTCTCATATGTACTTGTCCTCTTGCTCAGTTGTGCACCGGGGCCTCCCTCTGCTAGAAGCGTCGCTACAGACCCTGGGTCAATTCCAGGCTGTATCACAACCGGCCGTGATTGGGAGTCCCATAGGGCGGCGCACAATTGGCCCAGGATCGTCCAGACAACGGTTTGGCCAGGGTAGGCCGTCATTGTCAATACTAATTTGTTCTTAACTGACTTGCCTAGTTAAATAAAATACAAATTTAAAAAATAGTTGAGTACCCCTGGACTACAGTATGCAATGTTTGGAGCACTACACAATATTAGTTAACACAGAGGGTGAAAACACGCACATGCACACAGACAAAAAGACAGACACACACCTTCCGTTCATCAGCTGCTATATAAATTGCCCTAGTGTCATCATCAGGAGGACCCTGGTGAATTAAATGGTGTGAATGTGCGCACCCTGAGACAGAGAAAAGGAACATTAACCACGATAAGATACTTATTTCCTGGGGCCACGACACCACAATATGATGAACAGCCCCAGCCAGCAGATGACTTCTCTGTGGTCTAGCTCACATTTCCTGAATGCTTTTGTCGATAGCTTTAACCTTTCGATCCTTCACATCTCATCTTCAGGGCCCAGTAGCGATTGAAATGGCAGTGATTCTCTACCGCTGATTTCCTGGTATCTGTGAGGTGAAATCTGTTTAATTGGAGATACTAGTCATGCTACTGTGCTACATGGAGCCTGTCTCAAGGTAAATGGCAGAGAATTGATTGGGAGGCTAAAAGCTTCAGGAGCGGTAGGTATCCTTGGGCAAGGTCAGAGACAAACGGCAGATCCAAGGTGCACTCTGCCTCAACGACCATTAGTCACTATTTGTGAGTTATAACATCATCAATAAACAACCCTGAGTGCCTAAATGAATGCTTAAAATGCTTACTACAGGCACTTCCCAATTGAATAAAAACTTTAACAAAAAAATATTCTCTGCATCCTTCAAAAACTCATAAAACTGAGTTGCCTTGACACTCTTTTGCTCTGATAAGAAAGCTTTTATTTTTTCCCGAATGTCCCAAAAGCGTTCCAAAACCCTGCCTTTACTGAACCCTCTGACATTGTTGTGCAGTAGTAAGTCATCAAAACTGGCATTGGCCTCTGTCAGAAAGCCACATAGCAGGTGGTGTTGTAGGGATGATGTTGCTCTCAAAAGATTTTGGCAAACAACACAATGCCACAGATGTCTCAAATTTTGTGGGAGCGTGCAATTGGCATGTTGACTGCAGGAATGTCCACTAGAGCTGTTGCCAGACAATTTGATGTTCATTTCTCTACCATAAGCCTCCTCCAACATCGTTTTAAATAATTTGGCAGTACGTCAAACTGGCCTCACAACCACAGACCACATGTAACCACATCAGCCCACAACCAAAGAATGTCTGCAAAAACTGTCAGGGAAGCTCGCCTGTGTGGTCATTGTCCTCACCAGGGTCTTGACTTGACTGCAGTTCGGCATTGTAATCGACTTCAGTGGGCAAATGCTCACCTTCAATGGCCACTGGTATGCTGGAGAAGCATGCTCTTCACGGATGAATACCGATTTCAACTGTATCGGGCAGATGGCAGACCAGTTTTTGCTCTCTTCTGCAGTGTAATATATGAAAATGGCATTGTGTGGGCGAGCGGTGTACTGATGTCAACGTTGTGAAACGAGTGACCCATGCTGGCGGTAGGGTTATGGTATGGGCAGGAATCTACGGACAACGAGCACAATTGCATTTTATCGATGGCAATTTGGATGCACAGAGATACCGTGACGAGATCCTGAGGCCCATTGTCGTACCATTCATCTGCCGTCATCACCTCATGTTTCAGCATGAAAATGCATAGCCATAAGCATGTTTGGGATGCTCTGGATCGCCGTGTACGGCAGTGTGTTCCAGTTCCCGCCAATATCCAGCAACTTCGCGCAACCATTAAAGAGGAGTGGGACAACATTCCACAGGCCATAATCAGCCTGATCAACTCTATGCGAAGGAGATACTGACTGGTTTTCTGATCCCTACCTTTTTTTTAAGGTATCTGTGACCAACAGATGCATATCTGTATTCCCAGTCATGTGAAATCCATAGATTAGGGCCTAATACATTTATTTAAATTGACTGATTTCCTCATATGAACACTAACTCAGTAGCATCTTTGAAATTGTTGCAGGTTTATATTTTTGTAGCTCAATTTGCGGTTAGTTACCTGGAAGATGCCAGAGGCAGGACCAACAGGTAGGTGTGACAGGTCTAGGACCTGTTTACATTAAAAGCATTCGTGAATTACCCTTAGCAAGAGAGATGGGGAATTGTGGTGTTGATTGATATCTAAACAAAAGGTAGAGTAGCTGTTTTATTGGCAGTATTTTTTATTGTTAGTTTGTCTTTTTATTAGTGGTAGTTTCATTACATTAGTGAAGAATGAATATAAATAAGTCATTGAACAGCCTAAGAATAGTTACTGTGTATGCTTACACAGCGGTAATATTTCAAGTGTCACTCATGACATTTTCTTTTCACTTCATATCAAGGAAATTCACCTTAAAATGGATTGTCAGTACAAACCAAATAAGAACTGCAAAATGCCACATACAACCATAACAAAGGGGTGTCAACATGCATGCAGACATAACTAAAGCTCACGCCCAATGGGAGGTAATACACCATATTGTTTTCATGAGGTCATGTGAGAGGGCTCTGCATTGACAATAAATTACTCTCACCTGAACATGTTAAAACATCGTCCGCCAAAAAAGGGAACTGTTGGCGCATGAATTATTACGACAGGGCTGGTTGAGCTCATTCAGTTGAGTGTGGATAAACATTTCCAAAAGACAGATGTATGAAAAGGTTAGTTTGGCTGACATATTGAACGCCTAAGGTTAATGAGCATGGTGGTGAAAAGGAATAAGTGCACCTGACATTTAATTATGTCTGATATTCCTGCAGGGTTAATTCCACTTAGAACCCCTCATATTGCAGCCAGAATGAAAGGTCCCCAGCCATATCCTTTGTGAGTTACAGCTCTGAACACAATTCCAAAAGAATTACACACAAACCACTGGCACACTTCAAACATAGTCCTACTATGTAGCACAGCACAGTTCCAAACTGGATCCATGCCCACTATTATGTTTGCCAATAAGATGGCGAGATTGTTTGAATAATGCCCTTTATTTGTGTGTTAAATTAGCTTCTAATAGTTTGGCTTCAGTATCTCAGCTGTCAATCGCGATCTTCCTTGTCTTTAATTGAGTCGAACATCTACTTCGCACAAGGTTTGAATTATTGATCAGTGAACGCATTGATACACATCATATGCAGGTTTTCACTGGCTGGAGAGTTCATTAGATTCTATTCCATATCATTTTCTACAATCTTGTTCGAATTGGTTATGTCTTCACAAGACACTCCACTAACCTTCCATTCGACCATCGTATTGTTTCAATTCTACCTCAGGAATGGAAAGCTGTTCAAATCTGCAGGCAATCTGACAGTGTTCATCTCAGAGACGTCATTATCTTCTCTCTCAGTGAATACAGGTGCAGTGGAAGATGAGGCGAGAACATTGACAACCTGTTTCACTTTATAGATGCCACTCTAAACCAGACTTTCTATGTGATATAAGCCTACAGCAATCAGGGATCTGAATGGCCACATGTTCCATTTTTAATGCCACATGGAATAATGATGCACTGTACTCAAGCATCAACCCCCCCCCCCCCGCTGCACCCCACACACACACCCCAACTCCCCCCAATCAATCAGTCTGACAACTCGACTCCGAGCAATTGGAAAAATATGAAAAATATGAAGAAATCAATACATTAACGATGACACCTAAAATAGCTACCCTGTGCTTTACCATCATCGTTAAAACTTTCCAATGAAATCCAACCTCACGCGGGGGGGGGGGGGGGGGGGAATACCAGCAAACACCATGTTTGGAAATGCGCTGACGGGGAGAACGGAATAGTACAGGGTGTCCGCCAATAATCACCTGCAGGCCGGATGTTAATCTTAGGGGATTTCTCTCTCTCTCTGGGCAGCATAGGAAGTAGTGGTTCAGGCACGGCAGTAGACTGCTACCCTCAGCGCTCGGGTCCTTCCTGCTGATATTCCCTACCCATCCCTCTGTGGACTCTATAATCAACGGTCCCATGCACTGGTCCTATCAGCTACCCTGGGTTTATCTACAGGTTTACCCCATAAAGAAACTAGAGGAAGTAGAGGGTGGGGGTGGGAAAGAGTGGGCGTGAAAAGTAGAAGAGAAAAATGGAGGTGGGGATGAGGAAAGAGAAGACGGGAGATAAAGAAAGGAGGAGTGTCGGAGGGAGAGTGGATTAAAAGGGGGAAGGGGTAGGAGAGGAGAGGCACCACACTGACAGCAGGAGCACATCACCCAACCCCTCTGACACTACTAATCCTCCCCTCTGTTTAATAAAACATAACCCCCTTCCAACAATCAATAGAGTACCCAGAGTCCCTGAGATGCCACACACACACACACACACACACACACACACACACACACACAGAGACAGAGAAAAAGAGTGAGTGTTGGGGCCTGTTATACATTCCACCCTATCCCCGGGTTAAGAGGAGAGGAAATGTGAGCAAAGGCAATCTGACATGCTTAATATCCTTTACTTTCTCTCTATTTTCTTACTGGAGTGGATCGTCATTAACCAGCCTCCCCTGTTTACAATTGCTCCTCCTTTTGATTTGGTGACTGTTAAAGTCGGAGGAAAACTGGTACCGCTGTCACCATGCCTGAGAGCTCATCCTTTAACACTGATCCTAGTGAATGCTATTCTTAGTCACTTCAGAGAAATCTATGCTTGAGCAGATTTTCAGCCCAAGTCATTTTCAATCCCCTGTAAAGATAACCTCAATTACTTATGCTCCTTGCACAACCTAGGGCGCACACAGCTCCACAAATAGACTGCTGTTGTGTGATGCCGGGCTGTCAATGCGAGAGAAGGAGATCAATGCATGGGGCCTCTGCACTGTCGACTTTTGTCAAAGGGCAGTGCAGAGAGGACCAGGGTGTCACTGTCTTTGCATAGGACATAGAGGGCTGAACTGAGCCTTTGATACCCTCCGATATCCACAACGCCTTGGGAAACCTGTAAACAACCCGCCCTGCCCACTCCCTATATCTGTCTCTCTATCGCTCTCTCTCTCTGTTCCTCTATTTCTCTCTCTCTCACATGTACAAACACACACGCACACACACACGCACATCAACAACGGACGACAGAGCACAGGATTTAAGTAAAGATTTGGCCTGACTAGACAAGATCGCAAGAGAATGATTTGTGTGTCCTCCATTTTAAAGACAGGTCAACGCTGAGCCACAGTACAGTCCGTTCTGTTCTACAATAAGCCCCTTTAAAAAAGTAGAACTGGATTATTAAATTGCATAAAAAGAATGCCTTTCGATTATGTTATGGATTCATATGTACAGTATATGTTGGGTTAAATGGAGACGCTCCATAATTCATGTACTATGTATTATGGAGATAGTTATGATAATAGTAACCTACAGTAACATGTTCTCGAAAGGTTAAGAGTTTGCGGGTACGAATGTTCCTTTATACAGAAACAATTGAAATGGCATCAGTTTTCCAGTGAGCTGTGTCGACCTTTTAGCTGTGGATTAGATCAACTGTGGAGAACTACATTGAACCAGTCAACCTGAAATGTAAAATCCAGTCAAAAGCCATGCTCACATAATCATTTTCAATGTTATAAAAAACAGAATGAATGAATCCAAAATGATGAGTACTTCAGGGTTTAAATCAAGTATAGACTGAGGCTTTCTCTCTCTCTCTCTCTGTGTCTCGATGTTGGACCTACAAGGACAGAAAATAAATGATTAAATAAAGGGATTATGGATTTTGATGTATCAGCCCACATTGGCCACGGTCATGGTGAAAACCCATCACCTGGGTATCCACCAAACCCAGAGGGTGTAAAGCTCTCTCGTTGACAAACAGGCCTGTCTTTATTGAAGACAGAGATTGATTACCGTCTCAAGGGAGCTATGAGCAATAAAGTTATTTCTAATTGAAACTTCACAGAGGAACACAAACCCCCCCCCACAGGACCTGTGCCCGCCGCTCACACACAGACAGACACACACCACACACACACACACACACCACCTCTACATCCCTCAAACAGGCAGTGCTCCACTAACAGAATCAATGACTACAGAAAAGCATATTGCATGAACAATGCACACCATCGCCTGACGGACTCTCTGACATGGGAAGCTAGTCTTCCTCTCTTTTCTATATCTTCCTTCCCATCCTCTCTCTATATTTCTCTCTCTATCCCACCTCTCCCCTTTTTTCTATATTTCTTCCACTCAGGGTGATCTCCTCCATGCTGAGGAGGAGGGTGTTTGCCTGTCTTGACCGGGCTAAACTCCTTAATCCCTGTGTGTGAGACCCTTCATGGTCATTAGTGAGAGGGAGGGCTGAGTGGTTGTTTCCCACCAAACATCAGGAGATCAAATGCCTCAAAAAACCCTCCAGGAGCAAAAAAGCACAGGCCGCCTGGCTGACAGTTTTAATGTTTTAATTTAGAATTACCCCCGAGGCACTTTACGTAACGGTATTGAAGACGCACACACGCTTGATGGCATGTGCAATGTGCACAAGCAATGCATATATATTGACATTCATAGGCCTACCCACTCTGTCTCACAAGCACACAGCGAATATACTATAGTGCCTTGTAAAAGTATTCATCCTCCTTGGCGTTTTTCCTATTTTGTTGCATTACAACCTGTAATTTAAACAGATTTTATTTGGATTTTATGTAATGAACATACACAAAATAGTCCAAATTGGTGAAGTGAAATGAAAAAAATAAGTTGTTTAAAAAGATGAAAAATGGAAAAGAGATGCGAGCATATTTATTCACCCCCTTTGCTATGAAGCACCCTAAATAAGATCTGGTGCAACCAATTACCTTCATAAGTCACATAATTAGTTAAATAAAGTCCGCCTGTGTGCAATCTAAGTGCCATATGATCTGTCACATGATCTCAGTGTATATATATATATATATATACACACCTGTTCTGAAACGCCCCATAGTCTGTAACACCACTAAGCAAGGGGCACCATGAAGACCAAGGAGCTCTACAAACAGGTCAGGGACAAAGTTGTGGAGAAGTACAGAGCAGGGTTGGGTTATAAAAAATATCAGAAACTTTGAACATCCCACGGAGCACCATTAAATCCCTTATTAAAAAATGGAAAGAAAGCACCAGAAAAAACCTGCCATGAGAGGGCCGCCCACCAAAACTCACGGACCAGGCAAGGAGGGCATTAATCAGAGGCAACAAAGAGACCAAAGATAACCCTGAAGGAGCTGCAAAGCTCCACAGCGGAGATTGGAGTATCTGTCCATAAGACCACTTTAAGCCATACACTCCACAGAGCTGGGCTTTACGGAAGAGTGGCCAGAAAAAAGCCATTGCTTAAAGAAAAAAATAAGCAAACACGTTTGGTGTTCGCCAAAAGGCATGTGGGAGACTCCCCAAACATATGGAAGAAGGTACTTTGGTCAGATGAGACTACAATTGAGCTTTTTGGACATCAAGGAAAGCGCTATGTCTGGAGCAAACCCAATCACCCCGAGAAAACCATCCCCACAGTGAAGCATGGTGGTGGCAGCATCATGCTGAGGGGATGTTTTTCATCGGCAGAGACTGGGAAACTGGTCAGAATTGAAGGAATGATGGATGACGCTAAATACAGGGAAATTCTTGAGGGAAACCTGTTTCAGTCTTCAAGCGATTTGAGACTGGGACGGAGGTTCACCTTCCAGCAGGACAATGACCCTAAGCATACTGCTAAAGCAACACTCGAGTGGTTTAAAGGGAAACATTTAAAGGGCTTGGAATGGCCGAGTCAAAGCCCAGACCTCAATCCAATTGAGAATCTGTGGTATGACTTAAAGATTGCTGTACACCAGCGGAACCCATCCAACTTGAAGGAGCTGGAGCAGTTTTGCCTTGAAGAATGGGCAAAAATCCCAGTGGCTAGATGTGCCAAGCTTATAGAGACAATCCCCAAGAGACTTGCAGCTGTAATTGCTGCAAAAGGTAGCTCTACAAAGTATTGACTTTGGGGAGGTGAATAGTTATGCACGCTTAAGTTTTCAGTTTTTTAGTCTTATTTCTTGTTTGTTTCACAATAAAAAATATTTTGCATCTTCAAAGTGGTAGGCATGTTGTGTAAATGAAATGATACAACCCCCCCCCCAAAAAATCAATTTTAATTACAGGTTATAAGGCAACAAAATAGGAAAAATGCCAAGGGGGTGAATACTTTCTCAAGCCACTGTATATTCACCTCAGGACCTCCTTGGCTATTAGCCGCTGTACATTTCTGGCTGTTTGACAATGATCAAACTCAGGGCACTGAGAACAGTTCATCAGCGATTGGTTTGGAGCCGAGAGCAAAGAGGCAGCGCAAATGGGTCCTTAGGGAATTAGCAAAGCAGAACAATCGATTTCAACGACAGGCTAGAAGTACCAAAATATCAGTGTGTTTTTCTCTAACCCTAGCGTCATCTCAAACAATGAACTGCTTCCTTGACTGGGGAACAGATAAGACCTATAGTAACTTTAAGAAATACACACAGTTTGCTTTCTGGTGCTTGTGATTGTCCAGGTTTTCAAGACATACAGTACAGTAGGTGTGACGTAGGCCTACTGTACACTTACCATTCTGAAGACATGCTACAATACCTTTCCATTGTAAACTCACATTACGATCATATTATTAGATATGTTAAAATTGTATACTGGAATCTCGGTTTGCCTTATCCTTTACAATGGCTATCATAACCATCAATACCCCACCGTTTTCTCTTGTCCATGTATTCTGATACAAGAAATGTTTACGGAAACCACTGAAGATTATATTGATTGACAATCACAGCAGTGAGTTAGGAGACTATTCATAATAACATGTGATAATCCTCAGAATAAACGCACAAATAATAAATGAGACTCGACGGAATTACATCATACTCCTTTGCCATGCATCTCATTCCAAAGCACTTTGGTGAATTGTTAAGCTACAGCTGCTTAAGAAGAGAACAATTAGCGTCAGGCTGTATTTCACTCTTCCTTCGCATTCTGACATGAGCTATTATCGCACATCAATTTAGCACTTAAGATAAACAAGGACAAATTTGAGACAAAAACATTGTAACTCAAACAATAGCAAAATAACAAGGGGAGGGGATCTGTTTCTACAGTGTAAATGATCTGCCTATGTGGCGAGAATCGCGATAAGCAAAGCTGTTTTTTTATTTGTTGAAAAGCCTACTGTTTGAAAAGGGAATTATACACACTTTGAACAATGGATTGTGATGAGCAACTTCAGTGCTTCCGTCTTCTTAGGCCTAAGCATTGTTTTTCTAGCGATTGGCTTCAATGCTGGAAAAACAAGCCCTTATTAGAACCTGCTGCATAGAATGAAATATGAACAGTCGACTATGAAAGTGTAAAAGGGAGACTATATCTCTGAGGATAATTTTTTCACGTTAACAATTGATAAAATTTACTATACAGTGCCTTCATAAAGTATTCCTACCCCGTGACCTATTCCACATTTGGTTGTATTACAGCCTGAATTCAAAATTTATTAAATCAATTTTTTTCTCACCCATCTACACACAATACCCCGAAGTGAAAACATGTTTTTAGACATTTTACCTAATTTCTTGAAAACGAAATACAGAACTATGCCATTTACATAAGTATTCACACCCCTGATTCAATACTTTGTAGAAGCACACTGGAAGTGATTACAGCTGTGAGCCTTTCTGGGTAAGTCTCGAAGAGCTTTCCACACTTGGATTGTGCAACAGTTTCCCATTATTCTTTTCAAAATTCTTCACGCTAACCATTATCAGGTCTTGCCATAGATTTTCAAGTAGATTTATGTCAAAACTGTAAAAACAATATTCACTGTCTTCTTGGTAAGCAAGTATAGATTTGGCCTTGTGTTTTAGGTTATTATTCTGCTGAAAGGTGAATTCATCTCCCAGTGTCTGGTGGAAAGCAGACTGAACTAGGTTTTCCTCTAGGATTTTGCCTGTGCTTAGCTCCATTCTGTTTCTTATTTATCCTGAAAAACTCCCCAATCCTTAACAATTACAAGCATACCCATAACATGATGCAGCCACCACTATGCTTGAAAATATGCAGAGTGGTACTCCGTAATGTGTTGTATTGGATTTGCTCCAAACATAACACTTTGTATTCAGGACAAAAAGTGAATTGCTTTGCCACATTTTAAGCAGTATTACTTTAGTGCCTTGTTGCAAACAGGATGCCAGATTCTTTGGTAGGCATTGGAAAACCTCCCTGGTCTTTGTGGTTGAATCTGTGTTTGAAATTCACTGCTCGACTGAGGGACCTTACAGATAACTGTATGTGTGGGTTACAGAGATGAGGTAGTCATTCAAAAATCATGTTAAACATTCTTATTGCACACAGAATTATTCCATGAAACTTATTATGTGAATTGTTTAGCACATTCTACTCCTGAACTTATTTAGCCTTGCCATAACAAAGGGGTTGAATACATATTGACTCAATGCATTTCATCTGATGTTGTACTACAGTGTCCCCCGAGTTGGGTTTTCTGGGTTAAAAAGAAAACATACACTAGCCGCTGGCTGCGTTACATACAGCCAAACAGCCATCAGTGAGAGTACACCACCTCCCTTAACATTTAAAAGCTTCTAACAAACAGAAAAACCTTTTCAAAACATTTACATTTTGCACACCTCACTCTGGAACACTGAATATCAAAGTGAAAGTATAATTCCCAGGCACATGAAAGCTATCGACGGAGGTCAGTAACCGTACCTCGACGGATGAAACGTGGAAGTCACCATTACAGAGCGCCAGACGACACGCTGGGTGCAACTATGTGCAATTTTTCTAAATTACATAGAGAAGAATATCCTCCATGTATATTTAGAGAATGGTAATTATCTGGTCAAGACACTTTCCTGGTCTTCCTGTTTTCACTAGAGCAGTGTAATATTCAGTGATTTTATCACAAACATCAGACATAATAGTCTTCAACCACATAAGATCCCTCTCCGAATTGGAAGCCATTACTATGATCAGGGGCATAACCTCCAATCGTCAGCTCTACCAGGTTCAAGAGGTCATGTCTCTATTTCCTCTAGTCTATAGGGTCATGATGACTTGGATTTCATGGTAGCAATGTGTATTAGAATACACTCACATTGCTTATGTTGGAATTTCCTCTGCATATACAAGAGTCCCATTTGAATATGTCAAAATAGTGTAATTTAACCGAACTATGACACATTACTTGAAGTGACATATTACTTTTATGTTAAGATTTCCCTTCACTGGAACTAAGGGGCCTAGCCCGAACCATGAAAAACAGCCCCAGACCATTATTCCTCCTGCACCAAACTTTACAGTTGGCACTATGCATTGGGGCAGGTTGCGTTCTCCTGGCATCCGGGAAACCCAGATTTGTCCATCGGACTGCCAGATGTTGAAGCGGGATTCATCACTCCAGAGAACGCGTTTTCACTGCTCCAGAGTCCAATGGCGGCGAGCTTTACATCACTCCAGCCGACGCTTGGCATTGCGCATGGTGATCTTAGGCTTGTGTGCGACTGCTCGACCATGGAAACCCATTTCATGGAGCTACTGACAAACAGATCTTGTGCTGACGTTGCTTCCAGAGGTGGTTTGGGACTTGGTAATGAGGGTTTTTATGCTCTACACACATCAGCATTCGGCGGTCCCGTTCTGTGAGCTTGTGTGGCCTACCACTACCGCTGAGCCGTTGTTGCTCCTGGACGTTTCCACTTCATAATAACAGCTCTTACAGTTGACCGGGGAAGCTATAGCAGGGAAGAAATGTGATAAACTGACTTGTGGCATCCTATGACGGTGCCACGCTGAAAGTTACTGAGCTCTTCAGTAAGGTCATTCTACTGCCAATGTTTGTCAATGCAGATTGCATGTCTGTGTGCTCGATTTCATACACCTGTCAACAACGGATGTGGCTTAAATAGCCCAATCCACACATTTTTAGGGGTGTCCACATACTTTTGTGTATTTAGGCTTGCCATAAAAAAAGGGGTTGAATACTGATTGACTCAAGACATTTCCACTTTTACTTTTTAATTCATTTGAAAACATTTCTAAAAACAGAATTCCACTTTGACAATATGGGGTATTAGGTGTTGGCCAGTGACGCAAAATCTCAATTTAATCCATTTTAAATTCAGGGTGTAACACAAAAAAAATGTTTAAAGTCAAGGGGTGTGAATACTTTCTGAAGGCACTGTAGATTTGGGGGAGTAACTGAACGAGACTGCAACACATATCAAAGAACTTCAGATTCTGTGCTCGCAGAAAATTGTAAATGCAAATATGCCAAACATCTCAACATATGGCCTCTTATTTTCCAACGTGGTTCAGAGCTTTTTGTATTATTCTGTACGTAAATCCGAGACACTCCATTTAGTATGATACGTTATGTTTTATATTGGTATGTATTCATTTGTGGATGTCCATTATCCATTTCATATGATATATTATGAATTACAATTCGTACGATATGTTACGAATTCCATTTTTTTTGTGGCTAATGCTAAGTGGCTAGGTGGCTAATGCTAACATTAGCTAGCTGGATAACGTTTTGCTCAGCAGGGGTTAAAATTAGGGGTTAGAATTAAGGTTAGGAGTTAGGTTAAATGGGTATGGTTAGGGTTAGGGGAAGGGTTAGCTAACATGCTAAGTAGTTTCAAAGTAGCTAAAAAGTAGTTGCAAAGTTGCTAACCCACAGCCTTTACATTTATATTACATTATTTAGATACTTTTAACAATACAAATATTTTAAACACTGCTTAGTAATCAATAACCACTGGTTCTAGTATGTCATTAACACTACAAGAAGTTGAGTTGGGGCTGCTTTTTCATGATTTGACCTATTGCTATGCCTGCATAGCACCCAAACTATTAGCAAGATAGAGTGAGTAAACAAAGTCCTTTAAGGACATAGCTGTTTTCTTTTTATTCTTCACATAAAAAGCAATTCTCAGGTGGAGGTTTTTGTGCTGAAATGGTCACAGTCTGTGATATTGCAGAGCAGAACATTATTTTATCTGCCTGGGATGAGGTCACAAAAATGTGTGTCAACATGGTTCATGATTTTAACATCACATAACATCAATATGACCCCTTGACTTTCTCCACATTTTGTTACGTTACAGCCATATTCTAAAATTGATTCAATTGTTTATTTCCCTCATCAATCTATACACAATACCCCATAATGAAAAAGCAAAAACAGGTTTTTAGAAATGTTGGCAAACTTATTAAAAATATAAAACTGAACTATCACATTTCCATAAGTATTCAGACCCTTTACTCGGCACTTTGTTGAAGCACCCTTGGCAGCAATTACAGCCTTGAGTCTTCTTGGGTATGACGCTACAAGCTTGGCACACCTGTATTTGGGGACTTTCTCCCATTCTTCTCTGCAGATCCTCTCAAGCTCTGTCAGGTTGGATGGGGAGCGTCGCTGCACAGCTATTTCCAGGTCTCTCCAGAGATGTTCGATCGGGTTCAAGTCCGGGCTCAGGCTGGGACACTCAAGGACATTCAGAGACTTCTCCCGAAGCAACTTCTGCATTGTCTTGGTTGTGTGCTTAGGGTCATTGTCCTGTTAGGTGAGCATTCACCCCAGTCTGAGGTCCTGACCACTCTGGAGCAGGTTTTCATCAAGGATCTCTCTATACTTTGCGCCGTTCATCTTTCCCTTGATCCTGACTAGTCTCCCAGTCACTGCCGCTGAAAAACATCCCACAGCATGATGCTACAACCACCATGCTTCACTGTAGGGAGGTTTCCTCCAGAAGTGACACTTGGCATTCAGGCCAAAGAGTTCAATCTTGGTTTCATCAGACCAGAGAATCTTGTTTCTCATGGTCTGAGAGTCCTATAGGAGCCTTTTGGCAAACTCCAAGCGGGCTGTCATATGTCTTTTACTGAGGAGTTGTTTCCGTCTGGCCACTCTACCATAAAGGCCTGATTGGCGGAGTGCTGCAGAGATGGTTGTCCTTTTGGAAGGTTCTCCCATCTCCACAGAGGAACTCTGGAGCTCTATCAGAGTGACCATTGGGTTATTGGTCACCTCCCTGACCAAGGCCCTTCTCCACCGATTGCTCAGTTTGGCCGGGCGGCCAGCTCTAGAGTCTTGGTGGTTCTAATAAGTGGAGGCCACTGTATTCTTGGGGACCTTCAATGCTGCAGAAATGTTTTGATACCCTTCCCCAGATCTGTGCCTCGACACAATCCTGTCTCGGAGTTCTATGGACAATTCCTTTGACCTCATGGCTTGTTTTTTTGCTCTGACATGCACTGTCAACTGTGGGACCTTATTTAGACAGGTGTGTGCCTTTCCAAATCATGTCCAATCAATTGAATTTACCACAGGTGGACTCCAATCAAGTTGTAGAAACATCTCAAGGATGATCGATGGAAACAGGATGCACCTGAGCTCAATTTCAAGTCTCGTAGCAAAGGGTCTGAATACTTACGTAAATAAGGTATTTCTGTTTAGAAACATTTCTAAAAACCTGTTTTCGCTTTGTCGTCATGGGGTATTGTGTGTAGATTGATGAGCAAATTGTTTTATTTAAACCATTTTAGAATAAGGCTGTAATGTAACAAAATGTGGAAAGAGTCAAGGGGTCTGAAGACTTTCCGAATGCATTGTATACATCTACCTACTGTATATTTCCAGTGTGTTGGCCAATGCAGAACCATAACAAATATGTATTCTGTGTACTGGGCCAATGTTGTTGAAAACAGTATAGCTGCATATTAGATGTATTATATTCATGCTGAAGTTTGACAGTTACATTAAAAGTAAAGCAGCAAAGGGATTCTGAATAGCTGTTTTGATTGTGTTGTTCTCCACCACCAACACATCAGCTACCTGTCTATCTTCTCTTCTACCCACAGTATATACAGTAGTTGCCATGACTGACATTTTCACATTCACACCTTGGTTTTCCAACACAGAGATTAGCAGCTGTGTTACTATTGCAATTACAATTAAACCTCACACTTTGCTGAACTCACACAGTTATTCATTGAAAGAACCCCAAAGTGCTCAACTTAATTTGCCCCCTGTGAGCTATATATCAATAACGGCTAAGGAATCATATCCAATGGTTATCAACATGAGAGCACATAGGTATAGATGCATTAGAATCAAATGGCATCTGTCTGCATAAGCCTAGGGATACATTTGTGCTTATCTGAGAACATTTGAATGCGCGACTAGATTTTGCATCCGAGTTTAAAATGTAACATCGATATGCAACTGGAATAATGTCTGTGTGAAGCATATGGATTTATGTAATGCCTGTGGGGTTATTGATGTAAACGTCTAAACAACAGTGTCATGAAAAGTCTGATTTAAAGATTTGTTCAAACAGAGTTAGGAGAAGATAATGGTTAATGCATAGTACGCAGAAGAGTATCTGTCATTGAGGTCCTGAATGAGTACATTTTCAATAAATGTCCTCAATAAAAAGACAATTTACAGGAAACATTTCTGTAAGATTGACTGATAACACAGGAAAGATTGTCAGAGGCCCCTATACAGGAGAGTGGTGCAATCTTCATGGGTGCCGTATTAATGTCGGAGAAGCAACTGAAGGATCGGTCAACAATTACTTTCCCTGGAACTATCTATTAAATCCTCAGCTTGTTTTTTAAGAACTACTCTTTAAGCAAGTAATAGCAGAGCTACATTCCATGCACTCTTATGAAACATCTTCAGGGAATCTCAGGTAATCAATCAGATCCTAAAAGTGCCTCAAGGCTACTTAACCTTCCTGTGCACACCTAAGCTGAGAATGAGCACACAGCTCTGTTACTTGGAACCCAAGGTGTTAAATATGTATTTAAGAGAGTGCTGCAGATTTTCAGATCTCTCACCTTCCCTCTTTACATAAACCCATGTGTCTATAAATGTGGAGGGGAGTTGGTTAACCCTTTCACTGCCCGTTCATTATGGAACACTATGCAGGCCTGAAAAGGTTAACCCAACGGCCATTGTAATAGTGGTCAATGTTTTTCTCCGATCTCACTGCTGTGACCCAAACGACACGTTTGTCAACAGCGAATTCCACGACAGTGTGGGCTCTGTGTCTCTAGAGCCATTCACGTTCCTACCAATGAGCTGGAGCCATTCACGTTCCTACCAATGAGCTGGAGCCATTCCTATTTGTGCAGAGACATTCCTTTCCTTCCTTGCATATTAATACGTTCATTCACTACCTCATCAGCAGTCAAGCCTTCCTAACAGCTACATCACAGTGCTCCGCCTCTTCTCTGAGAATCTACCGTCAGTTCAGTCATCCTATAATCATGTCAGCACTGATTAGACCAAATAAGATCTTAAAACGCTATAATTGTATACCTCTTAAAGTACTCCAGTTATACACATCAGCAGACATGTAGGTATTTGTAGAGGCGAGATTGGTATATTTCGCTTTATTTTACCCAGTGCTTTGAGTGGTGATTACAATCTGACTGCTGGGAATAGAGATCTACTGACATCATAGTAAAGAGTAAGATAAGGCAAAAGGAAGCCAGGAGTAGTTGTTGTATGGGATCTGCGATTGACATCTGCAGCTTCGTATGGACAGATATGAAGTTTAAAGTGTGGGTAAATGTGATGCATGCGCAATGTGGAAAATGTCCAAACTCATCGACAGTTTCTCAGTATCATCACTTGATTGAAAAATGTACAACATAGAAAGTTATCACTTCTCCTCAGGCTGACGACGAGGCAAAAAAAGCAGAGGGTATTTCTTGTATCAGACAGGGACAGCCAATCCAAATTTTCCCTCATCGATATGGCCTCTTATTTAATTGTTCTGACAACTGGGTTTAATGACTTGGTTTATGGCCAGTCAGACAGCGTGACTCCACTTAGCCTCGTCCGTAATGGGCCTAATACTGCCATTTCTTTCCCTCTGTCATAGTGGCTGTGCAGCGCCATCCCTCATGGTCTGTCACACAGGGCCAGGCGGGCGAGGGAGGCGAAGCGCTCAGGAGGGGCCACTGAGGACACATAGAGATGGAACATTGTTTATCCACATTAATTGAGATAGCTGTCTAGTTCAGAGACAAGGCCAGGCCTGTGGGAAAGTTGGAAATGCACTGTAGGCTACATAACACCTGATCCTGCATAACTATCGCACTGGGACGTCATTACCTGCGATACATGTGTAGTTGTGTAGCCAAAGCAGGAGAACATGGCAAGTTTGTCCTTGTGGAGTCTTTTCACATGATGTTCCTCATTGTCCACCACTGCATTTTGAAAACCATACAAACTAAGGGTGTTTTTTTAAGGAAGAATAATCTAAGAGTAATGTGTGACACATTGTGTAGCTACAATCAAATTCATCTGGCAGTATCCATTGTGCCGCTTGTCTGTGAGAACTTCTTCGAGGTCACTGGATAAACGTTCCACTGTGGGAGATGTGCTGCGGTATCTGTCCGTATCTCAAGACTTCCTCTCAGAGCCAGCCCCACTGTGTTCACTTTCTTTCATTCAGGGCAGCTTCCCTAGCTGTTAAAGACAGGCCGTCTTCCGATTCAACTTCTTTTCCAGGAAAGGATAAGTCAGCAGAAAAGAGGATGACAGGAGGACTCCACTCCTCTTTTGGTCACCAAAATGAGCCAGATAAATTGGTCGCCAATGGCATCTCATTCAGGATGGAATAATGGTATGAGAGAAGGAAAGATATTAAAACAGCACTGTGTGACAAAGATAGTAACACAACGAAAAGTCTACTGAACAACATGTATAAGATGTTGTCCTCTCCCCTCCCAGGCAGGTAGCCTCGTGGTTAGAGCATTGGACTAGTAACCGAAACTAGTAACCGAAAGGTTGCAAGATCGAATCCCCAAGCCGACAAGGTAAAAATCTGTCGTTCTGCCCCTGAACAAGGCAGTTAACCCACTGTTCCTATGCCGTCATTGAAAATAAGAATTTGTTCTTAACTAACATGCCTTGTTAAATAAAGGTAAAAATAAATATAAATGTTGAGACACAAAATGAGGGTATTGTTTTACCATAAGTGTGTAGGAGGCCAAAGAGGAAATCATTTTTTTCTCACTGGAACAATCTAGAAATAGGTCAAAATAAACGTATAACCAAGTGAATAAACGTGCATCCTTTTTTTTCATGTGCTACCCTGAATCTATACTTAGAATACATGTATCTGCCTTATGTTACAGTAACAGTCAGTGCATACCATTGACACACTGAACAATACACTTGGGCTTGAATGTATCATGATACCTAAAAGTAAATCGGAGATATCTGTTAAACAACTAAATTCACCTGTTTAATTGCATGGAGTACCAGTTGAAATCTTGTTTGAACCCCGGTGCAACCTACAGATGTAGGATCTTAATTTGAGCCAGTTTGCTACAGCAGGAAAATAACCCTGCAGGAACAAGATATGTGAATTATAATTATTGGACATATTTGTAGGGGTTGATACATTTTTTGTTAGGGCAAATCAAGTCTGACATTTCAGAGTGGAAATTACAAACTTTAGAAGCCTTTTAAAAACTCAAATACACTACAAGTCTGCATTTCCGGAAAATGATCAGGAACAAAAGAGTGGTCAAATGAAGATTCTACATCTGTAATATGGTCATTAGTCAATGTGTTAGCCTAATGCACCAGCTAGGCAGATGACCCCACCACTACAGCTGAGTAGTGAAAGACTACAGCTGAGCTGTAGTGCATATTACAGACACCATTTGATCAATAATATTTTCATGATTGTGTTTCCAGGATTCTCTCTCTCTCAGAGGGGTGTCCTATTTTGCTAGAATGGTTTGCCTGCGGGTCAACAATCTGTACATCTCTCATCATAAGGGATTTGTCTTCTTAAACCCAACAGTTCGCTCGTTCTGTTCTACTCTGAGTGCCATTCGCTCATGTGTTCAACAGCAGATAAATAGATTAACATAATTAACAAAAATAAATAAAAATACATATATTTCTACTCTTTCAAACACTTAACAAGGGCATGGCTGTAATTAATTGTGCCTGAGGTTGGAGGCTCCAGCGAATCTGAGTGTCAATACGGGCCCCAGCCTGTCGTGTAATAAGCTGATATAGTTACGTTTTGTAATTGGCTGGTGCAGTCAAGCGACAAGGGCAGGCCGGATGGAGGCGCTGACCGTGGCAAATTAAAGAGGGTGGTTAAGATTGATCACTGAAAACTCACTACAGTCCTCATAATGACCCAAAAGGATTACTTTATGTCAGGGATAATCAGGAGAAATGCATAATTGCCGCCTTTCATGATATCTGTCTGTACGGTATTTGGATTAGTAAAAAGAAACTGTAAGAAACTATTTATCCACTGGTGACAGAAAAATGAAAGAGACAAAAGGTTTTTCTTCAATGAGTGTTACTTTCACCTTCTATGCTGTCTCCAATGTCAACTAGTTGGATGCAGTGTCTCGCTATACTCTTCCACCAGCTCAACACCAGCAGAATATACTGTGCAGCATAACATGTCTATTGTCAGGATGAAGACATCATTTGAGTCCGTCCCCTCAGGACTCCTCCTGGTATCGACAGCTTGCACAAGCACACTACTTTCCTCTAATTGGAATAGTGATCTACATATAAACAGGTAACAAATTGCTACAAATGACGTGTTAAGTCTGTGTGCATAATGCCAGGTGGAGTCCTGTTCAAATAAATTGGGCACAAATAGCTCCTGAGCACAGATTGTGGGTATTCTCTCCGGGACAAGATGTGAGAAGGAGTGGCTTCAACAGACAGGGAGGGGAGTGATGAGTCTTGGAGGGGGTCACCTGGTGTGCATAATAATGATCTACCATTCCCACTCACATGAGGGTGTCCTGGTTCTCTTGCCTTTTGCACATGTTCCTTGGCCTTTCGACTTGGAAGAGCTGCCATAGCAAATAACTTCCTTGTCTGACTCATGGCTCGCTGCTGCGTGACAAACAAAGTAATGCATAGAGCGTAATGAGTGTGATTTCTAAGCACAGCTAATTGGCGAACCTGTCTCCCAGTCTCATCATTAGATCCGTTATGCAAGTATATGTGTAGTTAGTTTCTAAGGATGTGGTGGACTTGGGTAGCAAACACTAATCAATGAAGGGTAAGTGTTGGAGCTGTCGGTTGTAGGGGCTGTACTTTGTTCTGGTACTCTTTTATTTCCTCAACAGCCCATTAAAAAATTATCTGTGTTTTGATTTCATGTTCAAACCTTTGTGTCATTGATGATGAAATGCCCTGTGATATATATAGTCATAATCCTGTGCCCTTCAGTCCCTCTTATAAATCTAAATGAGGGAAGGTGGTGTCACGGGGGTTGAAGGAGCTGCGTATATAAAAGAGTAATGATAGTTGTATAAACATGGCCACTTTCTGACATGAAGGTAGCTAAAATGAATTCCACCACCCCCCCCCCCCCCCCCCAAAAAAAGAAAATGACTATCATCCAGACTGACACTGATGAATCTCACTACATTTGTCACTGAGGCTGAGAGTGTCCTAAAATGTGCACCGTACTTCAGATCAGACATAGTGTTGTAACTATTTAAAACATCATAAATGCCCCTTAAACTAACGGGTTGTGCACATTCAAAAATGTAATAACTTTATTTTTTCCCATGAGGGAACTCCTTGTCTGGGCCCCATTGGCACTACAGAGATCTATGGAGAGGGCTCAGAACATCAGTATGGCATGTGCAAAGAGACAGATTAACCTTGTTTATCCCACCTCTCCCTTCTGTGTGTCGCTATGTGATTCTCTAGAGTGCGTTTAGAATTTATGAAAATTGACTCCACATCTTTACAGCAGATGCTCTCACTTGGCATGGAAAATCTGTTCATTAGTTATTTAATTCAAAAAGCTGGATATACTGGGCTTTTAATTAATCAGAGAAGGATTGAGAGAGAGAGAGAGAGAGAGAGAGAGAGAGAGAAACACAGCATCACTATCAAGGTATTTTCTCTGTTGAATACCACTGAGATGGCTGGAATTGGAAATATGACCTGTCTCTCCACTGTAGGAGGCTTCGTGTATCAGCACCTATAGGGTTAATAGTATGCATAACACTGGCCACAGCTTGACTGAGCATTAGTGAAAAACAAATGCACCACATTATAGGAGCCCCTGTTATGTGGCAATACAAGTTAAATCAACACCTAAGCATTTCCCTTCTGTACGTTAAAGCAATACTAGACCGAAGACCCCCCAAAAAACTGGGGAGAAGTCATGAGATTCAAACTAATACACTGTACGTGGCCAATGTAGAGTCTTCAACTGCGACAATGACAACCACTATTGTCATCATCTGAGAATTCCGACTCGTCTAAGTCCAGGAAGTAATTAGAGAATGGAGAGAATATCAATTGATTTAGGAATATAGATAATATCAAGGAGCGGTCGTCATAATGAGAAGTTTAATTACAATGCTAGAATCATTCTAGTACATGACTACCATAATAACGCTGTGAGTCAGAACAGGTAATACTTAATCATCTCTCAACTAAATTATTTCATTCAAAGGAGTGAAAATACTTATTAGGTTCCTCTAATACACCTTGTCCATCAAAGTAATTCCACTCATCCCTGATCAGAACATACTGTGCTACCTACTTATGAAAAGACTAAACTGAGATACAGCAGATGTATTTAACGGTTAACTCGTGTTATGACAGAATTTGAGAAAATCATTAAGAATCCCTGAATTCCTTTCTTAACGCAAAGGAAATGTCCTGTCACTGAAAATGGGTGAAGTGGTTCGTACAAAACACAGAGACAGAACCCTCTCCTGAGAGGATGAATGAAGCCCTTAACCTCCAAACACATTTACAGTATGTATTCTTATCCTCTGCATGAGAACTATGAGCCCAACGGCAAGGGGCTACAGTAGGGGAGGTCAAAATGGGTGAATCTGGGCAAATCCACTGTTTTGGGTTTGTTGTTGCTGTGATTTGAACTGATTGCTCATAGCATACAGAGTTGGGACCCAGAAAAGATCACTCATGCTGAACAGTTTGGGCCTTTTTCAGGCTAGTAGAAATGATGGATAGTACCCAGTCCAGTCAATTGATGTTGGACATGTTAATTACCCCAAAGCTGCTTGCTTCAGTCTAAAAAGGAAGCCTAATTGATGCCTGTATACTTTTAACCACAGGTTGGTGGACGGGCTTGTGGTAATGGCTGGAGGGGAATAAGTGCAATGGTAGCAAATACATCAAACACATTGTTCCAATGTGTTTAATGCCATTCCATTCGCTCCCTTCCAGCCATTATTATGAGCCGTCCTACCCTCAGCAGCCTCCACTGCTTTTAACACACACTCATCCAAATGCATTAAAACAAGCATACGATTCTCCTTCTTAACTAAAAGCTATTAGTGAGGGCTAGAGTTATAGAAGTCATTCATGTTCAGGAAGCACTGCATTGAAAAGAAAAGTCCAAACAGGGATGTAGAAAGACCTAGTTGGGAACAATGTCAGTTTTCAGACTAAGGTTTTAAAAATGAGTCTCTGTATTCGTCTTTTCCTGCTGTACACAGCAACAACTATCTCTTCCATGCTTTCTCAATGGTAAATGCATTGTGGGGCCATTCGTTGAAGTGTTTCTTCTCTCCTGTAAACGTGGCTTTAAAGAAACACCTCTTTGTGCCATTGAACTAAACATTTAAGATTGTGTTTCTGTTGGAGATGAGCCAGCGAGCCACCAAAGTCAAAGAGACCGCGTACGATGGGCAGAGAATGAAAGGGAAAAGCTGTGTATTTACAACGGATGGCGAATGCTAATTGGGCTGACACTCCATGGGGAATTACAGTTGTTATAGAGCAGAATATGCGGCGTAAAAAAAAAGGACATAATTATGACGGTTTGGTCTCATTTCAGCTTAGGACACGTTTCAATTGTTAAGTACAAAAGGATGCAATATGATTTGGAGTAAATTCTAGCAAGCGCACTGTGGTTCTGGAGATGTTGGTAGAATGGTGCTGCAATTACGGTACCGTAGGTGGGTGCTATTATAACAAGCTGGTTCAATACTAACATAATGACCATACACTCTCCAACTCAGGAAAGTGCAGAGATTTTATGTTGTTTTCACTCATCATAATCACACGCAAATTGAAGTGGATATAATAAATAACAGACAAACATGTTGGCATTTTTTCCCCTCCAAGACATCTGCATTTTTGTCAAACAAATGTGGGACAAAACACATCAAAATATCTCTTTGTGTTAATTAGTCCTTTCTCTCAGGGCCTTTTATAATTGGTCAGTGGAATCAGAAGACTTAACACGCATACTTCACACAGGAAATGCAGTTGTTGTCTGTATCCTTCTTAGTGTAACTTTAACAGAATATAATAAATATGATCTCAGAGTAATCTTTCAATGCTGCATACTTTAGTCGTTTCTTAGCTAGTGGGTGCTGACAGCTCTTCTCCTGCACTCTAAAAACCCCCAGAATCCTCATTAGTCTACGACGACGTCCTGTTGAGAACAGACTGGATCATTCTCACTAAAGTTTATGTTGGGAAGACAAAGATAATATTTTTTAATCATACCGTACCTTGAGCACAGTTCTGCATCTATGCAGCTACCCCAGCTCACACTCACTTTTAATTTGTCTCCGCAGAGGCTAATCCGTTTATAATTCAAACTTTACCCTAGGCTTAGTTATTGTCGGGTTTGGAATGTAGGCAACGGAACAGAGGGATTCTGAGGGGGGAGAAGTGAAGATGGCTGAACGTTCTCTCTCTCCTTTGGGGAAGGGATACCTTGGGGAGCATTAGGAGAGAGAGTTGGTGAGCTTCAGCTCTCATCCTGATAATAGTCACTAGTAGAGGTTTGACAGGTTGCCATCTTCCCTAGCTCTCTCCTCATCATGAGATGACACAACTTGCCTGCTTCTCCCTTCATCATAGCCCTGGAACTAGGAGGCAGTTACTGCATCTCACCATCTCCTGCTTCAGCACTTTCTCACTAGTAGTGGGTGTTTCAGCCGATATCTCCACAGCGTGTCAAGGCAATTATGTAGATAAAAAAACAGATTTCACAACCCGAGGAACTACTTTACCACAGATCATTTTTACACCCCCCGTCCCATTACGGTTTCATTATGTACAATATAAAATGCAAAGGAAGTGCTAATTTATCGTGGTTTAACAGATGAAAAGATGGTACAGTATGTAAATCGGGGGCTGTGTGTGGTACTTGGTGAAGGGGGAGGAGAGGGGTGAAAACGTGAATATCTAGGCCAGTCGTAATGACTTTTCACAGCAGCAGTAGCACCAAGTTCTTTATGATCTATTTCCACAGCTCCACTGGTGCCTTTGTGGACTGGATTTAGTGGACCTAGATTAATGCCTGCTATCCACCTGATCCTTAGCACTGGAGAACCATACCGTGAACAAACCAATTGTTTCACTTAAACTGAATCTAGCACTGTATCCCTACAGAAAGTAGAGATAAATCAAAAAGGCAGAGGTCAACAAAATTCAGCCCAAGTCTCAGGTTTCATGGTGCACACAATGACAAGCACACTAAACAGAAATTATCATGGGAACGTTACACTATAGCACTATACCCACTCAACCACACTAATACAAAATGACACAACACACACACACACACACACACAGAGACACACGCAGGAACATATGAACAGGGCCTCCCGGGCTGTTGTTGATTATTAAAAACACAGTCTAATATGTTCCAACAGGGAGGTCAGCAAAATGCCAGGCCAGGGTTGCTGCACCACTGGGTCACAGCAGGATCAGCACTTCTCTTCCTCCCTCTATTACACACAGCACAGGAGTCCAAGCCTTCACCAACCTTTACCACAGCATTGAACACTTCTCACACTGTTCCTCCCCTGTTCCTCTCGGTTATGCACACACGTGGGTGTATGAAGTCAGTCGGATAACATGCGACTGACTGGTGCACCTCCCTGGGCTGTGACGCGGTTGTTCCCATATTGCGGGGGCCTATTGTTCTCGTCTTCAAAGCTGTTGAAGCTTTAGCAAAATGACAACTGTATATCACCACTAAACACACCGGCAAACTTATTAAGGAATAATGGGGATTATTCTAAAGAATAATACCCTTTACATTTTCCCACATTCGAGAGCCTACAGGGGAAAAACTATCCATTAAAGAAATAGTGTACTTCAAACACACACACTGATACAACTCAGGGAAGGCATCATCATCCCCCCAAAAAACACAATTATGTTTGAAACAGCTTTAGGTTCCGGCATCTTCTACAGGTTCATCTCTGGGTTCTGGTGTTATTATTGCAGCAGGAGGCATGTTTTTTGTCACTTCATCATTGGAATATGCCAATTTTCCAGCTGATTTGGATTGATCTACATTAATCTCTGGTTACTTTGGGCCTAATCAGCGGGTTATCTATAACCGTTATGCCTGATAGCCCAGATGACTGGACGCTCATCTAAGTGACATAGATGTTTTTAAAACTACAGATAGATTTCCAGTCACAACGCCTTGGTTCAATTCCATCTTGGACACATTGGTTTTGCTGAACAAATCCCTCGGTTTATGCAAATCTGGATGGAAATCTGAAGAGGCACACACTTCAAACCCATAGATGGTCACATTGATAAATAAATGCATATGATAGTGTGTGTATAGCGCTTAACTAGATTAGGGAGATTGACATAGAGGCCACAGCTCCTCATATAAGCTGCCTCTGAGCAAGCCATGAATACACAGTGGAAACACGCATTTAAATATGTTTCTGAAACCTGGCAGTTATTTCCTGACAGTGCATTTGGAGAACCAAGTGACTAGGAGCAGCACTTAATGCATCTGTTTAAAAGCATAAACTAAGGAGAGTACAGTATAAAAATAGACACTACCTAAAAGCTTTAAACGTAAGAAGGAATCTGGATGTTGTTGCTTGTTTTTCTACTACTTCTTAAAATAATAGCTTTTTCCTAACATAGGATGTACAGTATTGAGTAACCCACTTAAAATTGCTGCCAGAAGTTGGCCTGTTATGAGGAGTTGATCAATTTTCTTCGACATCACATCTTCATAACTATGGATGGAGGGAGGGAGTGAGTTCCAAAACAACACAATCTGCTACAACCCAAAGACTCTTTGCAAACATAATCATCCCAGAAATGGAGGAAATTGCAGTATGATAATTGTAGAAAATTACTAGTAACACTAGCATATAATAACACACCCAAAGAACTGGCTTTCCATGTGTGTTGGTGCACAAGTCCTTCCCCGTAAATGACTGGTTGTGTGTTTGCCAGCCTGCCATGTTGTTTTGCAAGGCTGAAGTGCCTTAATTGGACAGCTCCCATGCTGTTCAGCAGTAGGGTGGCTGAGGCACATATCCTGCCTTAGATATGGCTGCTTGTGTGACTGATTACAATTATGGACTCTTGTACAAACTCCATTCGTGGATGTACAATCGGAGCCATTTGAGAGCTTAAGGAGGGCCTTCCTCTCGCTGGTCTGCCCTTGAAAAGTGGGTTTGGGAGGCTGGCAATAACAGTCAATTAGGGAGAAGCAGGGGGCTCTACTGAGAAAAGAGGAGGAGGGGAGGAGAGGAGAAGCTGACAGTGAGGAAGGAGAGGAGAGAGTGTGAAGCAGAACACACACTGCACATCTGCAGAATGCACGGCCTGGAGCACATAGTGACATTTTCAGCGAAGCGATCAATATTTCTTCTCGTCAAAACACCATCTCAGCAATTTTTTAGGATTCAATATGATCCAGATGTGATGTGAGGCTGGGAATTTTCACAAAGTGTTGTTTTGTTTGTAGTCTAAAAGGGTGAATCGGCTATATTTCTTTCCATTTAATTGTTTTATTTATTATATGATATGAATTCACTGTATATAAATACAATGTCATGAAATAATACCTTTTATTAATAGTTACAGATATGTTCAATGGTAAATATGTCCGCACTGCACCTGGAAGAGGCACTCTTCCCATTTGGCAATGGAAAAGTTCTATTCATTGTGAGTCACAGCGTAAGCTATTTTCAGTTTCTGTGCAGCAAATGTTTTCCTCCCTCATTTGTTTCTTCACCATCCCTAATGGGATTTTCAATTGTTGTCAACTGTTGTTGAGACAGTGACTCAAAAACGGAGAACCTAGTGTTTAATGGTCCCCCAACACACACACACACACACACCACCACAAACGACGTGGATTCTGTGAGATTTTGTACACGCCTCTTAGTCAACTCTCAAGCGTTACTTTAGAAGCATAAGCCACATCTCATCATGTCCCTCAGGTTTTCCACCTTTTGTTCCGCTGTTGATTTGGTTTTGTTTTGCGTATCCTGTGATCTCTCCCTCCGTTTCCTTCCAAAGCATACAAGCAGAACGTTTATCACTCATTCAGCGAGCTCCATATGGTGGATTAGAAGACTGAAATTAGAGATAAGAGCGGAGACAGTAAATGTTGTTTTATGTTTGGAAGACTTGCAATGTCTTGTGCAAGTCAAAAACAAACACCTCTAAGGTGAGTTATTTTGATTTAAAAAGTAGGGCTTGATCCGGATAAACAACCCATAGGCTTTACTTAAATAAGATCAGTTAACTTCAGTTGGATGAGCTCTCTCTCTGAATTAGGAGCTAAATCCATTAGTTATGAAGATCCTATTAAGGATGAATTATGAATCAATCTAAGGCTAGACATGAAACATTAAAGCTGGCTACCTACTCAGGCTGTACAGTAGTACAGTATGATGCACACGTACTAGCAAACGTGGGGTATTATGTTCACTAAGATTTGCATAGGACCATTTTTTTTTTTAGATTTTACCTTTATTTAACTAGCATTAAGAACAAATTCTTACTTACAATGACAGCCTACCGGGGAACAGTGGGTTAACTGCCTTGCTCAGGGGCAGAACAACATATTTTTACCATGTCAGGGGATTCGATCCAGCAACCTTTCAGTTATTGGCCCAACACTCTAACCACTAGGATACCTGCCGACTATTAGGTTACTCGCATGAAACAAAATATATTTTCAAGGGTGTTACGAGTCCCCACTAGAATGTGCATTGTATCAGTGATAGTAGACAACGGGAACCAACCAGAGACCTCCACCCAAAACGTTCTGTGAAATAGCATCTGTCTCCTGAGTGCCTTAGATTAAATCCTACCCTTCATCACGTCCTCGGATACTAAGACATCATCACCAGCTGGAAATTAGTGAAGCTATAAAAGGTCCAAGAGACTATTTACTATCGACCTGCTAATCATGAGGTAATACATGCATGGTGGAAGCACCATGGCAACAAAACCCCTCTAAGCCTCTGTTTTACTTACAACCACAAAACAGTTCCTTTTCCTGACTCTTCTTAGTTCCGACCGATTGTGAGGATGTTCGCAGGCTAACCGCTAGCTACATTTGACCCTGGACTGAGGTAAAATGAAAGAAGATGAGATTAGTGATAATCTGGGTCTAGGACTGCAGCCATAAAAGGAAAGAGCTTGGCTTGACAGCTCCCCAACAACCTCCCCCCTTCACCTCCCCCGCACTGATGGCCCTGCAAGGCTAATCCCTTCAAAACGGTGTGGTAAATTAAAGATCTGATAATCGCATAATTTTTTTCATCATTATTTCAGATCAGACAGTAAGAATTTGTTGAGGCTGTCTGTGCATATGCTACCAACATCACTGAAATAGTGCTGATTGACCTGAGACTGTTCTCACGCGTTTGCAGTATAGGACTGTATCTGTATAGGAACATATTTTCAAATTTTATTCGATAACGCCTTACGGCTGACTATGAGACGGTGAGGTGAAATCATTAGGGAGTGTTAAAATAGGAAAACAACATAAAAGGATACTTCCTAGACTCTTTGTACATAAGAACTGCGTGACAAAGAGCATCTTGGGAGAAGACACTCAAACTTCCGACATTGGGTTACCTGCACTTTTCATCACTTTTATTTCTCAATCTTCTCGAAATTGTGACAGGATTTGTCACACTGTGCTAACATTTTCTTAGCCTCTCTGCAAACCCCATTACATAAAATAGCACAAACGGCCGTAAATGCTTACGCCATAACAAAAAAGCTTTCAAAGGAACTGTTCTCTATGGTCCTCTCACTATTTGATTGAAGTAGGGGACTTGGTCTGTCCCCTTCTTGGCCTTTGAAATACCCTAGTGTAAAGGAGTACAGGAGCTGGCCAAGTAACTACATTGAAGTGAGCTGAACTGAGGTGATGAATCCCCTAAAATGGCATCGAGGTACATAACACACAGAAAGTGCAGACAAGGGACTAAATTAGACCACTGAGCTAAAGACAGAGGACTCCTTGGAGCCTAGTGACACCAACAGCCACTCACTGCTGAAATGATATAATGCAGATATTTGTTATAATGCACCATATTTAGCACAAGCTTCAGTCATTTCCATTTGTGGTCCGTGTCATCTAAGTAATGGCAGAAGTAATAGGAAAACAAACACGGTGAACTGTGTTTAAGTCAGAGTACAGATGCTGCCTATCCTTGTAAAAAAAAATGTGGTTCAATGATTAGGTTCAATACTTCCATAGAATTTGTTGCAAAGAAAAACCCTACCCAAAGCATGGATTTCATATTTACAAACACCTCTGGACAGTTTTGTTGGTTTTGGCAAAATTCTACTTGTATTTAGGGTCTGACTAATACTTGACTGCCAGAAGTGACTTTTCTAATTGAGGGGAAGGAACAGTTGTTTTTTGTTACCTATTTATGAGAAATTGAATATGATTTGAGGCCCATTCAATGAAGTGCATCATACAATCCTCTACGGAGTATTCTGTCACAGCTGATAGGATAACCATAGGGCTCTCTAATCCTGTTAACCCTGTTAGAGTGCATGCTGCAAAGCCATGAAAACACATGACAATGGCAGCTTCAGCAGGCTGCATACACCTCGACTGACAGTCTATGTGGGACTAGGAAGTCATTAGTCTCCTCAGTTTCAGAGGAATGTGCCTGAGACAAAACCCATCTATCCCTTGCAACAAAACAAGCATTATTCCAGTGAAACATACATTTGTGTTTGAAAACACAAAGAAAAATGATTGCCATTTTCGCCCAGGGATATGGCATTTTGTTTATCCACCTGTTTCTGGTCTAAGGGACACAATCCCTGGCCATTGCAGGCACAGTTGGTTTGTCCCCCCCCCCAACAGCACAAGACAAAGCAACTAAACACATTGGAGCACATGAACATCCATATATTAATGGACCAATTTGTCTTTTAATCAGATCTCAGGGAAGCTTCACAGTGTCGAGAACACTTGACTTAACGTACTTTCAGATAGATACCTTGTTTGAATTAAAGGTCCTTGGTTATCAAACCAACAATATTTCTTAGGTTCTGTGTTTTACAGGTGAATTGACAGAGACAAATGCAACCCAAAGTCCTTTGGGGTGAGAATCCATCAAATACAAGCAGCCTGTGAACCATGAGAACGCCCACATTCTTTAGCCTATGTGGCTTAAGTGGCGTTGAACACAGGGTGATGTTAAATTAGTCATACCACTTGTGCAAGTCAACATTCTGTAATGTCACCTGTGGTGTGGGGTACTGCCACCAGCAGGGTCTTTTAGAGGGCTGAGGCATGGCAAGGAGGACACCGGGGATTTAGGCAAGACAGCATTGCTCTGAAGACTTCTTTCAGGGTACAAAAAAAAGAGCTTCTCGAGCGGGTCACTAGCAAATTGAGTGTCACATTTTGACGTGAATCAAAGGTTAGACAGACATAGGCAGTCATCTTTAGTTATAGGCTCAAAAATAATTATTGGGAAGCTCTGTATCCAGCAATCCTTCATTCTTAATTAGGCTACTTGCTATGACTGTCAGTTTACAGCAGTCCTACTTCTAGCAATGGTTATCCTCAGCTAGGCTCAGATTCACTATATATTTCCGTAATAAAAACCTGGGGCTAAGACCAGGTTAGTGCCAACAAGCCATATGCGGCCCATTAACTACACGTACAGAGTAGTCCTAGTGTAGCTGGACTCATGCTTTCGGTTAGATGTTCACCTTGTCACAACGACCCTTAATATGTGTATTAGCCCTTGATGCTTATACTTTTAAAAGAGATCCATGTGTATATTGGCTTCATCATCTGAGATGGACATGCTCTCCGCATCTCAAGCTCTTTCGACAGGTCTTAAGAGTTGAGAGTGCAAATGAACACAGGCTACACACCAACATAAAACAATTGAGTGATGTGTGAATAAATATACTTTTCATATGTGGAGCTGTTTCATGTTGACTTTGATGTATAAAGGTAGCCTAGAAATCCAACCTGAATCACTCTACATTGTATTAACGTAGCGTGATTGAGTTTGCATTTTGAGGCTAGTGAGGAGGTGCTTTTGTTCTCATAAATCTGCCTCCTGTGTGTTATAATTCCTATGTAACAATTCACCCATTTTAACTGTAAGAATACTCTGCGTTTTGTTTGCTAATGGAACAATGAAATATTGTCTGATAATGTCTGCATGCCATTCAAACAATGAGCAGACAATATTTCAACTCATTAGCGATACGAAGTAAACAATAAGACATTTAGGAGAACATTTCCTCTATGTAACTCTTCAATCTGCTTTGAATCCACATGGATGTATACTAGATACCCTGCTGTGGTAACCAACGGTAACCAAATATAGTACCAATGATGCTATCAGATAGGAATCTGATTCTTTACTTTGATACTAACGGATCATCTGTGAAGAACAAAACAAAACCTTTCTCAGTGTATAGGATCTTTCAACTTCAAATACTTCTACCAATGTTGTCTCTCTACAGAAAGAAATTCCTCTTCAATCCTTTTAGCTGTCTTTTGAATGGCTTTAGAAAAAAGCATTTTGTGAGAGTGGATTCCTGATCAGACTATAGCCTCCGTTGGTAAACACCGACTCCGAATGATTGTGAAATTGGGAAAACCCACTTCTTGACCCAAATCCTTAGCAAAGTAAATGTCTCTATAATTGAGTGACTGAGAGCAAAAACCTGCTGCATGTGGGGAAGCTAAACAGCTCTTGACTAGAGGACTGTAATATGACACTGACTAATTACATGTACTGTACAAAGGGTTCAATTCATCTAATGTGAACTGGAACCTTAAGAAAATAATTAAATGACAAATCCCCTGGACCAACCTGGGTAACATAATTAAGACGATAAATGAGTTGTCGGAATGTAATGATTCACTGATACGCATCAGTCTCCGGTTAAAATATTTAAGATGAGTGCATTGGTCTGTGGGACACCAAACCGATCCAAATGAAGCATGCATGCATCGGTCAGAAAACCGATTTAAAGGTTAGGAATTGCTGGTTCTACTTACAGGAAGTTACCAAACCACATAAGAAGAAAATGTGGTTTTCGGCGATGGGTTTACGGGATAGCTTTTTCACTAGCGACAGTATAGCTTTTAGCTAGCTGCTCTGTAAGATAGCTTGACTTGCTACAAAGTTATAGAAACAAGTTGGGGAAATAGTACCTAATCGAAACATGTTCTATTATCAACTGAAACAATTAATGAAAAGGTCATATTTTGTAATCTCCTAAAATAAATGTGATCTTTGATGAGAGACTAGGCTCTCCTCTATCTTGTCGTTGTAAAACGCTATTCTCCGTCCGGTAGCGGAACAAGATTGCATGAAGTTGACGTACGGCGTAATGAAATACGTCAGGATGTAAACGGAGCGTGCACAGTTCACGATGGCTTTTGCAATGTCAAATCATAGGCTTTATTAGTTGAGTGACAACCAATATAATTTGCTGGGTCATTGTTACCAAATGCGCTGTAGAAAATTGTGTTTTATGGGAATTATGTAGCCTACCAGAGTGGACGCAACTCACATCAAATCAAACTTTATTTGTCACATGCGCCGAATACAACATGTGTAGACTTTACCATGAAATGCTTACTTACAAGCCTTTAACCAACAGTGCAGTTCAAGAAAGAGTTAAGAAAATATTTTCCAAATAAACTAAAGTAAAGAATTATAACAACACAACAAACACAATTAAATGACAACAACGAGGCTATATACAGGGGGTCCCGGTGCCGAGTCAATGTGCTGGGGTAGAAGTTAGTCGAGGTAATTTGTACATGCACTGTACGTAGGGGTGAAGTGACTATGCATAGATAATAAACAGCGAGTAACAGCAGTGTCAAATCAAATGGAGGAGGGGCAGGGGGGGTGTCAATGTAAATAATCCAGTGGCCATTTGGTTAATTGTTCAGCAGACTTATGGCTTGGGGGTAGAAGCTGTTAAGGAGGCTTTTGGTCCAAGACTTGGAGCTCCGGTATCGCTTGCCGTGCGGTAGCAGAAAAAACAGTCCATGACTTGGGTGACTGTAGTCTTTGACAATTTTTGGGGCTTTACTCTGACACCGCCTAGTATATAGATCCTGGATGGCAGGAAGCTTGGCCCCAGTGATGTACTGGGTCGTACGCACTACCCTCTGTAGCGCCTTACGGTCAGATGCCGAGCAGTTACCATACCAGGCGGTGATGCAACCGGGCAGGATGCTCTCAATGGTGCAGCTGTAGAACTTTTTGAGGATGTGGGCAAATCTTTTCAGTCTCCCGAGGGGGAAAAGGTGTTGTCGTGCCCTCTTCACGACTGTCTTGGTGTGGTTGGACCATGATAGTTCGTTGGTGATGTGGACACCAAGGAAGTTGAAACTCTTGACCCGCTCCACTACAGCCCCGTTGATGTTAATGGGGGCCTGTTCGGCCCGCCTTTTCCTGTAGTCCACGATCAGCTCCTTTGTCATGCTCACATTGAGGGAGAGGTTGTTGTCCTAGCACTGTCAGGTCTCTGACCTCCTCCCTATAGGCGGTCTCATCATTGTCGGTGATCAGGCCTACCACTGTTGTGTTGTCAGCAAACTGAAGGATAGTGTTGGAGTCGTGTTTGGCCACGCAGTCATGTATGAACAGAGAGTGCAGGAGGGGACTAAGCACACAACCCTGAGGAGCCCCAGTGTTGAGGATCAGTGTAGCAGACGTGTTGTTGCCCACCCTTACCACCTGGGGGCGGCCCGTCAGGAGGTCTAGGATCCAGTTAAAGAGGGAGGTGTTTAGTCCCAGGGTCTTTAGCATAGTGATGAGCTTTGTGGGCACTATGGTGTTGAACGCTGAGCTGTAGTCAATGAACAGCATTCTCACATAGATGTTCCTTTTGTCCAGGTGGGAAAGGACAGTGTGGAGTGCGATTGAAATTGCGTCATCTGTGGATCTGTTGGAGCAGTATGTGAATTGGAGTGGGTCTAGAGTATCTGGGAGGATGCTGTTGATGTGAGTCATGACTAGCCTTTCAAAGCACTTCATGGCTACCGACGTGAGGGCTATGGGGCAGTAATCATTTAGGCAGGTTACCTTCACTTCCTTGGGCACAGGGACTATGGTGGTCTGCTTGAAACATGTAGGTATTACAGACTCGGTCAGGAAGAGGTTGAAAATGTCAGTGAAGACACTTGCCAGTTGGTCCGCGCATGCTTTGAGTACACGTTCTGGTAATCTGTCTTGTCCCACGGCTTTGTGAATGTTGACCTGTTTAAAGGTCTTGCTCACATCGGCTACTGAGAGCGTTATCACGCAGTCGTCAAGAACAGCTGGTGCTCTCATGCATGCTTCAGTGTTGCTTGCCTCGAAGCTAGCATAAAAGGCATTTAGTTCGTCTGGTAGGCTCGTGTCACTGGGCAGCTCGCGTCTGGGTTTCCCTTTGTAGTCCATAATAGTTTGCAAGCCCTGCCACATCCGAAGAGCGACAGAGCCGGTGTAGTAGGATTCAATCTTAATCTTGTATTGATGTGTTGCTTGTTTGACAGTTCATCTGAGGTCATAGCGGGATTTCTTCTAAGCATCCGGATTAATGTACGTACGGTCACTGTGTGGATGACGTCGTCGATGCACCTGTTGATGACGCCGATGACTGATGTGGTGTACTCCTCAATGCCATTTGATGAATCCCGGAACACATTCCAGTCTGTGCTAGCAAAACATCCAACTGCTGATTGTGATTCTCAATCATTCATTTTATTTAGATTGTTCAGGTTCACCATAAGAAATAGGGGTGCACTCAGCTGAGATAAGTCATCTCAGACAGATCCAGCTCAGAGAGGCCCAGCTCCTGAGCTCCCAGCAACAGATATTAATTTAAAATGGAAAATTCATATGTTCATGCAAAAATATCGTATTGCATCAATTTCTTCCCCTAATCAAACCGAATTGTTTCAAACTGTCATTAGAGAAGCACATCCTTAATGAAATGATATTTGAACAAAGCTCACCGTTTTGTAGTGTGTACTGTTACAGAGTAATTGGTGTGAACAATTTCAGGTTGCCTACTTTCTGGACTGTTCTCCTGGTTGGATGCTGTTGTGATGATAGAGATTAAGCTTGTATACCGTATATACGGTATACAGGGGGCATTTTGAAATAGCCAAGGGATGCTTTTTTAATACCGTCAATACCATAGAAACCAAGTTTTTCAATAAATTGTAATATTAATATTATTAGGGGCCACCCGAGTGGCGCAGTGGTCTAAGGCACTGCATCGCAGTGCTAGCGGTGCCACTAGAGATACTGGTTCGAGTCCAGGCTCTGTCGCAGCCAGCAGTGCGGCTTGGCTGGGTTGAAGTGCAACACTATTTGGCTGCTCCTCCCCCATCTCCTCCATGCAGAGCAGGCAGGCCTGTTGCCCTAGCAACTCCAGACTTCACACAGACACAGCGTGCACACATGCTGCGTCAGATACAGTACTGTTCTTCCTTCAGAAAAGCTTGTGTCAAAACTTTGTTCATTTGCACATTGTCTCTTGTTCACATTCGCGTGTAAATGTCCAAACTCACCAAAATGTACATTCAGTAGCTCCTACCTACATATTTATAACTTTATGAGCTGGAATGCCTGTCTTTGCAATTTCTTTATTTTCATTTACGCTTGTTATCATATTTAGCTAGCAGCCTTCATGGAAATTCGTTATTACTTGTGCTAATTTTGTTTTCATTCTGTTGATAGATGCCCAATGGGAATTTTTGCAGGGTTTTTTGGCACCCCTTTGTGTACTAAGCCCGTAATACCGTAAATGCCGGGATGAGAGAAGTACGGTGTGGCGATATGAACATCTGGATACTGCCCCACCCTAATAGAGATGTTAATACGGACAGTGATTTCGACACAGCACCAAGCTGAAAGGAGCTCAGGGAATTCTGGGAAGCTGAGAGAGACTTTGAGGACAGAGAAAAAAAACTTGTCCTAAGCCAGATAAATGTCTAACTGTAAAGCTACAAACTGCCCCATTAACCTCTGAACTCTTAGCTTGCTTCAGGATGCCTTCAGAGTAGACATCCATCCAGATGAGAGAATCAACACGAAGATCGGCCAGCCTCGTCAAAAACAATAGCATCTGCACAATCACAACTACACAACGTGCCCTGCCTTTGACCGATTCAACTCCAGTTCAGCATGCGACATAGACAGACGGCTCTCAGATGGTTCACAGACAGAAGGCTCTCAGATGGTTCACAGACAGAAGGCTCTCAGATGGTTGACAGACAGAAGGCTCTCAGAATTGTCTCAACCGTCGACGGAACTTCAAATTGGGGAAATGTCCGACCAAACACCCCCATCCCCTCCCCCCCTTCAACCTCATTCTCCAAAACAAAATGGGACAGACAGTTAATGACGAAGCTGGCAGCCGCACAGCTTTTCAACTGTAACCGCATCATGGGTGAAAATGAAATTGATTTGAAAATCCTGGTCCTGCCAGGGCAGAAGCAGAGAGGATTATGTGGTGATTGTACTAATGCTGTGTGTCCCCGGTCTCCCTGGCTTTGAATCAGGTCAGTACCCCATCAGAGCAGCGTTGGACAACACCGTGAGAGATGCTAAAAGGCCTGGAGAGGCTATAAACTGTAAAAAACCTGCACTCAGTCGGATGACTTGTTGAGTGATAGGGACCCTCCGGGGGCAAAACATGTGAAATTGTGTAGCACAGTTTTCCTCCTTATGAAATTCCAGCCAATGTTTTTTCCCCATTTAAAATGTGACAACGCTTGTGATATGGTTGTGGAATGTATAAGCATGGTAATAGTTGCAAAACATGACTATTTGTTATTTATGCTAAATACTTTGGATTTGGAAATAACAGGAACACATTAACCATTTGACCCATCCAAAGTAATAGAATTCACATTTTTCAAAACAGGACGCGAGAGCCATACATGGCTCACAACTGAATTATGCAAATGTGTTCATATTTCCAGAACAGATTTGGTTTCGTTTCCATCATCTGTGCCATCTATGGTGCCCAGTGATGTCCTCTGAGGGTCACTTGTCAAGGATTCCTGGTAGAGCTTTAAGCTCCTATGAACATTACAGTACTGGAGATGAACACTTAGAGTAAGTGCCCTCCTTCCGAGTATGCTAACGAACTACTTATCAATAACTGCTCTTCCAAATTGAAAATCCATGTTTGGAGTCAATGACTTGGCAATTGTTAGAGGTAATGGGGGATTTATACGGTCATAACAACACAACCACATTACTCTAATAGATTTAATGGAACTTTTGGACTTGAAAAAAATTTGCCAAAGAAAAGTGAACACACAGATAACAGACAGGATAATCAGTCTGGTATATGATCAATGTGCAGTTCTTAAGGAGAACAATGAAAATGCATTTTCTATACTGGTGTTATGCAAATGAGCATAATCTCTTAACTGTGAGGTTTTGGATTTTGGATTGGGATCCGTGAGTCAACAGTTAAGCCACTCACTTTCTACTGGGATCAATAGCAGCTAGTATTGTAATAATGAGAATTGACAACACACAGGTTTGGGTGTGTTTCAGTAGCCTATAAAACAAATAACATTAAACGAGCTAGAAAGTGTTCTATCCTTCCATACACATGGTGACAGTATTGAGTAGGTATCATTTATCCGTTTTTATCCTCAAAAGAATGTCTGACATACTGTAGATAGCTCATATTCTTGGCAATGATATACTTACAACTATACAGCATAGAAGAAAAATCTTGTTTTGACAACACATGTTCACAGAAGATGTCAAATAAAATCAAACGTGAGCTGAAGTATACTCTGAGAAGATAGTAATTTCCTAGATAACGTCACATCATCCTTTCAAGGCCACATTCGCCATCAAACCACAATGTCTTCCAGCCTGATCCTGATCCGATGCAAGGGAGACCATATTAAAGCTACAGTTTGGGATTCGAAAAACAACAAAATGGCGAGCCCGCCACATGTTTTGGTATACAGCTGAGGGATGAGGCTGGGGAAATGTAACATTTTTATATGTATATGTCAATAATTGAAATGACCCTTGACAGGATTCCCAGATCACAAATTGTAGATTGAAAAAGCTACACAGGGTCTGCTATGTCGGTACATCTCAATGAGAACTCGCCTCACACGTCTGATATCTGAACCCAGCAGGTTTAAACCCACTGAGCCTTTCATACTTGAATTGAAATGGGATATCCGGGTGTCTGTGACAACGGGCCTGAGGGCAAAACACAAGCCCACAATGATCTCCAACCAAATTCCACGAGACGGAGTGGATATTGTCAAATCAATGATAATTGACCTGGCGGAGAGCAATCACAGTGTCTGTGCCATTAATGCTTTAATAAGCAATTGTCAATTTTCTGCACTTCTCCCACATCAGAACGCACCCTGAAGGCCACGGACTGCCAACAAGTGAAAAAGCAATTAAAAAGTAAAGCATTGTGACACGGAAATGCTGCAAAGGGATACAACATAACTTAGAGATGGAGCCGTGATTCACTGTGACTGAGAGGGTTACGTTTGGGTTGTTGGGGTGGTAGCAATCTCAAAGTGGTTCAGAATGTGGGACACTTTCACTGCGATCTAAATGTTTGGGGATGTAACAAGACGTTTGGGACATGAATTAAGTTGAAGCATGCAGAGAGGAAAATGTTCAATTGGTATTAATCAGCCAAAGACGTCAATAAATCGTAATCAGCATGATTCTCGGTCACAGCGGACCTATACAGTACCTCATCTAAAGAATGCGCCGACATAGACTGCTGTACTAATACATTCATGTTATGTGAATCTCATCTCATGTGATGAGACTGACTTAAACAATCTTAGGGTTTAACAGATTAACTCTGAGCTGCTAGCCAAGCACATTGAGGTTAAAGGTAAATAGATGCTAAAGCTAATGTTATACAACAGAGGTTTACTATTGCACACCAAGCATGTACAGTATAAAGATATTATTCTACAATTGATGACACCTGGAAATTCAAATAATCTTCACAAAACCCTTATTTTAATCAATATTAAAGGGCGGATGTTGAGAAAGGCCAATTATTTTGGTAATTTGTCTTGCATGTGTTATGAGGCCCTTTTTCTTTCTCATCTTAGGGACATTGTTACTAGCACACCACAGCTACTGTGTAACAAAATCGTTTCTTTAAGGGTTCAGCTCCACCTAGGCCTGTAATGTCATGACTAAGCTGCAGGCATCGGTAATGGAGTCAAGGCTATATTATTTCTCTAGGCCACGGATATCGCAACAGCATGACAAAACCAGCTTATAGAATCAAACAGGCTACACTTTCTCAAGCAACAAATGACTACCCTGAGGCCCCCCCCTGAAAGTTCTCCCATAGTGGCCCTTTTATCTTCTATCAGATTCTTCTGTTGAAACTGGGGAGTGAAAAATGCATACTGTTTGGTTGGGCTACAGGGTGCACAACTGCAGTTTGTTGTGTAGTCGTTGATAATTGAGTTAACTACTACAAAGTCAACTTCTGTTCACAAATGTAACTTCAGGAATCATGTTTTAATATTATGCTCAGTGAGTGACCCTGTATGGAAGGAAAACAACTAGGCATTGAGCAGAACATCTATTACTGTACAGACCGGGTGAAGGCTAAACTCACTCATAATTGAAGGAAATGAATGCACTGAGTAAACTGAATGACTCGATTTTTAAATGGATATTAATTGCTGAGCCTTAGTAACATTCAACAGTAACTACGTTTGAATTGATTAACTTGATGATCAAGTCATTTATTTGATGGAAGTGATTAGAGAGAGGAAATCCAGTAAGTGGATTATAGGTCCTAAACCTGCTGGGCCTGGCTGTGACAACACCGGAGTGGTCAGCACACCTTTGACCTACAGGTTAGCAATAAAGGCTGTAGGCTACCACAGGTTTTGAGATATTCCTATTGTTCCACTACTGCATCAGCATGAGAGGATCAGGTGAATAGTTCTCTAGACTGAAAGTGAAATGCTTCTCACTTTATTATAACTTTCAATAGGTCTTATGCTGGATCAGATGATGATTATTCTTTTTTTGTACCTTTATTTAACTAGGCAAGTCAGCTAAGAACTAATTCTTATTTAAAATGGCGGCCTACCAAAAGGCAAAAGGCCTCCTGCGGGGACAGGGGCTGGGATTAACAGAATGTGACTGGTAGAATGGGTGTTGTATGTGGAGGATGAGGGCTGCAGTAGGTATCTCAGATGGGGGGGGTGAGGCCTAAGAGGGTTTTATAAATAAGCATCAACCAGTGGTTCTTGCGACAGGTATACCGAGATGACCAGTTTACAGAGGAGTATAGAGTGCAGTGATATAGAGGAGTATGGAGTGCAGTAAGGAGCATTGGTGGCAAATCTGATGGCCGAATGGTAAAGTACATCTAGCCACCCGAGAGCACCCTCTACCCGAGAGCACTTACCTGCCAATTATGTCTCCATAATCTAGCGTGGGTAGGATGGTCATCTGAATCAGGGTTAGTTTGGCAGCTGAGGTGAAAGAGGAGCGATTACAATAGAGGAGACCAAGTCTAGATTTAACCTTAGCCTGCAGCTTTGATATGTTCTGAGAGAAGGACAGTGTACCGTCTAGCCATACTCCAAAGTACTTGTATGAGGTGACTACCTCAAGCTCTAAACCCTCAGAGGTAGTAATCACACCTGTGGGGAGAGAGACATTCTTCTTACCAAACCACATGAACTTTGGTTTGAAGGTGTTCAGAACAAGGTTAAGCGCAGAGAAAGCTTGTTGGACACTAAGAAAGCTTTGTTGTAGAGTGTTTAACACAAAATCCAGAGAGGGGCCAGAATGATGATGATGTTGATCTGTACAGTCCCTCACACCTTACAGACAATAAGTGCTACAATTAATGAAATGGTACTGTGAAATACATTTTCAGGTCAAGAGACACTGGATAGTTCTTGAATTCCTGTCTTCAATATAATATCTGAATGTGATTTGCCCTTGGAAGATGATTGTGTGCTCTGATACAGTCTCATGTAGCAGAAAAGGCAAGCATATTATACTGTGTATTAGTTCAAGTGCATTGGTGCACTATATATACAAAAGTATTGGAGTGAAACGTCTAGAAGCAACAACGGCTCAGCCGCAAAGTGGGAGGCCACACAAGCTCACAGAATGGGACCGCCGAGTGCTGAAGCACGTAGCGCGTGAAAATCATCCGCCCCCGGTTGCAACACTCACTACCGAGTCCCAAACTGCCTCTGGAAGCAACATCAACGCAATAACTGTTAGTCTGGAGCTTCATGAAATGGGTTTCCATGGCCGAGCAGCTGCACACAAGTCTAAGATCACCATGCGCAATGCCAAGTGTCGGCTGGAGTGGTGTAAAGGTCACCGCCTTTGGACTCTGGAGCAGTGGAAAGGTGTTGTCTGGAGTGATGAATCACGCTTCACCATCTGGCAGACCGACGGACAAATCTGGGTTTGGCAGATGCCAGGAAAACGCTACCTGTCCCAATTCATAGTGCCAACTGTAAAGTTTGGTGGAGGAGGAATAATGGTCTCGGGCTGTTTTTTATGGTTCGGGCTAGGCCCCTTAGTTCCAGTGAAGGGAAATCTTAACGCTACAGCATGCAATGACATTCTAGACGATTCTGTGCTTCCAACTTTGTGGCAACAGTTTGGGGACGGCCCTTTCCTGTTTCAGCATGACAATGCCCCCATGCACAAAGTGAGGTCCATAAAGAAAGGGTTTGTCGAGGTCGGTGTGGAAGAACTGGCTTGCACAAAGCCCCGACCTCAACCCCATCGAACACTTTTGGGATGAACTGGAACGCAGACTTCGAGCCAGGCCTAATCGCCCAACATCAGTGCCCGACCTCACCAATGCTCGTGGCTGAACGGAAGTAAGTCCCCGCAGCAATGTTCCAACATCTAGTGGAAAGCTTTCCCAGAAGAGTGGTGGCTGTTATAGCAGCAAAGGGAGGACTAACTCCATATTAATGCCCATAATTTTGGAATGAGATGTTCGACGAGCAGGTGTCCACATACTTTTGGTAATGTAGGGTATGTATAGAGAACATATAACAGCTTGGCATGCAGAGGCACTGTAAGGCAATACAGCCCAGTAGGGGTGTGTCTGGGTCAATGATTCCCAAACACTATAGACAACCCGTCAGCGAATATACAACAATACTCTCTTTGCCTCTGTCTGGTGCAGTGTGTGCACCTCACAATGGGTACAAAACCTAATATTGCTCTATAAAGATCAGATTGCTTTCATTTAACATTACACAAAAATAAAAATATCCTACATAACATCAATTTCCTCCAAGCAATTTTTCAGACATAACAGTCATAATGGTTAATTCTTTACCATGTAGGCTATGCCAGAAATAAACTCTACATTAGCATACTTTTCAATTCTGTGGTAAAAAAAAATCAGCAGGTGTGTGTGAGAGGGAGTTAGAGAGAGAAATATTATTGTTGTGTCTTGGATAGGCCCCTCCAAATAATTTGTTTTTGGGAGTGGGGAGGGGTAGTCCTAGCCTCTCACTGACCTGCTAGTCCAAAAACACATGGCTGTGACCACGTGACTAATGACATCCGTGTCCAACAATAACATAATAGCCTTAAATTGACAGCTTGCATTGTCTGGGAGGTGATTAACTATAGGCTAAAACTACTCCCAACAAACAAAAAGTCACAAAGACACGATGGATTCCATCCTCAGTGAAGCTTTTATAGCGCTTTTCACTTATTTTTCATAACCGGGTGATTTGGGACTGTTGTGCAATTCGGAAATCAAACTGCGTTGTTATGTATTGTATGCTACCCAACACAGCCCTCTCCTCTCCGACGTTGAAAAGAGTAGCCTCCTATAATCCGCCGCTTCATCATCTCTGGGCGATTCTATGACGCACTTAACGTTTTCAGTGATTTCCAATGAATACCAGGGCACTTGTCGTTTAAATTAGGCTACATCATTATTTTGCCGTTTTGGGATGATAATGTGACTGTAGCATAGACTACACAGTAGACTAGGCTATGGAGCAATATCAAATCGCATATCAGATCAAATGAAAATAATTCACTTGAAATCCTCTCTTCCAAGAAAAAGCATATTTTTATCACTACATTTATTATCCGAAAGAGCCTATTTTGTATCATATAATACCCTATTGATGAGTATTTAACTTAGTTGATGTCCTATACAATTTAAAGCACGTGACATTTCAATATTTTGAATTAGATCACATTAGGCGTCAGTAGCCTACACATTAGTGAACGTGCCAATTGAATCAGTGATAATTTTATTCCATGCTGGTTCTATGCACTGCAGACAAAACTCAGCATCACTTGGAGGCTGCGAACGAATGGAAAGTTGAGTTGAGACCTACCTGATAACCGCTGTATCGCCCTGACGAATAGTAATGTTGTCGGTCGCTCGCTGCATATCCACACTTCGGACGGGGAACCCTGTAGGAATAAGACACAGGAGTCTGAAAAAAGAAGCCTGCAATTGCCTCCAACACGGTCTCCTTCCGACCAGCATTTCCTAACCGGACGCGCAGAGACCCCAGAGAAAGTGTTTGGACTTATAAAAGAATTGAAGTGGCGCTCCGACCCGTGGCAATATCCTACTCCACGACAAAGTGTGACTAAGGGCTTCTATGATGTTGGGGAAGATAAATATGCGTTAAAATAACGAAAACAAAATGGCTTGGAGGAAAACATATATTCCGTAAACCCTCTCTGCAAGCGCTGTATTCCACTGTGCGTTCTGCTCCCGCGTAAAGGCAGTGATGAGCAGGCAGCAGAGTTCTTTAGAGGTGGGGAGGAAATTCAAACCTCTCCAGTCACCAGCGCCTCTCACTCTAGAGCTCTCTCTACCCGATTACCCCACCCCCGTTTATACATCGCACTGCTGCCCCCTTCACGAGAGTCTGATGCGCCCTTATTGGTTGTCACGACAACAGCACCAGCTGAGGTCCCTTTCTGCTAGACACAACTGCGGTCGGCAGCTGAGAGGAGAGGAAAGTCATTGGCTATGTGTCGAAGTAAATGCCTCGCTTGTTGTTCAAGGTCCAAGTTAAGACTACATGCCAACATGGTCATGACATGACCCAAAGAAATTATAAGCAAAATGTAGTTAATTAAATTATATTCATGGGCATACAGGTTCACATTTTAATTAATTTATGTTTTATTTATTTTTATTTAATAAAATGTGTGTGGGAGCCTTTTCAGCTGTGCATTAAAAACCGACAGTATTGGATGCATTGTGCTTGCTTTCCCTCATACATAGAAATAGAATGATAATTGTATTCTAATTCTGTCATTCTATTTCTATGATCCCATATAGCCTACCTCAGGTATTTCAAGAGGACTGTAGGGCTACCAGTATAACCCAACTGTGGAGCGAAATTGCTCAACACTGAAGACCTTGTCGAGCATAGCCAGGTAAGGTAAGGTGACAAGGTGCACAACAGCCTTGTGCATCTTGTCACCTTATCTTACCTGGCTATGCACAGCCACCTGAACTGAACTCTGACATATAGCCTACATTAGAAAACTATTTTGACTCAAAATATTATTTCCGTGTTCTATTTTGTAAGCTAATGTACATCATTAAAGGCTACAGAAACATATTCTACAGTGAATACTTATTTTGGGGAAGATTACTGTTCAGACATTAATTTTATTTGTATCTTTAATATGCTCACCACATGATGAAAGAGCTGATGGGTAAAGTTGTTTATTGTTTATAGGGTCATGCCCAATCTGTCATCAAAAAACGGTGTCTAGACACATTGGCTTTGATTTTAACAAGGATGGTAATTATAATCACTTTGGCTGTTACTGGTGCAAGAGTTGCAAGGGCATGCCTTCAACTTCATCAGAAATGTAAATGTGGCAACCGAGCAGTTTTTTTTTATTTCTTGCTAATCAGGAAACAGATTTAATAGGCTGTTTCCTTATGTTCAATCACCCCACAGCTTAATTAATTGTAAAGTGAAATCAGACAGTATTGCACATTTGATCATAATGGGAAAAATAGTAAACAGCATCAGCAATCACTGCATGCCGTCTTCATCTCCGGCATAGAACCTGTGTTTATATCCTGAATAAACACCAGTATTTGTTATTATGATTAATGATCTAATGTAATCCTTTGTTGACCGCCAAAGTACCTTACAGCAGGGATCATCAACTAGATTCAGCCGTGGGACGTTCTTTTCTTGAGCGGATGTTCAGGGAGCCGGGAACATAATTATAAATCATTTGTAGACCGCAAATTGACCTCCAGAAGCCCAAACAGATATAATATTTGATTAAAACATTTGCTTATATTTGAATATGATCACATATACAGTATCTCTCTATTACACGTAGGAATACTTTGGAACACGTTTCCCAAATTAAAATCACTTGGAGCTGATTTGCTGGTGTTTTTACAGTCTTTTATGTCCAACAATTAGAAAATAGCTCAAAAATCTGGTGGGCCAAATTTGGCCAGTTGGGGAACCCTGGCCTATAAGAGCATTCTGTGGTTCAGACAAATTGTGAAGAATAGCACTAAAACACACTTGGTTTCTCAGTTTTAGCATCAGCAGCATTCTGCAATGAGGCTTTAGTGTGAGATTAGCCCAGAATGGAACTGCATCTGTGAGAGATTGGAAAGAATTATGAGCATAATTAATATGGGACAGTTTATGGAAGTGCTAATACTAGTGCATTAGAGGGAGCACTAAAATGCTTTCCGCTGTGGATCCTCCCTCATGCTTCCTAGAACAAAATGTCAAACTCCATCTTCCTTTACGAAAAGCAACTGAGAAGTTTTAGCAAGATAGAATAGTTTGCACATGGCCAAGCTCTATGCATACTAAGGCCCATAGATTTTTTTAGTTTGGATAAACTCTTCTATTCATATTCAGAGCCAGATTAATTACGCATGTACTTTTTATTTGCAAGAGAAAATAGGCTACAACATTAAAGTAGATCAATAACACATTCATATTAAGATAATGAATTAAACATTAAAGTGATAATTATTCATGTTATTCACTCACTCTTGACTTTCATGTTCTAGCTTTGTTCTTACCCTTTTAGTAACACTTTACTTGACTAGTGTCATATCACCTTATGACACAGTCATAACCATGTCATAATATGTCATAACAGCTGAAATAACTTTTTATAACCTGTCATAATATGGTCATAACACTGTCATGACACATATATTTAGGCCAGTTGTGACATATATTGCATTATTTTGTGGCTGGTTATGACACCTACATAAGAGTGTCAAACCCCACAAAACCTACCACACAAGACAAAACATTACGTTACGCCATAGCCTACTTGTCAACAATATGTTTATGTTATATAACATTTGCTGGAATTGACCATATGAAATTATCATTGTAATTTCACACAACTTGATGTCAGACATGCAACTACCCGAATGCTCCGTTGCTGATGACTGGGATGAATGCAGGAGCAGATTTCAGGAGCAGGACAAGACACCCTCTTTTTGATTGATGACTGACATAAGGGCATGTACGTGATAGGCCTATCTGGCTTATATGATGATTATGATGGTCATGATGCTTCTTGACAGTGTCATAAAGTGTATATTCTTAGTCCAAGTAAAGTGACACAGGATGGTCATAACGCTTCATGAATGTGTTATAAAGTACATTTTCTGCAAGTTATTTAAAATATGATGAAAAAAAAACAGGACTGTAAAGAATTCATTTCAACAACAACAAAGGATTTAAGAAACAAACTTTCAAATGAAAGGAAACTTCGTGCCAGGGAAAAAACACATTTGAATAAATGTGGGGTTTGACACTCTTATGTAGGTGTCATAACCAGCCATACAATAATTCAATATATGTCACAACAGGTGTAAATATATAAATATATGGGTCATGACAGTGTTATGACCATATTATGACCATATTATGACAAGTTATGTCAGCTGTCATGACATATGACACAGTTATGATCGTGTCATAATGTGTTAGGACGCTGGGTGTCAAGTAAAGTGTTACTGTTATTTCTCTTATTCTCCTCTGAAAATGATAGTTTTTGCGCTGGTACAAAATGTGTAAGTTAATCAGGTCCTAAATATCCCATTGAAACATTATGCTCATAGCCATAAGCCTTCCACTGATGCAACATGGGTGAGATCATTTAGAGCTACACCCGCTCTCTTTTCCTCCCTCGCAGTCTGTACATTATCCTACTGCATTAGCATTATCCTACTGCAGTACAGTGACGTGACTGAGCACCAAGAACACTGAGAGAAGACCGGGAGCGAGAACTCCCCTCCTCCCTTCCTCTCCTCCTTCTTTACCCACCATACCGTCAACATATAATATGGTTACTGTTCATCTATATTCCAAGCCTGAACGCTGCCCTCGACCACACACTAGACTAGAGAAACCCACTCAGCCCTTCCTCACACAGACCACCCCACTCTTCCCCACATACTGTACACTGCTGAAAGAAAGAAGACTGACATGGCACTGGGCTGCTCCAAGCTCAGGCGATACCAGGGGTATTGAAACACTGGAAAGCCCTGTTGTATGTTGGGAACGACATACTGTACTATGCAAATCACGTTGTAATACGGTATGAGTTGTACTAGCGAGTGAATTTAGATGTTGAAGGTACAGTATGCATAGTTATAAGTCCACATGCATGAAGGACATCAATTTAGAGGCATTCTAGAGATGAGAAAAACAACCGTAATCCTACTCAGCATATTTATGCTTACTCATAACATGCAGCATGGTGGAGATTTGTCATGACTATCGCTATTTGCACCATGTTGTCACTCCACATGTCTGGAGAAAGTATTGTTCCACTGTCTTTGAACAAACTGTTATTGGGTAAGAGCAGAATGTAGTGAGATAACACTGAGTCAGTGAACAGTATTGAGAGAACAGTGAATGAGCCTCAAAACTAGAACCTGAAATGAGGTCCATTTAAAGCCTGCTAAGCTGAACAAAGAGTTTCTGTTATCCCCTCACTAAACAATCCCCCTCTTCAAAATGACAAACTCAAAAATATTGGAAAAGCAATTCCAGGTAAAAAGGGTTCATCATTATTGAACTCTGCAAGGCATGATTCTTCATGAACTGTGAAGGGTAACCTGATTATAAACACAAATGGTTCTAGGACCATTACTGAACTTTGGGTGATCAATGAGGCATCCTCACCCCTGAGATCATACTATTACCTAACTTACTATGGCCCGTGTCAAAAGGGAAAAGGGAACATTAATGAACACGCCCACCGACGGTGTGTGCTGATTAATTTCATTCTCTTTGTGGGAAAAAAAAAAAGAGTGGATGCATAATTTACCTTGACATCGGCGTCATACGCGAGCTCCTGGCAGCGAAATGCATGATATGCAGGAAAAAGGATACGGCACCCGCACTCAGCAATATATCACAGGAGGAACACAATGAATTACATCTTGGCCTGATGAGCCGTTTGTCAGCAGAACTCAAGCTGGCAGCAAAGATAATAAAAGAGAATGGCATTGGTGTGCTCAAAGTGGTGATTGACCTCCTTTTAGGGTTTCTGATGAGGGAGAAACCTTGTTAAGCCCTCAACTAGTACTGAATTCCAAATCAATTGCCTTGGCATGACTGTAAGATATTGCTGGAAGTACCAGATTGATCCTGTTCAGGATCAGGTAAAAGGCTGGGTGGAATTTTAGCCATATTATTCACAGCTATCCAATTGTTTCAGATCTACAGGAATGCGTAGGAAGTATGGGCTAGGCACACATTTGGAATTCAGCAAAAATGTGGTTTGCTGTTAGTGTAAAACTCTGCTTATTTGGTGAAGTTTCCTCTGTTGTCAAATGTTATCCAGTGAGTCATGAGATATTTATGCTGACGTCAGTGCTGATAATGTCCCAACTGATAATATTCAATCGCATGGCGAGCAAGTTTATTTTATTTGATTCCCAGCAGTATAGATTGATTATATGCCAAGCCAAAATAAGCATATTGTTTGTGCAGTACTGGTGTCCAAAACATCAGTCACACTAATGTGTTCTCTGTTAACAGATTTTCCTTAAATATTTGGCTTGGCAAAAGCTATCATGGTTCCTCCACAAATACTTTGCCTCATACATGGAATAAACACCCCAAAAACAATTTGGTCAACATAGCTAGGTTGCCAGAGATATTTACCCTCATCAAGATGCTCACAAGGCGAAAACACAACTCAGAAGTGAATGCTACAATAATAAACATATGCATTAATTTTTGTTTTCACACAAGATGTGTTTTCCTCAAGCCTTGTATGTAATAGAGTTAATTTTATTCTTTGCAGAAAATCCATGTGCAAAAAAAGATAACGGTCAGCAAGAAGCCTCTGAATGCTAAAATCCTACACAAGGTTAAAATCCTCACAGACATTATGTACGGTCTGTGAGGTGAACAGGGACTAAGGTGTGAAAACACTCTGCGTTATCGGATGTATGAACATTCAGATGAATATGCAATTACAAGAAGCCCTGCATATTGCACAATCCTTCAAATGATAACTCACATGCAACCGAGAGTCAAATCCATAGTGCACAACCTTCTCCAAGTCAAGGCCAAAAGATTTATGAATTCCGACATCAC